>NW_021130971.1:0-619924 GCF_004193835.3 Ostrinia furnacalis
TCTGGCGTTCAGTTGCTCTTAGTCTATAAGTTTATGTACCTAATTAGTTTGCTTCTTTAGAATTACATATTGTTTCTGTGGCCGCCACCATGTTGGCAACATTGAATAAAAATGTTTATTTTTTACTCTTTTTTATCAAACGTGTAATGTGCTATTACTTGAAAGTCGTCAATAAAAATTGTGAAATTCATCAGCGCCTATAATTTTAGAATAAAGAAGCCCTGCTCTTTACATCTAGCATTACGAGAACTTCTTCCGCATTTATTATTTAATATGCAGTGGTTAAATTTAGATGTCCAAAACAATAATTCGATAGACGGTCATATCGATTGAGATCAGAGTGAAAAAGGATTCCTGAATTTGAAAAATGCTATTTATCATTTTTTTAAGAATTACCGTTGTGGAATTCTTACAAGCAATTCAGTTTCCGTTGCTATTGAACGTCAAAACTTGTCTGACAATATGCATTATTGGCTGTTTGATTCTCATGCCAGAGGCCCAAAGGGTTATAGAGCGTCATCTAGAGGTACAGCATGCTGCATGAGCTTTGTGAATATTCATCAACTATTCGCAATCCTACGACGTAATTTAACAATTACTACAGGGGATGAACACTTTTTAAATACATATTGCATTACGCCCATTTTATTGGCGTAGAGGGAGAAGACGTTGGCTCTCAAGGTCTACACTCTGAATTAATTCATGACTTACCTCCCATGCAACACGTAGTGACCCAGGAGTCACTTGTTTACACGTGTTCCCGTAATAAATGTATGGTTCCTTTAAACACTAACATGCCGACTCCCATACAACACGTAGTCACCCAGGAGTCACCTGTTTACACGTGTTCCCATAATAAATGTATGGTTCCTTTAAACACTAACATGCCGACTCCCATGCAACACGTAGTCACCCAGGAGTCACCTGTTTACACGTGTTCCCATAATAAATGTATAGTTCCTTTAAACACAAACATACCGACTCCCATACAACACGTAGTCACCCAGGAGTCACCTGTTTACACGTGTTCCCATAATAAATGTATGGTTCCTTTCAACACTAGTGCACCGATTGCGTCGTCTGATGATACTATTACTAGTAATGATAAACCGATTGCTTGTTCATCTAAAGACATTTCTCCTTCCAATCCTATTTGCAATATGTCGCTTAATTCCACCACTGCTGTTTCTTCTATAGGAACAGCGACGAATAATTTAGAAAAGAGTTATTTTTTCGACCAGTTTACTATATTCAGTCGACAAAAATGTACCGAATTTAGAAAACGTTATTAACGCCAATTATGAAACCGAGTCAGTCAACGATCAAGTCAGAATTGTTGATATCTAAAGAAAGACCGCACCGCCAATCAACATGGAGAGAGAAAAAAGAATGGAAGAGCTTGCTGGTACTTTCTTTTTTCTGATGGGGAAAAATGGATTCGGCGAAAACAGAGATATTCCAAGATATTCCAATATCTGCTCTTGATTACTTCCAAGCGAGAATTATGAGCCCAGATAATAGATTTCAAAGAAACGATTATTTGTTTTTTGCTTTGTCAGTTGTAGAATATTTCAAAGCTAAGGCAAGTGTATCTGTCTCTTGTCGAATGAAGCAAAGTGATCCTACACCCCAAGGCCTCGTCGATAACATACCGTAACGTTCGTGCGCAGTCAAAGACATGTATTTTAAAGTGCATCAAATCCAGTTTAAAATTCATCTCTATACAGGTGAAGGATTTTGGATCTATGCATATGACACCGAAACAAAACAACAGTGTTTCAAAATGAGCCGAACCCAGCAAAATTAGTTGCTAAAAGCAAAGTAAATGGTCGCCTCTTTTTTTTTCGGTATAAGCGACCGTACAGGTACAGTCGCCACCTTTTGGCGGCAGCTGCGACTGAGACAGGTGGAAATATATCGAGAAGCTGCACTAGAGGATTCACCTGATTTTGATGATATTTGGTACCTTCCTTTCAACGCAAAGGAATAAGTGAAAGGATTCCCTTTTGAAAAAAAATTACAAAAGTAATGAGGTAATTTTGAAAGACGATTGGGTGGCTTTTTTTTTTAAAGAAAATAACACTATTTCATTTGCATATATTTGATGATTTTAAAAGAGCAGGCGCAATAATAAACTGTTTTCAAAAGACTTTCGAGAACAGCCTATGGAGTTTTGTGAAATAATTAGGCGAAATATACACAGACCAATCCAGTGTGCAGATTATGTCGAGGAAAATAATCTGAACCAGCAGAGAGTGCCCATTGTGTGTGGAAGCAACTAATGAAGAAAGTTTTATTAATAGAAAAAAATTGAAAACTTCTCCATTCCACCAACGAGTGTCGCTCTGAACGTGTTTTTTCAGCTAATAGGTTCTTTTGTAATAATTTGAGATGTTCAATGAATGATGATACGTTAGATGCTCTCAGTTTCTTATGTTCCTAACAAGGTCAGGAAACTAAACGTTTAATACAAGCAGTCTGCACTCTGCTTCATGGATCCTCGTTTTAAGATGCAAGGATTTTCAAGCCAATCTGAAGCAATGAAAACCAAAGAGAGGGTGAGAAAGTTAGTAGCTGTTTTAATATCCGAGAAAGAACGTATTATCTCTAACGGGAATTCAATTGAGAACAACTCCAATTACAACGTCGAGGACAATCTCAGCCCATGGGCCATGTTTGACAAAACGAGCACTTCTTACGGCACAGCACACCTCTTTCGAAAGCAATAAAAAAGGTAGACATGTATCTATCTGACGAATTGTTGCCAACAAAAGACCAGAGCGGTAAATTACCATGCCCTCTGGAATGGTGGCGAAACCACTAATATTTTTACCCCAATTTGAAAGAGTTATAATATATAACTCGCTGTAACACCGTGGCAACATCCGTTCCTAGTGAACGAATGTTTTCAAAAACTGGGCTTATAATCAACGAAAGTGGCCAGAAATTAGCGCGATGGATTGGGGTGTACTTAATGAATGGTTTAGTAACAGTTTACAACCACTCCCATTAGTTCCAGCCGAACCTGGTACCTTACACAAAAGCCAGGGTTCCACGTTAGAAAAAGTAGGTGTTCAATTAAAACCCGGTATTTTGCGGTCAATGTTATTGACCGTTGCGCATAATATGGTTTAGTTTTAACAATATTAACATAAGAAGTCGAAAATAATACTAGAGGTCGTCTTCTCTCACTCGCCACAGAGTGAAACTAAGAAATAATTGGACTCCAATTGATCCAGTTATTACAGTTACACATTATACTAAAACTACTATAAAAAGGTATAAATCTTCTAAACTGCATGTTCGTCGCAGTCCATCCATTCCCATTAGTTCCAGCCGAAGTTGTTACAATACACAAAAGCAAGGATTCCACCTTAGATTATGGCACATGAGTAAAGAAACGGAACAGAGACAAAGCTACATACGAATGAGCTGTGATAGGTTAGGTACATCACTACAAGTGCAACGCGTGTGTGTGCGTGTCCACTGGCCGCTTGTCACGTATGAGCCGAAACCGCTTCAAACTAGATCAGCCAGTGGTCAATCTCAGGGCGTGCAGGCGTGACACGACACTCGAGTGTCGTCTGCGTCGTGCGTGTTTTGTTTTTGTTTTCGAGTTTCTCACATAATACGTAGTAATATTTTTGTTTTAGTATTTAAAAAGTGCTTTTTATGGCAAGAAATATCAAACCGAGTTTTTAGAAGAAATGTTGTCATTTTTCAAAATCTTGAAATTAATAAAAATTGATACGCAGAACGATGTACCTAACGAATATTATGAATTTTATTCACGGATTTCAAGTTTCTATAAAACCTCTATTACAATTTACAACTTCACGAAGACTTCAAATCAGAAGAAATTAAATTTATATTTACCAGACATCTAACTCAAGATTGCCTTGATTTCTTTGGTAAAGTCAGACAGGCAGGTGGTAATTGCCAGGAACCAACATGTCGCCAAGTTAGTATTGCCTTCAAGTTAGTACCTATTACATTAAATGATTGGCAAACCACAGAAGAAGCGTAAATATTCAAGCAGATTTAGTTAGCGCTTTCAAATAACACCATTCAATTACCAATATAATGATGTCCTTACAAACTGCTCAATGTATCCAATCCTTTAGCCAATTGGATTACGGACGGCTGCAATTTTAGCTGAAGAGGAAATGAAAGCAGCCTCGACCCAAACATTCGGTATCAATGCAGTTTTATAAACATGAAATCTCTTGATTTGCGTCGGTATAACACTCCCATCAAATAATGAGGTAGCGGTCATGTTTGTAGGAAAAAACGGCGGACCTCCATTAAATTATAGACTTCTGTACAAGAATATTCTCAACATCTTACTACACTAAAATCAACCAGTCCCAATATTGAGCCTTTAGCATTTGCTTTACTTTTTCCTAATGAAAGACGGCTTGAAAATCTTCAACACAGATAAGAGAGGCAAACTGCTCGAAGGCGAACAGTTGGCATAAATATTAATTAATGAAAAATACGGTCTAAGATTTTATATAAATCAGTAAACGTAAAAATTTTAGACCGTGTTTTTTATGATTTGTTTGTTGCGATTTTGCTTTGCAAATAACTATGAACAAAACAGACACCCGCTTGTATTGAAGATCACTACGAAATCTTGATTGTTAGCGTTTATAAAGAACTTTCTTCCACAAATCAAACCCCAAAGACACCTGAACAAGCCATCGCTAGTTACATATCAAAACTGATCCACCCACTTATTGAAAAATTGGAAACCGAATTGAATGTACTCCTCACCCTGGTCATTGGTTTACTGACAAAAAGCGATGAAAATATTTTAAAAGTCGTTTCAGCCAAATGACGTCCACTGCTGGACAAAGGCCTCCCCCAAGGTTTTCCACAATGAACGGTCCTGCGCTGAACGCATCCAGGCTCTTCCCGCGACCTTTATGGATGGATCGTCGGTCCACCTAGTAGGAGGCCTGCCCACGCTACGTCTTCCAGCCCGTGGTCGCCACTCGAGAACTTTCCTGCCCCAACGGCCATCGTCTCTACGAGCTATGTGCCCCGCCCACTGCCACTTGATTTTAGCAATTCTGCGAGCTATGTCGGTTACTTTGGTTTGGTATTTTAAAAGTGCTTGCAGAATATTAATTCCACACATTATACAACAAACCAACAAATTAAACAATCTTCATACTTGCATAAAAACACTTTTAGTAAACAAATATAAACATCAACAGCATGCAACTCGATTAAATCGATGGAACGTAGCGACTTTTTTAGAAAACCCAAATGTCCATGTTGAAAAGGTAATTTTATGCTTACTCTCTCACTCAAAAAGTGAAAGAAAAACCTTGAGCGTGAGAGCTAAAGCACACGATCAGTTACGTACGATGCCGCACCGCAATAATTTCGCCGTATTGTGCAACGCGGTGTCACATCCACATCGCTTGTGGGCCCGCTACAGATATTTCTATGACAACACCACTAAACTGGCTCTCAAGTTAGATCAATATGATTGCTTGCCATTGGAAAACTTTCGGAATAGGTTCAAGAGGCCTACAGCAAGGACCTTTGAAGATTTGGAGAGCATTATACAAGTGTTCGCAGTTACTTAGGAATCATCATATGCTGTTTATGTTATTAATTACAATCAGATCCTTAAGTGCAGTTTTTATATTCTTAAAAAAAAGAAATTGGTAGTTTGCTTCCAGAAGTTTTGACTCTCGAGTGCCGTAGGCCACCCAAGATGAACGTAAATGTCACTTTCAAATTCTCAGCAAAAAAAAAAAGACGACCAATGAAGAGACTACGAAACTACGACTACCCTTGGCTCCTGATGTAGGTAATTTTTCTTGAGATTGCATCAAAAAAATTAAAAGCTAGTCTTAATCCTTCCTTTGATTCAACAAAATTGACAAACCAACGAAACGAAACCTTGCATGTAAACTCTCAAGTTAGTTGCCGTTAGATGGCATTGTTCTGTTTTGCGAAAAAGCTGCACCGCGGTGTCCAGATAATAAATACAGTGTGAGTCACGTTAAAGTGTACATATGAAAATATATGAAACTAGACCTATTATTATCGATAAAAAAGAGGTCAAAAATTTTTTGAGATTTTTTTAAAAAAATTTATAGGATTTTTTTTCTTCCAATTACTTATTGTAAAGATAACGTAATAACTTTTAAATTAAGCGGTATATCCTGATAAAATAAAAACAGTAATAATGCTAAATAACAGGCAATACTAAAAAAATACATGAAATACCTAGAAAATGCCAACAAATAATAAAAAATGATACTTTTTGAAAAAAATCTGCTTAAAAATTCGTATTTTTTTGGTTATTTGATAAATTTCTCCAAAAAATGCCCCTATAACAGGTGGTTTTTATTACTTTTTATTATTCTCTATCGTATCACTTTTGTAAAACCAAAAATCGCATGTCTCTATCCCAATCACAACGTTTGCAATGATCGTTTGAACTAAGCCTCTCCGGGCGCGCCATTCAACGCTTCGTTAACAACGAAACTGAAAGTGACTCTAGATTTGTAATTTTGATAAAGACAAGTTAGATTTTAAATAAAAACAAAAGATTTCGAAGTAAAATAAGCATTTGAGTTAAAATTGAAATTGTCTCTACCTGTAGCGGAGAAAAATGTGGTGGCAGGCCTTTGTTCAAACGATCATAGCAAATGTTGTGATAGGGATAGAGAGAGACATTCGGTTTTTAGTTTTACAAAATTAATACGATAGAGAATAATAAAAAGTAACAAAAACCATCTGTTATAGGGGCATTTTTTGGAGAAATTTATCAAATAACCAAAAAAATACGAATTTTTAAGCACATTTTTTTCAAAAAGTATCATTTTTTATTATTTGTTGGCATTTTTTGTGTATTTTATGTATTTTTTAGTATTGCCTATTTATTTAGCATTATTACTGTTTTTATTTTATGAGGATATACCGCTTAGTTTAAAAGTTATTACGTTTTCTTAACAATAAGTAATTGGAAGAAAATATTAAAAAAAAAATCTCAAAAATTTTTGGACCTCTTTTTTGTCGATAAAAATAGGTCTAGTTTCATCTATTTTCATATTTACACTTTAACGTGACTCACTCTGTATACTATACAACTGTCATCCATTATTGACTTCTTATTTAAACTCATGTCCCAACAGCCTAGTTATTCCGTGGTGTATTCAGATCTACTTTTTTCATTTTATGGCCACACAAATTTTCAACCCAATAAAGTGAAAATGTATACCTGAAAACACGAAGATAGCTCCAATCCATTGACGCCCCAGGAGCACATTACCAAATATAATAACAGATGCTAGAACGGTGAAGAACTTTCTTGTCGTTGTCACAACGGAGCATGGAAGTGGGCCAAACTCGGACACCTGAAATGTATAATACAAAACAAATTAATTATATTATAAATCGCAATAATAAGTCATGATATTGTTTGACTATTGTAAATAATTGTTTTTAAATATAGGTTAACTGAATTTTATATGGAAATCTTTGGGGAAGACCTTGTCCAGCAGTGGACGTCATTTGACTAATATGAACAATAGACTGACCAGACCGGGTCCTTAGTAAAAAGAGCTAAGTATCAGAATCACCACCATATTTAAAATAATGGTTTCGGATTCTTATTACAGCTGATGATATTTAAGGAAATATTAAGAATAAAATACAGCTCTTGTGCACCTCACCAGTCACGACCTTGTGGTAAATTGAAATATATTTTTAGGGCGTATGAAATACAAGTATAATATAAATAAAATAAATAAATATACTAAATCTATTCCATCTACTCGCACAACAAACGATTAAAAAATACGCAATACTATTGAATCCGAAAAAAATCCCATAAATATTGAGTAAATACAAAATGTGATATTAAAAAATTTGGTTCATGGAGGAGGCACAGTATTCACATGCAACAGGTTATTATGTAGGTTTAAATAAAGTGATTAAATGTATTCAGTTATATTGAAAGACTTGTCATATTTATGGTGATATAGGTTTCAGTGTCAGACTGCCGATTTAAGATTCCACAAAAACAAGTTCGATCCCAGTCTACAAGACTTTTTTGGGTAAAAAGTAATCTGTAAAAATTGCTGTTTGACAAAAATGCCGAATGAAAATAACATCTTATGCTGTTTATGAAAAGATGAATTTTGGCCATGTTAATTTATGTTTAATGTTTGTTGAGTATAAAATAAAACATACCATGAAAAATATGAATAGCTGTCCTAAAGCTCCCATAAACGCCAAACCAGCAAGGTACAGTAGCACCTCAGGATATGTTGATACAAAGGTTGTGAATCTGGATATTTCACCAGTCAGCGGGATACAGATGGACAGGATAATGGTGGACCTGGAAAAATTGAAAATAAATACGTATTACATATAGAATGCAATATAATTTTGAATACAGACTAATAATGTAGGTTGAATCTGCACAATATCCGGTAGTTTTTTCCTATGGATTACTACAGGCAGTTTCAATTTAGCTTTTACTATCTAGTCCTTGAGCCCTATGAGTTGTTTATTAAAAGAAAAATACCCTGGTTCGCTCCAGAAAATCTTATATTATGAAATGAAAAGATTAACAGATCGCTTTAGCAAAATGCTTTGCACATTAGAATACAAAATAAAGTATAAGAATTCGCCATGCCATTTATTTTTCACAAGATATTATAAATATTTTTACAAGTAATACAGATTCTCATTTTTACATACCACCAATTAGTGTTTAACATCATGGAGTAGGCTGTAGGCGAAGATTCACTTTTGATTCTTTCCTGAAGGAGATAAAATGATATGAATTATAAGAATTCAGGCAAACTTTATGTATTATTCTTGATTGAAGTAAAAAAACATAAAATATTTATTACCTGGACAGCACCAGTAAGACCATCCATTGTGAGAGACAGAATCAATAGCAATTCACCGACACCAAAACCTTGCGAATCATCTGAGCCTTTCTTGACTTGATCCTTGTACATGAACAGTACTACTCCGATAACAATCAAGAGCACAAATAAATATTTCTTGAGAGGATATGATTTGTGACCAATTAATACTCCAAGAACCATAACTGGAATTGGTTTAGCTGCTTTGCCTACAACCTGAAAATATAAGATGTTTTGACTATTACTTAACTTTCAGTTCTACACACAGTTCACTTGAAGTCTCGTATTTACTAAGCTAAATAAAATTAAGACACTTCTAACTCCATTGTTTCATCAAATCTATTACCTAAATCATCAAGCACAAACAGATATCAGGATTTTTTATGGGTAAAATTTGTAAAACAATGGCAAGGATATAATGAAGAAGTAAATATAATTATAACAGATCCATGCACATGATGATCACATCATTTATTTTACTACTGCCCTGTGTAAGTACAGTTAAGTTCAAAAGCTAGAGCAAGGACATGTTTTATATGTTCACTAGCTTTTGCCTACAACTGGCTTCACCCACTGAACTGAAAATAAACTAGTTTACCTGTGTCGGGTAATTTATCCATTGCAGGGCCATGTTAGAGCTGATCATACCCAACAAGTAGGTCAGAGCTGATGAAAAGTAGTACACTTTCTTAGTTGTATCAACTTCATGTTTCCACGACACCTGAAACAATTTATAAACATTAATTTCTCTTGTAAAATTTAACAAATATTGTAGTATGTAGTACCTACCTACCAAAGCAAATTTTGCAATAGATATTTCTTATAAAAATCTGGATAGGATTCAGGTTCAGAGCATTTAATGTAATCATAAAATATTTCAAAACTTCTGTGTTTAGTAGACATGAGTTATGGCCCAAGTATCAAACATGGATTGTGAGATATAAATTCAAGAAGTTAAGATTAAATACATATTACAGAATTGAATATTACCATTAGTATTTGCGCGAATACATAGTTCACAATACACTGAACTAACACCAAAGATAGAGTACATGTGAACTTGTCCCCATCACCATACTTTCCACGTGTAATTTTCTCTTGTAACATTGCAAAAATAAAATAGCAAACAAATATACCGCCCGCGTACAGAATAAACCGAAATTCGCTTCTTGCCCGAGACATTTTGGAAAGTTTTATTCAGAATACTGAATTAAATTATGAAAGATCACACAATATTATAGCACTAAATATAATCACAAGACACTTCTCTGTCTACAAAGGACACGTAATACAATAAATTGCATTTAAATCAGATCAACAGTCTATAAATCGACAAACGAGCAAATGGGCAAATGTGAAAACAACACGTAGGTATAGATAACCCACGCTGAACTGTCCCGCCAAACTCAATGACAGGGGGGCGCTACCATCGTTCAACTATATGGTTTCCAACATGGCAAAAATCTGAACCAGCGATCCGGTATTGACGGTGGCGCCCCACTGTCAATGTCATCGACAGGACAGTCCAGTATTTTGGAACTATATCATCAATTTGACGTTGACAAAAATTGAGTAACCATCACAGATATGGATAGATGCAGCATGTGTCAAAAATTGTATGAAGCCGAGCGTGCCACTTTTTAAACGTCATTAGTGTCATTTTAGCGAATTTTAGTGATTGCCGCAACGTAAAAGTAATCGTATCATCGTACTGCATTTGCAAAGTCATCGAATGATATCGTGCGACTCGATTCGAAAATTAATTAATTCCGATAAAACTGAAAATTTGTTAAATACAAAACCAAAAACATCTTTATTTACCTTTTTAAAATAAATTAATTCTTACAAATCGTCAAATCTCGTTATTTTTTTACCCTACCAGCGTTTCAAAACATAAGTTTGTCAAGTGCATGAATACATGCATCAGTGTGTGTCTTATTGTTATGAGTAAGTACGGTTCCTTGGGATCGGTATGAGTGCACCACATACAGGGATTGGCATAGAGATAGTTTGAGTCCCGGGAAAGAACATAGGATAGTTTTTATCCCGGTTTTTGAAACAGGGACGCGCGCGATAAAGTTTTTCTGTGACAGACAAAATTCCACGCGGGCGAAGCCGCGGGCGGAAAGCTAGTAGATAATAACTATTAAAATAATTGACTCCGTGCTTAGTGATATTACCAATGCTGGTCAATGGTGGACAAATACTAAAGTTATCTTTCTATAATGTTTTCTTTGTGCAAAATGCTATCTACAGTATGTTTTTACACACTAGACAATTTTTGAAGACCTATCCATACCCGAATATATCAGGGATGTTATGGATATCCGTAACCGTAACCGAAACTTTCGGATGTCCGAAATAAAATATATCCGTACTTAACCGTAACTGATTAAAAAGTTTCGGATAGTTTCGGATGTAATGGCATTAATATGAAAAGGCATAACAGCCTGATTTAGCTTTATAGCGCCATCTAGAATCAATTTTAATTTTTTAATTACTTTTTATTCGATGTATATAGTGTGCGGCCATGAATGAACCGTTTTGGACCACTATTGCAAATTGCATTCTAAAGCATAAATATCCGTAACATACGTAACGTATTATTCCTATATCCGTAACCGTATCCATAACCGAAACAATAATTATACCGATACCCCACACGTATGGGTTTGATGAAAAAAAAATATTTTGAGTTTCAGTTCTAAGTAGTTATGGGGAACCCCCAAAATTTATTGCTTTTTTTCTATTTTTGTGTGAAAATCTTAATGCAGTTTACAGAATACATCTAAATACCAATGATTCAACAGTATTGCTCTTATAGTTTCGGAAAAAAGTGGCTGTGACATTGGACAGAAAGACGGACAGACAAACATAATCTATAAGGGTTCCGTTTTTTGCTATTTGGCTACAGAACCCCAAAAAATCTAAACGATCTTATAAAATGGCAATAAGCGCCATCTCATGTTTCATCTGTTAAACAGGTGCTAGCATATTCGACGGTAGTAGACTCAGAATACAATAAATAACTTTGCACGTGAATTTACTTGATTAGAAACCAAACAACATACGCGTTAATAGAAACTAAAACGTATTTAAATTGTTTTTATATTATTATACCTACTTAAGTAGTTTCTTTATTTCCATATAGATGTCGTTAAAATCGAATCCCAGTTTGTAGGTTCACATATGACGTATAGATGGCGCTAACATCCTGAGGTGGACTTAATGATACGAATAGTAGTAAGACAAGGCCAAAGCCAGTGAGAGAATGTTATTTTAGTACTTATTTAAATTAAAATTATTAAAAAAAGACTCGCGCATACACTTTTATAAGTTCATCGATTTTAAAAAGTTAAATTAGGATTCTACTGTAAAATTATAATATTTTATGACCATTAATCAGTAGTGTTTTATTCCAACACAAAGTGCAAATGTTTAAATTGTTTATTTAATTTTGATTTTAACTAATTACCATTAATTTGAAATATTTTATAAACATATTTGCTTGCATTAATTTCATGTAATGCATTTACACAACATGATGTTTTTGAGAATAAATAAATAGGTATAATATGTATTTTGTAACTCATGCAAAAGCTAAGTCAAAAACAAAAAAAATATTCCGCTGTTTTGTGTTTACTCTTGATAAACATTTTCGCCCGCATTCCGTTTGATTTGTTAGGGGTTGTAAAAAAAAAGTCAACCTTCATGCTCGATAAGTTTTTTTATTGACATTACATTGATATTGTTATTGACATGTGACATGGCATAGACGTTTTGAAGCGTTGAAAGGTTGAAGAAAGAAAATAAAAATCGCAATTCAAAACGTTCAAAACAAGCAGAATTGCTACTAGCGGAGATCAGAGTTTGATAATACTGTGAGCTCAAACCGTGTAATCACATCCATTTTACAACTCACACTAAAAAAAATAAAAGTTTTATGGCAGATCAAATTCATTCTATACTTTTAAATTTCCCGCCATAATTAGTACTTACTATTTTAACGTTTGAACGAAGTAAAAAAAAGTTGTTGTTGGGTCTGAGACCTTAAACTTTAATCTATGGTCTTTAGGTCTGGGCACAGATTACATTACACGTGAGTTGCGAGCGTAAACAAATAGGTAAAGAAGTGTTATGTTAGAATAGAGATTTGGTGAATTGTTTGATTATTTATAACAATCAGCAAAAACAATCCATAAAGGAATCAACACAAGGTAAAATACAATTTTGTTTGGTAAAAGGAACGTCTTTTGACATGTTTAGATTATTTACAAACAGTACAAAAGAATTGAGTCTTATCTGCTGTACAATAGAGGCTAATTCAGTGTGATTAATAAGTAAACTTATATTACGAGGTTGCATGGCCTTCAACTAAACTTTTGTAAAATGTTTGTTAGCCTTCTTTGCATCAAAGTATTAACATTCCTCGCAAGTTAAGCTAAACATTTTAGTTTGACATGATCAGTTCAAAGAAATTTTAAGACTAGCTCACTGTCAGTAATTAACGCGAAATATTTCATGAAAACCCTACCCTGCTGGAAAACAACAAACTTTTTAGATGTTTGCGTGCGTGTGAGTAATAACTTGTGAAGTGGTCCACTCTGAACCGTATTGTACATATTTGTTGATAATTATGATACCTAATGTCATCTAAATTTGTTGTAAATAGTGATAAAGCGAATCCCAGGTTGTTACCCGGTTAAGAGAAGATAAGTTACATAGTGAAACTGTCAAACTTATCGAGGTTAAGTTTTGAACAGATGACATAATATTACTCGTAAATGCAGCAAATTCGAGTGGTGTTGGTTTATTTTCTGCCATGACTCATACCTACTCAGTTGATGGTGAGTCTTAATTATTATTACAACGAACGCTGTTTTACATTAATTAGATAAAATTAATAGTAATTATGTTTAGTACTTAGGTACCTAGGTATATCGGTAGTGTTTGTGGATACGATCTGGTAGGTAGGTAGGTACTATCTTAGATTTACCAACTAAGTAGGTAGGCAGGTATATAATGTACGTACCTACCTAATGTATTACGAAAATACCCAAGAATCTAGTGAAAACGTATTCTGCATAACTTTTATCTAATGAAGTAGGTACATTTTTGTCTGGTTTACTGTCGTAATTACTGATGTCCCTATGTATTGGAACGCGCGAAAATTGCGAATCGTAATTAAATAATAATAATACCTACCTACAAACAAAGCGCTTTTTAATACGCTTCATCATTCCCTTTTTAGGGTTCCGTAGCCAAATGGTAAAAAACGGAAGCCTATAGGCTAAAAACTCACGGCGCGATTTTCACCCGCGCCCACGGCGGTTGTGGAATTGCGGGTTTATTTCAAAATTCACGGGACCACCGGTTATTTCAGTCAGCGGTTACGCAGCCGTCGATCATCGTCCGCAAAGGTGGCGGGCAAGACGGGCAGTCACTGGTACAAAATGGTCGCTCACCAATCGAAAACCGCAGAGGCTGCTGTTCGCGGCCCGCGCGATTCCAATACATAGTTGCCTGCCGATGCAGCGGGACCCGCATACAACCGCGCACACTGCGGGCGCAGCAAACCGCGCCTTGAGTTTTGCATTAGTTTTTAAATTACATAAGTATCTGCATTCTACAGAAGCAGCGGGCCGGCAACCGCTGAGGTCGCGGGTGAAAATCGCGCCGTGAGTTCTTAGCCTTAGATTCGTCATGTCTGTCTGTGCGTCCGTATGTCACAGCCACTTTTTTCCGAAACTTTAAGAGCTATTACTGTTGAAACTTGGTATGTAGATGTATTCTGTGAACCGCATTACGATTTTCACTCAAAAATAGAAAAAAAGTCTTCAAAAATGATATTGAGGTTTCTAATATAATTCTTTCTAAACTTAATAGTTTGCGCGAGAAACGCTTCCAAAGTGGTAAAATGTGTCGTCGTCGTCGTCGTCGTCGTCGTCGTAACTTTTAAGTTAAGAGCAGTTAAGAGATTGATAAAACTAAAAAAAATATATGATGGAGGTACATTACTATTTACCAATTTACCATGCAAACTTCCAACGAAAATTGATATGAATGAGATCTAGTAAGTAATTAAAAAAAATAAGTTACCACTCCTCACAATTTTAGCTGCATTCAATATTTCACTGACATTTTATGGCTTACCAGACCTTCATACCGACAGGTCGATATTCGATTTCAACCAATTCCTCGTAAACTCCTGTATGTAGGTAATATTTATTATTTTCCTACCTCTCCATGAACGTTTTTCAATTTGAACCACATTCAGGTCGTACAAAATGAAAAATTCCGTGTCAGAATTTTTCGTAAAGAATAACAAATTGATATTCCGAAGAACCGTTATTCTTCAAACCACAATCGCTTCACGCGCTTACGTATTCTCCTACTTACTCGACTAATCCCAAATGAATTTAGCAAGCACTATTGCGTTGTCCTCTCAAATGACTTAAGTAGTCAGGATTTATGATTTCACCGTATACCATAGCCCCGCTGATTGCCACGTCTGTGAATGTGCACGTTGTACATTGATCAGCCGTATCTACGATCAGAATGTCCGCATCACTTTCATCTTGAAGGGTTCTGATCCCATTGTCCTTCTCACCTGCCTGCTTTTGCAGGACTTATTCGACAAAATCTTCTTATTTGACGTTCATCTCTGTGTCTTCGATGATATGGATAATATGGATATCAACAGACTTGCTGAGTCGATAGCGCCTTTGATGCTCTGTTACTTTCGTACAGTTAGAGGTTGATAAGAAAAGAAATAGCCGTCAAAGACTAACGTAGATACATTTCCTTCCGTGGTAGGTAGTTCTTTGTGATAGTGGTTATCTTGGCACCTCTTTGCCAAATCACTTTATGGAGAGGAGCCTTTTGTCAAATACGATATCTAACTGTTCGACCGACATAATTATACACCTTTGGCCGAAGTGTTGAATTGTTTAAAAAGCGTTGATATAATCGATTTCCTCATGATTTGAAAATATCAAACCCCCTCTCCCGTGGCTCAAGCGCTACGAGAGAAAACAAACTTACGAAGTTACAAATTGTGTTCCAAGCATTATTTTTTGATTAATCGGACTAGGCATCCTTCGTTTTTAATTTCATCCGCGGTTTTAATTTCATTTATTCGGAGTCTTCAAAGACGAGCATCCCTGATAGAATCGTTCGTTACTATCAGAAAATCCCAGACAAAATATAGCGTAGCCGCTAAAAGCAATTACGTTGCGCCAGACAGGCTGCTGCACTGTATAAGTATTATTTCTGTACTAAATGGTTTTGGAAGGGCGCACGTGTTCGACTAAAAACTACTACCTAATAAAAATATATTTATTTTTGGGTACCTAATCAAAGAGCTCTTGAATAATAAATTGACGTTTATTGTAATGATTTGGTGAAGTGTGACTAAATTACCAATCTTTATTATCGTACGAACGAAAGAGCTCGTTTTTATACATGGATCAGTAAGTTGCATCTTTTTTGACGTGACCTTCGTTTGTATGTTATTATTAAGCTGTTGTCATTGTTTTATCTACCACACCCAGAAGAAGATAAATTTTTACACTTTTATCTGTAACTATTATCAATGATAATAATATCGTATTACAAAAAGAAATCTATACTTCTATACTAATATTTAAATGCGAAAGTAACTCTGTCTGTCTATCTTGCTTTCACACCTAAACCACTAAACCGTTTTGGATGAAATTTGGAATAAAGATAGTTTGAATCCCGAGAAAGGACATAGGATAGATTTTATACCGGTTTTTGAAACAGGAACGCCGCGATAAAGTTTTTCTGTGACAGAAAAAATTCCACGCGGGCGAAGCCGCGGGGGGGAAAGCTACCTATACTACCTATTAAATATTACTTTCAATTTATTCTCAACTAGCTGACCCCGCGAACTTTGTTCCGCCTTAATGGCAATAAATAAGCAGACTTTTTTTTATTTCGAACGGGATAAAAAGTATCCTATGTCCTTCTCCTGGCTCTAAACTACCTCCCTGACAATTTTCAGCTAAATCGGTTCAGCCGTTCTTGAGTTATAAGTGGAGTAACTAACATGACTTTCTTTTATATACACCGTGTTACTTTGCATTCTTGCCATATTCACAGAGATAAAAGTAGGTAACAATACCTATTATTTAAGATGAACAAGAGACTCCCATAAAGAAAGTACACTAAGATTTTAGTAAATTTGGTTTTTCAGTACAAATTGGAATAAACCAATTTTGTCTCGCACGTTCTACAGGTGCAAGTGGAATAAACCTAGTGGGCGTGGCCTAGTTCTTAATTTTATGGCTTTGGGTACCAGCCTTTTTATCCAGTCATAATAACTATTTTAAAATACTCTTCAGTTCATTTCAGATTTTTCTTTCTACTTTAGATACGGGCCTAAGACCGTCAAAAATACGTAATAATTAATAGGGTTTCAATTAATTTACAACATTGTACCCTATTTTTACAAATTAATAAATTAAATATGAAATGAAATCACCTTATTCACAATTAATTATTTATTCATAAGTTCCTACTTACAAAGTTTACGTACTGCGAAGCAAGTGTTCAGTGTCCTCCGTTCTGATGAAGGCACAGTCTAGCACGGCGAAGCGTAGGTTTTTCGCTTTAGTTTTCGCAACACATAAACGTTTTGTATCACAGTTTCACTAAAACAATCCTTTCATGTAACGCGTTTACACTGTTTATCTCTTCTGCGCATACCAGTCGTTTCAAGTCACTCCAAAAATCCATTGGTGTCAGGTCCGAGGATCGTGGTGGCCAAGCTACTGGACCCCTCGTCCAATCCACTGATCACCAAACGTATTATTCGCGCACTTGACGTCCTTATTGTGGGGGAGCACCATCCTGCTGGTAGTAGAGGATTTGGTGTAACGCTAAGGGTACGTCATCAAGCATTTCGTCTAAGACGTCTTGCAGACACTCCAAGCACCATCTTGATTAAATTATTCGTTGTTTGAATACACTTCAGTCATTTTTGTATTATTTATAACATGTTTATATAGATGACCCACGCTGAACTGTCCCGCCAAACTCAATGACAGGGGGGCGCTACCATCGTTCAACTATATGGTTTCCAACATGGCAAAAATCTGAACCAGCGATCCGGTATTGACGGTGGCGCCCCACTGTCAATGTCATCGACAGGACAGTCCAGTATTTTGGAACTATAACGTAATTTGTGTTTGATGGATTTCTCAGTTTTTTACAAGTGTCAAAAAGACATTTTAAAGACAATAGATTGCAATATAGATGACCCACGCTGAACTGTCCCACCAAACTCAATGACAGGGGGGCGCTACCATCGTTCAACTATATGGTTTCCAACATGGCAAAAATCTGAACCAGCGATCCGGTATTGACGGTGGCGCCCCACTGTCAATGTCATCGACAGGACAGTCCAGTATTTTGGAACTATACAGGGTGTTGATTTCAATCCTCGCCATATTCAGGGAGTTGATTAAGTAGCTTATTCTGATCACGAATCAGTAAAAAAAATGAGTTTGAAAAAAATTTAAAACGAACTATAACTTTAGGTAGTCAAAGAAAAATACCTTTTACACTACCTACTTTAAGTGGCTTCGTTCAGGAGGTTATCCAACATGATAAGCGAGCGATCCGCGTAGCTGGATGAGTGCCGCAGTGTAAACTATCGCAGTATTGTGAGCCACAGTACAGATGATTTAGCACGGAAAATATTCGCTAAAAATTCCACTTTCGTTTGTAATTTTTTTTTTGGTGGATAATGAGTTTATATAAGTCATAATAGATCACCTAAATAAATATGGCGAGGATTGAAATCAACACCCTGTAGATATATTTAAAAATACAATAAAAAGTAAAAAAGTCTCCATCGCCATCGCCAACAAGTGATGTGCATGTGTTACGATAATTAGTGGTGTGTTTAACAGATTGTCGATAAAATAAAATATTCAAGATTAAAAAAAAATTTTTTCGGGCATTATTTTTTTACGGATTTGTGTTCAGTATCAGTAATATAGTAACCTCTGTAAATATGGCAAGAATGCAAAGTAACACCCTGTATATAGATAATNGAATCTTTTCATTCATTTACGTGGTTATGGCGAAGCCAATATGGTCTGGTGTGTCATTTCACACAACTTTCATTTCATAATATGAACAGGTCTCGGAGATGTTGAGTAAATATTTAAATGAATATCTTCAATATTCAACTGGTATCGATCGAAGCGGAGAAAACCCGACTCGTTGAATATTTATTACTTGACCTGACTAGTAAGGAATTCCAGGAAAATCACTTGCTTTTACGAATAAAATCTACAAAGTTTTTAAATGCAAAAAAAAATAGCGCTAAATATTCCATTGCAGCGGGATCCCATGATTCCAATTTAACTTTACATTGTTCTTATATTTCTTTGATACGCGCGCTCTACAGCCTAATCCGTAGGCCTAAACGGATTGATCAATATCAGTGTGAGAAGTGTCGTTAGATTCGTCTCAACCGCGAGAATGGCACTGGGTAATTGGGTATATCAAAGGACAATGACCAAAAGTGGTCCAAATGTCCACCACTAATGAGACCTATATTGGATTATAGTCCATTAAATAGAGATTAACTTTCAGTATGGGACGAAAAAAAAATAAGCTGTCAGTAAAAAGTTATGGCTGGATGGAAAATTGTAGTAGTTTACGCGCTAATCTCAGGAACTATAGGCCCGATTTCAAAAAATCTTTTTGTTATGGATAGCCCATTTATAAAGGATAGTTTTAGGTTATATAACATCACCCTACAACCAATAGGGGCGGAGCAGTAAAGACAAATGTTGTAAAAATGGGAAATATTATTTTTACGCGTACAAAGTCGTAGGCACAGCTAGTATAATATACATATAATATAATTCATCTAATAACCCCGCACCAGTTGGAAATAAGACTATTTTTAATCCTTTCGCATTATTCCAAGTATTCCAATATTGTTGCCTTTCTTCTGAGCTTTTTTTTTCTTTTAGCGAGAACCTAACACGGCACACGAAGCGACATGACATAACATGCATAGATTTGTCCAAAATGTGCGATGGATATAATGATATCAAGAACATTTTTCGGATGAAAAGGTGAAAAACATGACTTTTCATTCAGTCATAACTTTTTACTGACAGCTTATTTTTGATTGCGGTTTGGTTATAATGAATCAGTATTTAGTAGACTATTTTACTCCATAGGTCTCGTTAGTGGTGGACATTTGGACCACACTCCATACATTTTTGGTCATTGTCCTTTGAAAAATAAATAAAATGGCCGAGTTTAGGCGCCATAATGTCTTCAAAAACTTTTTTTGTCATAACCTATAGAGTGACATATCAAATTAAAAGATTTCATAAATAGCTTGCAATTTATGTTATTCAACTAAAAAAAAAATATTGTAAAAAAAACCCGACTGCGTAAACATCAGAAAAGATAGAAACAAGACAACTTAGTGAGGCATCAAATACATATCACCAATAGAAGAAGTAGTCATTGATGCCTCCAACTGTATTTGAGAACACTTCGGCAGAGTTGTACAACTTTATTTTAACCGTAACAATAACAACGTGATAACAATAACCGGTGCTTTTTATATGGAGTTTGACAGATTTATGACCTTTGTCAAAGTGGAAGCCTAAGTTGTCTTATTTCTATCTTTTCTGATCATTTTTACGCAGTTGGGTTTTTAGTTTTTACAATCATTATGAGAGTTTTTGCCTATCGTAAGCAAAATTATTTATTAATATAATTAGGTATTTAAAGTTGTTTTTGTTGCAGATGATACGTTGCTGATCGCACATAAAATGTCTGACACTAGCAAAAAGCGAACAAATAGCTTTCGAAAACTATTTCCACAATTATTTTTTTCCCAAAGAAGTAAAGAAAAGACTACAGTTGGTAAAGATCTCAAAAATCAGAAGAGTAATCCTGAGCATTCTCTGATAAGTAACCAATATCAAAACCCTCAAACGGTTACAGCAAAAGCAACTCAAGTAAATGAAACAAGTGATGAAAATATTTATGAAAACCTTACAGCATCGCATCGTATATTTAGTGAAAACGATAACTACAGCCAAGACATACCTAGTAATCATTCATCAAGCAGCACTCTGGTCTCAGAAAGTGTTAAAAATAAATTAATTGTTGAAAATGATGTAAATGAAATAGTTAACTACAGAGAGATTGATTGTAGATATTATAATGCCAAGCCGCAAGTCCCCCGGAAACCTCAGAGTGAAATAATCCACAGTAAAATGAGCGATAACTCGATAGTAGATAGTTTCAAAACTCCACAATATCCAGATGTATATTATCATTCTCTAGAAAAATTGACAGGTAAAATAACACCTCTTGATGAAATTGATATTTATAGAGCTTCAAAAGTTCATGCCGATCCTGCTGCAGTAGGCGCAGAAATAAAAAAAGTCAGTACTAGATTTCTTATTTCACCCAAGAAAGAAGCGGAAGTACGCACTATTCAACCAAATAGGGCTCGCAGCTTATCACTGGATAAGAATAATGACAGATTGCGTAACAGAAATACTGATAAAGACATTTTTAACGAAATTATTATAAAGCCATACAATTATTCAGCACCCACTTCACCAATGCCAATTATTCATAAGATCCCAAATATGCCTAAGATGGTGTCACCTTATGAACATGTTAGAAAGACAATGATGGAAGCGGAAGAAAAGCGAAATTCACTTAGTCGATCTAGTCAACGAAATAAGTCTTCGCCTTCACCCAGACAACTAGATCAAAATGAAGTCAGATCTGTACAACCGCATAAAGATAATGTTAAAGTTGACAATGTTGCAGTGGAAAAGGAAAAAACTCGTCAGAAAGTAGAGGCATTTTATTGGCAAAAATTAAAAGAACAGAAGCTGAAGGAAGACGAGTTTTTATTAAGGCAGTCTATGAGATCTCCCATGCATGGTCATAATAATACTACATACAACATGACATATTCTAACTCTAGTTGCAGTTCTCCAAACTCTTTTATCATAGAGCCCAGAAGTTACAGTTTACCAAGAGGCAAAGAGTTAACGAATTATATAACAAATCAAACAATATATTCGAAATCTCCATTCGTAAGAAATGCTCCAGAAAGACGAACTGATTCATTTATAAAGGGCCGAAGTGAATTTTATGGAGAGCAAGATATAATTTATAGACATCCTGAAAAGTTATTTATAAAGGACAGCGTTTTATCAATAGTAGAAGATAAAAAGCCTGTGGTAATTTTAAATCGAGGTACCTTATCGCAAGAAACGAGAGATATTAATCAGCAAACCAAACGAGTCAGTTTTGAAGAGCAGTACTTAAATAATGCTACTGTACAAGTGAACGATGCGATCAAAAAGCTCAGCACGGATTCTAAAGAGGCGAATGAGTGTGTGAAAACAATTAATTCTCAGGTCGAGTATTCGCCAAATGCTTTGAAAATCAGAAGCGGAAGCAGGGGATCTTCAAGTATTCCCCCAAAGCCGCCTGTTCGTACGACAAGTGTTAACAGTGTCGGAAAAAATAATAAAGTAATAAATAATAACAAGAAAAACAACTCTCAATTTGGTGGCCAAATTATTTATTCCGAATCAGAGAGCGGCTCCGAAGCTAGTGAAATTCAGAGGATTCTTCAAAACAACTCCCGTAAAGGTAAGTTTTTATTTACTCAAGTTTAAGCGATAAATGTCTTAAGTTCTGATCGAAAGTATGGTTATGATGTCGGCCGTTTGGTGTAGTGGTTCAGAACGGACTACTATGCCGAGAGGTCCCGGGTTCAATTCCCGGCTGGGTAGAAATTGATATGACGAATTTTAATTTCTGTGACGGGTCTGGGTGTTACTTACTATGTATGATATGTATGTAGGTATGTATTTTAAGCAAAGTAGTATATCCGTAAGCTAGCACCCATTACACAATCATATTAATTGCTTACTTTAGGGTGTGTGAAATTGTCCAAAGATATTTATTAATATATTAAAATATTAAATTCAGGGTTGTCATGGATATGAAGTTTCGGTTATGAGTAGGGTTACGAATATTTCAATAATATTATACCTGTTTCGGTTACGGTTACGGATATGAAATCATTTCGGATTATCCGAAAGTTTCGGATAATTTCGGTTACGGATACTAGAACTTTAAAAAGGTAAACTTCAAATAGCAAGATGCTGCGCGACTCACATAGCCACTTTATGTACTATGACGACACCTATGATAAAGGTACAGGCGGGGATATTAGATGGAGCCAGGGAATGCCAGACAAGTAACAAATATTAAGATTTAGAAGCCTTTATCCGAAACTTTTGAATCGGTTTCGGGTACGGTTACGGATGTTTTTTTTTCGGATATTCAATAGTTTCGGTTACGGTAACGGATATCCATAACATCCCTGATTAAAATATGGTATATTTTCTGATAGACATGGGACAGGATAACAAAAAAAAACAGTCCTATGCTAATATTCAGAGAATTAGCATGAGGCTGAATGTACGCAATGTAACACATCTGCCAGTGAATGCATAATATATGTAGACACGCGGCAGCGTGTCAAGCCAAGTTCAAGCAAAGGAACTGGCTAGCCAACGCCAAGTGTAATATTACACGAACCATTTGGTGCCACTCTTGACCCTTCTCTAACTCAAAACTTCTTTAACGTAAACACATGAAATTACGTGTATTTAATTATATCCATAAGGACACCTAGAAGCCCAAATTTCATGAAGCTCAAAAGGTAATAAAGATATGAAGGTCAAATAGTGAATTTTGGTATTGTTGACTGATTTATAGTACCTAATTCAGCTCGGTAATTGTGTGTAAGAATAGGAAAAAATCTAAAAATAAAAAAGTAACTAACCTCCAATAAACTTGGCAATCATTTAGATCTCCATTCTTTTTGCGGGGAAGCCCACTGCCATCCATAATTTTAGTATTGAACTTGGCTTACCTTTTTTAAATTTATGTTTTTGGTAGGATTATATTCAATTCAGAAACACTTGTTACAGTCCTTGGTATACAATAGATATGGATGTTTGCATTTTTTGTTTGATTTTAATAATGAAAATATGACATTAAATACACGTGATTATTGGACGATTTCCTTTGGGAAAGCACGATAAATCACACTATAGGTACGTTTGTGCACATCTAATATTTGTTGTTGCTTTTGTTACTTAACAGAATGTTGATATTACTCGCATAGTTGCATCGTCTTCCTTCCTTCTTCCTTTTTGTAAGGTAGGTTTCTTTACATTTGTTCTAGTTCTTTTACTATCAACATTGTATTGTCACTTGTGGGTTAACATATTTTTTATATGTATATGAAGTCTACAGTCATAGTTTTTAAATGTAGGTTATATTAGGTACTTTGTCTTTTGTTTAGCAATTTTATTGTTTTCGTTTCTTATTTCATTATTGCATCGTCTGCTTTTATTGCTTGATGGGCTATTTATATTTTGTTCTTCCAAAATGATTTATTTCTTTTTTAAGTTAAACTATTCATTAACCGACTACAAAAAAGGAAGAGGTTATATAACTAGTCATTTGTCGTAAACAAAGTACATATTATCCACTCTAATATACTCGTAGTTAAAGTTCTAACAGTGCGTTAGTTAAAAAGTCAACATTCATTCAGTCTGAGAGTAAATAAAACTCTGTCTTCAGTAAATAAAGTACTCCTCCAAGTAAGTTAAATATAAGCTAAATATCTGCTTACTTTATTTGAACTGTAGTGTTATTATAGAGAAAAAATGTTTGGTTTTATTTATGTTTCTTAAAAATATCTCGTTGTCGTTGTTTATGAGGGGATTATTAGCATCGTCACATCGTCTGCCTTTTTTTGATAAGCTAGGTTATTGGAAAAAAAAAATAATTGAGCATAAACGTACCTACGCAAAATTGTAAGATTTCATTGATCTATCGCGTTTCTGTTTTCGCCCAAAGGTGTCGCACAATAGTCTTTTGTTCGTTTGAGCCGAATGACGTCTACTGCTGGACAAAGGATTCCACAAAGACCGGTCCTGCGCCGCCCGCAGCCAGGCACCTCTCGCGACCTTCGCCTGATCGTCGGTCCACGAGTAGTATTTCGACCAGTCGATATAGTCCGTAATTCGTCTTCATTGTTTTAGTTCCAGTCAAACATACAAAAAAGTTTTCAATGTTTTAAAAATGAAATGCACAGGAAGAGCCGAAAAAATTTAGTATCTATTGAATTTATCTCATTAGAGAGAAATTCAATATAAATATAATCTCGGATTTTAACTTGGTTAGTAAATTATTTAAAAAAAATTGACAGCGTAAAAGAGTACCTACTGCTATGTATTTTTTTATTTGTTCATTTATACCATGGTCAGTTGTTTCGTTAATTATATCGGGATGAATGTTTTTGTAATTGAGTATTGTATTGGCAGAGATTTCTTAGAAGTAATATCAGGCCTGTTCATCTCCGCGAGTTTACATCGAAAACAAAACACGTACGATGGCCCACCTACAGGATACTATTCGACAAGGCCTCACATACGAGCGAACATTGACTCACGCACGCGTATTCTTGTGTATGATGGAAGAAAATAAAGAAAACGGTGTACTAAATACTGTGCAGTATTTAACTGCCTAAATTATAATATAAACACAGAATGTACTTTTTTAAGTTGCCTCAATACACTGAGAGGTAAATAAGTAGTTAATATTATTCATGATAATTCATGCTAAATCATGTATTTCCTCCGCCATTTTCCGCAGTTTGGCACCTCACGTCACATCATTTTACCGAAGTCAGTCCTATAGCTTCGGTGCAGTGCCGATCATTGACGTTTGTCAACAAAATGGTGCTTGACTCTTGAGACAGGCTAAATTACACCATATTGTTAATGACATTGAGCATAATTTTTTTTAAATACCTTCGCGAAGTAAAACTTCTGTACGTAGTACTTATTATTATTCTGTGGTAATATTGTCGATTGACACTGTTAAAACCATTTGTTAAAACCATTTGCAAACACATTTCTCAATTTGAGTTTGTATCTATGCAATTTGTGTATTTGTAAACCGTTTGTTATCTGAATACAAAATCTAAAATCATATCACTCACTGTGTTCTTCCTCATTGGTACAACGCTAACTTTTTTCTGTTTCATATAATTTGAAACTGCTTACTAGAAACTAGACAATGTCTTTACCTACTTCTTTGGTCGTAATAGTCAGAGTATTCATGCAATAACAATAACTACTTAATAACAATAACATTGGAATATTCAGTTTTGCTTCGTCTTTTTGCACGAATAAATCAATTAAAGGTATGAATCATCCATATTTGTATGTCTGAATGGACTATAATTGTGAGATCTCATTGTTTAGGGGACAAGAATCAAACAAGCATGTTAGCCGTGTCCATCTTTTGTTCCATATTTATTAAAGCAAATGATTCTGATTCTGTCACAAATATTATAAAATCAAAATAATCTGATGGGCAAAAAACTAATACACTTAGCTAGACTTGGACGTGGTTCAATCAAATTAATAATGTTTAGCAAAAGAAGGTTATTATTTGTCTTGTTCTCGTTACCTCTCGTTGTTGTTCGTTACATGGTGGAAATCCCGATATAATTAACCATTCCGCTAACTAAAACAGTAAAAAAAAAGTGGAGTGGAGTGTTGAGAGTGTACTTATTCAGATTTTATTGTTTTTTTTTTTCAATACTTACTTGTTGTTTAGGTGTTTCATGTCAACCTACTACAAAATTACGACTTCCCAATAGATATTCAACTTTGTCTTAAGTATAAAGTTTAAAATCAATTGAGAACTTTGACATATCTGATAATGTGTAAATTAAATGATTTACAGATCAGTTATTGATCTGATTTAATTAGCAAAACGAAATTGGCTCTTTCATAGGTGAAGTAAAATTCGATGTTTTGAGCTGTGTTGTTTTCGTTAGCAAAGGACATGGTGTCATTTTACGCTTCGATGTTTTATTTAACACTTGGTATGAATTTTGACTGATTGGTAAAATTTTAAATCAGGTGAAACCACTTAGGACTGATTATGAGTTTTGTCTGTAACATAAGTTGAGCACAAACGTACCTATACAAAATTTTATTGATCAATTGTCTTTTCGCCCAAAGGTGTCGCACAGTAGTCTTTCGTCTGTTTCAGCCGAATGACCGTGCACTGTCGGACAAAGGATTTCCACAAAGACCGGTCCTACGCTGCCCGCATCCAGGCACCTCCCTCTGATCTTCACCAGATCGTCGGTCCACCAGTCGTCTTTCGACCAGGCGATATCAATTCCTATATTCAACTTTACTCTCAGTAGAGAGAAATTCAATATAAATATTGTATCGGATTGTAACTTGGTTTGTGATTTATTTCGAAAAAAATCGACAGCGTAAAAAGAGTACCTACTGCTATGTATTAAAACCACTATTGTCAGTTGTGTCGTTAATTATTTCGGGATGAACGTTTTTGTAATTGAGTAAAGTATTGGCAGAGAAATTGGTGTATATTTCTTCGAATTATTCTCTTCGAGTTCATGGAGTTTCGCTGCTGACTGTACAACCATTTACAAACACGTTTCTCAATTGGAGTTTGTATCTATGCCATCTGTGTATTTATATACTGTTTGTTTTCTAAATACAATGAAATAAATAAATCTTGCTCTCGTTGTTTAACACTCACTGTGTTCTTTCTCATTAGTACAACGCAAACTTTTTTCTGTTTCATATAATTTGAAACTGCTTACTAGATTCCAGACAATGTCTTTACGTCTTTGGTTGTAATAGCACAGAATAATAATAAGTACTACGTACAGAAGTTTTACTTCGCGAAGGTATTAAAAAAAATGTATGCTCAATGTCATTAACAATATGGTGTAATTTAGCCTGTCTCAAGAGTCAAGCACCATTTTGTTGACAAACGTCAATGATCGGCACTGCGCCGAAGCTATAGGGCTGACTTCGGTAAAATGATGTGACGTGAGGTGCCAAACTGCGGAAAATGGCGGAGGAAATACATGATTTAGCATGAATTATCATGAATAATATTAACTACTTATTTACCTCTCAGTGTATTGAGGCAACTTAAAAAAGTACATTCTGTGTTTTTATTATTATTTAGGCAGTTAAATACTGCACAGTATTTAGTACACCGTTTTCTTTATTTTCGTGCGTGTTTTGTTTTCGATGTAAATGTCGGAGATGAACAGGCCTGGTAATAGTCAGAGTATTTACGCAAGTGGTAACTCTGGAATATTCAGCTTTGCTTCGTCTTTTGTACGAATGAGTCAATTAACTGTATAAATAAATAATTTATCCATATTTGTATGTCTGAATGCATTAATTGTGTGACAAGAGGCAAACCCAAACGAGCATGTATGCTGTACCTATCTATCTTTTGTTCTATATTTAAAGCAAATGATTCTGATTCTGTTACAAATATTATAAAGTCGAAATAATCTGATGGGCAAAAAACTAATACACTTAGCTAGACTTTGGACGTGGTTCAATCAAATCAAGAATGTTCAGCAATAGTAGGTTATTATTTGTCTTGTTCTCGTTGCGTCTCGTTATTGTTTGTTACGTCGTCGAAATCCCGATATAATTAACCATTCCTCTAACCAAAAACGTTAAAAAAAAAGTAGAGCAGTTGGTATTCCGATTTTATTTTCTTTTTCCAGTACTCACTTGTTGTTTAGGTTTCAGTTCAACTTACTACAAAGTTACGACTCAACAATGGATATTCAACTTTGTAAATCAAGTATAAAGTTGAAAATCAATTGAGAACTTTGACATTTTGAAGTAAGTTTTGTAATAATAATATGACTATCGAATATCTGATATTATGTAACTTAAATAATTTTAATAAGCCAAACGAAATTGGCTCTATCATAGGTGAAGTAAAATTCGTTGTTTTGAGCTGTGTTGATTTCGTTAGCAAAGGACATGTTGTCATTTTTCGCTTCGATGTTTTATTTAACACTTTGTATGAATTTTGACTGATTGCTAAAATTTTAAATCAGGCGAAACCACTTTTGACTGCATAAAATCAGTCAAATGTGGTTTCGCCTGATTTAAAATTTTACCAATCAGTCAAAATTGGTGATTGTGGTGACTGATTTTATGCAGTCAACAGTGGTTTTAACTGATTATGAGTTTTGTCTGTAACGTAAGTTGAGTACACAAAATTTTATTAATCTTTCGCCTTTTTGCCCAAAAGTGTCGCGTCGCACAGTAGTATTTAATTCGTTTCAGCCAATGACGTCCACTACTGGACAAAGGATTCCACAAAGACTGGTCCTGCGCTGCCCGCATCCAGGCACCTTCCGCGACCTTCACCAGATCGTCGGTCCACCAGTCGTTTTCGACCAGTCGATATTTATTTTAGTTGTCAATTCCTATATTATTCCACTTTACTCTCAACTCAATAGAGAGAAATTCAATATAAATATTATATCGGATTGTAACTTGGTTAGTGCTTTATTTTGCAAAATCGGCAGCGTAAAAGAGTACCTACCGCTATGTATTTTTTATTTGTTCATTTATACCATGGTCAGTTGTTTTGTTAATTGTATCGGGATGAATGTTTTTGTAATTGAGTATTGGCAGAGAAATTTCTTAGAAGTAATATTGGCCATTGACACTGGTAAAACCATTTGCGAACACAGTTCTCAATTTAAGTTTGTATCTATGCAATTTGTGTATTTGTAAACTGTTTGTTATCTGAATACATTAAAATAAATAAATAGAACTTGTGTTCTCGTTGTTTAACACTCACTGTGTTCTTTCTCATTGGTACAACGCTAACTTTTTTCTGTTTCATATAATTCAAAACTGCTTACTAGATTGCAGACAATGTCTTTATTAGGTCGTAATAGTCAGAGTATTAATGGAAGTGGTAACTCTGGAATATCCAGCTTAGCTTTTTTTTTTGCCCGAATGACTCAATTAAATGCATGAATAATTCATCCATATTTGTATCTCTGTAAGGACTAATTGTGAGATCTCATTGTTTAGGGGACAAGAATCAAGCAACAAGCATGTTAGCTGTATTCATCTTTTGTTCCATATTTACTAAAGCAAATGATTCTGATTCTGTCACAATAGTCATCAATGTTATAAAATCGAAATAATCTGATGGGTAAAAAACTTACACTTCTAGACTTTGAAAGTGGTTCGATCAAATCAATGATGTTCAGCAATAGTTGGTTTTTATTTGTCTTGTTCTCGTTGCGTCTCGTTGTTTTTCGTTACGTGGTGGAAATCCCGATATAATTAACCATTCCGCTAACCAAAAACGTTTAAAAAAAGTAGAGCAGTTGGTTTTTTTCGGTACTAACTTGTTGTTTAGGTGTTTCAGTTCAACATGCTACAAAATTACGACTTCCCAGTGGATAATCAACTTTGTATTAAGTATAATGTTTAAAATCAGTTGAGAACTTTGACATTTTGTAGTAAGTTTTGTAATCTGACTCGAATATTTGTGATAATGTGTAACTTAAATAATTTTCAAATCTCTTTTAGTTAGCATAACAAAATTAGCTCTGTCATAGGTGAAGTAACATTCGTTATTTAGAGCTGTGTTAATTTCTGTTAGGGATATATTAAGTCCACTACAGAGCAATAAACACAGTGGTTGGTAGTAACATAATAAATATATTGGTATCAAAGCACACGTAGAATATTTACAATAGAGAGTTCGGCACAGCCATTACACAGCTAAAGACAACATCACATTTGAATATAAATGACAGTTCTATCATAGCGGTTCCAGCTAGCCAGCTCTACGTTATACAGCATGAAGGTGCTCATCAACACACCCCCTCAACTCATGCTTTATACAAGGCACTAGAGTTGAGGGGGTGTGTTGATCAAGGGGTCAAGGGCCCATAACCCTTGTTAGGGATATATTAAGTCCGCTACACAAATCCACATCCTTATCTGATACTACAGATGCCGAAGCATCCTGCTCTCTCAGGTAATACAAATTACCTCTACGATCAGCAGTCAACTTAACTTCACCATCCTTAGTTGCATATGCTACATCACGTTTAAAAGTGACTATACAACCTCGATCAGTAAGTTTAGAAATCGAAATTAAGTTACTACGTAGATCAGGAACTACGAGTAACAACGTGTCTTCAAATTGGATTTTTCGCGTAATATCATCGTTACATGCTAATATCTTGACAGTACCCTTACCTTGCACGGTTGTCAATGAATCAGTGGCTAATTTCAATTGTTGGTTACTTGGCAATATTTTATCGAACCTGCTTGCGTTGTTACACATGTGCGAGCTGCAACCGCTATCAAACAANTAAAAAAAAAATGCCAGTCATTTTGGCCATAACTTGGAAGACGGAGACCTTCGTTGGACTGAATTGAGTGTTTCAACACTTCCTGAAGTAATTCCATTAGTGCTTGAATTTCGCTAAAATAAATACGGAATTTGTAAAATATTAAGTAGGACCTCAAAGTAGACTTAATGCAAGCGGAAACTTGTAATTGTCGTTTGTTTTGTTACTACTTTTCACGTATTTCTTAGAACAGAACTTGGGTGGGTTTTAGTAACAAGAGTAAAAATGGCTTGTAGGTTACTTGAAGGTCAGAATATTTACCAAATCTTCATAATGATATGACCTTTTTAAGAAAATTACGTTGCTTAAAAACTAATATGGGTCTTCGTTCTTCAGTAATATTCGTATTTCAGTTAAATTGAATATATTAAATCGCTTTTAAGTTGTTGCAGAGTAATTAAAGACACAGTTAAACTAGAACAGTCGTTATCTTCGACAAAATACTATTCGACTTAAGAACTAAGAGGGTTGGGTACAAAGCGCTTTTATAAATCCCAAAAAGTGATCATCTATCTCATCAAAATGTGAAAACAGTAATGGAACATTTTCCCCCAAATGTAAAAACCAAGCCAAAACCGTAGATAGATCTGCTATTACCACTAAGTATAATTTCAAGCAAACATTACTTTGGATTCAATCGGATTTTTTATTTTTTTTAAGGTTAAAATAATTTACCCTGGTAACCTATAAAAGTTATAAAGCTTTGGTGATAGCATCGAACACACATTAAAAAAGACAGATTAATCACTTATCGTAACATATACGAGTAATTTGAAAAATATCTTTAGTCATCGTCATCATTTCAGCCACAGGACGTCCCGAAGTTGCTTATATGTTGTCCCGAAGGGATGGTAGGGCAAGCTATATTTGGGACGTGTATAAGTGCCCTGGAAAGGGCCTACTGTATAAACAATTTGGTTTGATTTCATTCCTCTTTATTTATAAGTAATATCAGTGTACATTTCACTTCTGCAATTACCAGGCCTCTTTACTCGCTGTCTTAACAAAAGCACAATTACAGGTCTCTAAAGACGCTGATTCGTTCATCCCATTTATATTCACGGTTAGACCCAGATTCTTTTACTTCTAGATTTCCCTTACCTTCATTTGTACCGCACAGTTAGGCCGGGTAGCCCAATTTTCTGTTTAGCATAACTTTTTTGCTTGCATTTGGTTTCAAGCCACGTAAACACAATTTCTCAATCTAGAGAAATGTTTTGTTACTGCGAATAGTCGGAGGGGATTGCAAAATAAACGTCTTTTTCCTGTTTTGGTAGGTACATTGTGTGTACATGTTTGTGGGAAAGTCGCACTTATTTACATTACATAATATGCCACAGTGTTAGCTCGATGTGTTAACTCGATCTATATCCTAAATGAAAATCAAATTAAAGACGTCGCTCATTTATTAATGCAGAAAGGGATCGTAATCGTATCAACTCGAAGCGGCCAGTATTCTTTGTATGAAACTCAATACTGCAACGCACACTTATAGTTCCATAACTTTTAAAAAAAATAAAACCGACTTCAAATGCGTGAACACAAAAAAAAACTAAAAATTAAAAATATTGCGTATAAATTTTCCCCAATTTTCCACCCTTGGGGGTGAAATATTTTCTTCAAATTCGCATGAAACCACCCTTTTAATAATACCTATTCAACAAAAAAATAATCGTTCAAATTGATTTATAATCGGCGGAGATATTGCGTATAAAAAAGTTCATCCCCAATTTTCCACCCTTGGGGGTTGTTTTTTTTATTATTAAATTTAAATGGGACCACCCTTGAGATATTACCTATACGCTGAAAAAAGATTTGTTCAAATCGGTTCATAATTGGCGGAGTTATCGCGTAACAAACATAGAAAAAAAAAAACATACGGGTCGAATTGAGAACCTCCTCCTTTTTTTGAAGTCGGTTGAAAATACTGAACTGTCCTATACATGACATTGACAGCGGGGCGCCACCGTCAATACCGGATCGCTGGTTCCGATTTTGCCATGTTGGAAACCATAAAGTTGAACGATGGTAGCGCCCCCGGTGTCATTGAGTTTGGTGGGACAGTTCAGCGTGGGTCATCTATATCCGCATCGTAACGTAAACGCCTCGCCTCGCGATTGACAGCGTGCGAAAGGCGATGACAGCTCGCGAAAGGCGATACGGTGATGATCCCTTTCTGAGTTGATAAGTCTACTATGACCCGGCGAACTTCAAACCGCTTATTCACTATAATTACTTTACGATTCTGATGGGGAAGGATTTATAAAATTAATCCAGTAGTTTCAATACTCAATTATTTATTGCATCCATAATGTTGTACAGAGGTGATGTCTTTTTTTTTATCCACAAGGAGGAAGCTCTTGGCCTGTATCTCACCTGATGGTAAGTGATGATCAAGCCGAAGGTGGAAGCGAGCTTCACCCGGAATCCTCAACCACGGAGGAACTGGCTATCTTACCTCTAACTGGCGGAACACAACAATGCTGTTAACATTGTTGTTATGGCGACTGACTTAGGTAAGATGGTGGTAGCTAGCCAGGTGGACTTAGAACAAGCCCTACCATCAACCGAACCGAACATAAAAATCTGCCCCCACTGGGAATCGAACCCGGACCTCTGCGTCTAAAGCATGTGGTCTTACCACTAGAACACAGAGGCAGTTAAACTAAGTTATTCCAAGTAGTTTCGGAGCATATTCAAAACAATCAAACAAACAATCAAAATATCTTTCCTTTTTATGATATTATTATCGTACTAGCTTTCCGCCCGCGGCTTCGCCCGCGTGGAATTTTGTCTGTCACAGAAAAACTTTATCGCGCGCGTCCCTGTTTCAAAAACCGGGATAAAAACTATCCTATGTTCTTTCCCGGGACTCAAACTATGTCTATGCCAAATTTCATCAAAATCGGTTGCGAGGTTTAAGCGGGAAAGCGTAACAGACAGACAGACAGAGAGACAGACAGACAGACAGACAGACAGACAGAGTTACTTTCGCATTTATAATATTAGTTGGGATAACCAGGATCGATACTAAGACCGACTTAAAGTAACGTTATATCGATACAAGACCCAGTTCGAACGCGAGTAAACAAAGCTGATACATCGCTGGCGCATCATCACAATCATCGATCAACTATAAAAGGTTTGCTGAAAACGATTAATAACGTAATGGTGTCAAATGACAGGCTAAAAGGATGAGCCAAGATGGAGACCTTAAATAAATAATGTGTCAGACAACATCGATTTTCTTCGTGATGGAGAAGTTACTATCCCTTTTTTACGGTAAATTCCTAAAATTCTGGAATAATTTGAAGAACTCTAAATGTTTCTGAGGCAAAATATCCCAATCATCTCAAAAACATTAATGAGAGAATCCCGAAAATTCTCTTTGCAGAGAAATATTTTAAGTCCACTATTTTTTCTAAGTTTGCTTGCAAATTGTAATTTTATTTCTATTACAATTTTACTATTATTAATAAACTGTATTGACAATTTCAAAATTTGACATTAATGAATATTATAAATATGTAAACTTATTCTTATTTTATTTATGTAGAAAGTTACCAAGACCTATTTAATTCGATAGAAATTAATATTTAGATCGTAAAAAAGATTTAGAGCTGTCTTGTCAGAACTTATACGAATTTAATTAACTCGTCCCTCCAATTGTTAAATTAACGAATGCTATTCGTTTCAACGTCCAACTGACGAATTAAATGGTTTTACGACGACAAAGAATAACAACCTCAAGTAGATTTCACTCAGAAAACATTTTTCAAATATCATATTACAATCCTACAACTCAAAATCGGAACTCCTTTAAATAACATTATCGTCTCCCTAACTATAAAAACACTTAACCCCCACATTCTTAACCTGGTCTGTCATCATGGCCTCCCTAATGAGTCTCCAGCCATGCCGTAAAATCAATACGCAGAACGTTTACCCTGATATATCGCAGTAAGTTTCCCTTTCGCACATTCCTGTGGGTGTAGGATGTGGTGAAGGTAGAAGCGGACCGTAAAAGTGCGTGTACATGAGACCACATATTTTTATTGCGAAACTAGATGTGCCCGCGACTTCTTTCGCGACAAAATAGTAACAATACTTCCCGTTTTTGCAACATTTTTCTTAGCTGCTCCGTCCCTATTGGCTGTATTTTTCAAATCGGACGAAGTAGTTCCTGAGATTAGCGCGTTCTAGCAAACAAACGAACAAACTCTTCAACTTTATAATATTTGTGAATGCCATTCTACTTAATTGGTTATTTTTTTTTATGAACGGACCTTTATTAGTTGGGTTAAGATTGGTAACTCATCATCATTATTTTAGCCACAGGACGTCCACTGTTGATCACAGGCCTTCCCCAATGATTTCTACATAGTTCGGTTGGTATCTAGCGGCCAGTGCCTCCCTGCTACCTTTGTGAGGTCGTCGGTTCACCTGTAGATCCTGGCTACACAAGAGTTGCAGTGGTTGGAACAAGAGATGAGTTATATTAAGTTAGTTTTAAAGTAAAGTAAAGTAAAGTAATAAAGTCTTTATTGTGTATGAACAAAGGTTACAAGGGTTCTTATAAATAGGTTACAGGCATCTCTTAGTTCTACCTTTTCAGGCGTATACACTATACATTATTATAACATTACAATTTATTTATATTGCAAATATTCTTGTACACTATAGAAACATCATGACACAATTTATCATAACACTAGCTGTGCCCGCGACTTCGTACGCGTGAAAACCCGTTTTTGAAACATTTTCATTGTTGCTCTGCGTCTATAGCCTTCCTCGATAAATAGGCTTTCTAACACTGAAGGATTTTTTCAAATCGGACCAGTAGTTCCTGAGATTAGCGCGTTCAAGTAAGCAAATAAACAAACAAACTCTTCAGCTTTATAATAATATTAGTATAGATAAGATCGCTCATCGCTCTCTACTATCTAGTGGGTGAACCTAAGGTACAGACACCCAGAGTGTCGCTTTCGGCAAATAAAAACAAATGTCCTTCCCATCCAATCTTGGTAGTAACGATTTCGTGTTCAGGTTGCTCCATGGGACAAGTGAAAGGATTTTTGTTACGATGTAATGGCTCGTTTTACTTGAAGATACATCTTTGGTCAAGGTATGAGGAGGAGTCAAGATTATTTACGAAGTTACTTTAAAATGGGAATTGATTTAGGTGTATCTTCAAACCAATAGTATTGCAGCATATTACATATTTTTTTTATACTAAAACCTGTATTGTAATTTTACTAATAAAATTTTCTGTTCTTGAAACTTTAAGTTTATGCAAACTCCGTACCTACCTACTAAGTATGTTCATCAGGAATGTAAAATTCTAATAATGAAGTAATTTTTCAAAACAGTCCAGTAGTTTTGAAGCGTATTCAATACAAACAAACAATTTTATTAGATTATTTATAAGAAAGTACCTACATTTTGGTGGCTGGTAGATTTTCTAGAAATGTTCAACCGCAGCGTAGCCCAAACTAATTTTTAGCAAATGCCTCTTTAAAGTCTATCTTAATGAACGAACTAACAAATTAGGCGAAAGAAATGTCACGTAAATTCCAAATTATTTAGACAAAATTGTGCTTGATTTGGATCTGTTTAGACACAAAATTAGACGCTATCGTCTAAAACTCAGACAGACCCTTACACATGCCTGGGTGAGTAAGCGAAACGTTCATTGGGACAGCTAACTGGATGTTTAATTATTTCCAAGGATCCGTAGATTTTTCTCTTTTGGACGCTACTAATTGATAATTAAGTATTTCAATTCAGCAAACGAAACGGCTCGTTAGAATCTCGCTTTGGTACGCGAATGTTTTATTGAATTTACGAAATTTTGTCCGCCCGGGGTTTTTAATGAGCAGATTCAAAGGTATAGGTTATACGAGTACATGTTTAGTAGGTTGATCAGTATCAAAAGGTACACTTATGTATTATACAGGGTGTTTCTTGTAAGGTGTCAAGCCGAAGGCAGGTGATAGGTGAGGACTAGACCTATCGATTTCACCCCCATGTATGTTCTACGATTTTTCGTAGTTTAGAAGTTATCGTTAATTTTGTGATTTTTTCAAATTTCATGACCTAGTGGCTTAATTTTTTTNAATTTATAGAGTTATGATCCTGCAGTGAACATTAAATGATTATGATGATGATTAAGGCTGAGTCGCACCACCTAACTTTAACCGCAACTATAACCTTAACCGGTATTTTTTATGGAATTTGACAGACTATAGTGATGCAACTCAGCCTTAGACTCTTCCCGGAAATTCTAAAAAATATCGTCTGTTAGCGATAAACTGCCTTATATCATGTCATTTCTGGTATTTCACGATCGGAAATAACATAGAGACGCCAATTTAGCTTTTATAAACACTGTTTTGTGTCTAAAACATGGCTCATTTAGTATAGCTCGACATATCCATTAAAATATAATTTTCCGTGACTCCCTCCGGCGTTTGTGTACAAAAAGAAATGAGACAGACAAAAAATAACGTAACAACACACATTTGGAACAAAGGGCAAACGTAATCAACAATCCAGGTTAATGAAAACACAAGAAACAATTAAAAGTTACTTCTTTTCCTTCTAAACTGGAATCAGGAACTAATATTGACAATTTACTCTAGAATTTCTCTCGTATAAAGTTTAATTAGCTAGGTTTGTTAGATAGTTTTCTTTTAGTGGGAAATAGAAAATATGAACTTCAGCTTTCTGTATGACCTGTTTTATAATTGTGCTTCCATTGTTATGGGTAGTGTGACCAGTAGGTACCTACTTTCCGATCTTTATGACATTGGTTGGATTTTTGGCGGTTAAGCTGTAGATCCTGGCTACACAAGAGTTGCAGTGGTGGGAACGAGAGGTGGGAATAGTCCCGTTTATCTTTACAACTATGCCAAAGAATGTATACAGATACAGATAGAAAAACTAAACACAGAAAAAAACATGCTAGTCTTATAAATCAGTACAATCTAAATAACTTATTATCTATATCTTGTTGTAAATAGGTGTCACGTGAGTATTTTTTTAAATATCAGGATAGGGAGTGTAGACTATAACCTCCATTTTAGTCAGTTCCAATATTGAAAATTCCTGTTTGACATTGAACAAATACGTTTCTCTTTCTCTAAACCTTTCCAAATGATCTCGAATCAATTCTCCACTGGTTTGTCCTTTGAAGTCGTTATTTTCGACTAGACAAAATCAAATCACCCTCATTTGGAAGGTTCGGCCTGGAAATAATAAGATCTTGAGGATTGGAGTAATGGTTACTGCTAGGGAAAAAATGTAAAGGTTCCCTACCCCCGTATTAGGTATACAGGGTGGAAACGACAAATGATGGTACAATTATTTTTAAACTATACGAGGTATAAAAACTGTTTACTAATCCTGAAAGTGCTTCATGAGCTCTATTAAACGGTATCAATAATAGGGTACAGAATAAACTGAATCCATCCGAAAATTAAATGTTCTGGCACGTCAGAGAAATATAATTAATCTGTTAGGCAGTTAGAAGTGCCAAGAGGCAGATGAAACGCCACTAGACATTCTCACGGACTGCGGACCTTTGATGCGCAAGCGGAGCTTACACCTGGGCAAACACATCCTAAGCCCACAAGATGTAAAACATATTGCCCCCCAAAAGATACTGCACTTCCTAATGGATGCAGGACTCGGAGGCGAACTGTAAAGTAAATAGCGGCGATCAGAATAGATCGATAACGGTCGCAGTGATACTAGGACTTTATTGAACTAGAATAGCCGCTCAACACAAATAAATAATAGGCAGTTAGAAAACATAACGATTAATTTAGTTACCCTTAGAAAATACATTCAGGCATGCTTTTTATATTCTCCCAATGTCTAAGTAGCTGATGGCGAGAGCCCGGCAAGCCAAAGGTCGTGGATTCCAATGCCACCATAAGCAAGTTTTTTCAAGTTATTTATCACTGGCTTTTGCCCGCGGCTTCACCCGCGTGTAATTTAGTTTGTCACAAATTATAGCCTATATGTTATTCTGTGTTATAAAAAATAATACTGTAAAGTTTCATCAAAATACGTTCAGTAGTTTTTGCGTAAAAGAGTAACAAACATGCATCCAGACATCGAAACTTTTGCATTACTAATATTAATAGGATTAGGTACACTTAGGCCGTTTGTAGACATCCGTTTTTTCACCGGACGACGGACCGTCAAAAAACGGATATCCTTTGTTTGCTGTCAATTTTCTCGCCGGACCCATGTCCGATGCATGTGCACATGTTCATTATAAACCATACGCCACTGCTAAATCCGGTGAAAAAATCGGGCCGTTGTCCGGTCAAAAAAACTGATGTTTACAAGCGGCCTTAGAGAACACATTCAGGCAAGCTTTTTTTTATGTTCTCCTAATGTCTAAGTAGTTCAGCTGGCGAGAGCAGTCGCCCCACAAGCGAAAGATCGTGAGTTCGAATCCCGCCATATGCAATTAGATTTTACAAGTACCTAATTTAACATTTTGTTTGAGATGCTACTCTTAACGCTAGATAATTTTAATAAATAAGTATGCTTTTCGTATGAAATATAGCAGCGAAAGGGTGCATTATAATCTGTGCTCAAGTGAACACGCCCAGACGATGCTTGTTCACTCAGATCTTGAAAGCACTGGGGTTGTATTAATTTGCGAGCACAGACACGAACATGAATTCCATTCCTTGGCTCTGCACATTTTAAACCATAGGTAAGCGCTCCTGCACACGACGCCGCTACCGTGCCGCCGCCGCGCCGCCATCGCGCCGTAAAAGCGTAATTTCGCCGAAGCATGCGTATTTTTACAGCCAAGTGTATACCGTGACCTTTCAGCTGTTTTTAAGCGACTTCAAAAAAGGAGGAGGTTCTCAATTCGAGTGTATGAGTTTCAAAATATAATATGCAAAGTCATACTCACTTTCCCCAGCGCCTGTCACTGTGTGTACGATGAGCACCACGACACACAGGCACCGATGCCCCTCCACCGACATTGCTGAGTTAACCTGCAACAAAACAAACACCATCATCGTCAGGTCATCTAGTCTGTAAGGAGCACGATCCTTGATAATTTACCAGAGGCGTTCGATTCCCATTGACAATTAAATTTTCAGTTGTAAGTCTCAAGTATTGTTCCCGCCGGGTCTTCTATAAAAGGGCGATGGAGCGGGCTATGCTTGGAGTTTTCCTGCTTGATCGAATCAGAAATTAGGAGATCCGCAGGAGAACCAAAGTGACTGACATAGCTCGCAGAATTGCCAAAATCAAGTGGCAGTGGGCAAGGCACATAGCTCGTAGAGACGATGGCCGTTGGGGCAGAAAAGTTCTCGAGTGGCAACCACGGGACGGAAGACTTAGCGTGGGCAGGCCTCCTACTAGGTGGATCGACGATCTGGTGAAGGCCGCGGGAAGAACCTGGATGTGGGCGGCGTAGGACCGGTCGTTATGGAAGGCCTTGGGGAGGCCTTTGACCAGCAGTGGACGTCATTTGGCTAAAATGAATGAACGAACGAATTGTTCCCGACTAGTTACTTCAAAAGATGCTTATGCTTTTTTCCAGTGTAAAACATCTCCGCTCTTAATTACACAAAAATGTAAACCAATCAGTCGCTTCTCGTGTTATTCGCATGATTTCATTAGCCAAAAATTTAATAACTCACTCAAGTTGCCCGAAAACATGCAGGGTTTCGGTTTTCAATCTGTATTTCGGGGAATCACAAAAATGATTCACACAATTTGCGGTCAGATCAATATGTCAGAGAGTGCGCGAATTGCGTTCGCAAATGATGAATGGATGCAATCACGCGCTGAAATATATCCAGATTTATACACTGTTATAAATCCATTGTCATGTGGCTGATGAATTAAAAAATGCGGTCAATGGTTGAAGTTAAATACTCTTATCGACTGATTTAAACAAATGAATAACTATTGATTTAAACAAAAATGAAGTCTACACACTAAACGCCGATATGAGTAGTCGACTTTGTTGTCAAAAGTCATAGAATAATAATAATAAATATCCTTGGACATTTTACACAGCGCCGCTAGCCCCAAACTAAGCAAAGCTTGTACTATGAGTACTAGACAGCTATGGTACTAGAATGTACAAGTTTTCGACATGATTCTTTTGAAATAAAGCCGCCGACTCCAAGCTGCCGGGCTGTCGCTGGGCTTGGTGTGTAGAGTTCTTTTAGGTGCGTAATAAAGAACGAAGCAAAAAATAATCTCAATTCAATTTCAAGTATTGATTGAGGCTTTTAATTGGATGAACTTCAATAACTAGACAAATCACAGGATAGATTCTGTGACTAAGAGTATCGTTCGTTTGTTCGTTTCAGTTGAATGACGTCCACTGCTGGACAAAGGCCTCCCCCAGGAATTCCACAAAGACCGGTCCTGCGCCGCCCGCATCCAGGTTCTTACTAAGGCTGGTGCTGCTGCTGGTGGTAATCACGCTGACACACGCTGACCGTCAGCGCTGACATCCGAATTGTATGAAGCGTCGGCGCCGAGCGATCAGCGTCACTCAGGAACGTTCCCTTTAATTAGGTAGGTCAGCGCGATTCTAAAACCAGCCTAAGATTATGTTGTTATGATGTATGTTGGCTTCAGAATAAGTAAATCAGTGAATGAAAAAAGATGTTGAGTAGTGTAGGGCCTTTAATAAATAGGAAAAGGTAGCCAACATTGAACAAAAGTATTGTTTTGTTTTAACAGTCAGAGGTCCCTTTGTAGATAGGGATTCCAGGGGAAGCTTTCTTACACCTTCGGTTGGAAAATAACTTTCCATTATAATATGAAAGCCTAGAGCTTTCTCGCTGTGATGAAAACAAATTATTTCATTATACTACCCACATTCTAAGGTCAATAAGTCAAAAGTATCTAATAATAACCATTTGTTAGTCTTGAACAAACTTGGATATAAATCGTCTAGAAATACGTTTCGAAAAGAAATGTTCTTGCGTAAATATTTATCGAACGCGTAGGCGACTCTGACGAAAGAATGAATGAACGAATGAACTAACAATCGAATGGATATGTCAGCAGTGAACGTATTTTGTGAACGATTGATGAATGGCGCAATCAGACCGTTGTTATAAATCTAGATTTATTTGTACCTAGATCTAACAATGGTAGGCAATTTTTCAACTGCCTCTCTAGTGAAAAATGTGAATTTTTCATAAGTGTACGTTAGATTAAAGTCTAAATTCACGAGTATTGTTGTGTGGCAGGCCAAAGCCGAATGACGTCCACTGCTGGACAAAGGCCTCCCCCAAGGATTTCCATAAAGACCGGTCCTGCGCCGCTCGCATACAGGCACCTCCCGAGACCTTCACCAGATCGTCGGACCACCTAGTAGGAGGCCTGCCCACGCTATTTGGTGCATCAATAACAGGTATAAACATTGACAGATATTGGTGAATTGCACACAATTGATTAACTCATTTTCTAAAGCTCGTTTGAATGGAAGCTATCGAATACTAGCTATTGTTTACATTCGGCCCAGTCCGACAGTCCAAATATCAAACAATACTATCAAATTCAGGCCGAAATCCAATGTGGGCTTTCAATTGATCTACAGACCTAGATTTAGTGACAATTGTACTGTTTAGGAATGAAATTTTGGATTAATTCTGAACAAAATCTATCCACAGCGACATCCCGTTTTTTGCAGGAACTGTTTCTTAGTAGTTTTTCCCGTTTAGTAGTATACGTGTTTTAATACAATACTACGAGTACTTCACACGATCATCCCGTTTGTAGTGTCCCGCAAAAAACCGTTCTGTTCGAATTTGGTATTGGAATTTCAAACACGCATGAGTGTTTACACGACAGTCCTGTTTTCCTCCATTACTGTATTCCTCAAATCTAGATTGCTATTGNCAAATTTCAGGTTTGATTTACATATTTTAATAAATTAATAACCAATATAATGCACTTGAAGGTGAAAGAGCAGTCGTTAGCCAAACAGTCATTCACTAGGGACGGCACATCAGAGACATTTAATATTTCACTTATTATATTGACAATAATTTACACTTTGTGTCATTAATTGATGTATTTACGACATTATCACAAGTAGGTATTTACAAGTAACTTAATTTTGCCAAAATACTTATCACAAGTTTTTTTTGCGAAACAAGTTTAAAATCTTACGTAAGTCCTGAAACACGCTGTATGTGTACAGTACATCGTGTTTCAGGAAATGTTACAATATTTGGAACTATCTGATGATTTTTTTAGTATATTCAATTCAACCAATCAAAGTGATCTGTCACTTTGATTAAACCACCATGATTTATTATGATTCCTAATTGGATAAATTGGGAATTATAATAATTATTCCCATAAATATGTTCCAGCTTCCTGTGTAATATATATTTTTAAGTAATTTTTGATTAAAAATATACCCCATCATAAAATATCTGCTGTCTGCAGTTTGACCTTTGTATTTGTTTTGTCTAATACGATTCAGACTTATATCTACAACTACAATCGCTTGGTTCTAATATCTAACTTTGTTGGGTTGAGTTTTTCGGCTGACAAGCGGGGTGAAGGGCTCCAAATAACAACACCGCGTTGATGCAAAAATGGGGCACTTTTATTTCAAAGTACGGGGCAGATTCAAAAATGAGGTGCGGGCGTCTCCCGTCCGTCGACCAATTCCCGCAAGGACGTTGGACACAGACGCGGGAGAACCGCTGGCAATTTGTAATTAGGCGTTCGGAAGTCCCAATCTGTGATTCCCCGAAAGAACGTCACAGTCGGATGCAACCTTGGCTTATTACTTACGCCTCACAAAAGTTACAATATTCAACAAAATCGTCGGAAGGTCTTTATGGGAAAAAAAATCTGGACACCGCGGTGTAGAAATCGACTCTCAATGTGCTAGTGTCATCTAGCGGCGAGCGGCGCAAACATTTCCTAGACTGAATACATCTTGCAATAAGCACGGTGATCCGCGGTGGCTTGGTAATGCAGGCGAACACCACGAGATGGCGCTAGTAGATATTGATTGATAAATGTGACGTTGTTACAACTTATCAATTAAGTACACTTGATAACATACAAACATTTTTTTATTTAAGTTTATCAAGAGAAAAAATATTTTCCTGAAACGTCTGTTGCTGCCACAACAGTAAGTTTAATAACTTAATTTTCCAAATAAGACGGTGGTGTACCATTTTAGTCTTTTGTTTTGGAATACAATAATCATCATCATCATCTCAGCCATAGGACGTCCACTGCTGAACATAGGCCTCATACGTTATAATAATATTTTTTTATTATACATACTATATTCTGAGGGAACTGTCGACAGTATATCAGAATCTATATTTTTATTGCTAAAAATGCTACAGTGTATAGCTGCTGCTACATCGATGTTCCCTGGCACAGGCTTGTTGCTTAAAAGGGGGCATCGATCATTACTAATTATATGTATAGAAACCTTTGTTAGTGAAAATAAAGATTATATTGTTATTATTCATTATAAACCGTCGCTATATATTCGTGTCAGTGTTCAAATATGGCTGTTTTGTAAAATAATTTTATTTTCAAATTCTTGCCGGGCGACTGCTCTTCCATCTGAGCTACTTAGACACTGGATGAACCCGTCGAAGTTTTCAATTGTAATACGCTGATAATTTATTTTATTTTATTGTTATGATGCGCTAACGTGGAGTCAACTTGAACGCATGAACGTAGGTCAGGGTCAAAGTCCCGAACTCATTGTTAAACGCGGAGTTCACTACCCAAACGCGACGTGGTTTTCATTTGTTTAAGCGGACTTTACAAGTTAAACATATATAGCAGTTGGTAGAGCAGGTAATAATGTAGTATTGTGGTATTAGTCAATGTACTACATTGTGTACTACGAGTACAGGTTCAGTGTTATTGTTATTGATCAAATTATATTCTACTGGTAAAGAATTTATTATGAAAACGTTTCTTAGTTCAAAATAAATATCAAGAGAACAAGAACTTAAAAACTAGTACTTAAAGTCCAAAATTAAAAAAGAGATGAAGAAACATACCCAACAGAATTGAGAACCTCCTCCTTTTTGAAGTCGGTTAAAAAGTTTCATGCTGTGACATAACTGATATAATAAAGTTTTTTTTTAGGTTTTAGCATACAAATTAAAAATGGCAAATGATTCAAAAGGAGTGAATGCAGATCTCATAAAAGAGAGGAAGAAGTGCAACTTCGATGTGCAGGAGCTTATACACTTCATCGATGGCGGCGAGCAAGGCACGAAGGACAGGAGAGAAGTAGGTATGTATATGCTTAAAATTACTGTTTATATTTAAAAAAATAAGTTTTTTTTATGGCAACCAATTCTAAGGAGAGCCGTAAAACACCATATTAAAAAAAGGTTTAACCACAAAAAAATAAACCACTTTATTTTTGCCAGTGTCAATATTCCTGTGTCTTAGGTTTTAATAATAGGATTTGAAAGAACACCACTAGATAAAATTCTATATTAAATATTGTGTAAGTCGATTGATACCTCTAAAATGTTCAGTCATACCTCTTTCTAAGGTTAATTTTTCAATGTCGAGTAAACTTAATTATTAATATTTTTGCTATTATGATCTGAAAGAACACCTACAAGAAATGTCAAATATTGTGCAAGTTGATGCTTCTACATGGTTAGACGGTTCACACTACCTGCTACCAATGTTTAGGAAACCGAAGGATGTTTCCAAACACCTCACCGGTTAGTTAGTCATGCTTATATCCGATATCTATGCAATAATAATTTAATAATTATAGTAAATATTATATAGCGTGACCAGGAACATAAAAACCCTCGCCATGTTGCGGAAAACTAATGGTACTAATTTCTTTTAATGGCAACAGTAACTGAAAACTTCATTGTCATGTCACCTTGCATGTCAGTCTATTGCTGTCAAAGTGTAAACCAACTTTATTTTAAACTAGCGGCCGCCCGCGACTTCGTGCGCGTGGATCTCGTTTTACCCCCCCTTCATCTATCTTACGCGGTTCAGATTTTTTCATACAAATGTTTTTTCCCGCTAACTCCCGTTCCCGTGGGAATTTTGCAATATCCTGTTGTAACTAAGCTTTAAGTTTACTAAGGTACCTGCATGCCAAATTTCAAGNACATAAGAATAAACTTGCTGTTCCATCATTTAGGTTGCATAAGATAGGTAATTCATCATTGGGGAACTGTACTACCATATTTAACAAAATACCAAACGACCTTGTCGAATTGCCAATAAACAAATTTAAGATACATATAAAAAATACCCTTATGTCCAAAGAGTACTACAAGGTTCGAGACTATAGTGATATTGATGACAAGGATGCGTGGTCAGTTCAGTCTGCATATATTTTTGATGTACTTAAATTTGGCTATTCTTACCGTTAGATAATTCCTGGCAATAAGTGGTGACTGAGTTTGTTCCGGCGTTTCTTCTCAGCACTTGCCATATGTTTGTCTCGAAGCGCTGGTAGGGCCCAAAAGATAAGGAGACATGTAAATTGCCCCATAAGGGCTACCTTTTCTTTTTTTTATATTTACTGAATAAATATTTTTGATTTTGATTTTGAGAGTTTTTTCCATGGACTCCACGTTTTTATTTTATTTATATCATTGGCAGGCTACTTGGTATCAGTGGCGGGGCAAGACCTAAATTTGATGTGGGCAAGACAGATTTCGCGAGGCCTTGTTCTGTGGCGACCTGAAGACGGATTTTATGAAATAATAAAAAAAACGGGTCAATGGTCTATTCATTGACAGTTTCTGATTTCTTGATTCAGTGATTATTTTTAAAGGAATTTTGCGCCAAAGAATAATGTTTGTCACTTAAAACCGTGTTGTTGCTTAATTTTGTGTCTGATTATGGCTGAATTTGTTTGGAAAAAAATTTTTTTATCTACATTGTTTAGCTATCAATAATTTATATTTAATAGTCAATGTTTCAAAATTTTTGATGAGCGAGGCCCCTTGTTCCGCGAGGCCGTAGGCGGTGGCCCACGTCGCCTACGCCTTACGCCGCCACTGCTTGGTATGTATCTGTTTGTGCTGTATCTAATACTTTCGTTTATAATTTCCTCTACACTGTGAGAACGTCCTCACCGTAACAGCTATGCTCGTTGACCGCGCCTTACAACGTAGCGTTCCAATTCGCGCGATAGTTGAGAATTCTATGCAAACTTGCGTTCCATTTTTCGCTGAGCATGTAACATTTTCTCAACTCGCTCTCTGATTATTTGAAAAGGGAGTCAGAAGCGTTTTGCAAGTCGAAAATTTTCTCCAACAAGTTTTTATTGAAAGTTGTTAAGGAGCAATACTTTGAAACAAACGCTGAAGATAAATATCCAGTCAAAGGTTTATGACGATCAGCAAAACGGAAGCGGTAATCTCAATAATGGATCTCGGAGTTAACGAAAACCGTTTCAAGTTAAAATATTTGCGTCGGCGTTTTATTTCGGCACCGTTTTAAATCTTTTCCTGTTAGGCCCTAAGCTGGGAGGGCGAAAAGGTAAAATAAGTGTTTCGTGCAGGGGAAAAAATGTATTCGGTTCGCAGCTCCATCTCATGGGAGGCAGAATGAATACGTGCCCGAAAACGGCGGGAGAACAAATGCAGAAGTTTCGGATTCACTGAATAATTAAACATCAGGGTTCAGGCGTTCTCCATCGTTTCACCTTACGTTTGCCGACCCACGGCTTACGCTTCCAATCAAAAGTTTACGCCTTTGTGTCAAAATATTCACTTACGTTTGCTGCCACTTAATTAAATCTGCGGGGATTCTTTGAATCGACAAATTCAATTTTAGAATGAATATTTATAACCTGTACCTACGTCGCTGAGTATTTCCAAATCCGGGCCCTAATTAATATGCAGGGACCGCAACCGTATAAGTTGGCGTGTAAAATAATACACTTTACGAGTACAATAAGGAATGGAAACGACCAAATGTGAGTCGTTCGTTCGAGAAAGTTCTTTACTGTGTACGGTAAAACAAAGTAATATCTTTACTTAGCTCAGAAGTGCCACATAAGAGATATCATCACAAGTGACGAGTATAATAAAATTATTCACATGTCTTCACGTATCTGCAGTGCAGATAGAACATTCTGATTCTTAAAGTTGGGCAATCTTCATACATTATGATAAAGTCGTACGTTGCATTTGGATGGACTACCGATGTGCCAATGCACGAGAAACTAAGCTCTTGTGCCAAGAACATAAAGTTTCAGTCGGAACGCTTATTCGCCGACTAAGTGTTAAATAAAGTTACATACATTCGCTAAAGCCACTTCACATAGTTTTCTTTAAACTTTTCGTGTTTTTTCGCAGCCGCAATGCTTTTAAAAGCGTTTCTTTACTTTTTGAGTTTGATAATTAGCTAAAACTGTGTCTATTAAATAAAAATGTTAAGCAATACCTCTGTAAAGTTACGATCAGATACTAATAATATTAAACAATTCAGTAGGTAATTTGTAATCGATGAAGCAAAAACAACGAGAGACTTCACCTTCCTTCGGCTAAATCTCTAGATCCTTTGAATATTGTCAACCGTACCTTACTCGAAGGATATACGTCCTACTTATTTTTTCAGCCCGCCTTATCATTTAGGATCGGCCCTCACTGGCGTGGAAGTGATTCGGGCATTGAGCGGGTTAGTAACAGCAAGTGGAGACCCAGCCTTACTGTTGGATTTAGGAAAGCAACGAACGCTTGGAATGATTTATTTGTCTTTGTCTTCTATAAAATATAAAAAAGAAATAACTTGACATAATAAAGGAGTCTGCTTTTATATTTTACACTAGCTTTCCGCCCGCGGCTTCGCCCGCGTGGAATTTTGTCTGTCACAGAAACACTTTAACGCGGCATCCCTGTTTCAAAAACCGGGATAAAAACTATCCTATGTCCTTTTCCGGGATTCAAACTGTATCTATGCCAAATTTCATCAAATTCGGTTCAGTGGTTTTGACGTGAAAGCGAGACAGACAGACAGAGTTACTTTCGCATTAATATATTAGTATAGATAGCGGCCGCCCGCGACTTCGTACGCGTGGATCCCGTTTTACCCCCTTCATCTATCTTACGCGGTTTAGATTTTTTCATACAAATGTTTTTTCCCGCTAACTCCCGTTCCCGTGGGAATTTTTCAATATCCTGTTGTAACTAAACTTTAAGTTTACTGCATGCCAAATTTCAAGCGTCTAACTTAAGCGGTTTAGATTTTTCATACAAAAGGATTTTCTCGCGAATTCCCGTTCCCGTGGGAATTTCGGGAATTCCTTGTTGTAACTAAGCTTTAAGTTTATTAAGGTACCTACATACCAAATTTCAAGCGTCTAACTTAAGCGGTTTAGATTTTTTATACAAAAGGATTTTCCCGCTAATTCCTGTTCCCGTGGGAATTCCTAAGTATATGGTTCAGGTTATACCTGCCCAGGAGTATGAAAAATAATTGTACCAAGTTTCGTTAAAATCCGTCGAGTAGTTTTTGTTTCTATAAGGAACATACAGACGGACAAACAGACAGACAGACAAAAATTTTACTGATTGCATTTTTGGCATCAGTATCGATCACTAATCACCCCCTGATAGTTATTTTGAAAATATATTTCATGTACAGAATTGACCTCTCTACAGATTTATTATAAGTATAGATTACGACGTAAGATAAAGAATAAAATTTACATTAACACTCACCTAAACTCAATACCAATTTCACATTAAGTATTAAATTTAGTTATCACAAAAAAATAAACACACACAGACCGACATATAACCTCCTCCTTTTTTTGAAGTCTGTTAAAAATATAATATGTAGGTAACATTAAGTTCGTTTGCAATTTGAAAACGAACAGACGTCCGAGCTGTTTTTGTTATATCCAGTTCCCAGTTAAGAGCGTTGTAGCAAANCACGACTGACTTGAACGGCTGAACCGACAAAAACATTAGAAAATTTACGAAAAAGTAAAAAAAATATATCCCGTACAAAATGTTCATGGATTGTGTTATTTTTATTAAATACCTTTACGCCTGAGTTAAATGACACCGACATCAATGTTCATCAATTCAAGTTTAAAATAATAGGCAGTAATGTCATGAAAAAAGAGCTTCTATTCTGTATCTACCTATGCCCGTGTAATTTTGATCGGTGTCAAATCGGAGTTTTCGTGCGGGGTGCGCGGGTGTTTCGCGCGGCGTGAAGGTCAAACGCCCAAGGTCATTGAGGACTCTAATCGCCTTAATGAAAGTGGAGGCAAGTCAAATGGTATACAAAAATAGTACGAGTATGTTATTATGTGTAAAGTTTTTTTTATTTGTTCCAACCTCTGGTGGTATCTGGCTGGTTATGATTTTTTTGAAAAATGATTTTTTTAATTAAAAAGGTAACCTAAGAAAAAAGTAAAGCAGTTTCCCGCCATTTTTAAGATTTTCATTATGCTAGTAATTTTTTAAATAAAGATAAGGATGTTAATAGTTATATTTTGTTACAAATCATAAAGTTTCAAGTACTATAACTTCATTACTCAATTGATATCGTCTTGGAGATTCAACTTAAAGTTATTTGTTACTTCGATAGTGAGTGTAGTGGAAGTTAATTAAATGAAAGAGTGGACTGTATACAATTAATTGTCTATTCGGTATAAATTAACAATGATATTGAGACCGTTTAGTGCAAAGTCGTTGAAGAGAGTGTGTCAGGATCGTCTTCTTAGATGTTCGCTCGCGAACCGAACATTGCTCGTTCGTTCGCCGAACGCTCGCCGCTCCCTCCGGTCACGCCGCCCGCGGGCAATGTCCGTGAGTAGACATATTGTTAATAGCTAAGTAAGTATTTAACGACAATCTTTTAATGACACGTTTAGTAAAAACTTAATAGGCAATAAAAACAAATTTGAATTTGAAAACTTTGATAAAATTAAATTCAAAAGTCAAAAGGAAGGTCAAATCAGCTACTCACGTGTGAATGAGACAGAGTCTCTCATGTATCTTGTTTCTCATTATTTTACCGTAAATGGTTTGCTAGATAGCGTCAACACATTCTGATAGCAGGGACTTAGACCGGATCCCTGCCAGCTCCGGCTCACGTTGTAGCTACGGACCTCCCGACTAAACATTCAGAAAGCTTCTTTATATAATGAACGAGAGCTAAAACTTCGACACCGCGATTCAGGAATGCATTGTCAAAATTTTATTTCTCTGTAACGATCGACCGTTTTGATACAAAACTTTCTGTAATAGAAGAGCATGCTCAAATCTAGCTGTGATATTTTTTTCATATCATTAGTTTCAATGATAGTAAGTTTTTGAGGTTTTTAAGTATTTTCCATGTCGTTTATGGAATACTAAAAGGTATGAAAGAGACGACTAGATTCCCTTCGTTACTGGGAGCAGTGCCCATGACAGTTAGGGCGACAGCAGACTTACGATTTTTTACGGTTTGCGACTCTACATTTGACTGTGGTGTCACAATGGCCAGTTTTCTTTTTCATGTTTTGTCAATACTTTGCACTTTATTGAGGCATTGCAAATTTTTACGACTGCATCAATGATGCATTACTTGGGGGTTTACTGTGCTCTATTGTGAATAGAAGTCGCACGTTTATGTTATGAGACAGCCACGGTTGGCGTTTGTTTGTATTTGCGTATATCTTCCTAAAAGCGACTTAATCGCTGTTCGCCTATGCTAAGAGTAGCAAGTCTGCTTACCCCAGTCACAGTTGCCTTGCGCCCTTGCGTTGCCAAAATTGATTTTTAGAGCAGGACTCTCCCTTTGTCTATAAGTTAGAATAAGACGCACAATAATAGGTGCCTCCCTCTATCAAAACTGAATTGGAATGAAAAACTTTTATAAAGTTTTTTCTATTCTGTGAAAAGTTTGTTTGTAAACCGCAAACACGTAATGACACGTAATTATTTAACTATCGCCCGTATTCACAAACATTATTATGAGGTCTCACAGTGCGCGTGGACGCACAGGGTGACATATGAACCAACCACAGAGCTCTATTTAGTGCTGTGCGTTCGAATACGGGCGTATGTCTTGCACAGTGCAAACTAATATCGCTCTACCATTTTTCAGAGGGATTGGCCCTTCAAGTGAAGGAGGTAAATGATGAGATTCCCGAAGAATACCTTAGCCACATGGGCAAATACCAGAATGCTGTGAGGAAGGCCACCGCTCTCATCGACGTGCTGAAGGACCATGCGCTGAAACATTCCTCGTTTGACGCTTATAGGTAAAAACATGGTAACAAACAAAAATTTAGCTTAGTGATGGAGAGAAGTCGATATTATATTTGGAATTCCTCTTAAAGGTATTCTCCTGATTAAATTCGTTGCAGTTACCAAAGCTGTACCTAAGATATTCCCTCTGATCATTCAACCTTCACTAGGTAGCTTTAATTTCTTAGAAACTTTAGATCCTTGGTACAGGTGTTGCAGTGACTGGAAACTTTTATTTTTTTATTTATTTTTTATTTTTTATCCACACTTGTGGGATTAGTCCCGTTTTAAACGAATAATTATGAGGTGGACGTCACAAATGACACAGATAAGACAGTCGCAGAAAGTAAACAGTTTTTTCAGGCCATAATGGGAATTCGAAGCGACAATAGCCCAGAACTGACCGAATCCAGTTCCGAGGAACGCGGGTTGGAACCCAGCGTGGTGGACCTACTCCTAGTACGAGCATTTATTTAGCACGAGCTAGCGGGATTTTTTAAAATGATGATTAGTTATGTCCATTTCTTCAATGAGTTACCTATTAACTGGTAGTCATTTGCAGACCCACCAACATGTACCGGGTGCAGTCACTGGTGCAGCAACAGATGCCACTTCTGCTTCACATGGGAATGTTCGTGCCCACCATCATCGGGCAGGCCTCGCCTGACCAGCAGGCCGAGTGGCTGCCCAAAGCACTCTCCATGCAGATTATTGGCACTTATGCACAGGTGAGGACTGCACAATGATAGATCTTGAGTTTGATGCGTAAAGTGTACCTCATAAAGGTCATGTTGTATCAATATTGAATATTTTTCGCGCGCACGTTCTCCATTTTAAAGCTGATACAGGCAGGAAGAAAAATTAAAAGTTAAATTCAGTAAAATAATGGAACTAAAATACCGACCACTCAACATGTGTCCTGTTCTAGGATAGAACCTAAGAAAATAACGCTGTACTATGGAAGCAAAAGTAGAAAAGAACGGCATCATAACGCCATATTATCTTTCACGCCATTCAAGTTTCATTTTCGCGACCAAAAGTTATCTTGATATTCTTGATATCCTTCTCCATCAGTTATAATAAATATTGTAATATTGTAGTATGGTGTTTCAATTAATGAGTAAACTATTACAGACAGAACTGGGCCACGGGACGTTCCTTAGAGGGCTAGAGACGACGGCCACGTATGACTCCAACACCGAGGAGTTCGTGCTGCACACGCCCTCACTCACCGCCTACAAATGGTGGCCTGGAGGATGTATGTACTTACAATAGTTCTATTTTCTTTCTGTAGCTGCAATATATGAGGCCATGGTTCTTTTTAAGGAACCCAAGACTTCTAACAAAACTCTAGGTATTGGTTCCCAAACTTATTTGAGACGCGCCCCCTTTCGACCATACAAAAGTTCCTCCAGTCAAGATTATTATTGGTCGTATCGAGCAGTCTGGAATGCGAATCTGAGCGGTCGTAGGTTTTTTATACTTAAGTACACAGATGGCCCGCGCTCCCCTTTAAAGTCTTTGCGCTTCCCTGGGAGGCGCGCCCCCACTTTGACAACCAATTTTATAGAGTACCTAGTACCATCTATACTTTCATTATGTAGCTGCAATATAATGACGTTACAACTCTTAAATATATAAGCCATAAGTTCTGACATAACTAAATGGCATCGCAGGGTAACTTTTTTCCCGAAGCACGGAATCTTTCTTTTTAGACAGGTTCTAACTTGCAACCAAACTGTGTATGAATACAGTAAAATTTTACTATCTTGGCCTATTTTTGAATCCGACTCTGAACTCTGAACCAAGCAAAGACCAATGTTTAATGTTATTATAATTTACAATAAGTTTACGACTTTGAAATATTTATGAAACATTTAAATAATAGATCCGTGTATTTGCTCAATAGCAGCATTAAAAACCCTATTTATTGATACATACGAGTACCTACCTAGTTATTTATTGAAGACTAGCTTTCCGACCGCGCCTTGGCCGCGTGGAAAATTTCGGTTTTTTGTATAATATTAATAACCTATGACACTCAGCAATAATGTGGCTTTCTATTGATGAAATAATTAGTAAAATTGGTTCAGTAGATCCCGGGATTACCCCTTACAATTTAACAAATTAATATACAAACACACAAACTTTACCTCTTTAGTAATTAGTATTAGATAGCTACCGCTATGCTTCAACGTAACCTTGAAATCTTGATGGTTGCCCATGGACTAGAGAACAATGTAAACAATAGATCAATCGTTAGTATTGCTTTTCCTTTTAACGTTTTTCCTTTAAACTGTTTCTCCCAATGTTTTCCCCATATCTAAGCAAACAAAATAAACATGCCCAACACGCATCAATTGTCAGACCTCGAAGAGAACTAACGTTACGAGTACCCTTTTGAGTGGAACCCAAGCAAATGGAAAGATCGTTCTAAATTGGCAAATTGAATCCGGGAACGTATGTACGAGTAAAGTGCATGGATCAACGCGATTGTCGCGCGTCTTATATTATACGTAATTTTTAATATACCTATGCGCTATGTGGAGATTTGCGTTAGCATTTGAAGTTTACAATCTGATAATGTTCTATTAAATGACGGAATCGATGTTTGCGAATTAAACAATTGTCCTTGGACATCCGATGCGACAGCCGATCTAGTGCCATAAGCTTGTGCTATGAGTATACCACACACATCTAAAGTAAATACTTACTGCATACCTAACTATTTTAATTTCATACAGTAATTTTGCTCAGAATTCAACGTCCATTATGACTACTTAAAAATTACATTTTTATTTCAATGTTTCTGGGAAACCTTAATACATACTAAACTAAACATTTATCTATGTAAGAACATAATACTTTTAGTTCTTTTTGGTCGTTTGCCTACCTATTTACCTACTTATTTACATGGCCCATGCTGGTAGCAATTTTAAATCCCCGCTGCGCTGCGAGCAAAATTCTATGCGATGCTAATACTCCTAGATACTGATTTCTGTTTATTTAAGTTTAAAAAAGAATCCTTTTTTCAAATTCCAGTGGGCCAAACCGCCAACCACTGCATCGTAGTGGCTCAGCTGTACACAAAAGGACAATGCCATGGAGTCCACCCCTTTATAGTGCAAATAAGGGACAGTGAGACCCACATGCCATTGCCGGGGATAAAAGTGGGGGAAATTGGCCCCAAGTTAGGGTACCAGACTGCAAACAATGGATTCTTGGCGTTCGATAACTTCAGGATACCCCGGGACAACATGCTGATGAAGAACGCTCAAGTACAGAAGGTAAGTTGAAATAGTTATTAACTACATTCTTTTGGTAGAGGTTTAGATTTAAAGATTCAAATATTATTTACATATGTAGAAAAAATAGGGATTAAATTAAGCAAACTCTAACTGATGTATCTGATGCTTATGAGTAGGCGCACACCGTTGATTTTTCGTCGGCCGATAGTTTAGTCGGGCTGTTGATCAGTATGGGCATGTATGGGAGTGCGCACACTACACCAATTCGATTTGGCCGATTCTTCATACAACTTGAAATCGGGCACAACTATCGGCCAACTAAAAATCAACGGTGTGCGCCTACTCTAATTTTGTGGATAGATGTGCAAAATATATAAAGTTGGTCGCAGTATTTGTTATGAAGCCGTTTTACCCACTTAGGGTGTAGAATTTCGTAAAATCCGTTCTTAGTGAGTACCTACCTACATTCTAAAAGGAACCCCCATGCAAAATTTGAGACTCCTATCACTCGTAGTTTCTGAGATATATAGATTTACCGTGCCTAGGTCAGTAGTTATTTAAGTAATTCAGTGCACCAGAGCAACGTATTTTTATGACAAATTACAATGTAGATTTATGTAAGGTGCATGGATCAAGAAATTCAAGAACAATATTTTCAATGAACTAGTTTTTTGTGCGTTTTTTAATTCAACATTCATGGACGTCTTTCGGCTGAAACGAACGAACGAACATAATACAGTTGTGTTGTGACACAGTAGTAGCACAGTAGTGGTGACGTATGTAACGTTACCTATCAATTTTTTATTACATTGTTACGTTTGACTTGCAGTTTTGCTGTAGCAATTTTATTTTTATATGCACACGTAGATACTATTATGAAAAATCGGAAAACCGTGTGGTTAAACGGGGCTATTCCCACCTCTCGTTTCCCACCGCTGCAACTCCTGTGTAGCCAGGATCTACAGCTTGACCGCCAATAAAAACCCAACCAGTGAAAGTTAAGTTTGTCCTGAAGGAAAGTTAAACTGTCATTGGACCCGCAACGAAATTAATCAGAAGCATAGCCACCTACTACGAGTAGTACAGCGACAGTGATGTGAAAACAATGTTCCGAATTTAGGGCTTCGTAAGCCCATGTTAGTTTTTAAATGAAAAGCATGAAATGTTGTTTTTCTGATACGGCTCTACAAAACCACTTACATTGTCCTAACCGAAACAAAAACCAAGGAAAATAATAGTGACTTGTAGTGTTACCTCTTTCCTTAGTTGCCTACGATAGACTTAAAGTCTAACTTAAAAATGAGACTTGATGCTTAAGTAAATGACGGCAATTTGTTTTAGATTTTACACTAAGATATGAGTGCGATCTGGCAATAAAGCAAGTCATGCTGTTAACCCTTGATCTGACAACACGTAGATCGTTCCTCTGCGACCTTTACACTATAGAGTTAGAATGAACTTGGCTTCTCACCTGCAATAAAATACTAAAATAAAAGCGAACATACTAACGAATATGTTAATTAATATCTTGTAATATTTACGTGAGATAAACACCACATGTTAAAAATGTATAAGGCTCATAAATGTAAGACCTCATCAATACAACGCGATATAACCACAACAAAACAGGCACTTACTTAATTAAGGTCAGAATTTTGTCTCTTGTAATTGAAAAGAATCCCAACTAATATTATAAATGCGAAAGTAACTCTGTCTGTCTGTCTGTCTGTCTGTCTGTCTGTCTGTCTGTCTGTCTGTCTGTCTGTCTGTCTGTCTGTCTGTCTGTCTGTCTGTTACGCTTTCCCGCTTAAACCTCGCAACCGATTTTGATGAAATTTGGCATAGAGATAGTTTGAGTCCCGGGAAAGAACATAGGATAGTTTTTATCCCGGTTTTTGAAACAGGGACGCGCGCGATAAAGTTTTTCTGTGACAGACAAAATTCCACGCGGGCGAAGCCGCGGGCGGAAAGCTAGTAAAAAATAAATATTTTTATTATGTAAATTGGCTTTTAAAGAGCACGCTTACACGTCCGATGTATTAATGTTAAAATAACTCTACCAATCCCTTAGGACTGTCACTGCTGAGAAAAAGATTTCAGGGCCATTTCCCTGAAAAAAGTGGTTTGTTTATGACCAGATATAAACGAATTGTAGACCTAATTCATGATTAAAATCTACGTTGAAGGATGTTAATAAATAGGTATAGTTATTATCTTAAGACACGATAAAAAATAATCATAAGCAAAACGCGATCGTTGGTGTTGTTGACAGTTTTGTAAGATGATGCATCATTACCTCATCTCACGAACGACTTGGAGGTAGTTAAGTTACCTATTTCTCAATGTTCGCGCATTAGGCTGAGGTTACACGTTGTATTGAGGTGTTTATTTATTAGTTAATTTATTTACTAGCTTTCCGCCCGCGTGGTATTTTGTCTGTCACAGAAAAACATTATCCCGCGCGTCCCTGTTTCAAAAACCGGGATAAAAACTATCCTATGTCCTTTCCCGGACTCAAACTATCTCAGTGGTTTAGGCGTGAAAGCAAGACAGACAGACAGAGTTACTTTCGCATATATTAGTTACTAGCTGACCCGGCGAACTTTGTTCCGCCTTAATGGCAATCAATAACGGGATAAAAAGTACCCTATGTCCTTCTCCTGGCTCTAAACTACCTCCCTGACAATTTTCAGCTAAATCGGTTCAGCCGTTCTTGAGTTATAAGTGGAGTAACTAACACGACTTTCTTTTATATTATAGATTTATTTATTTATTTTCAGGACAACCAACAAAGCATACACCTTTATCGAATCTATCTATCGCTTTAATTCATATCAAGGTTCTGGCGCGATTACAGCTACAAAATTAGACTCGAAAATGTGTGCTGAAACAGCGTGCGACCTTCGTTTACGCTTTTCTATTTGAAATCTATTATTTGTTGCGTTCCGACTATAGTAGTTATTTTTTAATTCGTAGCGAAGGTAAATATTTTGTGGTCATAATGATCATGTATAACGTGAATAATGAGTTTAGAAACGTGCACACAGCGTGTCCACGTGTGCGTTACGCTACCAGTGTGTGCACACCTTTATTATGTTGTAACAGTTTGTTTTCGAATTAACATCGCAACTAAACTCAACTGGCTGTTATATCAACAAGGAATAATATGCACTACACTTGGCTATAATTAGACACCATCTAATTAAATGCTGTTAGAAGTGGTTAGAGCTGCTGTATATTACGCCATTAGTGGTCTCTACAATTTGCGACCGAAACTTTTCATATGTACATACATTGTGGTTCAGGCGCTAAAATTCGAACACTCTGTAAGAGTGTGGAAATTTTCGTGCGCAATTTGTGGTAGTCATTAGTGGTAATATACATACGGTCTCTACGGTCGAAAGGTGTATAGCTACATACTTACATCGGTATACGCCGAACATGCCACAAGTATTACTCTTGTGGCGTTACGTCCGATTTCGCATATCTTAAACGCACTCATCGGGTATCCTTGTTTGAATACTTTCATCATTCAGGAAGCTAGAGTTCCACACGATTAGACACCTAGACTAAATACAATTTCTGATTTCTCCACAACGCTCTTGGTACGCCCATGCGATTTTAGCAAATTCTATGCTTGCTGCGCTTGCGTTTGATTCCAATTAGGTGTGTCGTCGTCGTCGTTTCAGCCAAATGACGTCCACTGCTGGACAAAGGCCTCCCCCAAGGTTTTCCACAATGAACGGTCCTGCGCTGCCCGCATCCAGGCTCTTTCCGCGACCTTTACCAGATCATTGGTCCACCTAGTAGGAGGCCTGCCCACGCTACGTCTTCCAGCCCGTGGTCGCCACTCGAGAACTTTCCTGCCCCAACGGCCATCGTCTCTACGAGTTATTAGGTGTGTGTTGAATTTAAATGGCAACATTATATTAACGGTCCTTTCCTCTACAGGATGGCACGTACATCAAGGCCAAGAGCGAGAAGCTGACGTACGGCACGATGATGCTGATCCGCGTCATGATCGTCACGGACATGGCGTACGAGCTGTCCCGCGCCGCCACCATCGCCGTCCGCTACTCCGCCGTGCGCCACCAGTCGCAGCCCAAGCCTGAGTAAGTGTCTACAGGACGGTACTACATCAAGGCCAAGAGAAGCTGACGTACGGCACGATGATGCTGATCCGCGGGATGATCGTCACGGACATGGCGTACGAGCTGTCCCGCGCCGCCACCATCGCCGTCCGCTACTCCGCCGTGCGCCACCAGTCGCAGCCCAAGCCTGAGTAAGTGTCTACAGGACGGTACTACATCAAGGCCAAGAGAAGCTGACGTACGGCACGATGATGCTGATCCGCGGGATGATCGTCACGGACATGGCGTACGAGCTGTCCCGCGCCGCCACCATCGCCGTCCGCTACTCCGCCGTGCGCCACCAGTCGCAGCCCAAGCCTGAGTAAGTGTCTACAGGACGGTACTACATCAAGGCCAAGAGAAGCTGACGTACGGCACGATGATGCTGATCCGCGGGATGATCGTCACGGACATGGCGTACGAGCTGTCCCGCGCCGCCACCATCGCCGTCCGCTACTCCGCCGTGCGCCACCAGTCGCAGCCCAAGCCTGAGTAAGTGTCTACAGGACGGTACTACATCAAGGCCAAGAGAAGCTGACGTACGGCACGATGATGCTGATCCGCGGGATGATCGTCACGGACATGGCGTACGAGCTGTCCCGCGCCGCCACCATCGCCGTCCGCTACTCCGCCGTGCGCCACCAGTCGCAGCCCAAGCCTGAGTAAGTGTCTACAGGACGGTACTACATCAAGGCCAAGAGAAGCTGACGTACGGCACGATGATGCTGATCCGCGGGATGATCGTCACGGACATGGCGTACGAGCTGTCCCGCGCCGCCACCATCGCCGTCCGCTACTCCGCCGTGCGCCACCAGTCGCAGCCCAAGCCTGAGTAAGTGTCTACAGGACGGTACTACATCAAGGCCAAGAGAAGCTGACGTACGGCACGATGATGCTGATCCGCGGGATGATCGTCACGGACATGGCGTACGAGCTGTCCCGCGCCGCCACCATCGCCGTCCGCTACTCCGCCGTGCGCCACCAGTCGCAGCCCAAGCCTGAGTAAGTGTCTACAGGACGGTACTACATCAAGGCCAAGAGAAGCTGACGTACGGCACGATGATGCTGATCCGCGGGATGATCGTCACGGACATGGCGTACGAGCTGTCCCGCGCCGCCACCATCGCCGTCCGCTACTCCGCCGTGCGCCACCAGTCGCAGCCCAAGCCTGAGTAAGTCGATCGTCAGTCCACCTAGTGGGAAGCCTGCCCACACTACGTTTTCCTACTCGAGAACTTTTCGTCCCCAACAGCCAACAGCCATCAGATGTACGAGCTATGTGCTCTGCCCACTGCCGCTTGAGTTTTCTTTGATTGAGATTCTGCGGGCTAGTCACTTTGGTTTTCCTGCGAATCTCTTAATTTTTTATCCGATCACTTAGGTTCACAGTCCATGCAGTTAATTAATGACGCGAAATAATTTAACGCCTTCGAAATGATGTGCTGAACATTAGCTACTACCTACCTTCCAAAAAGAAACGATTAACAAACTTGCAAAAGACTGGTCTAGTCTATACTCAAAAACATTTCCACGTTTATTCCAGTCAGCCCGAGCCCCAAATCCTGGACTATGTGACGCAGCAGCACAAGCTGTTCATCGCCATCGCGACCAGCCACGCGTACAGGCTCACCGGCAACTGGCTCTGGTCCACCTACTCGCAGGTCACGCACGACCTGGACAAGGGGAAGCTGGACCACTTGCCTGAGGTATGAATGACCCATTTCATTAAAAAAATCTTTCTTGGTCTTAAATATCTAAAAAGCTACAAGCTCATCTGAAGTTTCTCTGCACTACCTTTTTTCTGATCATCTACCACCTGAACCAGGGAAAGTAGACCAATAGCTTGAGGTTGAAATCGAACACAATATTGATGAAGATTATTAAATCACAAAATATTTAACTTACTTTTGATTACGCAATAAAATATCCAGTTGGCAGGCACGATTAATATTAGCCAAAAATATGTAACTTTTGCTTTATGCATCTTAACACCATAACAATAATCTCATCAGAGGTTACTTCCCTCCTTTTTCCAGCTCCACGCGTTATCCTGCTGCCTCAAAGCAGTCTGCAGCTACGATTCCACGCTAATAGTTGAGCGCTGTCGACTGGCGTGCGGCGGCCACGGGTACATGACGTCGTCCAACTTTCCCGTCATTTACGGCGTCACGGCCGCCGCCATCACTCTGGAAGGGGAATACAGCGTGCTACTATTGCAGACGGCGAGGTTAGTCGGCTTAGGTGTTATTTTGCTTGATATCTACACAGTATAGGGGTTAGCAAAAACATCTGCAGCTACGACTCAACGCTGATAGTTGAGCGCTGTCGGCTGGCGTGCGGCGGCCACGGGTACATGACGTCGTCCAACTTCCCCGTCATCTACGGCGTCACAGCCGCTGCCATCACGCTAGAAGGGGAATACAGCGTGCTACTTTTGCAGACGGCGAGGTTAGTCGGCTTAGGTGTTATTTTGCTTGATATCTACACAGTATAGGGGTTAGCAAAAACATCTGCAGCTACGACTCAACGCTGATAGTTGAGCGCTGTCGGCTGGCGTGCGGCGGCCACGGGTACATGACGTCGTCCAACTTCCCCGTCATCTACGGCGTCACGGCCGCCGCCATCACACTGGAAGGGGAATACAGCGTGCTACTTTTGCAGACGGCGAGGTTAGTCGGCTTAGGTGTTATTTTGCTTGATATCTACACAGTATAGGGGTTAGCAAAAACATCTGCAGCTACGACTCAACGCTGATAGTTGAGCGCTGTCGGCTGGCGTGCGGCGGCCACGGGTACATGACGTCGTCCAACTTCCCCGTCATCTACGGCGTCACGGCCGCCGCCATCACACTGGAAGGGGAATACAGCGTGCTACTTTTGCAGACGGCGAGGTTAGTCGGCTTAGGTGTTATTTTGCTTGATATCTACACAGTATAGGGGTTAGCAAAAACATCTGCAGCTACGACTCTACGCTGATAGTTGAGCGCTGCCGACTGGCGTGCGGCGGCCACGGGTACATGACGTCGTCCAACTTCCCCGTCATCTACGGCGTCACGGCCGCCGCCATCACACTGGAAGGGGAATACAGCGTGCTACTTTTGCAGACAGCCAGGTCAGTTGGCTTAGGTCTTATCTTGCTTGATATCTACACAGTATAGATGTCAGTAAAGCGGTCTGCAGCTACGACTCTTACCGGCTGGCGAGCGGCGGCCACGGGTATAGATGACCCACGCTGAACTGTCCCACCAAACTCAATGACAGGGGGGCGTTACCATCGTTCAACTATATGGTTTCCAACGTGGCAAAAATCAGAACCAGAGATCCGGTATTGACGGTGGCGCCCCACTGTCAATGTCATGCATAGGACAGTTCAGTATTTTGGAACTATACATGACGTCGTCCAACTTCTCCGACATCTACGGCGTCACTGGCTGCAGGTAGATACTGGCTTAAATCTTTTCTTAAATACAGTATAGATGTATCCTCAACTAGTGAGTGCCAAGTTAATGTACAGACAAGGACAAACTTTCCTGATGACCAGCTGATTACTTTACCTATGGCAGTAAAACCAAATTCGCGTAAATATTTGTATTCCATTTTTTGGTACCAGTGTATTCATTATTTAAATTGGCACCATGTTATTGAATGTGGTTGGTTCTATCTCTGATGATGTAACATGATAGTGCTTATCTGTCATCGACTGCAGTAGGGGACAAGGGTTATCTGTTATCTAGACTTTATCCAAACTCGCTTTATTTTGTAACTTACAACAAAACATCAAAATTGAGAAATGAGTATCCACCCAGTATGTGATATGCTAGTTTTAAAATTTACCTTATCTCCAGGTACCTCGTAAAGGCTTGGGAGCAAGCGAGAGAGGGAAAAGTGATGACTCCCACAGTATCGTACATGGTACACTTCATCAAGAACCGGCTCAAGTGGGCCAACACACCCGAAGGCATCATCGCCAGCTTCCAGGCTGTAGCTGCAGGGTAAATACTTCATATTGCTGAATATAGGTTCTTAATGGGGATGTTGCCTTGGTCAAAAAGCAAGAGTTTTAATTAGTCCGTCAGTTAACTTATCAAAAAATACTCTACACGTATTTTTCACTTTTTCAAACTAATGAAAATTTAAAGAGATAAAGCGCCCCAAAGTTCATAAGAAGAGGCCCGTGACGTCAACGCTTGCTTAAAAATGCCGCACGTTGTGACGTCGTGCGCAACTTCAACGCACCATAACTATGTAATTATTTGTTAGATTGACAAATAAAAATATACGTGTCCAATATTTTTTGATATTAAACATTACGGACTAAAAAAATTTTTTTAGGCAACCCGACGATCTGGTAAAGGTCGCGGGAAGAGCCTGGATGCGGGCAGCGCAGAACCGTTCATTATGGAAAACCTGGGGGAGGCCTTTGTCCAGCAGTGGACGTCATTTGGCTGAAACGAAACGAATACTGTTGATTATATCATCATCATCGTCAGGTCATCTGGTCTCTACAGATGCCCAACCCTTTCTAACTCACTAGAGGCAGATCAAATGGATGATCTCCTAAAGGGTGGTCAGGCAGTTGACATTCAAAGCTAAAATTTAGATTCCTTGTATCATTGATGCGCTGCTTTTCTCAGCACTGGCCCATTTATTGTCCCGAAGTAGTGGTAGGGTTAATAACTGGGACGTGTAAAAGTGCTTTTTATAGGCCTATTTGCAGAAATTAATGAGTTTTATAAGTTTTTCGACCTTAATTTACTTTGCAGTAAAACAAAGGCAGCGTACGACGCACTTCAGAAGTACAAGAAAGCCGGCAATGACTATGAAGATTCGTGGAACTTGGCATCAGTCCAGCTCGCCAATGCTAGTGAGGTAATCAACTTATACAAATAATTAAATGCAGACACCGAGATAAGAGCAATTTGGTATAAGAGAGCCTGGACAATGGTTGTATATTTTCTTAAGACATTATTACAGAGCATGATGATGCTAAAAGAACAGATTCCATCAGTACCAATTTGTAAGACGAAAAGAAGAATTTTGTAAGTGTACCTACAAGGAATTGACACTATCGAGGTCTATTATTGAAACCTGTATGCTTTCGCCATATTGATGTGTGAAAATGATTTGTTCTAGGCCCACTGCCGCGCCATAATCTGCGAGGTGTTATGGAAAGAGATGCAGAGGCTGACCCCGACGCTGTCTCCAGCTCTGGCTAAAGTCCTGCTGCAGCTGGCGGAGTTATACCTGGTCTATTGGGCACTGGAGAAGAGTGGGGATTTGCTGGAGGTAAGCTGTACAATGTCAGCGACTTTAGTTCGTTTACGGATCTCCTCATTTCTGATTCGATCTCGTAAAGAAACACCGAGTATAGCCCTCTCCATAGTACCTACGCTGTGCAACTTTGAGCTTCTGTATAAGGCCTATAGTGAGAGGCCACGTTTCCGAGCCATAAGTCATCACAGGTAACACACATTGGTTGTAGACTTTCGTCTTCAGGCACTGGGGTATTTTGGGTATTTTGGTAAGGTAGCCCGACGGATCAGCAAGCTGAAGTGGCAGTGGGCAGGGCACATAGTACGCAGAACTGACGGCCGATGGGGCAGCAAGGTTCTGGAATGGAGGCCACGTACCGGAAAACGCAGCGTGGGACGTCCACCCACAAGGTGGACCGACGACCTGATAAAGGTAGCGGGAAGGCGCTGGATGCAGGCCGCTACCAACCGTGCGATGTGGAAGTCATTGGGGGAGGCCTATGTTCAGCAGTGGACGTCCTGTGGCTGAAATGATGATGATGATGAAGCTGTACAAACCACCCACAAGGTGGACTGACGACATCATAAAGGTAGCAGGAAGGCGCTGGTCACTGGCCGCTACCAATCGATCAACATGGAAAACATTGGGAGAGGACTTTGTTATGCAGTGGACGTCCTATGACTGAAATGATGATGATGAATTCCATGATGAATGATGAGTTGTACAAATAGCGATCTTAGGAGCTTGATAATAAGACTTATTGTCATCGCTGTCTCCAGCTTTGGCTAAAGTTATGGTGCAGCTGGCGGAGTTATACCTAATCTATTGGGCGCTAGAGAAGAGTGGGAATTTGTTGGAGGTGAGTTGTACAAATTATGTACAAAATAGTTTTTGAGTTATGAGAAAGTGGCTCCAAGTGGTTCGTGTAGGCAGGCCTGTTCATCTCCGCGAGTTTACATCGAAAACAAAACACGCAAGATTGCCCCCTACAAGAGTACTATTCGACAAGGCCTCACATACGAGCGAACATTGACTCACGCACGCGTATTCTTGTGTATGATGGAAAAAAATAAAGAAAATTGTGTACTAAATACTGTGCAGTATTTAACTGCCTAAATAATAATAAAAACACAGAATGTACTTTTTAAGTTGCCTCAAGACACTGAGAGGTAAATAAGTAGTTAATATTATTCATGATAATTCATGCTAAATCCTAAATTATGTATTTCCTCCGCCATTTTCTGCAGATTGGCACCTCACGTCACATCATTTTACCGAAGTCAGCCCTATAGCTTCGGCGCAGTACCGATCACTGACGTTTGTCAACAAAACTTCTGACAAACTTGCTTGACTCTTGAGACAAGCTAAATTACACCATATTGTTAATGACATTGAGCATACATTTTTTTAAATACCTTCGCGAAGTAAAACTTCTGTACGTAGTACTTATTATTATTCTGTGGTGTAGGTAATATTTTTTACACACGGTGCGTCTCTAAGCTGAAACTAGACTTAGCACGCCCCAGCGTGTCTAGACAGCAACCCTAGGAGCTTGATAGGAGCTGTCGTTGCAAAAATAAGTAGAACAAATATGCCCGCTAATATATTGCATGAATGTGAGAGTTGCAATCACACATAGAGGTATCTTGACTAGAGTCATGCAGCTGACAGAGTCATACCAGTAATACCACGTAATACTTAGACGCTGGAGAACAGCGGGGTTTGTTCGAAGTGTGATTTTTTTCGAAACACAGTTTTCATCTCACCAAACACACCCAAGTGCGTTTGCAGTGAGCAGTGCCGTAACTAGCCTTTTATGCGCCCGGTGCGAGCTTTCAAAACTGCGCCCTTGAAAATGCTTGGTCTGGTCATTTCTGCGCCCCTCCAGGGTCTGCGCCCTGTGCCTGGGCACCGCTGGCACCGCCCTAGTTACGGCACTGGCAGTGAGAGTTCAGTTTGAAATCAGAAATTAAAACTCTACACATCAAGTGCATTATTGTTATTTCAAAACTCTTTAGTTTGTACAGCTGCGAGTTTGCTCTTTATTGCATGGCAGTGAGAGCACTTATTTGTTATCATCACTGTTTTTTATTTGATGCCATTATTAAGTTTTATACCACACACGCTAAAATTCCATAGAGTATTAAACTGATACGATCTTAGAGCAGATAAGACTACTGAATAAAAGGTATCGTTATCTTCTTGATGATTTTATTGTCCTTTGAACCTATTGAACGCGGACTTTGGGTTGATTGAACCTACCTATTTATATAAAACTAGCTGACCCGGCGAACTTTGCACCACATTTGTTCATCAGAATTAATGAAGAATTTTAATGGTGTAAGGCAGGGTTGCACCATCTTACTTTAACTTTAACAAACGTCAAAAATCTGTCAAACTCCATACAAAAACACCGGTTATCGTCAAAGTTACGGCCAAAGTTAGGTGGTGCAACTCAGCCTTAGACTTTTCTAATCTGTCCAATAAATAAACAATCAAATCTTTCCTAATTATAATACATAAGTGAAGTAAGAAGGGATTTATGTAGTTTTCTCGAGAAAGATTCTTATTTTTAACTTTTTTCCTACGTTTAATTTTTAGGCCACATAAACTTTTCCAAATGATATCTTACTATAAGCCTTTACATGAATCCTACAGAAAAATGCCATTGTAAATGTTTGGTTGTTTCAGTATTCGAGTATATCGAGCAAAGACCTGACACTGCTGCGGCAGCGGTACGAGGAGTTGCTGGCCGCCATCAGGCCGAACGCCGTCGGCCTGGTCGACGGGTTCGACATTAGGGATCAGGTGAGGACTTGGAACGTAGCGTGGGCAGGCCTCTCACTAGGTGGACCGACGATCTGGTGAAGGTCGCGGGAGGTGCCTGGATGCGAGCGGCGCAGAATCGGTCCAGCAGTGGACGTCTTTCGGCTGAAACGAACGAAGGACTTGGAAGCAATATTTTATTTAGAAATATGTATAGGTAACTGAAACGTTATGATGATAAGATTTTACATGATGAACATTATATTTACATAGTTATAGCATGTATGAATAAAGTATGAATAAGATGTTTAGCAGTGGCTGGATAAAAATACTGTAGGAGATCGTGCTTTCAAATCATCGATTAATGTCTCTTTGTAACCCTGGGATATTGGATTAAATGAGTTTAAATTGCATAGATCCACAATCATGAGAGGATTTCTATACTTTTATAGATGCTTACCTATTTTGTTTCAATTCAAAGATTCTGAACTCGACCCTGGGAGCATACGACGGTCGCGTGTACGAGCGGCTGATGGACGAAGCCCTGAAGAGCCCCCTTAACCAGAAACCAGTCGACGAGTCCTTCCACAAGTACCTCAAGCCCTTCATGCAGAAGTCCAAACTGTGATACTACTGTTAATCTATTAAAGCATTTCACATGACATGCATAAGACAAGTAACCAACGTGAGTTAGTTTATGGGTAGTTCAATAGGTACTTAATAGCGAGCTGTAACTGTAACCAAAAAATAAATAATATACGGTTTGCAGCGCTTTGACGATGATTCAGTCAGTCAATAATATTAATTAATCATTTGCAACCCTAGAATCCTATCAATGTATCTGGTGGTTACATTTACAGCTTGCTGATAAGGCAACGGCCTAAAAAGATGAAGTTTATAGAATCGAAAAGTGTTTATTTTTGTAAAATATTTATGGGTATTTTTAATCTTAGGCAATTTTATTTAAACATTTGGGGAGGTTTTATGTGTTTAGTGGCCAAAGAAAAGATTGTGTAAGAGAAATGTTGTACATAATATGTAATTTATTAATAAAATAGTATTTTTGTATTTTATTCGGTTCTTCTTTAACAGATTCCCATTTCAAGTACCTTAATGGCAATCAAGATATTGTTGGTATTAACGTTAAATGTAGACAGAAACAATCTATATATATAAAAGAAAGTCGTGTTAGTTACTTCGCTTATAACTCAAGAACGACTGAACCGATTTAGCTGAAAATTGTCAGGGAGGTAGTTTAGAGCCAGGAGAAGGACATAGGATACTTTTTATCCCGTTCGAAATAAAAAAAAAAGTCTGCTTATTTTTTTTTTTTTTTTTTTTTTNATAATTTTAGCATTCTGTTAATTGGTGACCGAATACCTGCATTGGTTCGGCAAGGCTTGATTGCAAACAATTTATGCGTTCGCGAAGATCTCATTAGCGATCTTGTGGGTACACTATATCTTAATTTATTAGTAATTTCTGTGCAATCATATCTATTGTGTATAATATCATGTAGCAACATAGTTTCAAGTTGTATACGTCTGGATCGAAAGTCAGTTAATTTATATTTGTTAAGTAACAGTTTGTACGATAAGCGTTTATGGTGACATTTGTAATGTATGTATCGAAGGTATTTCTTTTGTATTCTTTCAAGTACAAGATTGTATTTTTCGTATAAAGGATTCCATATTGTTACAGCATATTCTAGTTGACAGCGAATTAAAGACACAAAAAGGTATCTGAACGTTGAGCTCTGCTTAAACTTTACACCAGATCTGATGACAAAGCCATACATTTTGAAAGCCTTGTTGACAATATTATTAATATGTATATCAAAGTGTAGTTTACTGTCAAGAGTGATCCCAAGATCCTTAATACTATTTTCCTTCCCAAGGGTAGTACCGCAGAGTGAGTACGAGTAATTACTAATTTTTTTCTTTTTTGTAAACGTTATAGCTTTGCATTTATTAGTACTTAGTCCAAGTTTATTAACATCGCAGTATAAAGATAGTCTATCTAAGTCGTTTTGTAGTTTGGTATGATCATTTGAATTATTGATAGTCCTATATATTTTTAAGTCATCTGCATACAGAAGAAATTTACTATTGTGAAAACATTTATATATGTCATTAATGAAAAGTACGAATAAAAGTGGCCCAAGAATCGAACCCTGCGGTACACCGGATGTGATTTCAACGCATGTGGATTCAAAACCATCAATTACTACCATTTGAGTTCTATTGGAGACATAGGATTTGAACCACCTCCAAAGATTTCCTCGAATACCATTGAATGCAATTTTTTCAAGTAGGATTTTGTGATCCACCCTGTCGAAAGCCTTGCGAAAGTCAGTATAAATACTATCAATCTGTTTGTTTTCGTCAAGACCTTCAAATAGATCAGTTGTGTAAATAAGTAGATTGGTGACAGTTGAGCGACGTTCCACAAAACCATGCTGTTGTTGCAAGATTGAATTATGAAGTTGTGGGTAAATAGCTTTATGGACCAATCTCTCACAAAGTTTCGACAGGGTAGGCAAAATGGAAATCGGACGGTAGTTTTCTATATCCTTTTTGTCTCCACCTTTGTAGACCGGTACGATTCTTGCGGTTTTCCATATCCTGGGAAACACTCCATCCTGCAAACACTTATTAAATAAATAGCAAATAGGTTCGTCAATGACGTCGGCTATTTGTCTCAAAAAACAGGCATGAATGTTATCAACTCCAGCACCCTTATTGACGTCAAGTGCCTTAAGCGAGGCATTAACTTCATCTTTTGAAATCACAACTCCATTGATCAAAGCACTTGAAGTCATGCTGTCATCTATATTGATGTGTTTAATTTCAAAATTATTTGGTACGTCGGAAGGCTCGAATACCGACTGGAAAAACGTTGAAAAAAGGTTACATACATCCTTTGGTGAGTTTGCAGTTACTCCCTTATAGTACATTGTGTTTGGAATATCTGAATTCTTGTTACGATTTTTTATGTATGTCCAAAAAAATTTAACATTACTTCTTATACTGTCTTCTACATGCCTCAAGTAATCATTATAACGCCTATTAGCCATATCCTTAAATTGTTTTCTGTACAAGGAGAAAATACAATAATTTGTTTCAGTATTATATTTCTTCATTTGTATCCATGCCCGCTGTTTTTTCTTATATAGGTTTATAAGCGTGGGAGTAAACCAATTTGGGAACAACGAAGACCTGGTAACTTTAGTAGGGACATACTTTTTAATAATATTATGTATCTGTTCGTAAAAAATAGAGACTGCATCCTCCACATCCCTTCCTGAAAAAACGTTACTCCAGTCAATAATTTTTATTGCATCCCGAATTTTTGTATAGTCAGCATATCTATAGCAATATTTCAAATAGCTTTTGCATTTCTTTTTACCCAGTTCTTCTATAATTGGTATAACTACTTGAAAAGGAGGGTGATATAAGTCGGGCAAGACCAGTGGAACATGTACTGATGACGTTTTGCTATTTATGTTATTACTGATGCACAAATCTAACACTTTACCAGTTTTGTTTTTTAATAAGTTCAATTGGTAGCACTCAAATAAAGTCATGAAATCAAAAATACATCCTTGTGTTGAGCTAATGTTTGAATTTTGAATAAGTTGTGAGTATGCACCTTTACTTTCCCACTGCAAATTAGGTAGGTTAAAGTCGCCCAGTACATAAAGGTCAACATCTAAATCGAGTAATGTTTTGCGCAGACTGTCTATGTAAGCATGGTATGTATCATAGTTTTGATTAGGCGGAATATAAACAGCGCTAATAATCAGTGTACGGGTGGCAAAAGTAAGCTGAATCAATAACTGGTCTATGAGAGGCGGGAGGGGCGCGGCGGCGCGGGCGGCAGGCAGCTCGCGCGCTCCCGCGCAGAGCGCGCGCGACACCGCCACCAGTACGCCGCCGCCATCCCGCCGCCCACAGGCCGACCGGTCTCGGTCCCTTCTAAATACCTGGTACCTAGGATCGATAAATTCGCTATCAGAGATGTCACTGTGCAACCATGTTTCCGTTAGAATTATTATGTCATAGGTACTGGAGATAACATTCGCGTAAAGAGTGTGCAGTTTTGTTCTTATTCCTCTGCAATTTTGATAATAAAGTGATAAATAACTATTACTCATTATAGGTGTATCTTCTTATAAGACGAAAGGCATAATTGTGATTATGAAATATTGAGACATTTGTTACATAGTAGTTAGCTAAACAGATACTGGTGTAAACATACAGCCAATTTGTGTCTCGTACCCGCTGCAATAGTTCTATTACAATCAAATTGTTACTAAATAGACTAATAGTGCAATATCTTAAAATAAACCTTTTCCATAACAAGTTACTCAACCTAAACCTTGCCATATTATTCTTATAATAATATACTAAGTTTATTAAGGCACATAAAGTAGAAATTATTATATTAATACCTAATTTATACAGATTAGTTCGGTAGTGTAAATAACAGTGAAGTTTAGAGCCAAACAATCGATTTAATTGTGACAGTGCTTTTAAGTGTTCAACAATTATTAAAAAAATAAACAGGTTAATTACAATGTTATTACTTAATTCTATTGACATCTTTTTCACTGCGGATTGCAAAGATGGGTGATGTATCTGTCTGGCGAACGAGTACGGTGCCATGCTTAATCCAGACATGTTTGTAATTATGTTTTTTAGCAGCATCGCGGCATAAACGAAACAATAGTTTATTTTTAGGGGTTAGGTGTTCATTTAGATAAACTGTACGCGGGGTACAGTTAATTTCAAGTTGATCAGTACGGACTCCCCGTGCTACCCGCGCTGCGGTGATAATATTATCACGCAATATTTTTGATGCTAATTTAATAATTACGTTTTTAGGATGTTGATTCTTCTGATCGAAGTGGGGCACTCGATGAGCGGAGAGAATATCCGTAGCGTTGATAGGATGTTTGATGATCATACCAATTTTCTCCATCACATTTATGAGATTTTCGTCGCGGCGCTCAGGTAGATTTGCGATCTCAATGTTATATTGTCTCGCTTGTTGTTCCATTACTTCAATTTTATTATCTAACGCAGCAATCTGGTAGGTAAGGGAGCTGTTAGATAGTGATTTCTCTTCAACTGCTTTCAAACGGCAATCGAAACTATCTTGTCTTTCGCCGGAGTAACTGAGACTTTTTTCTATTTCATCCAATCGGACATTGATAGTTTTAAGCGAGTCTATAATAGATGAGTTTAACTTTTTCATTTCGGAATCAAGCGCCGTACTAACAGCATTTTTTATTGTGTTCGAGATAGTTATCTCCAGCTGATTCTTAAACACGTCAAGCTGCTCATTCAATTTCTGTTCAACAATCTGCACAATTTCGGACTCAGGTTGTTTACGTTTTCGAAGGTGTACAAAACAATCAGTCTCACCGGTATCCGCAGAGCTGTGTATATCTGGGTTTGATGCATATTTCATAGTTTCTGTAGATGGAGGTGTACGCTGCATTGTAGGTGGAATTCAAAACACAGTGCTCCGATATCACACACACGGAACTGGGCTCTCTCACTATTTCGATAAGGTGGACAATAGAATGCACTATTTCACACACACAACTTGATCGCTCATAGATGTACACGACTGCGTAAGATCGACTCCACACGATGAATTAATTTATTGCCATTAAGGCGGAACAAAGTTCGCCGGGCCAGCTAGTAACCAATAAATGAATGAACCAAAACCAAAATCCTGACAAATTGGCAATGCAATTGTTTTGAAGCCAACGTTAAAGAACCTCCCAGCATAAGCCATGACCTCATGTAGTGGCATGACGTTGATTTTCAGTAAATAAATAGGTAGGTAAGTAAAAGTATTGTTCTTTGTGCCACCATAAGGTAACTAATATAACTACAGTCAGAGGTAACAATGCTAGGTACGATACACGCCACAGAATACCAGAATACCTAACTATTTAATAACATGGCTGAGTAATAAATAAATTAATAGTAATGTGATAATGATGAAATAAAATGCCAGTACACTTGCTATTTTTTTCAGACAAATTAATATTGTAGTACCAGTAGTGGACGTCATATCGTCTAACCAAAATCAAAATCCTATTCATATTTTTGTAGTAAATTTTTTTTCAACTAGTAGCTTGTATTCGTCATAGTACCTACTCTAGCATGGTGTACCTACGTAGGTACTACCTACATTGCTAAAACATAGAGCGTCATTGTTATTCTCGCTACTTGTAGGTAACTTATTATTTTAGATTTTTTGTAATGTATTGTCTCGTATATTATTAAAAAAGTAGGATTCGTACCAACAAATACATCACCAGTAAAGTGGAGGCTCGCGTCTCGATCGCGTGTATAAATAAAATAAATAAATAAATAAATAAATCTTTGGATAATTTCACACAGCGCCAGCTAGCCCCAAAGTAAGCAACTTAATGCTTGTGTTATGGGTGCTAGCTTAACGGATATACTACTTATATACTTTTTTTTTTTATAAATACATAAATATTATACATAGTCACACCCAGTTGTATCTTTTTGTATACAGTAAAAAAATCTCTTCTATCTGTTTGTTACATACAATAAAAGTAGGTACCTAAGTCAGCTAGACTAATTCATTCGTTTAAACTCCCACTAACACTATCAATCATACTTTACGTACATCTTACGATGAAGATGTAGGTTGAAAAATTTACTGCAGGTAGTTCCATAGCAGTATTCTCTGAATCGAGAGAACTGTAAGTACCTTGTGGAAAATCGTGAAAAATATTCTGAAAAAAAAATACAAGTTAAATTGTGGGTGTGGGACTATCTTCTAACTTCCAACAATATATTTTACAACACATGCACGCTGCATAATTTATTGTTTATCTTATCAGTAGTTTTAGTAAATAAATTATTCAAACAATTTTTATTTTTATCACTGAGATACCACACTTTTTTCATCGCCTCAGAGTAAGGCTGACGTATAGTGGATGATAAGATGGCCGGTGTAAATGTAGAAATTAATGAAAATTTGGTAAAAGAGAGAAGCAAATGTACTTTCAACGTGAAGGAACTTACTCATATTTTTGATGGAGGTGAAAAATTGACACAGGAAAGGAAACGATTGGGTAAGTTTTACATTCAAACTTACGAGTATATGTAAAGTGATAACATTGCTGTGCTTGTCGCAATAACAATAAAAAAATAAGATAATGAATCGTACCTATTCATTTTTGTTCTTTTAGAACCATGGATTTCTTTAGGCAAATAATGTAACTTGTATTATCATTTTAAAGGTTTTCTTACGTTACAGAAGTTTTTGTTACTTATTTTTTCAGTAAACGCAATACTCAGCGTCAAAGAGTTGCAAGATGAGGTGTCAGAGTTGTACCTGAGTTACAATGAGCGGTACGAGAATGTGGTCCGAAAGGGCATCCTGCTACACAGTGTGCTAAAAGAAAGCAAGGATAAATATGGGGAGCCGGAGTGAGTAACTTAAAAAAATACTAAACTTTGCTTTCTCAGTGAAAGTGAGGAAGTCGAAGTCGAAGATACGGTACAAGTCGAAACAAAGTACTTATATGGTAAAAGCCAAAGATAGTGAATAAAACTAAACGGGATGAAAGGTTTTGTTTCGTAGCGCTGGTAGGGCAATAAAGTAATGACACATGCAAAGGCTCCTTATACCTACTAATTTAAGTAGCAGTAGTAGTAAATAAATAAATACATTTTTGATTTTGGAAATAGGCTTTAAACCTAACAATGATGCTGAGCGTCAATTTACTACCAAATTTAAAAAAGTTTGAGCATCGCTCGTTTCTCATAAAGTAACGCACTATTCACCTTTGACCTTTCGACTATTGCCACAAAGAAATTATTGTTTGCTTTGATTTGTAGCCCCAGAATACTTCGTCGCGCGCAAGGTATGGTGTTCAGAGACATGTCGCCATTTTTACTCCACTTGGGCATGTTCATCCTCACTATCGAGGGTCAAGGCACACCGGAGCAACAGAGCGAGTGGCTGCCCAAAGCTCATTCAATGCAAATCATTGGGAGTTATGCCCAGGTAAGTACTAAGTACCACATACATTTGTTCTTTTCGGCCAAATGACGACAATAAGGATTCCTTTCTACTTATCTTAAAATTGCCATGCTCTACAGGGTTCATCCTATAATGTTCTCGTTTTTAAATTCATGATGGAAGTAATAATTGTTATGGGGTACGTGTGATCAAAACTGTTGTATTGGAATGAGAGAGTCTTCTTTCACTAGTTTTAAACTACATCTAGTTCATTCTCTAGTTCGATTGAGTGAGTGACCTGAACTTTCAGACAGAACTTGGCCATGGCACGTTCCTCCGAGGCTTAGAGACGACGGCCACCTACGACGCTAGCACCGAGGAGTTCATCCTGAACAGCCCGAAGCTGACGTCATACAAGTGGTGGCCTGGCGGACGTAAGTTATTCAATCATCTCCCAGTATTCTTATTATTATAACGGTATAATAAGAAGAATACTAGGAGATGATCGACTGGTGAAGATGGGAAAACTGACGTTACCATCCTGATGAGTCAGATTTTAATAATCAAAGGCTTTGATGGGTGTTTTAATAGACTTTTTTAAAACTAAATGAGCATTCATAATGTATCCAGCTAAATACGAACAACAATGCTAGATAGATATTAGTTTAGTATACATGTACCTATTGTACTTCTAGCGATTGCGTTATCATTGGATTTAGAAATAACTGTCAGATTTGATTTTTTGATTATTTCTAATGTTCAAATAACCATATAAATGGGCAAACTAAATCGAAATTGCCATTTAATCTCGGGAATATTATTGTTTAGATGTTAATCATTCAATTAATTTTCAGTGGGATCAACCATAAACCATTGCATAATAGCAGCGCAGTTGCACATAAACGGGAAGAACCATGGAATCCACATGTTCATGGTGCAAATACGCGACCTGGAAACCCACTTGCCTCTCCCAGGAATCAAAGTCGGGGAAATTGGCCCGAAGTTGGGATTCCAGACTGTCAACAACGGGTTTTTGGGCTTCAATAACTTCAGGATTCCAAGGAAAAATATGCTGATGAAAAATTCGCAAGTGTTGAAGGTAATGACGCTCAGGTGTATGATACGTTATCTAGTTACAACAACATAAATGTGAATAATTATACGGTTTGGAATGACACATCATTTAGAAATAGAGATGCTGAAAAATGTTGCAGTGGTAGGCACGAGTAGGTTTACGCAGGTGTCTTTATAAAACTGTGAAGACTGCTTATTATAACCTCTCTACCTTTATTCAATGAAAAAAAAATTCAGTGAAAAAAAACTTACTTCTTGTACCCAAAGCTACTAATGTTTGCAGTTGACTACTACAGCTACAGATCTTCTTATCACTATAAACCTAAACGTAAAGATGGAAAAAATTGCGCATATTTACCTGGGCACTATTCTTACAGGACGGGACCTATATCAAAGGGCCGAATGACAAGCTGACCTACGGCACCATGGTCAGGGTACGGGTGAACATATTGTCCGACGTGGCTCTCTACGTCGCCAAGGCTGCCACCATTGCTGTTAGATACTCTGCGGTCAGGCACCAGTCACAATTGAAAGCCAAGTAAGGTTTGAATTTAAGTTTTACTTGCAAAAAGGCATATTTAAATACTTTGATTGGTTTGGAACGTACAAATCAGCTTTTTTAAAAATCTTTCTACCTTCTAGACAACGGATATAAACATCATATCATATCATAATCATTTATTGCTTCATAAGTGTACATAGGTGGTGATCTTAAACTTAGTCTCAACTTATGACCCTGTAAGGGTATTGCAAATCTTGTATCGTAGGTACATTACTAAATATTCTACAATAGTTAGTCGTACCCACGTAATAATTAATATTGATAAATTATAAAATTAATTAGTTTACATAATATTAAATTACAATTAAAATACAATTATGTTTCTCTATACCTATTTATACATAATTTTCATCATCGCATCCTACTTAAATTATAGAACTCCTGAATACTATAGAGACATTTTGATATAAGGAACTCTTTTAGCTTGGTCAAGAATAATGAGTCTTTTTCAATATTTTTTATAGACTATAGGCAGTTTATTATAGACTACTATGGACATGTGGTAGACTCCTGATCTTACCAGGTGAAGCTTAGTGTCGGGTAACATACTTAAATACTTTTTTTAGTAAATACATAGGTATAGAAAACACCCAGTCCAATACAAAAAACATGTTGAATGCACACAAATGTTTGTACTGTGCGGGAATTGAACCCGCAACCTCCGAAATAGTTGCAGTGGTATGGTCGCTAAAAACCACACTGGCACACTATATTTTTATTTTTACTTTGTATGTGTGAAGTTTTATCAATATTTTTACTTTCAGAGAACCTGAAACACAGATCCTGGACTATTTGACACAACAGCACAAGCTGTTCATCGCCATAGCGACCAGCCACGCTTACGTGAGCACCTACGCCTGGATGATAAAAAAATATTTTAACGTGGTCGAAGACCTGGGAAAGGGCAAGTTAGACCATTTGCCTGAGGTACAAATCATGCTATGTCAAAAATATTAATTTGATCTATACTCGTACTAACCTTTCAATTCAATCTAGAAAAGAATCTGACTTTGCACACATACCTATATCATTTTATTTACTTCTCGTGTACATTTTCTAGGCACGTAGCGCGCGCTATTGTCGCGGCACTACACACATTATCATCAGGTCATATAATGAAGATACTCAGTATAATCAACACTGTAGACTTCACAATCATGATGTCAATTTGTAATTAGCTAATTTAAAATTTGCAAAAATCGACTGGCTCAGGTGGGAATCGAACCCACGACTTTTCTGATTTATCTTCTGAAGCAGGAGGTTTTACCTTTTATACTAGTTTTTTTGTTTTTTTTTTAAATATCTTTGGACAATCTCACACAGCGCCATCTAGCCCCAAAGTAAGCAATTAATATGCTTGTGTTATGGGTGCTAGCTTAACGGATATACTACTTATATACTTTTTTTTTTTAAATACATACATATTATACATAGTAACACCCAGACCCGTCACAGAAATTAAAATTCATCATTTCAATTTCTGCCCGGCCGGGAATCGAACCCGGGACCTCTCGGCATAGTAGTCCGTTCTGAACCACTACACCAAACGGCCGACGAACCGAACCGAACGAAATCTCGACCGAACGAGTTGTTTAGCATCATTAAAGAATCTTGTGATGAACTGTCCTTAAACCTTTTTAGCTCCATGCTTTGACTTGCTGCCTCAAGGCGACTTCATCTCGAGACGGCGCTACATTGGTGGAGCAGTGCCGTCTAGCTTGCGGTGGCCACGGTTACATGGCCTCCTCTAACCTGCCTATCCTGTACGGTCTAGCCACCGCCACCGTTACCTACGAGGGCGAGCATACCGTTGTACTTCTGCAGACTGCTAGGTAGGTAATTCCATTTTCCTAAACACTTCATAAGCAAGTCATTTAGTCTCCACTCTAATTAACACAGGCAAAAGGGCCACTTAGGTTGGAGAGGCCTGATGTTTGCATTTTTCCCTTAGTCTCTTCTGACCTTAGCTTCTAACGATATGAACCGGAATCTGAATCTGACGATAGGAACCACACGCCCTCGAAACTTTGATCTCAATCACACGTGATGGTAAGTGATGATGAGTTTTGAAATGGATCACACTTACTCAATAAATACATCCTTATTTAATATCTACTTATCTTGAAAATTCAATATAAGACGACATACCATTATTTTGTTTGTAGATACTTAATGAAAGCGTGGACTGCAGCTCTACAAGGGAAAGTGTTAGCACCAAGTGTTTCTTATTTAGCAGACGGCATGAAATTTAAGAACCAAATGTGGCAGAATACACCAGAGGGAATCATCGAGGGTCTGCACCACGTGGCAGCAGGGTGAGTCATATTTGTATACGTTTGAAGTTTGTTTAAATATAAACCAGTTTCAATCCTGTTCATTTTAAGGAATTTTCTCTTTATTTCAGCAAAATTAAGGATGCTTTTGATGTTATTCAAAAGCACGTAAAGGCTGGCAATGACTATGAGGATGCTTGGAATTTGGCGTCCGTACAACTCATCAAGGCTAGTGAGGTAAACACTTCTTTTTGAATACTTTCGTGCTAATGGAATCCGTCGTGGTGCATGGTATTTCATTGACTTGATTTCGACAGTTTTTCAGTTCATAAAGTTAGAATGTTGATAGTGTAACTTTTTATGAAAATGCTATAGTTATGCTTTATAGACCAAGTGTAGTTTGTGTGTGATTTTTTGACTTTTTGAATGTTTTTCAGGCTCATTCCCGGGCGATCCTATGCGATGGGTACTGGAGGGAAACTATTCGAAATTCCATGACCGCGTCTACGGGCGTAGCTTCTGTGTTGGGCTACTTGGCCCAGCTCTATATTGTCTACTGGGGGCTAGAGACATCTGGAGATTTATTGATGGTAAGAAATGTAATATAGCTTTCACATCTTCAAACACTTCCACTTTCGACCTGATCATCACTTTCCATCAGTTGAGATTCCTCTGTGAGGATAAAAAAAAAATGACAAAAAGATTGTCCAGGGTTGTTCAAAAAGTAATAAGAAAGGAATATTTCTAGCCATCACAAAAATCAGAAAAAATTGGATAGGTAGCTTAATTCTTCACTAGAAACAGGTGAAAATATCATTTAAGTTTACCTATGCGTTTAGGAATTACATTTAATTGAACGCGACCAGTCAAATAAAATTCTTCATAACGCATTTAGAGGACGAGAAGACCCGAAAAGACCTGAGCCCCGATTACGGTAACTTTTATCCCATCAAAAACAATACTTGTCAAAAAAACCAAGTCTCGCAACTCAGTTGTTCTGCGGTAAAAAGTTGTGAGATCCATGTAATACCAAGTCCGGGCCAGGAAATCTTTAACGTTTTACATAAATTATTGACTTGGCCATCGCACTAAATAATTTAATTTACACGTGTTTTCATGCGATGGCCAAGTCAATATATTTATGTAAAACGTTAAAGATTTCCTGGCCCGGACTTGGTATTACATGGATCTCACAACTTTTTACCGCAGAACAACTGAGTTGCGAGACTTGGTTTTTTTGACAAGTATTGTTTTTGATGGGATAAAAGTTACCGTAATCGGGGCTCAGGTCTTTTCGGGTCTTCTCGTCCTCTAAATGCGTTATGAAGAATTTTATTTGACTGGTCGCGTTCAATTAAATGTAATTCCTAAACGCATAGGTAAACTTAAATGATATTTTCACCTGTTTCTAGTGAAGAATTAAGCTACCTATCCAATTTTTTCTGATTTTTGTGATGGCTAGAAATATTCCTTTCTTATTACTTTTTGAACAACCCTGGACAATCTTTTTGTCATTTTTTTTTTATCCTCACAGAGGAATCTCAACTGATGGAAAGTGATGATCAGGTCGAAAGTGGAAGTGTTTGAAGATGTGAAAGCTATATTACATTTCTTACCATCAATAAATCTCCAGATGTCTCTAGCCCCCAGTAGACAATATAGAGCTGGGCCAAGTAGCCCAACACAGAAGCTACGCCCGTAGACGCGGTCATGGAATTTCGAATAGTTTCCCTCCNACAACGAAGTTACAGGCGGTCGAAAATGGCCTGAATTGCTTCGAGAAAAGGATGGTACGGCCGTGCCGCTTTTTTTCTCGACTTGGTGGGGGCACTGCCGTGCCCCCAGATAACGTCTACAATCCAGACGCGTTTCTGATTCTGCGATACGATTGGTCAAAACAGCTGACGTACGCTGTTGAACGACCAATCGAAACGCAGAATCGAGAAGCGTGTCTGGATTGTTGACGTTAAAAATTACCGTAATCGGGGCTCAGCCCCCCTAGACAAAACGCACTTTTTGATCGAATCGAAAATAGAATCCGTCAAAACTCCATACAAAAAAGGGGCTTTTCGACCACTTTTCGACTGGTTTGTGATTATAATTTGCACTTTTTCTAGACCCACAGATATTGGAAATTTGACATCTAATATCGGCAGAATGACAGTAGGAACCTCCTGGCTTTGATATTTCAACTGTATTACCTTGAAAATCAGTGCAAAATGGATTACTAAAAATTATTTGACAGGCGATTTCTACGATCGACAAATGCATTTGAATTAGCCTGCATGTGTCGTGAACCTCGCAATGGTTAGAAACAAAGTTAAATACGAAGACTAAACAAACAGGGTTAACGTTAAACGTGACACTGCAGGGCATAGGTCTAACCCCAACTGACACTCATATCGCATAATATGACCGATAACACGTCGTTGTCAATATTTATGTGCTTTCAAATGAGTATTGTTAGTAAATGGCACGCCCTCTCTTTGAGGTATTTAATTCTGAACAACTTGTGCATTATTTACGACATACAAATCTTAACATTCTCCTTGTTTTCAGTACTCGAACATATCCAGAGAGGATGTCACCGTTCTTAAAGAAAAATACGAGGTGCTATTGACTTTGATCAGGCCAAATGCTGTGGCACTCGTAGACGCATTCGACTTTTATGACCAGGTATGTAAGATCTTAACAAATATGTATTACTAGCTTTTTCTCGCGGCTACACCCGCGTGAAATTTAGTTTGAGAATTTAGTCACAGATCGTCATAAATTATAGCATATATGTTATACTGGGTTATAAACAATTATACTCTAAAGTTTCATTTTTGCGTGAAAGAGTAACAAACATCCAGACATCCAAACTTTCGCATTTATAATATTAGTAGGATTAGTAGGAAGTAGGATAACATTTTATAATTGTTTGGAAAAATGAGTGCCGGAATAGTTGTTTCTGAAATTAATCCGCGGTGAGGTCTGGAATAAAGTGGTATAGGAAAATAAGTCCGTTGAATACTAATGAGCTTAAGAATAAAACACATTCCTTTTAGGTAATCTTTTGATTTCGTGTATTCGTAGGTACATACATGTCCTCTAGGTTGTCTAAAATAGAGTTTCATTGCGAAAAGACCGCTTCAATTGTGCCGTCACTCTTTCTTTTCTTGTCTTATACAATTTTATAATAAAGATAAACCTCTTGATGTCACGTTTCATTAATATTGTTACCTTCAGGATTTGCATTCAACTCTGGGGTCGTATGACGGTCGGGTGTACGAGAGGCTGATGGAAGATGCCCTGAAGAGTCCTCTGAACAAGGAGCCCGTCAACCAGTCCTTCCACAAGTACCTCAAGCCTTTCATCAAGAGTTCCAAGCTTTAAAATTGTTTTAAGTGATTCTATAGAGGTGCAACACCACGCACCTTCGTTAACTTTTAAGTATAAATTTTAATAAAACATCAATACTTTTTTCTGTTATTATTATATAAACGCATTTTATTATTTTTCAAAAGAAAACTTTTGTATAAATTGTATTTTGTATAATTATGTGAAACGTTTTCCTGAAACAGTTTTAAATTCTAGGTAAAATGGTGTTTTACATAATTATGGATTTTAACTTAGGTACCTAGGCGATATGGTCCATTGAGAGGTGCGAAGGAAAAGAATTTAGCAGATAAATATTTATGTAAATATCAATGATTATAAGTTAGTAAATTAGTATTTATAAATATCATATTAACTTTTTTTTACATTTTCGTCCCTTAACGAACTTTTCCTAATTAAAGTACCCCTGCAGTTTGTGGGTTCGGACCCCGACAGGTCAGGGTAAAAATATGACAATCACAAACATAGGTGCCAAGTTATTTATTATTTAAAAAATTAACTACAGATTTGCTACTTTTTTATTTACAAAAGTACAGCTCTACGACATAGTTCTACGACAGCTCATAAACTTTTATTTTTTAGCAAATTGACACCTATTGCAATGTTAGATGACAGTTTTTAGCTTGTGCTGTCGTAAAAGTTGTAATCAGTGATAATGATGTAATTACAAAACAACAAAATAAATACTTAACAATTGATAATAACGATATTTAGGTAAGTATTTTATCTGTTATCTAATCGCAGTGCAAAGTACAAAGTCCGCTTTATGGACAAGTTGCGATTAGGTTGGCATCATATTTCTACAGATTGAATAAAATTAACACTCATCTTTTAGATTTATTACGAGTTCTCATAAAAATTACAAAAATGTGTATGACAGTCGCGAAAAACAGCTATTATGCTACGAGTAGGTACTCTTGTCATTACTTAGTCAACATAAATAAATCGTATTTACTGCGAATGTAAATGTACATAGAAATACAATAAACCTTTTGTTTTCCTTGACGTCAACGAGTATTTTTGTTATTGGTAGTAGGTACGTTTTTTAAAGAAACATGTTCTCGCATTCCCATTTTATTAATTTAGGTACCTAAAATGAGTTTTTACTGAAATTTCTATCCATCAAGATACTCATAGGAGTAATAGGCTCAAACGCAGAATACACACGATTTTTGAGGGCTTAGCTCTATCTCTATCTAATGTTATTTTTACTCGTTAGTTTCAAGATCTTGTTTTGTAATTATTTAATGCCTAAAATTTACTTAAATATAGGTAAGTACGTTGTTATCGTCAAACGATACTAAAACTTCTTTCTTTTTTTAGTTTTTACGTAGATCCAAAAGTCAATATTATGATAACCGGCCTAATTGAATCGCTCAAAGTCCATATTGTTTTTCCTATTACTAGAGATCGAACATTATTTGTTAGCTGTATCCACTCGAGTATTGTTGTATCTTAATATTATTATCGTTTTTATGACATAACGATACGCAATATCAAGAAATAACTTAGTTTTGAACAATTAGTATTATCATATCTTTAGATTACAAGTCCCAAGCTGACATTTCGCTGTGAACCGACATAGCTCATTGTCACTTACTTACTGTTACACTACAGCTGTGTGTCCAAAATGGCGAGCGGACTAAAAATAAACGAGGACCTTGCTAGAGAAAGACAAAAGTGCACTTTTAATGTCACAGAACTGACACATCTACTGGACAATGGAGAGAAAGTCACCAAGCAGAAGAAGCATTTCGGTAAGTTTTAACTGAGTTTTATTGATACAATAATAAATGTGAAGATCGAGTGACGATCCAGTTTTAAAATGATAGTGTGTAGTCATGAGGGAACGAGACAACGATATGTTGAAGTGAGAGCAGTGTGTGAGGTGGGTGACCAGTTCAAGAGCAGTAAAACTACCATAGCCACTTAGATTACGTTTTAAAATAATAAAAAAGTAACTTTTTGTTTAAAAAAGTTCTACGATGTTTGTGATTGCAACTTTTTGAATAACATTGGAAAAATTAGCGCTATAATCAAGACTCACGACTCACGAGTAGCAAACTTATGGACTTTTAATAAGGGAACTTTGATTTGATATCAATTAATAGGTAAATAAAATGTAACAAAGTCCACTCAACGGTACCTGTGAATGTATAATCTCATAAGAGATAATAAAATAGTTCAAGATAGTATCATTTATAAAACTTTTGCAATACGTAAACAAACGGATACTTTTTAACAAACAATGTTGCTTATGCATTATTTATTTAGGTTTATGTTTCCTTAAGAGCTATTAAATGTATGAAGAGTAGATAGATATTGCAAAAGAGGACGAGTTCATTGGCACACTTAATTATCTAGAAGTATACCTAGTTACACTTAATTATCTAGTACTAGCTTTCCGCCCGCGGCTTCGCCCGCGTGGAATTTTGTCTGTCACAGAAAACTTTAACACGCGCGTTCCTGTTTCAAAAACCGGGATAAAAACTATCCTATGTCCTTTCCCGGGACTCAAACTATCTCTATGCCAAATTTCATCAAAATCGGTTCGGTGGTTTAGGCGTCAAAGAGAGACAGACAGACAGACAGAGTTACTTAGAATATTAGTATAGATTGGAAGAGATCTTAATATTTCGTGAATATTATTATCTTTAAATATTTATAGATAATCAATTGAATGAGTTTTCGATAAGAATACCCCTCATGTAAAATTCTTATCTAGCAAGAGAATGATTAATTGAAAAACACTTTATCATACTTTATATCACAAAGACAAAAACTAAAATGAAAAAGCACAATTTGTAAACCATGTAAATGTGTTTTTTTATGCTAAAAAATAATAATAATGATTATTATTTTCCAGAAAAGACGTTGTTTAGCATCAAAGAACTTCAGGACGAGGTGCCAGAAATATACCTGAGCCACAAGGAGCGATACGAAAACGCGGTCCGCAAAGCTTGCATCCTACAAAAAGTGCGGAGGGATTACGAAAAGGAGCATGAAATTCTTAAGTAAGTTTTTTTCATTAATTTAACAACTAAAAGACAATTAAGTAGGTACATAAGTTACATTTAGATTGCTTATAAAAATTGAGTTGAACAGTATGCGAATTTAGCTTCTCTACACTCATTTATTTCTTGAGTGGCGATCATGGGTCGAAAGACGTAGTGTGGGCAGGCCCCCCTACTAGATGGACCGAAGATCTGGTGAAGGTCGCGGGAAGTACCTGGATACGGGCAGCGCAGAACCGGTCGATATAGAAATCCTTGGGGTAGGCCTTTGTCTTGCAATGGACGTCATTTGGCTGAAATGAACGAACGTTAATTTACCTAAATATCGTTCCTCCGACTTTTCTTCTCCTATAAGAATGAATGTCTTTGGGTACGCGCTGTCTCTCCCTGTCTTTTTTAGCCAGGCATAAATATTTTGTGTCTCATTCTTAAGAATAAATGCTCATAAAAATATCTCGTATTGATTTGCTGGGGATCAAATTGTGATCAACTACTAAAAATGGACTGATAGAGTCATTTTTGCATGTCAAAGGCTTTCAAAAAGAGCACTTGAGTGTTCATATTGCCCAATTAGTCGTGTGAACTCGTGTGCGAAACGACGAAAGAGTTTATTTTTGTATGAAAGTAGAGTCCCATAAATGCCCCCAGCTGAAAACATGTCCATATTAGGTATATTCTTGAAATAAACATTGATGTCGGTGACGGTGGAATAATGTTGATATTGTAATGGTAAATAGCCAAATAATACATTTAATATCCATAGCGTCTATTTTTTACATACACTACTTGTATAATTTTCTATTGTATTAGACACAAAATGCTAGTAGGTACTATGAATAATTTACATTATAATATGTTACTCTTGCTAGGATTATTAGATTGTTGTTATCTCGATTTTTTTTGCTAAGATAATATTTAAATATTGTACTTATTTTAAATAAAATTATTTATTTATCCATCGAAATACGAAATTTTCGAAATTTATTTTCTTTGTGATTTTTGATTGGCGTGCAAGGTTAGCGAAGGTGTATGTGCTCATGAATGCAGACAACCATTACTAGAAGACGCAGACCGCTACCAATCGATCAACATGGAAAGCATTGGGGGAGGCCTATGTTCAGCAGTGGACGTCCTATGGCTGAAATGATGATGATGATGATGATTACTAGAAGATCATGTCATGCTCTAATAGGTCGAATAGAAATCATTTTCATTTTCATTTGTTACCATAATATCTACATAACGATTGTAGAGGACTCAAATGAAGAGTTTCATAAAATCTCCAAAAACAAACTTGATTCTAAATGTCCAAGAATTATTTGAAAGTTTGTATGAAAACGTAAATATTTTTTCAGTAAAAAACAAAAAATCTTTCAGTAGTCATAACACTGAGTTTTTGACCTTGACTGTATAATAGTAGCCAATTTCATCCTGACTGTTGGTACACTCGTACCAACAGTACTTACAATAGATAGCACGATTAGGCGATTGGATTACCTAACTGCGTGGTTAGGTGGTTTAGAAACGTCTATGTACTTTGTAGACTCGCCTTCACGAGGTGATTAACCATGTAATTGTTTCCTTCCAGCTTTCGCAACCTGTTCCACGCTGAATATGGGGTCATCAAAGACGTGTCCCCGTTTTTCTTGCATCGGGGCATGTTTGTGCCCACCATTATGGGACAGGGCACGCCAGAGCAGCAGGCCGAGTGGCTGCCTAAAGCACAGGCCATGGAGATCATTGGGACATATGCACAGGTACACGTTTTACACGCTACATATTATTTTTCTACACTATACAAACGGATAACACTCGGCGCTACCGAAAGTGCTCCAATATGAGTAATTTTTGTAATGTTTGAGTTTCTACACGTCTTGTCGGAAACCAGCCGCAGATGCAAGGTGGTGCCAAAAATCCTTCCCGCAGTTCTTCTACTGGACCGCTTAGCATCGGTGTTTATTGCGCTACTTAAATGTTTGACCACTATCAGCGAACTTTTATGTACTATCCTCAAATCATAGAAGAGATCCCTTCTATGATCTGAGGTAACATCCAAGTCACATAATAGACTTAAATTATAATCTTTATAGCTGGTTATATAAATTACAGAATATGAACACAATTAAAGCAATCAGTATTACCTAACCAAATTTTCCATATTTGCAGACAGAACTTGGGCACGGAACCTTTATTCGAGGGTTGGAGACCACGGCTACTTACGACGCAAAGACTGAGGAATTCATCCTCAACAGTCCTCACATCACCTCATACAAGTGGTGGCCGGGTGGTTGTAAGTATTATTAACCACNCCAAGGTTTTCCACAATGAACGGTCCTGCGCTGCCCGCATCCAGGCTCTTCCCGCGACCTTTACCAGATCGTCGGTCCACCTAGTAGGAGGCCTGCCCACGCTACGTCTTCCAGCCCGTGGTCGCCACTCGAGAACTTTCCTGCCCCAACGGCCATCGTCTCTACGAGCTATGTGCCCCGCCCACTGCCACTTGATTTTAGCAATTCTGCGAGCTATGTCGGTTACTTTGGTTCTCCTGCAGATCTCCTCATTTCTGATTCGATCACGCAGGGAAACTCCGAGCATAGCCCGCTCCATTGCCCTTTGGGTGACCTTGAGCCTTCTTATGAGGCCCATAGTAAGCGACCACGTCTCAGATCCGTATACCATCACTGGCAACACGCATATACAATAAATAGAAGTACATCAATACGTTGGTTAATGGAAAGTCACTGGATGTTTTGATCCATTGCAGTCTATTATGTGTCCTTTAAAAGACAGTTGGTACAAAAAAACCTTGTGATTTCAGTGGGAACTACTGTGAACCACTGCATAGTAGTGGCTCAGCTGTACATCGATGGGAAAAACCACGGCATCCACCCCTTCATAGTTCAAATTCGTGACCTGGAGACACACAACCCGCTGCCAGGAATCCAAGTTGGTGAAATCGGGCCTAAATTAGGATTCCAAACAGCAAATAATGGATTTTTGGGTTTCAAGAACTTCAGAATTCCAAGAATGAACATGCTGATGAAAAATGCTCAAGTATTAAAGGTAATTGAGTAACAATAATCAAGGTTTTCGCATCACATTCAAATGTCGTGACGCCTTAATATTTTGATCATTGGCACATCACTTTTCACTTACAGGATGGAACATTTGTCAAAGGAATGAATGAGAAGCTGACTTATGGGACCATGGTGTTGGTGAGGGTCAACATAGTCTCTGACGCGGCATACCACACCGCCATGGCCGCCACCATCGCTGTGAGATATGCTGCTGTCAGGCACCAGTCACAGTTAAAAGCCAAGTAAGTTCGTTCGTTCGTTCGTTTCAGCCAAATGACGTCGACTGCTGGACAAAGGCCTAAGGTTTTCCACAATGAACGGTCCTGGGGCAGGCGTCCTACTAGGTGGACCGACGATCTGGTAAAGGTCGCGGGAAGAGCCTGGATGCGGGCCAAGTAAGTATTTGATGCCATTATAATTAATATCAGGATCAGTAATTTAGGATTGGCAAGCTGTATTGAAGGGTACTGAAGCTTTTAAGTGGACCAACCAGTGTTCACAAGATAGATTTGTAATATTCAGATTTAGTACAAGTTCATCAAGCTATCTTCCATCTTTCATTTATTTATTATTTATTTTTTCAGTCAACCTGAAGCACAGATCCTGGACTATCTGACTCAGCAGCACAAGTTGTTCATTGCGATAGCGACGAGCCACGCCTTTGAAAACCTCTACAGGTTACTGTGGCAACAGTATTTAAAGGTGGTTGAAGATTTGGCGAAAGGAAAGCAAGATCACTTGCCAGAGGTACGAGTATAAGTCATTGTCTAGTATTCTCCAGTATTAACTATTGTCCAGTATTCGCTTCTTCTAATTCGGTGCTTTTCGCAATACTTCGCTCCGCTGTCGCCCGAGTGTAATCGCATGTGTGTGGCCCATATCGCGATTGTTATCGTTGATCAAAACTGATAATTCCAGCTCCACGCTGTATCCTGCTGCCTGAAGGCGACTGCCTCTCGTGACTCAGCGATCATGGCAGAGCAGTGCCGGCTGGCTTGCGGGGGACACGGCTTCATGACGGCCTCCAACTTACCCATCATTTATGGGTTCTGCACAGCCGCCATCACGTATGAGGGCGAGCATACTGTGCTGTTACTGCAGACTGCTAGGTAAAGTAAAAATCCAAATAACCTTCCATAACTTCGAACTCCTATGTTCTTCTAATTAATTTCGTTGCGGGTCCTATGACAGCTTAACTTTCCCCCGGGACAAACTAGACCTTCGTTGGCGGTTTTATTGGCGATCAAGCTGTAGATATTGGCTACACAGGAGTTGCAGCGGTGGGAACTAGAAGTGGGAATGGTCCCGAAAAAGATCGAATAAGAGCTCATCCAGTGATAACTAGTTACAAAGAGAGAGTATTCGATTAAAAGGTTTTCTTTTTCATTTTTAGGTATTTGATGAAAGCATGGACCTCAGCACTGGAAGGCAAGGTGTTGGCGCCAACTGTCGCCTACTTAGTAGACTGGTTGAAGGCAGATAAGCAAAGGTGGAGCAACACACCAGAGGCTATGGTTAGGGGATTCCAACACGTAGCAGCAGGGTGAGTTAGTTACGTACATTCAACATTACACCATACTAAGGATGGGATGCACCACCTAACTTAAAATTTTACTTTAATAAACGTCAGAAATCTGAAACTCCTTACAAAACACACCGGTTATCGTTATAGTTACTGTTAAAGTTAGGTGGTGCAACTCAGCCTAAGTATACCTACTTTTTCGTTGCCGAACCAGCATTTTCTTTTGTAGTTTGTATAGTGACATTCTATTAAATTAAAACATATTTTCTGCAGAAAAATCAAGGACGCTTTTGATGCGATTCAGAAGCATGTCAAGGCTGGTAAAGACTTCGAAGATGCCTGGAATTTGGCGTCAGTACAGCTCATAAAGGCTAGCGAGGTGAGATAACGCACCTATGTTTGTCTGAAGTCACACCTAGGTATACATAAGTTTTCTAAAGTACCTAATCGACTGAAATCAACCTTAGCTCTTTAGTTTTTATGACCATCGCGGCCTGATAAAAAATATTTCTTATCAAAAGTATGGCCTAGGCTATGTTTAATTTTTATAGCTGAGAAAATGAAATAATGGATTGTCCAAGTTTTATTTTTACGATAAATAGTCCAGTCAATAAAGCATTATAGATGGAAAACTGTAGAACACAATTTCTGACTTCAGGACTTTATTTAGACTAGTTAGGAGGTGAACATAGCAAAAGTCCCCGTCCTTAGCCCTTGAGCCGGCGGGGAGAGGGGGGTTTAAAGGTGCCACTTTTCGGTTTTTCGCTTAATCCTCGGAAACTATGCGTCCTAGTGACATGACTACTATGAACCAAAAAAAGCATATTCAATTTGCTACAGGTGAGATAGTCAACTTTTTTGATAAATTGTATAGTTTTCGCGGCATCTGCTCTAGAAGGTCTGTAATATTGGAAATTTTATTTTTGTCTTACATGTTCCCATCAAGAGAAAATCGACTAAATCAACATTGAGCAATCATTCTAGACATGCGGGAGCATGTTAAGCCTAGTTCCAGGGAGGGGACTGCACCGTGCGTATATTTAGACGAACCACTTTGAGCCACTTTTGATTCCTCATCACTCAAAAACTACTGTGCATTAACACTTCAAATTTGGCTCATGTGTTGAGACTTGCAAGATATACATCAGCTTCAAATTTCATAAATATGCCTCAAACGGTTATTTAGGTATTGACGTCCAAAAATCTACATGTCTGACCTATATACCAAATTCTAACCACTTCCAGATGACCTCGAAGGTTCAAATTTGGCATCCAGAAAGGTAGTTATGTAAATACAAAGGAACAAATAAAAAACCAGTAAATTTTAACATTTCACAGGTGATAGATAGATTTTAGTGTTCTAAATGTCGATTTTTGAACGTCAATACCTAAATAACCGTTTGAGGTATATTTATGAAATTTAAAGCTGATGTATATCTTGCAAGTCTCAATACATGAGCCAAATTTGAAGAGTTAATGCACAGTAGTTTTTGAATGATGAGGAGTCAAAAGTGGCTCCAATTGGTTCGTATAAATATACGCACGGTGCAGTCCCCTCCCTGGAACTAGGCTTAACATGCTCCCGCATGTCTATAGTGTTTGCTCAATGTTGATTTAGTCGATTTTCTCCTGATAGGAACATGTAAGACAAAAATTAAATTTCCAATTTTACAGACCTTCTAGAGCAGATGCCGCAAAAACTATACAAGATATAGAAAAACTTGACGATCTCGCCTGTAGCAAATTGAATAAGCTTTTTTTGGTTCATAGTAGTCATGTCACTAGGACGCATAGTTTCCGAGGATTAAGCGAAAAACCGAAAAGTGGTACCTTTAAACCCCCCTCTCCCTGCCGGCTCAAGGGCTAAGGACGGGGACTTTTGCTATGTTCACCACCTAACTAGGCTAAATAAAGTCCCGAGGTCAGAAATTGTGTTCCACGGATTTCTCTCTACACCGTCGTTAAGGCATTCATTGACTGGACTAAAAAACTAGTCCATCATGACCTTCTTCAAGGTCCATCTCTCTTTATTTTATTAGTTTAAATAAGTTTTATAATGCTATGAAGTTTAAAATAAATCATCTCTCTCTAGTTAAACCTACTTATTTATTAATTATTAAGTACTTCCTCAATGCTTACTTTTTATTGACTTAGCCGTGAAAAGGTGATAAGCAGACAGATCTCTCTATTTATAATAATCGTATGGAATTAACATTTGCAGGCCCATTCCCGCGCCATCTTGTGTGACGCGTACTGGCGGGAGACCATCAGGTCATCAGCAACAGTATCCTCAAGCTTGGCCGCAGTCCTGAACCATTTGCTGCAGCTGTACTTGGTTTACTGGACGCTGGAGACTGTTGGAGATCTATTGATTGTGAGTTATTTATCTTTATTTGACCAACGTCATCATGAGTTTACGTTACAAAGCTCATGGCACCCTGAGTGAGGTCTCTTTAATTTGGATCATGGACATCATAGAGCACTGCTTACTTCTCATTTGTACAATGTGTTTTTTTATTTTCTTAGTGTTTCTTCGCTGTTGTTTACAAACAGGCGATCTTATTAGAAGTCTAGTTCTTGAGTTCTTGAGGTCTAGAAGTTAATTCCTTTAATTACAAAGATGGTGAAATATCCTTCGCTAGCCCAACATTAACATTTTTTTTTGCTATTTCCAGTATTCAAACATTGCAAAGGAAGACATTGCTGCTCTAAAGGAGAAATACGAAGAGTTGTTGGCTCTGATCAGGCCAAACGCCGTGGGCCTTGTAGACGCCTTCGACATCAGTGATGAGGTACTTTTATCTTTTTAAAATAACTTCCGAAAGGTCATATCTAGGGCAATAAAAAGAAAATGTTAAGCTGTAAGATTCTGAATGACCGAGCGAAGCGCTAGATCGCACACCGAAGTATGGGCGACACACGGATCTATCAAGTCTCGGCCAATTTCCCACATAGTGTATATGCTCCACAGAGCATGGAATAACTAAAATTATCGAGTTTCTCAAATCTCAAATGACTCCTTCATGTCAAAATCAAAATAAAAAATATTTTATTCAATTTAGACCAACTGCACTGGTGGGTGGCACTTATGAAGGTCAAAATATAGTAAATAAAAAAAAGGTAGCCCCTATGGGGCACTTTACATGTCTCGTTATCTTTTGGGCCCTACCAGCGCTTCGAGACAAACATAATGGCAAGTGCTGAGAAGAAACGCCGGAACAAACTTTGTGCCTCACATAACCATTAAGAGGCCAACTCTCTTATCGTAGGTGATGTAGCAAGTACAAAAACGAATACTTCTATTAATAAAATTTCTCTTCTCCTCAGGTCCTGCAGTCCGCTTTAGGGTCGTACGATGGGCGGGTGTACGAGAGACTGATGGAGGAGGCCATGAAGAGTCCTCTTAACAAGGAGCCCGTCAACCAGTCCTTCCACAAGTACATGAAGCCCTTCATAAAGGCCGCGAAGCTATAAACTGTCATATAAAGTATATCTATAGATATCTATCCACCTAAATGTAATTAGAATTATAAAAAAAAATTGCCACCAAAAATGTAAGCTGTAACAATGCTAAACCAAAAATATGTTATTGTTTGGTTGTAATAATATTTTGTAAGAAGGTTAAGACTTTAAACAAGAATTGTGATAAAATAATGATGAAGATGATAGTTCTTCTTTAATTCTGGGTGATAAAAAATGATAGCATTAGGTACCTGAAATAATTTTGATTTGGATTTTAACCTCAGTACTTAGATAAGATGAATACAAATAACTATAATAAGTATACTTAACAAAGTACAATAATATACCATAAAACTTTTTATCGCAAAGTAAGCAATCATAAACGAACAAAATAATAATCACTTAACAAAGCTTTATTTTATTTTTATTAAGTAGTACAATTAATTTGTTACTCTTGATAGTTTTTTAATATAGATAACACACCGTTTTTATAAAGTTTTAAAAGTGTAATTTATTAATTTTTAAATTGATCTTTTTATAATAACTACCTCGATAATGAATTATCTATATTATTTGTTGGCTTATTTTTTTAAATATGTAATAATGATATTATCATGATTCATGATAATCATGTTTATAGCATTCGGAATAGCTCCTAATTTTTTTCGAAACAATTTACCATAATGACTATAAAATGTTGTAAATATAATTCTGTAAAATTTTTACATACCTATAATTTTACCTATAATACATACCAGTATTTTAATAAATAATGAAAACTTACTAATGTTTTTATTTATTAAACATATATCTAGGTACCTATTTCCTACTTTGTACATTAAGTGGTTTCGTACATTAAGCAAGTCTAGTCTATCTATCATTATGTTAACCAAAGGACATCCACTGCTTGACAAAGTTATCACGAAATCTCAGTAACGACAAGTGCTAGGAGTCTCAAATTTTGCATGGGGGTTCCTTTTAGAACGTAGGTGCTCATTAAGACGGGATTTTGCAAAATTCAATCCCTAAGGGGGTAAAACAGGATCTACACGTACAAAGTCGCGGGCCCGCTAGTATTTAATAAAAATTGGTAAAACTCTACTGTAGATAGATTTCAAGGTTAGTGAATTCGCGAATACTTCGTCTCAAACGCATGTCACTGTGTTACTAGCCCAGTAATGTAGTGGAGTGAACTTAATGTAGACAGGGACAGCTGAAATCTGCAGTATGCTAAACAAGGACATAATGTAGAGTCGACTGGCATAACATAACTGATTGTTAACCTCAGAGAAGGACAATCACAGAGTTGGTTTGACTTAAAGTTACATATTCGTATAAAAAGTTGTGACCGGATTGTTTAATCGGCTATGAAAATACTTTAACTGCAATGTAAAGTCTAGTGAGAAGTAAATAAAGTTTTGTGTTTGAACAAAAAGTATCAAAAGTTTGCTCATTAAATATTGGACGGATTCTCGTGAAATGTGATTTTTTGTCGGTTTAGAGTGTTATGTGTTAAATAGGTAATTGAGTTTAGATAAAAAACACAAACATATTATAGTATAGGGTCAGTAATAAATCTGAGACTTATTCATGATTTAATTATTATAGTTTCAGAACAGATTTTTTAACTTGTAAGTTGCGATATAACAATAATAGACTAAAAAAAGTAATTGCTGGTAGTAAAAACAAAAACCGCTTGTTTCCAACGAGTTCAAACTCAACGAGTAACACTGTTACTCGTTGAGAAACTTTACACTGTTTTCTTGTCAAGTTTGAGCCTAAATATAAAATAATTCATATTCATATCCATGAAAAATATCTATTACATCTTACTTACTGTATTAAAAAAACATATCATCGTTTAATCAATTACACCGGCCGAAGCGGTTGCATCGATTAGTTTAAAGTATTTTTGTCTGAAAAAGACTTCTGACCGCAACATGTATTATGTTTAATCTACATAAGTTTAAATACTACGTAATGATTATACTTTTCGGCGCGCAAATTAATTTCAGTCGAAGTTCGGAAGGCAAGTTGGTAACTTGCAAATTATTATTATCTATTATTTAATTTTTTTAAACTTCGAGGGACAATCGAATAAATGGCAAACCATAGAAGTGTAGAAATAAATGCTGATTTGGTTAAGGAGAGGTCAAAATGCAGTTTTGATCTCGAAGAACTCACAAACTTAATTGATGGAGGAAAGAAGAAGACAAAGCAACGGAGGCAGATGGGTAAGTTAGATTTTTGTAAAATGAATATCTGAAGTTATTTATGAAAAAGTCGAACTGCCTAGGCGGGAATCGAACCCACGGCTCATCACGCTAATAACTATGAAATTATCTGCATCTCTACGTAGTGATATATCTTCGTGCTCATTACACTAACATTTGCCCTCAGCGGAGTTAGCTGAAAACAATGCGGTCTTCTATTTCGTTCGTTTGTACATTCATTTCAACCAATGACGTCCACTGCTGGACAAAGGCCTCCCCCAAGGATTTCCACAACAAACGACCGGTCGAACGCCGCCTGCATCCAGGCACCTCTCGCAACTTTTACCAGATCGTCGGTCCACCTAGTGGGGGGCCTGCACTTGGTGGTCTTTTATTTATAATTCATTTATTCCTCCTCATTCCATCTACAAACATCATAATATTAAGTCGTTCTGTCACAATTATCTTTATTATTTTGTTTTAAAAAATATTTCCGATGTCTGACAACAGAGGATTACGCGTTGAACTCCGGCGCATCCATCGACCCGGTTCCTGAGGAATGCCTGAGCATCCAGGAGCGCTACGAAAATGCGGTCAGAAAGTCCTGCGTCTACAGCGCCTTGGTTAGGGAAAGCCTGGTCAACATCACGGGACTGGAAGACCTGGGGTGAGTCAGTCATGGACGTATGTTCCTTTCAATATGTATCACATCCAATCAAACCAAAAAGATTTTATTCAATTTTGACCACTGCAGGTGGCACTTATGAACGTCAAATACAGTAAAAAAAGGTAGTCCTTAATTAAGGGGCACTTTACATGTCTCCTTACATTTTGGGTCAGGTCTCACTTAGTGTAAGTTAATGGAGATTGCTGAAACATTATCTCAGGGGTATTCTAATACTAGAATGAACAATTCCAGTCAGTACAAGAAGCATGTGAAAGCTGCTTTTTAAAGATTTTATAAAGCCTGAATATAAACTGAAAAGCCAATAAATAATTATTGGTGGTTAAAAAGATAAGGTACACCACTGCGTAACTCATACCGTTTTACGTGGAGATGGCGAATGTCTTGACTTGAACCTACTTGGCACATAACAAAGATGCAATTCAAACATAAAAAAGAGAAATGTTGATCAAGCCTAAATAAATTTTTCACTTTTACTTCCTAGTTTGTCCTCACCAGTTCTTCAGCGTACATCGGATGCATTCTTCAAAGAGATCTCACCGTTTTTGCTCCATTTCGGAATGTTCGTGCCCACCATCATCGGGCAATGCACTCCTGAACAGCAGGCCAAGTGGCTGCCCCTTGCTATGGACTTGCAAATTATCGGGACCTACGCTCAGGTATATTTATTTATATTTAAGCTTACAAAGTGTGAGTGGCGACCACGGGCTGGAAGATGTAGCGTGGGCAGGCCTCCTACTAGGTGGACCGACGATCTGGTAAAGGTCGCGGGAAAAGCCTGGATGCGGGCAACGCAGGACCGTTCATTGTGGAAAACCTTGGGGGAGGCCTTTGTCCAGCAGTGGACGTCATTTGGCTGAAACGAAGCTTACAAAACGAAAGTCTAATGATGATTTAGGGACTCGTAGTTTCAAGAAGCATAAAGTCAAGCATAACCTACAGTGACTGGTTGAATTTCAATATTTGAATCGATCACAGGTTTTCTATTTTTTATTTCATAAGAAGAAAGACATCCAGTTGGTTGGTATATACTCGTACGTACCTATCTGTCTGGTTCATTTGTTTAGTTATGGTAATCCGCCTATTTGTTGTATTTCTGTTAGTATTCATATTAAAGTAAAAAGTGAAAGGTGAATAGCTGATTGTATGGAACATAGAAAGATCCCTTTGAAGATACTTATATAGATAAAACATTCCACGGACCGGCAAACTTATCGCGAACGGATAGTAGTGGCCTCCCAAGTAGCATTTTACTCCATTTAAGAGTTCACTAGTCGTTCACATGTACTCCACAAGCTGTGTATGTCAGCTGTATACGAGCTGTATAGCTTGCTATAATGCTTTTATAGAACCAGTTTGGGCACAAATTAGACAGCCTTAAGTTCACTATGGCTGTACATTAGCAGTATAATAGCATTATAATAGCAGTTTAAGTAGTAACTTCGGACTTAAGGCTGACTTACGGCACTATATGGGACGCAGTGTGAACCATACAACGTACGTGAGGACAATAAAGAGTAACAAGTGGCTAAATGCACAGCTTTCAAAGTTATAAAGTCCGACAAAAGTACTCCAATGCTACATAAAGTTCACGTGTGTCCTAAATTATTTCCACATTTTAATATTAGTTTGGTATTTGTACGTGAGTGCCAAGAGGAAACAACTCGGGCGGATAATATAATCATTTATGCAAATAATAACACGGGTTTTAAATACTTAATAATGTTAATGCCATTGGGAATGCAACTTTATCGTGAAATGTATACATATTTACAGCTAAAATATTTACGCGCCTCTGTAAAAACGCGATATTCATTTTAAAATATTTAAAACTGGCTGAGAGGAAATCTACAATTTTCAGTTTTTGATATTGTATTGGCATTATAATTATACTACGGTAATTAATTATAACATGAAACCAAAACTCAATCGCTCTATCTGCGAATTTTGTGATAAATCTGCATTAATTTTGGAGATTTATTTGGTAAATATTTTAGGTTATGTAGAACAAAATGGTGGAAATGAAATACGGCTATGTGAACTGTTATAACTCCAATTTAATGCGGTGAGCGTATATTAGGTTCACATGTGTTCTGTTAGAATGCTGTTATCTATATTAAGTTCCACATTTGTACCACTACAGCGCTAATGTCTATAAATTTATTCTAATGTGAACTTATGTACAGCTTTAAGATGTACCTAGTTCAGGTCAATTGTGTATCTTTAATTCTTTCAAATACTGAAATTTTAGAGATCCGCAATAAAAATTATTAATGTCCGTTAAATCGCCTAGCCCAGGTACTAATAGTCAAGTATGAATACCTAAAGCATCAGACGGTAGTGTTCCCGGTTTAAATTCGTTTATTATGCCTGACAATTTATTCAAAGCGGAATGAGGAATACGATTTTCAATAGCCCATGTTCTTATTTTTTTGCTAAAGGTTAAATAATTGTCTAAATCAAAATTGTATTCACTATCACTAGAACTGCAATCATCACACTCTGATATCTGTATATTTTGAAGGGAACTTTCAGGTTCAGGCATAATATTTTCCTCTGCATCATGTACAGAACCACCATAAATACAACTAAAAACAGGCTTGGGGAAAAGTGTAATAGAATATCACATTCACATTCATGTTCAGCTTAAAGCAAATAAGAGTAGTACTTGTGGACAAATAAACTGCTATTGATGTTAATGGACAACACATATAGTCCTTTTAACAGCCTACAGTGCACATGCGAACCATTGAAACACTTTTGTACAGATAGTAAAAAAGGTTATTTTAATTATCACAAACAAGTCCTACTACAGCTACTAGCTGTATAACAGTCTAAAACAAGTAAACATAACAGCCTTTGGCTTTATGAATGACCACGTGTGTTCTATTAAAATGCTAGCTCTATAACATCGTACAAGTAGGCCGTTAAACAGCGATTGCCGTATCTCTACCCTCCTATAATGCTCTTAGTCAGACGGCTGACTAAAGGATAGTTGTTAGAGTATTATAACACCAACAATCGTATAAAAGTATAACTCTACACTAGTCTACACTCCTATAAGTCCCTTAGACAGGTATAGGTGTAATTAATTGCAATAATACAGCTTATACATCACGAGTGAACTGTACTTATGCTTTAAGTACACATTGGAACTAAATGTGAACTCTTAAATGGAGTAAAATGCTACTTGGGCTGAGATGGTGGGAGCCTGATAGGCATCAGACTCACACAAGAATGAACATCAAACTATGTACGATTTTTGTGTGAGTAAAATAAAGATTGTATTTATTTATTATAATTGATTTTTCAACAGACACAAGTCAATTATACAAAACTCTGAATACCTAACATGGTTCAACAATGTCACGGACATTGGCAAATCTATTGTTTAACATATTAATATGTAGAGTAAAAACGGGCGCACAAAAATTTGCTTAGGAGTTATTGGGGGAGGCCTATGTACAGCAGTGGACGCCCTGTGGCTGAAATGATGATGATGATGATGATGAACATTTTATCTATATACAGACAGAATTAGGACACGGCACGTTCATCAGAGGTTTGGAAACGACAGCTACATACGACCCAAGTACAGAGGAATTTGTTCTCAGCACTCCAAAATTATCTTCATACAAATGGTGGGCCGGCGGGTGTAAGTACAATTTATGAATACCTATATATTAGGGTGGTCCTTATTCCTATGAAAAAATTTTTTTTTCTTATATTTTGCGGGGCACCACGTAATTTGAATATATACCATATGAAAGTCTTTCATTATTTTTTTTTTAATTTTTAAAAGACATTTAGGGGTCGCTACCAAGGTTTGAATTTTAAGTAAAAACAAAATCTGTATTTGTTAGATTCATTTATTTTTAAAGCCAAAGCCAAATAAAAATATTACAAAATTATTGTTGTTGCTATGAATTAAGATATTATGTACAATGCACATATTTGAATCAATTATTTTTAAGATATAAGAGTTTACTCTTGTTAGTATCTCGACGCGTCGGTACCATGGTCGGTACAGAAGAGGGGTTGAGGGGAGAAGGGGACAAGAAGCGATTGTCTATTCTATCTATCCGATGTTCATTTGCACATAAAATGTGATATAAACACTTAAATAAAACATTTATGAAACCATGATTTAAGATCTTCAAAGCTTTTTGTAAATATTTTGACAGCTGGTAGCGACCTCTAAATCTTAACCAAAAAAAAACAAAGAAAGCTAATTTCATATTTAGAGGTATACAATCGAATGAGAAAGTGCCCCGGGGATAATTCAAAAGTCGAAAAATAAGGACCACCCTACTATATATATCTATAAAAGCGAAAGGTCACTGATTGACTGACTGACTCACTCACTCATCACGAAATCTCAGAAACTACAAGTGCTAGTCTCAAATTTTGCATGGGAGTTCTTTTCAGAACGTAGGTGCTCACTAAGAACGGATTATACGAAACCCCACCCCTAAGGGGGTAAAACGAGATCCACGCGTACGAAGTCGCGGGCGGCCGCTAGTTTATTTATAGTCTCTTGCGTTTTCGTATTTATTTGCAGCTATTTCTAAAACGGTTTTCGTTGCCTAAAGACAATTTTAAATATTTTTCAGTGGGTAAAACTGCCAGTCACTGCATAGTGTTAGCCCAACTTTACACTAAGGGCGAGTGCCATGGGCCCCATGCTTTCATAGTCCAGATCAGGGACAAGGAGACTCACATGCCTTTACCTGGGATAAAAGTGGGGGAGATCGGCCCTAAGTTAGGGTTCAACACTGCAGACAATGGATATCTTGGATTTGACAACTTTCGGATACCGAGGGACAATTTGATGATGAAAAATGCTCAGGTTACCAAGGTAAGGCTGCGTTTTTATTTATTTCACCTTAATAGTTATATCTAATATTAAAAGAGATCGATTTAACGTCAGACCAAATTAACCTGTACTCACAAAATAGAGTAAGTACATGGTAGGTACTAAGAATATATTTCTTTTCATGTAAAACATTCCAACCCCATCACTGCTTCGGGACAGAAGGTCCATTGCTGAGAAGAAGCAGAGCAGTCACTGTTTTTTTTGCTTTGTTGTCATTTTTTAAAATTCGATAGTTTTTTTATAAGTCAGTTGTTCTTTTTGTTTTTGCCAGGATGGTACGTATGTGAAGGTGGCTCGTCACGGCAAACTGACGTACGGCACCATGGTGTTTGTAAGAGTGATGCTGGTGAGCGATATGGCGTACTACCTCGCTAAAGCCGTCACCATAGCAGTTCGGTACTCGGCGGTGCGGCGGCAGTCACAGCCGAAGCCAGAGTGAGTTAAAAGTTATGATAGATTTCACAAGTTCCGGACATTCCAATGTTGTAGATGAGTCTCAGGTAGGGGTCCACACCCAATACGGATCTCTAACTCTTCTATGTGACATCATCATCATCATCATCACCATTTTAGCCATAGGACGTCCACTGCAGAACATAGGTCTCCCCCAATGATTTCGATGTTCGATGATTGTTTAGGTTTCGGTTTGTTGAGCCCCAGTTCAGAAATTTTAGATCTTACCTCTTATCGCTTCTTACAAGTAAAGGAATTTGCAATTATCTTCTTTACATTATCTCCTTTTCACGGTCAACGATATACGGCCTAATTACGGTCATTAAATTATATAAGTTATTAATATCTTAAAACCGATAAGTATGTTTATTATTATCATGTCGTCTATGTATTATCATCTTTCGCAGCCAGCCCGAGGCTCAGGTCTTGGACTATCTCACGCAGCAGCACAAGCTGTTCATCTGCATCTCCTCGTCGCACGCTATGAGACTAACCAGCACTTGGCTATGGAAAACGTTCACGGCTGTTCTAGCCGACATGCGTGAAGGAAACACTGATACTTTGCCTGAAGTAAGTAAGTCATTGTAATTTTATCGATTGTCATTCTCCAATGTAGATTGTGCTGAAACTTGTATAGAGGTTACCACCAGCCCTCCACTAATAGCGCTCCACCACCACCACTGCAAGATGGCTGGAAATTATTAATTATTACAGTTATGGTGACAGCTGAATAAATTATGGTCATCGTGAACTATATCCTGTATGATTGTGCATCTTTTCTTGCAGCTTCATGCACTTTCCAGCTGTCTGAAGGCACTGAGCACCTCAGACACAGCTGCCCTCATAGAGCAGTGCCGGTTCGCGTGCGGTGGGCACGGCTACATGTACTCCTCAAACCTGCCAGCTCTTTATAGTTTCGCTGCTGCCACGAGAACCTACGAAGGAGATTATACTGTGCTGCTGCTGCAGACTGCCAGGTTTGCATAGTTTCTTGATGTCAGATACAAGGTTTAGAGACAATTAAAAATGTAACGAAGTTCAACCCGGTCAAGTTGTAAAAAATTAAATTTAGAATCATAGGCTCCAATTAGTGTGTGAAATAGCAAATATAGAAGGCTAATCATAGCAGAAACGTAACTTCATGTTGAATTAAATTAAACATATTTTTTTCAGGTTCCTAGTGAAATCATGGGAGCAGATGGAGGAAGGGAAGCCTTTAACCCCCACTCTAGCGTACTTGATTCAGAGTCGAGACGGCAACCAAGCGAAATGGGATGACAGTCCTGAAGGCATCATCAGAGCTTTCCATGCTATCGCCGCAGGGTATGTTAATAATGTATTTATTCATCCAGGGTAGGGGGCATTGAATGTTGTCATTGACTTTATACTATCCTCTAGCTAAATAGCTAAGTTAGTGAAATAGAAAGAGTGGATATTTTACTTGACTGTTTTCTATTAGTAAATTACCCCATGTGGGATAAATAGGGGGTAAAAATAGTCTAATCACAGGGTAGGGGACTTGGAAGGCTGTCATTGGCTTTAGCTATCCACTAGCTATGTAACTATAGTTAGCGAAATAGAAGGAGAAGAGATTATACTCGACTGTTTTCTAAATTACCCCTGTTGGATGAATAGGAGCAAAGATAGTCTAGTTGCAAATATGTTTGTAAATTGCTCCCCGTGAGAGAGATTAAGGGCTGATTTTTCAATGATGAGTTAATTATTAACTGAAGAATAAACTTGTCATTTTGACATAGATATTTCCCATACTGAAACTATCAATATACTAAACTTATTCTTCAGATAAAAGTTATCCAACGATTGAAAAATCAGCCCTAGAAATATAAATAAAAGTTTCGTAAAGTTAAATAAATACATATTTGTTTTTGCAATTTCAGAAGGATCACTTCTTGCGTGAACAGCATTAGGAAACATGTAAGAAATGGCATGGACTATGAAGACGCTTGGCAACTGACGACAGTGCAGCTCGTTGGGGCTGCAGAGGTGAATATTTGCACCATCTCTTTTACTACTGAAAATTGAGGTTCAAATAACTGATCTTTGGAACTATAACACAAAAACTTGTACACTCCTTGCAATCAACTACATACGCGCCTTCACATATTGATAGATCGTCGTCTGCCTTCTTACGCCCGTATTCACAAACGATGCTTGCTTAAGTGAAGCAGCAAATCGAACGCACAGCGTTGAATAGAGCTTTGTGATTGGTTCGTTTGTCACCCTGTGTGTCCACGCGCACTGTGAGTGATGTACCAAATGCACATAAGTAATCAAACAAAATAAGTTTTTGCTGCACTGTTTTGTTTTGTTCGTATCAAAAATTAAAATAAAATAACACAAAACATTTAAAAGCGATGTCTTTTTTTGTTCGTCTTTTTTATGTTTCCTATTTTATTCAAGGCTTAAGGATATTGGTTATGACCGAAGTAAATTTTCATTAACACTACATTGACTTTCAACTTAATATTGTCGTTAAAGCCAGAAACAATAGCAAACTGCTTTAAATATTCAAGCAGTCGAATTGTATGGTAATTCGCGGCATCGCAAATTCGATTATTCAACTTAACTAATATCTTTGTCTTAAAAAACGGGACAATCCTTGAAATGGTAGCTTATTAATATTAAATTTCAGTGGAATTAATAGAGTTTATTTTATATTTAAAGTAAGTCCAATTAAAGTACGACGACGAGTAAGAGCGTATAACAAAGTCTTATTTGACTTTGATGTTTACTTTTTATTTTAGGCTCACTGCCGCGCTGTCATATGCCGAGTGTACCGAGATGAAACTATCAAGATGACAGCCGAGTGCAGTCCGGGAGTCAAAACAGTCTTGGACCAGCTGTCGATGCTGTACCTGCTCTACTGGTCTTTGGAGAAGACCGGGGACTTGCTCAGAGTAAGTTTAATGCGGTTGTTTTTAGTGTGTCCCACAAGGTGGACAGATAACCTTATAGAGGTTGCAGAAAGGCGCTGGTTGTAGGCCAAATTTCAAATCTGGAAAACATTGCAGAGGGCCTATGGTTATCAGTGGACGTCCTGAGACTGAAATGATGATGATGGTAAAGTTTAATACGAATAATCCGGCCGATCAATCTTGTGCGTCACTGGTTGTCCTTGAGACGTTCGTAACGCACTGAAAAGATCTTTAGGCCTATAAATTGTAGTAACAGTGCAATATCAGCTGATGAATTATAATATCTTAATCCCTTAATTGCAGTTCTCATCGCTATCGGAGAAGGATATTGTGAGCTTGCAGGAGCGATACGAAGCGTTGCTGCTCAAGATAAGGCCCAACGCGGTCAGCTTGGTCGATGCGTTTGATTTTAGGGACGAAGTAAGTGCATACTTCTGGCTTCGAAGAGTTTCAGGCAAATGACATCGAGCGCTGGACAAAAGGCGTCCCTCAAGGATTTGCACTACGCCCGGTTCGGCGCTGACCCCACACATACTCGTACATAGGTTTTGTAAACTATTATGAAACTCTCCTTGTAAGAGAAAAAAAACAAAATAATCGTGATAGTGATTGCAGCTATTAGCTGTTGGTTATCAGATACATATACGGTGAGCCTACACAGTGGCGGCGTAGCATGGGTAGGCACCCGGGGCGATCACCCCCACCCCCGTCACAAGTCCTAAGGCACCCCCAGGTAACCCCCAGGTATTACCTACCGATTCGAAGATGGAAAGACAATCGCCCCCCCGTAGAACGCAGATGTGCCTGATGCTTGGCACCCGGGGCGAAACTTTCGCGTCCGTCTTTTCTGACGTTTCTAGAGTGACATTGACATTGCTTACAACTGACATGTAATGCAATAAATGATTTGATTTGATTTGATTTGATTTGACAGCAGCTAACGATACTTTTTACCATTTAGATTTTTGACAATTAACAGATGTAATCTTGATACTGTAGTAATGTTGTCCTGCTCTGTTTTTCAACCTTCCTTTTCTCTCATCAGGTACTATCCTCAACCCTGGGTTCCTACGACGGGCGCGTGTACGAGAGGCTGATGGAAGAGGCTCTCAAAACCCCTCTCAATAAGGAACCAGTCAACCAATCCTTTCACAAATATATGAAACCTATGCTGCAGGGAAAGCTGTAATTAATTAAGATAAAGAAATTTAATTGATAGCGTTATATTTAGTACAATTTGATCGAGCTAACTGCGCAATTCGCTGGAATTCGACTTTTCCTCGCACACCTCGCTGCGTTCACCCTGTCCGTACCAAAGCGTCGTTGTGACGTCACGGCTGCTAGGTGCGCAGTTAACTCGATCGGGTTGTAAAAAAATAAAAACAATACTTTTCCCAGACGCAATCCATCTAATTTAATTCGTTCAGAAAAAAATAGAAACGTATTATGTCAAGGGAAAGGGGGGATATGATATCCCTTCATCACTCATTTATCATTAAATGAGTGTTTCTAAATACTTAAAATATAATTTACTTGACACTGGCTAAAACCGCACGAAGCCATAATCTAGACAAAAAAAAGTTAGTAGAGGGCCTACCCTCATTTATATTTTTAACTTTAACTAATTATTTTTTTCCATGACATGAGTTTGACATAAAAAATTTAGTGGAGACAAAAGGTTAGATATAAATAATCCGCGGGATAGTAAAAAAAAAAATTGATATTAATATTTAAAAACAAATAATATCTAGTGAATTCTAGTGGGTGTAAGTGCTTTAATTTTAGATCGAAACAAACAAATATTATAATAACTAGCGGCCGCCCGCGACTTCGTACGCGTGGATCCCGTTTTACCCCCTTCATCTATCTTACGCGGTTTAGATTTTTTCATACAAATGTTTTTTCCCGCTAACTCCCGTTGCCGTTGGAATTTCGCAATAGCCTGTTGTAACTAAGCTTTAAGTATACTAAGGGACTTGCATGCCAAATTTCAAGCGTCTAACTTAAGCGGTTTAGATTTTTCATACAAAAGGATTTTCCCGGTAATTCCTGTTTCTGTGGGAATTTCGGGAATTCCTTTCTTAGTGCACCTCTACGGTACCTAAGCTACGTCCCTTATAAATTTCAAGTGCCTACGTTTAGCCGTTTAGGCTGTGCGTGGCCTATGTCAGTGAGTCAGTCATACAAAAGGAATTTCCCGCTAATTCCAGTTCCCGTGGGAATTTTGCAATATCCTGTTGTAACTAAGCTTTAAGTTTACTAAGGTACCTGCATGCCAAATTTTAAGCGTCTAACTTACGCGGTTTAGATTTTTTCATACAAATGTTTTTTCCCGCTAACTCCCGTTCCCGTGAGAATTTTGCAATATCCTGTTGTAACTAAGCTTTAAATTTACTAAGGTACCTGCATGCCAAATTTCAAGCGTCTAACTTAAGCGGTTTAGATTTTTCATACAAAAGGATTTTCCCGCTAATGCCCGTTCCCGTGGGAATTCCTAAGTATCCTATAACCTGCCCAGGAGTATGAAGAATAATTGTACCAAGTTTCGTTAAAATCCGTCGAGTAGTTTTTGTTTCTATAAGGAACATACAGACAGACAGACAGACAGACAGACAGACAGACAGACAGACAGACAGACAGACAAAAATTTTACTGATTGCATTTTTGGCATCAGTATCGATCACTAATCACCCCCTGATAGTTATTTTGAAAATATATTTCATGTACAGAATTGACCTCTCTACAGATTTATTATAAGTATAGATGTAAGTAAATTATATTAATTAAATTATGTTTTTGCAATAACCATTAAATTGGAACTGAAATTATTTTTTTGTTTCCTTTTATATTTTCATGATTATTTTACAATCACTTGTGTTACTAATAACTTTGTCACTCACACACTTGTGTATGTAAATGTCAAAGAAAATACATAGGAGACGCAAAATAATTTTACTACTAACCAATCTTCAGGCTAAAGACATGCATACCTTTGATTATATTAAAACTTTATTTATACATGTCATATTATACACATGTTAGTCAAGTTAGGTTTTTTAAGCACGTAATTTTGTTTAATATGCTAACTTTATGTCACGAGTACCTACCAAAGTAAAAAAAAAGTTAATTAATGATTTCAAAGGTCTCTCAGAAGTTGTTGATCGCCTAAAATCTTTGCTAACGGTGTTTTTTTGCAAGTTTTTATTATTTAGCCTTCCGGCGTAGTCCAGTTTAATAAATTAGAGGTTATTTAGTGGGCCGATAAAAGATGTCTTTCTTTACACATTTATTAAGTTTTTTGAACCAATTTTATTATGCATATTCGATCGGTTGCTATGACATGCGACAGCAATTGACAGACTAAGGCTGGATCCACACACAAGGAGAAATCTCGTTAAAAACGACAAATCTAAGGCTGTGATGCACCAACTTACTTTGACCGTAACTTTAATAATAAGTACAGTATACGGTGAGTTTGTATGGAGTTTGATATATTTTTGACGTTTGTTAAAGTCAAAATAAGATAGTGCAACTCAGCCTAATAAAGTTTTAAAAGTTATTTACTTACTACAAACCATGGCCTTCTGTATGGAGAAACCATAATTTATCAAGATAGATTAAATTCATAATAATCATTTGTCCTATTCCAAATATCGCAAAAATCATAGTTCATGATACATAGATTACATAGTTCAGCTATAGGAAAAAATATACCTACTTATGTTTAACTTGCAGACTCGCTTTTTTGATCGCGGGAGGCGCACAGATCTACAGGTATGTTTTTACTGTGATGAGCTATCAACTTGTAAACTTATTTTTGCAACATGATTTCGGTTCGCATGGCAACTTAAGAATTATTCGATTGAGGAGATAAATAATAAGTAGGTTATAATAATAAGTAGAGCACAGAATAATAATAAGTAGGATTGGTACGAGTAAGAAGTACTTAATACGAATCGATGGAAACAGTTTGTTAAAATTAATAATTTCGACAGTAAATTCAATTAAATTCCTCGTAATAAAACCTCTTGGCAGACGATTAGTTCAAAACTTCAAGGCTTAATGATCGAAATAGATTTCCATATTTTATTAGCGACTAATGAGCATCTGTTAAATTATTCAGACCGAATTATCATTAGTCATAGTTTTTAAATTTTAATTTGCATAAAATCTAGCTTTAGACGAAAACCATAAAGCGTTTACTGTAACCAAACTGTCTGCTGGAAATAAGTAACTACCTAAGCAAGTCTTCGTTTATAATTATGATCTTAATACACGAATTAGTTTGTCAAAAAATATGCAATTTATATATCCTAAAGCCATAAATTAAACGTGTACATGTTTTTGAACACCAGTATATTAAGGAAATGGTGTTTATATAATTAACTGTTAAATTGTATTCATTTGCATAATGAATGACTCGTTAAATGAGACACAAATCATAATATCCTCGGCACCAAAACACGGGTGGTATAATAAATAGGAAAGTAGAGATAAAATATCATTTGAATATATTAGCATAATATTTTGTCCACTGAATATTGTTTTCAATATGCTGTTGAAACTTTGATATATTAGGTACTTATAAAAACGTTTGTCATAACTGTTTTATTGAAAGAAGTTTGTTTTGCAATGCAAGTATTTTTTATAGAATTAAACAATTCCATAAGCTAATAATATTTTCGATTATAATTGTATTAATTTATTAATCTTATTACAATAAAGAATAATGAGGATTCAAAGTATTCAAACGACAAACTCACGTACCTACACATTACATGAAAATGGGACACTGGGATGTTAAACACCGTCTATGACAGTGTTCGATTTAATTTAATTTTAGTAAAGAGGGACTCTTTTAATGTAATATTGACATTTCACTATTATGTGATTTATAAAAATTGGTTTCCATCGTAAAATCACAGTTTAATCCATAACTCCTAATAGTTTAGGAAGCTTTCAGTCTGTGCTTTCTAAGCTCAGCAGAGAGCGATGACGGATGACTTTCGTCGTGAAAGCCTATACAGGTTTTTAGTTCGTTTGTTATGAAAATAATTATTCTGTGAAGATTCCCCTTAATTATATCTTGTCACTCCAACAGATCTAAATTTGGTGTTGGCAGTTGAAGTAACTACGAGGGTTCAGAGTTTCCTCTCAAAAAATGTTGCTCTACACTCTACAGACAAAAATATTATCATCAAACTTAAAATATACCAAACATTTCCTCCATGTTTGAAGTCGGCCAAATAACATGTTTATAATACTTATAAACTAATCGTCAGGCGTTAATTTCTTAATTTCGCACTTCCTGATCTAGCACCATTTTGTTAGTTAGGCCCATTGACCTACTAAACTAATCGCAAGACTTCATTCAACAATCGAAAATCGATCAACAAAAACATACCTACTTATCTGCCTAGTAAAACAATGACCTCACTATGGGCACACATTAGATAGTCACAGAAGACGATCGCCTGCAGTAGTAGGTACCTACTTCATTTTGAACGCACACGGACGCGTGTTTCAAGCGGGCGGCATTTTTTTTTCATTTATTTAACAACTAAAAAAGACAGTTACTTGGGGACAATTACATTTAGATAGCTTTGAGAAACTCTAGATTTGAGCTCGCAATCACTAGTTTAGACTGGTTCGCGACACTTCGTGCGATATAACCGGGACTATTCCCACCTCTCGTTCCCACCGCTGCAACTCCTGTGTAGCCAGGATCTCTACAGATTTGCCTTAAAAAACTCAACCAATGAAAGTCTCTTTTTATTAGAAGCTGACTTCGTGCGATATACTTAGGAAATATCGAGTCTATGTGTGCGTTGCCCGAGCGCACTTTGTATGTGGATTGTCTTCTGCTCCTAATTATTGTATGGTAGGGGTCCTTATACTGTTACGGGTCAGCATCGGTCGGAACTAATGGATCTATCCGATTCGAACGTGCCAATCGATCGATATCGATAAACGGACCGGTTCTCTAGATACGATCGATATAAATAAAAGTAATGTCGGTCGTTTGTTTTTAATGCCAAATCGAGAACAATGAGAGCGCGCCAAAAATATAGTTGAACTCATTATCAGTTGGATTGTGTTTAGTTAAGCGCCAACTGGTAAAGCTTTAGAGAATGCTTTTTGGAATTATCCGAGCATAGATTACTTATTTAAAGACAATGAGTTAATCTTGTTAAACTTTTTACGTTAGTTTTTTGCACGTTTTGATAAATCTCGTCACAAAAATGAATGTGTAATACCTTATAACTCTAGCGAATTGATTTTTTTCTTTGCTGTATGGTTTGTTGATTAATTAGCATAACTGGTCCAAGTAATATACCCTCGTGAATCGTCGAGTGCTCGTATTTGATGTTCTAATACTGAACTCATTATAAAAGTTACATTAATAGGTCTTTTGCCCGACTTCTCGTATGAATCGGTTTACTTATTTGATTAAGTTTTTCATTGCTGTCACCGGGTAAGTGGATAAATAATGTGTGTGTGAAGTTAAGAATACGAATGAATAAAAGAGGTACATAAAATTTAAATCGTTTTATTAATCTCCATAATTAATCGTAAGTTAAATGAGCAATAAATTATAAATGCAGACTTCAAATTAAATGCAATAAATAAATAAATTAAGTCAGACTTTTGCAAATATACCAAGACAAGTTTTTGGTTAGTCCAGTAGTCGTCTTGATATGATTGCTTTTGCTTATTCTAAATGGATTTAAGCCTGAGCGTTGGCGTGGGCGGTGCCAAAGCCAGAGGTGTTGGCGTTCGAGTTGACTACCCTGTAGCCGGCGCTCAGACCTTGGGTATTGGCAGAGGACGAAGCCTTGCCGAACCCAGAGCTCTGGGCATCAGCGGAGGTCTTGGACGCACCGTAGTAATCACCGTGATGCTTGGCCAAACCCACGCCGGCGCCGAGGTTGGCCGCGGAAGACGCGATGCCAGAGCCATGGGTGTTGGCGGTCGTCTTGGCGGATCCATAACCAGCGTTGATGTTAGCGTCGGCGTTGGCGGTTCCGAAGCTTGAGCCGTGAGTGTTGGCGGTAGTCTTGGCGGAACCGTAGTTGGATCCATGGATGTTAGCAGCGGAGTTGGCGGACCCGTATCCACCGTTGGTGTTGGCGTTGGCATTAGCGGAACCGAACTCAGCACCGTGGACGTTGGCGTTGGACTGAGCAATACCGGCTCCCTGAGTCTCAGCGTTGGACTTGGCGGCTCCGTAACCGGACTGTGTGTTAGCCTGAGCCTTGGCGGAACCGGAAGGAGCGTCGTAAGCGGTGCCGAAGTGCCAGTGGATGTGCTTCTGGTTGGTGGTCTTGGCGGAGGAGATAGCGTTGCCGTATTCGCCGTTCACGTTGGCGTTAGCGTTAGCGGAGCCGTAGTTGGAAGGCTGGTAGCCGTGAACCTTGGCAGAAGCGATGGCAGATTCCTGAGCACCGGTGTAGGTAGGCTGGTAGCCGTGAACCTTGGCGGAGGCGATGGCGGAATCCTGAGAGCCGGTGTTGGCGGTGGATGAAGCAGAGCCGTAGCCGCCGTTCATCTGAGTTTCGGCGGTGGAGCGGGTGGCACCAGAGTTGCCTTCGGCTTTGGAGGAGGCGGAGCCATATCCGGCGCCGTTGGTGCGGGCGGCGGTCACAGCTGAGCCATAGCCGTTGTTAGCGTTTGAAGCAGCGGTTCCAAATCCAGAACCAAAGGTTTTGGCGTTGGTTGAGGTGATTCCGTAGCTGCCGACTCCTCTTTGGGTTTGGGCGGAGGACTGGGCGGTGCCGGCGCCGTTCGATTTGGCGGAAGAAATGGACGACTCTGAGTCACCGTTCATGATAGCGGAGGACTGAGCTTCGACGGCAGGGATGCTGTAGCTGATTTCAGCGGGCACTTCGAAGTTTTGGTGGTACGAGATGACAGTGGCGGGCGCTGGGAGAGGGTAGTAGGCGCCGTTCTGGGCCTCGGCGATTGCTTTGGCTCCGCCGTAGACGGGAGCTTCGGGAGCGTCGTAGACTTCGGCTTGAGCGACGGCCTGGCCGGGGTAGACCTCGCCAAACCCGTCGTTGCGGGCAAGCTGGGCGCCGACGGAGCCGCTGCCAAAGGCCTGGGCGTTGCCGCCGTTGACCGAGGCAGAGCCGGACGCCTGGCTCACGCCGCCATAGTTGCGGCTGTAGCCTTGGCCGATGGAGAAGCCTCGTCCATCACGGTACAGTACACCTGGTACAGAAACAAATAATTAATATTGTGGATAGGTATAACAATTATAAAAAAGTAATCAAATCGAGATCTCATTATTTTCAGCTAATTATTTGAAAGTATGAACTCTCAATCAATCAGAAGAATCAATTAATACAGAAAATTGATTTATCTCGCTTACCGTTTATAAGGACGGGGCTAGATTGGCACATGGCGAAAAGAGCCACCGCTACGACGAATTTGGCTGCCATGTTTGTTTGTTGTGTAATGTTCGGGAGGAGACAGCTGACTGGATGAAGTGAGAGCATTTCTCCGCGCTTTTATAACGCGCCCGCCGCCACCACTCCCGCGCACGACTGACCCGAAAGCCCTGAACTTCACCTACTAATATCGGATGTGACGGACAGTCGTAAATTAAGTGATAGATTACGGTAGATTAATGAAGGATCTGTCGCGAATTTTGCCAAATGGTTTCTGTCTATAACGTTCCGAATGTGGTCATCTAAATCATCGGGTGCGCTGACCTCTCTACGTGCAATCGATCGATATAATTTCAGTTTATCGCCCAATTTTGTCGTCTAAATGATGAAATTTTAACATGGTCGTCAATATGAAATACGGTTTCGTGGGAAATACCGGCTTTTGGCAGTATTCTACCTTTAATTAAATCGTAGATTATGTTTTTTCTTGTAAACGGACGATAAGGAGCTTTTATGAATGTCGCTTCCGAAATAAATAACTCTCTTGTGATGTACTTAAATGAAATTTAAGTGCTAATTTATACTGTAAGATGGTGATTAGGTACTTGATAGGACACCTACATAAATATTTGATTAGTTAAAATAACTAATTCCATAATATTAAGGATTAGATGATTCAAAATATGGAATTTCGTTATTAAAATGCATTTAATCTATTGATTTTGCTTAACGCGGTTGCGCTTTCAAGATTCGTATAATTTTTGGGTTATTAAAATTATTCGCAATATTTTTGAGATGAATCGCTCGAATCAAGAATATCATATTAGAAGAGATTATTCTCTTTAGGTCTATTTATGAGGTCGCGGGAAGAGCCTGGATGCGGGCAGTGCAGGACCGTTCATTGTGGAAAGCCTTGGAGGCGGCTTTTGTCCAGTTTTGGATGTCATTTGGCTGACGAACGAACGAACTATTCTCTGTTTTTCCATTTATTTAATAATATTTAAAATAAACTAAAATATTGATAACAATTGGTACAAATGCCACACGCATTATACATTATCCTCGATCGCATAAAATATTAGCTATTTTTTTGTAAGTCGAAATAACCTACTCAGTCTGCTGGTATCCGCCACTGATGAAAAGTGTTTTTTTAACTATAGATTTACCGTATGTGCTTTATTGCATGAGACTATTGGCTTATTAGGTCATTTAATTAATAGTTAATTACTATTGGTCCATGAATTTATTTTACTTTATTTATTTTAAGAATGCTTCTGTTTCTCTATGGACAAAGAATCCCTTTAAAATTCGCTTTGGTCTGACTTTTCTATTATTTTATGATAGATGTAGTTAAAAATCAACCATATTTTAAGTTGTAAGATATTAATATAAAGAACAATTTATTTTACCACATTAACTCGTACAACTAAAGTAGGTAACAGTGTAACTGTAAATGCTTCCAAGACAGATTAATTAACACCTTCTCACATCTTAGGTGTAATATTGCTCATTGATAATACAACCGTTTTTTGTTGTTATTTTGTGTTGACTTTATAGTATCTTTATCATTTCTAAAAGGATATAAATGGGTAAGTCTCATCATGAGTCATTCATTTTATTACTGATCAAAAATTTTAATGAAGGATCGCGAATCAAAAGTACATGACGTTGTTTTTTTCTTCCTCGAAGAAGTGTTCAGTTAGATAAGCATAGTTTATAGTTTTCTATTAGCATTTCTTGTATATCATCATCATCATTAGGCCATTTAATATCCACTACAGGAGCACGACTAGAGGCAAACGGAAAACATACTTGTTTAATGTAAATTCTTAAAATAGAGCAAAAGAAGGTAAGTTATTACGATCTTTTGCATATCATTATCGACTGCCTCAGGCGGGTCTTAAACCCACGTTTTTTCACTCACAGAGCGATTGATCTGATTACTGAGCTACGGAGACATACGCCCGTATTCACAAACATTACTATGAGGTCTCACAGTGCGCGTGGACGCACAGGTCCAACATCAATCACAGAACTCTATTCAACGCTGTGCGTTCGATTTGCTGCTTCACTTAAGCAAGCATCGTTTGTGAATACGGGCGATAGGTAAGTCGGCTTTGTCAAGTTTTGAATCTCATAGATTTACAACAAACTTCTTTTTCCAATGGCACTGACAACGGCAGCACACCAAGCTAAACGCTCTGTGATATTTTATGCAGTTCTAGTACTTAAGTGTGATTTTGTTATAAAAATGTAGTCTGATGTCCACTGTAGTACCTACAAACATAATTGGCCGCGTAGCTCATGGTACCCACCCTCTACAAACAAGGGTTACTTCCACTCTATATCGAATCGAATGATTAAAATATCGAAAAATCAATATAGAGGTTTAAATTAAATGTCATTATGATTAATGTAAACATAAATTCATATACACATTTTTTTATTTCCCACTAGGGTACCATAGCCAACAAGGAACCCTTACCTCTAGATCTTCCTATTATACTATGCAACGTAAGATCAACTTTCGATATTTTGATCGTTCGATCATTTGTAAATTCGATATTCTAAACGTTCGATATTTTATTCGTTAGATGAAACATGTTCGATATTTTGATTTTCGATCATTTGTATTTCGATATGGTGGAGGTAACCCGGTCTACGGAAGCAGTTGTTGGTTTTTAACCTGCATGGGTAAATGTTATAAATATGGGACTAGGATTATCTCTTTACAAGTGCTTATAAATCAGTTGGTTTATCTACATCAACTTTAACCTCTTTTCTCGCTCAAGAACATCTCACAGTTTGAAAGTCTCAATCAGATCCTGTTAGTGTTAACTCGTCTGCAAGATATGGTCGACTCACAACTATAAACCCAGTATAGCTCCATAATAAATCATGTCTATCGAAAGTATACAAGGTATCGCAAAAAACAATCAGCGATATAGTTTCTAGTTTGTTTATAACTTTCGCTGTCACCGGCGTGTCAGTTAAACTTTTTCTTTTGGTTAAGTCGCGCCGGATTTTGATATAAAACAATAGTATATTTTGTCTTGTTGACCGGCACTAACACTGGCTTAAGCTAGCACAGAGAAGTGAAGTAATAGACTGATCATTTATAAAGTGAAAAAAAAAATGTAAAAAAAAATACAATGGCTTATTACGATGTTAACTTATGACATTAAACAAAAAGTTTTATTTATTTTAGACTTAAAATTCCTTAAATATTTGATTTTATTACATTCATAGAATGAAATCCCATTAAACAAAGTGTATATAAAAAGCGTACTTACATAATAGTGTAAAAACAGATAAACAGGATTGTTAAAGCTCGATAGAAGAAGAGGACTTATCAATCCCATTAACCCCGTAACTAACATGTAAAAGAACTAACTAACACATAACTAGGTGATTGCTATAGTAATTAGCCTATACATAGTTATTGGTATATTGGATTGTTAATAAGTACCTAAGAGACAAAAATATTTGCTACAATTGGACTGCGTACAGTGCGTATTGCTCAGAAAAAATATTTGTCTTTTTTCCTCTCTTAATAACTTCCATTAGGCTTGTTTCTTTTTATTTTAGGCAAGTTGGTCAGTAACTATGTATTGGCTAATTACTATAGCGATCACCCTACATAAAAATAATTTAATGTCGAACTCTTGACTCTACGTAGAGCAGTGCTCTGTATATGCTAATATTCCGCGAAGGATCTGGACAGGCCAGTATCAAGTGACATCGATTAATTACACGCTAGTTTCGAGTAGAGATCGACGGTCAAATGGCACAGTACAGAGACGGTTAGCAGTAAGGTAACAATGACTTGAACTTACGCCCATATACACAAACATTACTATGAGGTTTCACAGTGCGCGACGCACAGGGTGACACACGAACCAATCACAGAGTGCTATTCAACGCTGCACGGTGATTCACCCATAGGCCAAAAATCCAAAAATGTCACTGTCTAATCCCGGTCCGATGATGTCCCTAGGTTATTAACTAGTAACCAAGCTATCAAAAACTATAAATAGTAATGTAATAAGGTCAAGGTTTCATTCACTTTTGTGCATCGGAAGTGAGGGCATCTCGAGTCTATTTACCGCGAGATGTGAGTCGTCGAAAGTTAATCACTATGTTATTGAGTGTTACTGTGCCAAATCAAATGTTTAAGTGTGTTGATCATATGGAGGTTCAAGAACAAGGCTATGTACTTTTATTATCAACCATTTTAATTTTTTATAATGCTCGGTTTATTTTTATTGAATTTTTTTAGAGACCCACTTTTTTCGAAAAAAAAAAAAAATCCTTAACTTCTATTTCAATTAGACTTATAACTTTTGAAATGCCTTGTAATGCCATGAATTATTATTTTTTAAATAGAAGAGACTGTCCCTAATATGGGCATATACGTTTCATCTGCCGCTTTTTGCCTCTTTTTAAGTTATAGGGTATCAAAGTATAATTTTCGGTAGTATTAAAAATAAAACATTTTTTAAATATTACTTTTATGTTGTTTTAGGTAAAATTTTCAAATGTTTCGTTTCGAGGATGATGATATAGACCTTTGGCACTCTATATAGGGTAGTTCAAAGGAAAAAATGATCATATTCTTAACAATTTGATCCAAACTTCGTGCCTAGCGGATAACGTTGAAAATATTGATTTAGAGACTATAAGTAGTAAAATTAACTATGTATGTGCACGAATTTAGTTTTTATGGGCAAAAGCAATTCGAACTAAATCTAAATTAATAGAAAAGCACTCTAATTGGTTGAATAATGTCGAAAACATTGATGTTGAGCTAACTGATTTTCGTTTACCTCATCACGATGACGCTAGGCGGTTTGTCTTGAACTCTGAAATTTCAACTGAAATTACTGTTATCAAGAAAAGTCTACTAGATCGGTGCTGGACCATACTTTAGTGTCTAAATTCAAGATATAACATTAATAAGACGAAATTCGAAGAGTTCGCTTTAGAGACAGCTCGACAATTAGTTGCCAAGTATCCTTGGTATAATATACCTGCTTCCGTTCACAAAGTACTAGTCCATGGTACTAATGTTATAGATCACGCTTTATTGGCAATCGGGGAGTTGTCTGAAGAACAAACACATTAAATCATTTAGACGCAATTACACACGAAAATTGAGCCGCATCTTGACCAATAAAGATTAGGTCAACAGGCTTCTTCTTCATTCAGACCCCCTCTTATCAAGTCTACGTAAGTCAAGGCTAAAAAAAGATGCCCTATCAAAATGTGCACTGGATTTGTTATGTATTTAAAATATTATTTTTTGTATTGAAAATTGGAATTGTTATGTATTTAAAATTAATTATATGTATTCTTGCAATTTTATTTTATACTTTATAGTTAACTATTCATATAAATAACCATTATCACAACATTCTAACATTAAAAGTCGCAGTATTAAATGTTTTACATTTTTTTGTCTAAAACAAAATTACTATGAGACATTTTTTCACCTGAAAGTAGACATTTGTGTTGCGAAATATCATAATTATGTTGAAATTTTAATTATTTGTGTATATTCTAACATGTTTCAACGTATAAAATAAAGAAAACCACTTTATTTTGAAGTTGAGTATTTATGGCCGCCTTAGTACGGAGCGTGAATCACAGTGCGCTGTGCGTTCGATTTGCTTCTTCATTTAAGCAAGTATCGTTTGTGAATACGGACGTTAGTTGTGGAAGTCACGGAATATGGCATTAAGTTCAACTTTTGTACTTCAATTATTGTGCAATAAAGTTTGAAATAAATAAATAGATGGGAATGATTCTATGGTGATCGAGTAAATTGTGTATATTTTTGAACAAAAAAAATCCTCTCTTTCTGGGCATCTTTCACAGTCGGGTAGAAAAGCACACCATTTATTGAGATATGGTTTATTATTAACTATTATTAAGTAACTTATAATTAATATAAAAGTTGCCACGATGATACGAGTACTTATAAGTAGAACTTTTTATTGCTTGAAAAGGCGTAGAGTACTTAGTGTGTTTCAGTATACGAGTACCCACCAGCTTAAGAAGTTCAGCTTTTATTTATAAAAAGATAAGTTACTGTTTGTTTCTATGCGTGATGTGTGTTCTAAAGCAAATACCACTGATTTATTACATGCACCACTTAAATACGAACCTGATTTATTAACATAACTGATTTTGTCGCTTTTTGCAAAAGAAAGCAGAGATAGTTTGAACCAACGCTGTTCGGGTCAAATCCTTACGTAGAGTTTAACTATCAATTAGTAAGATCTATTTTCTTAAAAGCCTGTTTAAAGAAATTAAATAACTTAAAACTCGAAATCTGTCTATAGGGAGTCTAGCTAATTTTGGTTTGTTTTCTATGCTGAGTTGCTTACCTTACTTTAAAACCGTAACATAACAATAAACGGTGTTTTTTGTATGGAGTTTGACAGACTTTTGACGTTTGTTAAAGTGGTTAAAGTTATATGGCGCAACTCAGCCTTTATGTTGTCGGCCTTTTGGTTATAACTGTACCTGTTGTAATGTAAGGAGATATTGGTAAATTACGAACTACTTAGTTGAACTTAAAAAAAAACCGTAATAAAATTAGTATATTAATGCCTGTTTTCACCATCGATCCCTAATTTTTAAGTGACCCCTATGAAAACAAAGACCCTCTTTAATTTACTAGAGGCAAATACAGGAAGCCTACGTTTCCCTACTGGCCAAACGGGTTGGGGAGGTCTGATCACTGATGTTCGCATAATTATTTAATTTTGTCCCATATTCGCCTCTTACAACATCCACGAGCATATTTTATTACCTAAGCTTAGATTAGTTTTATTAATCTAAGTACCTAAGTAAATACGTTCTTTTGTAAGTTTAATAAAATAATATTCAATTTCAAAGTTAGCCACATTGTAAATGACGACGACTATTCGGCCTGTTATTCGATTTAATAAATAACTGTTTGGTACTGTTTTTCGATAATGATCTAATCTAGCCGCCTAGATTCGCCACGGTTAGAAAGTTAGCTATGAGGTTGATTAACTGTGGTCATTAGTTATTTTTTAGCTAACTTATCTACTACGCCATGTGCAATGTATGTAATTTATCACGGTTTTAAGAATGAAAATTGAATATTTAACGTTTTTTAACACGGTTCTTACATTCATGGTATAATATTTTAGCTGCTGCTAGAATACTGTGGATTTAGGCTATGTTTTTTAATCGTTCCAAAAATGTATTGAATACCTACTTTACTACTTATTAAATAAATAAATGTAACAATAATTATGTGTATTTAACTAATCTACAAAACGTAATCTTTAAGTGAATTCGATTTAACCAATCATACTCGTACACAATATAAAGCAGCGTCAAAGGACGGATACGGTTTTAATTTTGTTATTGGAGGAGTAATTGTAAATGTTTATTACATATCATAAGAAATTAATGTAGGTTAAAGTATTTTATACAAAAAAAAATAGTTATAGTAAAAAAGATTTGACAGCGGTGGGATTCGAACCCACGCCCTTTCGGACTGGTGCCTAAAACCAGCGCCTTAGACCACTCGGCCACGCTGCCACTGGCAACTTCGTCGAAATAAGTTTACATAATCGCAATACCGTAACAGTGTATGACGTATTGTGTGCGTCATACCATTTTATAGTGGGACTTGTGTTTGAGAAACTGAACCTTGTTGCAGTGAGTTAGGGATGATATTTAAATGTACAGATTTCATATGTAAAATAATAATTTTATTTAGTTTTTTTTCTGCGTTCCTATGTCAATCAAGTGTTTTACGTGATTAAAAATGATTATGGTGATTAATTATTACAACCTACCTACACACTTCAACTTTTTCAATTTACCTACTCAATCACTTGGTTAGTTGAATTTACAATAACAAAGTTTTTTAGGACAGGAAATATTATTTTTATTTATTTACAATAAAAAGTAGGATACCATTAGGACTGCTAAGTATAAAGCTTTTCATAGAATCATTGATTTGATTTTGACCTGAAGAAAATAGAATAACCCTTATCCAGGTTTAGGAAAAATGTTAGTTGGCTTTCAACTGCGTTAAATTATTGTTAATTTAAAATACATAGATGTAAGCAGCAAGTTATGTAGTAAAAGTCACCCTTTTACCGTAAAGATGTTGTAAAAGGCGACTAAGAGTAGGCGCACATCGGTGATTTTTCGTCGGCTGATAGTTTAGTCGGGCAGTTGATCAGTATGGGCATGTATGGGAGTGCGCACACTACGCCGATTCGATTTGGCCGATTCTTCATACAATTTAAAATCAGGCACAACTATCGGCCAACTAAAAATCAACGGTGTGCGCCTACTCTTAAGCGACTAAGGGACAGATAAAAATAATATCATACAACCTGTCTGGATATCGTAGGGGGTGTAGGCCAAAAGCTCCAACTGATTCTTCCTTAAGACCTCTTTGTGCCATTTCAGTTTTGTATTTATTCTGACACTTTTGTATGGTATGTAATAAAGATAATTATTTATTTTCATTAAACTCCGTTCAGTAGTTTTTGTGGACAGGGCAAAAAACACGCATCCATACATCCACACACACTTGCATTTATAAGTATAATATTAGTAGGATATTTCTCCTTGACCTTCATAATATAGGGTGTGCTCTTGAAGAAGAGCCTAAACGACCCGATGATGATTATGATGAGATTTTGAAGAGATTTTCAAAGGAAAAAAGTAAATAAAACTCAACAATTTGTTCGTAATGACCTGTATATTTATCTAAGTGTTAAGGAGCATTATTTACAAGGTGGACACTCATTATGTATAATGCTTACACCTAATCTTAACAACGAACATTAGTACAAAACGTCGCATTCGTTTGTTCGAACGATATAAACGTGTCGCGAGAAACCATGTTGATATTTCAAATTGATTTGAAATGCATTATTTGTGACTTGTTTGTTTATTAGCTACGAAAATACTCGAATGAAATTGGAAATGTACATCTAACAGTGTTTAGTTAATTATTAATCTTTGCTGTTGATTTAGTGCAACTTTTAAAACACTGTCCATCACTGATTTTAGTGTGATTTACTGATTTAGCTTTTTTGGATATTTGAAAAAAAAAAACCTAATTGTATAGCAAAGTTCGACGTAAATAGTAGGTTATAATTAATATTTTTTGTTTTTTATCGGTTCCAAATAATTAGGTATTGAGCACCAGAACCTGTTATTATTTCTTGAATGAATCTTAGAGAATCTTTTCGTCGCTAATAAACAAATCACCCATAAGTTTGTCTTAAGTTCGTATTACAGAACGAAACTTAAATCACGATTCAATTTCAAGCAAAGTTTCTGGTTATTGAGTGGACTTTGTTTTTTAACCATTCAAAGGACAGAATCTATAACCAAGATTGAATCGAATTTTAAACAGTGTTTTGTAATACGGGCCTAAGCTTAGAACATTTCTATTTCTGACCAAATATACAGTTACTAAAGCATCGGGGTATTTACTTAATGCTATTGTAAGAACCACTGTTCATTTTCAATATGTATAATATTGTATATTTGATATTTACACTAAATGTAAACAATTCTATGTATTTTCATCCAACAAGCTGTCATTTTAAAAGCACAACATATTTTAGATTTACAAAGTATGATCAAATAACGAATTCATTGTAAATATCAACAAAAATTGAAATTTCAATGTCTTTTGCTTATATTATCGGTTATTTTGTCATGGATTATACAAGCAATAAATGACTTACATATTAAATAAATATGTTTAACTTCGGTAGGTAAATTACAATAGAAATAAAAATAATATGTGTGCACGTATAACTTAATGCATCCCTATTTATATCTTATAGAAAGTTATTTTGAAAACACAAAAGTATAAAATATAAATAATAGTAAAAACAGAAAATTGATGTGGTTCCAAATGAAGCTATTTTAACAATTTGCCATGTCCTTAAATGCTTGTACGGTGTACTTTATAAAGTACATATTTTTTGACATATAGCTTCGTTTAAAATCCATTGAATTCAAGTCTTTTTAACAAAATCTCAAGTCACAAGATTTTTTATTTTATTTATATTAAAGGTACCACTACAACACTCAGATATTTAAATACATTTATATCACACAACCTCTCGTAGGAGTGAAAAATGCAGGATATTTCGAGTGTGTACTAGAATTAGACCATGGATAGGCACAGCATAATGAAAAGACCTATCAGAGACTTAATTTTGAGACTTGAACGATAAAAAAATCTTGTTAAACAGACTTGGCTTAAGTAATATAGGGAAAACAAACAAACAACTGCTGACTACACATATTTGGTTACAAGACTTTACTGTATAAACTATCAGATTAAAGTCTAAGAGATTTACAATTAAAATGTACAATCTTACCCTAATGAGCTGTCGCTCGCTACAACTTACAATTTTATATGGATCCGATAGGAATGTATATGGGACTCTAGGAATTTCTTTGGAAAAACTGCATTATAAATAAATCATTTTATAAGAATACAGACAATATTATCTTAATTAAAATAATAAAAAGATGTTGGCAACATTAAAAATAGGACGTATTTTTGTTCTTGCGAATTCTATTTGTTTGATAAAATAATAGGCCAATGCTCCTCCATCCTTTTATTTGGTATTCGAAAAAAATTGTGATCCAATCATTACTATAGGTACCTACAAAATAAGTTCACAAAATAAAAAAAAACTGAGTATAATTAGGCAGTTCGATTTTTTCAAGTTATTTATAATTTTCAAATGAGTATAATTAATTTTTAACTTTAGGCAGAAAGTTGACAGGCTAATAAATTATTTATAATACCTACACGTATTCATGAATATCCATTGAGTGAATCTAGTTCATGCACGTTAGCAAAATATGAAAAGTAAAAATAATGCATAATGCAGTTTTCACGCAGAAAATCCAAGTCAAGTATATTTTCCGAAGTACAGTGAAATGTTCGACTTCTTTACATACATCAATTATAGATACAATAAAGTACATTAATATGTCGTAATAATAATACAGGGTGTCCATTAAAACGGAGTGCATGTTTTGAAAATGCATAACCAGATACTAATTATCCAAAGAAAAGCAACTATTACTATACGAGCAACACTCAAATCGCGAAAACTGTCAATTACGATCCATACAAATTTCATGCGAGCAAATTTATTGGTACGAGATTATTCTCGTATATTTATATATTAATCTTTTAGGCGATATTTCTCTAAAACTAAAGTTTTTATATTTCTCCATGTATTTGCACACCCTGTATAATTCACGACAATATACGAGACTTATTGTGCGAGTTAAATATTATTAATTTATACATGATCATCTTTGAAATATAAGTGAAAATAATTTGTTCTCAAGTATAATTTTATTCGTTACGAATTTAATGCAAAAATACGGATATGTAATCAATTCTAAATTGAAAATAAAAATAAAAATTCGAAATATATTATTCGTACGTCAATCAAAAGATGTAAATGAGATTTCAAAATATTTGACGTGTTGTTACGAAAAACAGATTTATCAAGACTTGTCAAATATTACTGAAATAATTGACGCCACATTAATAAATTAACGGAATAATGTACAGTCGGGCAACAAATCATTTCACAGTCTGATAACTGCAATGAATTTTGAGAGGTCAAGATCATTTTATAGCAAGCCGACTTGCTGGCAACTGTACAACTTACGTACTGCTGAGAAAAAATAATGGAAGCTTACTTAATATTAAAAAACAAACGATTAACAGAGATGATGGCACAAAAAGTGTTGTCAGAGAAATGAGAGACAAGAGAGAATAAAACAATGATTCGTTGCACAACCTAGATAAAGAAAATAACTATAATGAAATAGCTAATGCTAGATAAACCCAAGAAAACTAATATCGATGATAAAATAACACAGTTAAATTTTCTAAACGATACAATTACTCGTATGTCAATTCCTTAATCAATTCATAGCCAAAACGACAATATTGCATTGCCAGAAAGAGACAGCAAAGTCAACAAGTTCGAAATTTCGCATTCCCAACCAGAAATTGACGACACCTAAAGGAACATAAAAAAGATACACGATTTAAAGATACAAATGATATCATACTAACACCTAAAGACACAATAATTATAAGCAATGAATTTTCGTTGACATTTTTGAAGACAATTAATAGTCCGTAATGTTTTGTATAAATTCTACATCAAAATCTTTAGAGACGATCTAAATATGTATAAATATTTTAATATAATTTCATTATATTACATAGTCAAACAATAGATATGGACGTGTCCATAGACCATTTGAGATTATTTTAGTTACAGTCTAGGCGAAGAGAAATAATCAGCAATATACAGTCAAAAGCAGATGGCACATTCATTTTTACAAAGAAATACGACTCATGCAGCATCGACGTGAGGACAACCAATGAAACAGCACTCAACCACATTGGTCTCGAAACATGAAGGAGTCAGCACACTTCGACATCATTATCATGTTACCACAATCATCAGCACACCACATTACCTATTAAATTGGTCTGCAAAGTGATAAGTATAATTTAATATTTTAAGTGTTCTTCAGCGATTCCATACAATCTCTTCGGTTAGACACGGTTTTTGTACCAGGTTTGTACATATTGCAGTACAATCCGTACAGGCATATGTCAATAATTCAAAAGTAATAAATTATTTGTCGGTAATATTGAAGTTACAGAACAATTTAGCCACGTCAGTAAAAGAATTTATAATCTGTGCGGACGTTACGTGAATCGGAACGTTGTCGAAATTTAAAAAAATATAACGGTTAGCTGGTCGCACGCGGAGTGGGGATCCCACAGTGCGGACTAGCGAGCCGCTCAGTAAACACGTGGCATGGCTTGTTCTGTATCGTCTCACGCGTAGAACTCTCTATTGTTGTGACCCTTCCCGTAAGAGGCGGCGGCGGGGCTCCTCTTCGGCTCGTCGAGCGCGTACGAGCCCTCGTCCTTCTTACGCATACGATACACTATGAACATCACTACTAGTATTGCGCATAGCAGCCCGACTACTGCGCCGCCGATGACAGCTGAAATCATAGAAAAGAAGGATTTTAATACAGTGAAAATATGTATGAAGAAATTAAATAAAAAAATATATTTTATCAGACACTCATTCTAGTACATTGAAAAATAAAAATTTGGAAGATGACAATTGTTGTTCTGAGTGTGCGATCTGGAGCCTAAACTAGGGCCACCCTGTTATCAGGTATCTACGAGTATGTCTTACATTTGTTGTGACTACAGACCGATACGAGCCTTCCACGATCATAAATAAATACGCAGATCGGTGTTTACCCTCTTCATTATTTCACAGAAAGTACCTTTTATCTCAAGTCACACTTTTATAATTTTATCGTGGAGCCCAAAAAAGAAAATAATGCACATCCATTTTTGGCAGAGTAGAGTGCATCCTGGACACTCAGTAAAACTAAAAAATATAAAGTAAGGCCTATTTATATCAAAGCAAAACATTGGCGACAACATACCGGCTAGAATGCCTGGTTGCGCGAAGAAGCTGGTGGCGCGGTCCTCGGGCTTCGCGTTCATGATGAAGACCACGTTGTCTGCCGGCCGCGACTCTGCGTTCACGTTCGAACCTGCTGGCTCGTGGTCCTGGAATCATATACAGCAGGCATTAAATATTATGAACCTATAAATGGGCCTTAAGAGCCCCCAAACCGCATCAGACATAACCACAAAGTGCTTATGGGCTTCTAAATCTGACCAAACAGAACCACCAAGTGACAATTTTCAGTTTGAACGAAACTATTTCAGAATCATGGGCATCCAAATTCAGAGCAGTTGTTGACTCTTTATTCACTTTTAACAAAATAACAAAATGTATTAGAAACACAACGTCAACAAAACAAACTAACAAGGAGATAAAAATAAAAGATGATGGTAAAATTCTTAACAGTAATTTATAAAACAAAACAAATTCAATTGTGTTAAAAGTAACTCTTTGTGTAACTGAATGAAAATGAAATCGTTAATTACCACGTTGCTGAATATTTGTTGCGTTTTACTCGAAAGTTAGTAAGCAACTGAGTAGGTAATTACTCAACTTAATACTACATGATTAACAATGTATGTGGGAGTTCATTTTTAATTACTATCAAGCATTTGTTTCCTGTTTGTGCTCTGTACTTCCATTCAGAGGATAATACGCATTACTTTTCTGGAATTCAAGTTCACTTAATGCGTTTATTATAATATTATCTGTTCAAAATTTTGATGATATAAATTCATATCAATTCTCAACTTATTCTTGAGTTCAGAATGAGACTCAAGTGTAAATATTGAAATTCGACCAATCACAGACTTCAATTTTTACTCGAGTTTGATTCATGAGCCATAACAGTTAAGCTGTGTGGCTCCGGTAGAGTAGAATGGGAATAATAGGGATAACCCTGTTCTCCCATGGATGTCGTAAGATGCAACCACTGGTAAGAGAGAAACGTATATGATTTCAGAATATGTGCAGGTATACTTACAGTATCTGGGTTCAAATCTTCACCAGAGATGCTTATGTCAGTCTCAGGGCGCGAGGGCAAGTCCTCCCTCGCGCCTCCGCCGGCTGCGTCGGGTACCCCTTCGCTCGGTTTCAAAATACGAGCTGGAACATTTAAAATTGTTTATAAGCAATATTTTCTTTAAATACACATGGGCGATTAGGTTGGAACAGCCGTAAACGTGATAGTTAAGTCTAATAGTAATATTGTTGAAACTTCTCAACTTTAAGTCAAGGGAAATGTTATGGCTTTATTCAAAAACATGCTGTTAGTAGCAAGATCTGATTGGATTGGATCAATGAATGATTTTAGTATATTTCTGAGGTTAGTTATTATTAGACCAAAGGTATAAGAGAGATTCAGAGAAGTTATTAGAGTTTGAAATATTTTATGCCTTTGGAAAAGTGTTAAAGAACCAAGAAGAGAGTTTTAGTTGGACGATGACGAAGACTAGGGCTCTATTTTGGAACTGGATCGGAAGGAATCGGAGATAAAAGAAAAAGATGAAGAACAACAAAACTCTATAAAGACAATGAGAAATACCAATGATAAGTATGAGGATAATTATGAGAAATATTAAGTATGAGATGAAGAAACTAGTTCTAGAGCTAATACCAATAGACATGCTAAATATGGGTTTACTGAAATCACAATGGAAGAAGTACAATCGCAAATGTCGGTTTGAACGATTACGAACGATTACATGCAAATTAACAAAATTACTTTAAAATGGTAAACAGATGAGTCTTTAGCCAAACATTACGAATACTTACCAAATTCCCTTGATAGCGTTTAGTAAAATTCAGAAGTTTCTAATTTAGAGAATTTTCTTGACTATTTTGCACACAGGTTATTTACAATCAACCATTGTCCTACTTGTTTCAGTGGGAACTGGCGAATGTGTTTAAACTGACAATATTAATGCTGTTAATACAGCGATAATGAGAAAAATGTTAATTCAAGGCTGTAAAACAATACTGTGTCATCCCATTGTTATCAGCACGCTGGCGACTGAGATTAGGTAGCTAGAAGCTACATTATTATTATGACACTGTGTTAGTAATATTCCCTACCTTAAAACGGGTATTAATGGCACACTTATGGATAATTCCAAATTGAAAATAATGTAATACTAAATCATACAGAGTAGCGAGAATTCAATACAAATGGAATTCAATTTCAATGAGTAACATCCAAATACGACGATGCAATGTTACATAAAACTATGTAGGCATTAGTAGAATCTACCTACCAATGGTCGAAAACTCTATTAATTTTAGAATCTTTCGTCACGTCGGACAACAGCACATCAATTAGTTAGGTAAATATGTAACATCTCATGTTATTGAAAAATATGCTATTTTGCAACCAGACTGCAGACTATATTTTGTCTGACGTGCTGTCAAATTAGTGTTGTTTCAAATTCTCACTACTGAACATAAAATAAGAATACTGCAAAATAAACTGGCATGCTTCAGCCTCTACTCACGAATAACTATATCGAAGTTTGTTGGGAGTGGCGAAAGGTCGGTATCCGGGTTATCGGTGATGAACGGACTCTCTGGTTGTATGAACGTTTGGTCCGGATTGAACGCGTCCGGGCCGGACGGTTCGAGAGAGTTGATACTGAATGGGTCGACCGGCACGGGGGCGGCGGTGGTGGGGGCGGCGGTTGTGGTCGGTGGCACATAGTCCTCGTCATCGGAGTCCCCGTCAGGCGAGTCACCTGAGCCTCCCCGGCCGTCCTCGTCGTCGGGGCCCGGGCCTGCGCCCCAGCCGGACCCGGAGCTCTCGTCGGGCGCTAGTCCCGACCCATCATCGTCGATGTACACATTGTCCCGCCCTGGCGACGGCCCGTCGTTTTGGAGGTGCGCTGCTTCTTCTGTCGACGAAGAAAACGCGCCGTCCTGGAAAAGCCAAAAGGTATAATTTAATAACTAAGTCCTTACAAGGCCGCGTAGCGTATGGGTAAACTACAGCATGATTTAGTAACGGGACACAGAAAGGATCTTGGTAGAAGGTACACTAACAGATATGGCAAGAAAATCCACTGACACCAATACAGAACTGGCACGGAAAATTCATTATCACTCAATATATAATCACAAATCACTCCTGAAAACTTCAATCCCTGCAAAACGTCACAGAAACATTTGACCTATTTCTGGAAAATTCGCATGATCGTGAATGGACAGCACCCAAATAATGTGACAGCTGACTGTATCCAGCAAGATTATCTTGTGGGATGGGATAAATATGATTTGCGGAGATGAAAACAATCTACTTTGTCTTACAACAAACAAAAGGGGCGATATCCAGACGCAAATACATGAAAAGACTATAAATCACGAATTGCGTTTTTATCTACGTCACCATGAATGGCCAGCTTGAATGGGAAGTCGGGGGGTCACTCACCTTGGTGGCTGAGGTATCGTTAAATCACGTCTTGATGGAATTAGGCCTGATAACGTTTGAATTATTTATAATTTGATATTTGAGGGTGTGCGGCAGTGGAAACGTCGGCAGCGTAAGTTGTGGTGTCGGTGCGGCGATCGATAGGTTTCGGGAGGGGTGGAGTGGTGGGGGCGGGACGCGGGTTCCCGGAGGCTCCGACAGATGGAGGGCAGGCAAGGTTCGGGCTTGGGAGGGTTGTGCGATTTTCAGCTGTTCGCAGTGATTCAGATTTGCACCGGCAGATGTCGCTTTTCGGTTTGTTTACTATCTATATCTACTGTATATGTATGTATTTTATCTTCCATACTACGAAATTAGATCTGTTTGCTACAGAGCAAGACTCTGGCAAGCAATTTTTAAAAAAACAGTAAGTATGCATAAGAAATTAAAATCCCATCAAAAACAATACTTGTCAAAAAAACCAAGTCTCGCAACTCAGTTGTTCTACGGTAAAAAGTTGTGAGATCCATGTAATACCAAGTCCAGGCCAGGAAGTCTTTAACGTTTTACATAAATATATTGACTTGGCCATCGCACTAAATAATTTAATTTACACGTGTTTTCATGCGATGGCCAAGTCAATATTTTATGTAAAACGTTAAAGATTTCCTGGCCTGGACTTGGTATTACATGGATCTCACAACTTTTTACCGTAGAACAACTGAGTTGCGAGACTTGGTTTTTTTGACAAGTATTGTTTTTGATGGGATCTCATTTCTTTTTGTATTTTGTAGACAGCAGTTATGTATCTAGAAAACTGGACCGAAAATGAAAAATTTTACTCGACTTGGCGGTTGCACTACCGTGCCCCCAAATATTTTAGTTTTTCCTTGATTCATACACCAAACACTACTTATATTCCAAATTTGAAGCTTCTAGGTCTGCTAGAAGTGCCTTAGAGTTTTGATGATCGGTGAGTCAGTCAGTGAGTCAGTCAGTGAGTCAGTGAGTGACAAAATTAAGTAACTTTGACCCGTTATAATTCTTAAACTACTGGTTCAAATTGAATGAAATTTTAAATATACCGTGTCTTTACAATTCCTGCATAGCTAATGAAAATTCAGCCTTCTAGTTTTATCCACAACGAAGTTACAGGCGGTCGAAAATGGCCTGAATTGCTTCGAGAACAGGATGGTACGGCCGTGCCGCTTTTTTGCTCGACTTGGTGGGGGCACTGCCGTGCCCCCAGATAATAAGTAGGTACCTAGATGTTTTCTGATTTTATCTATGACTTTCAAGGACACAAAAAAGCCTTAAGCCCTTATTGAAGTGCCTTAATCAGAAATGTACGAGCGTGAAACAGTAGAGTTATTAACCTAATAACACTGCAATAAGAGCCACTTTAAAAGCAAGTGTGTTGAAAAACAATATAATGTTGCAGCCCGGTGACCGTAAACGCTGTTTAAGCCGGATTTTCTGCATTTTTCAGTTCATCCGTGTATTTCACTCGAATTTCGGGTGTTCAGCCATTCCGGTAATCCGGCGAGCGTATCTGGCTGGGACGCGGCAGACCGGCAGCCGCTTGAGTCTGGATCGACTCGATTCTTTTTATTCGATTATTGCAAAGATTTGAGCGTTGGGACGCAACATGCATACGAGTACTCGTACTTATTAATTTTATTTTCTCTTCAGTAAGATGCGTCCTTTTATAAATATTTACTTAGGCTGAGTTGCACCAACTTACCTTTAACTTTAATGAACGTCAAAAATCATACAAAAAGCATAGGTTATTGTTACGTTAAAGTTAGTTGGTGCAATTCAGCTTCAATTTTTTCTATTTAAAAGCCAAAAATGTTAGTTACGATACGAAGTATCTCAATTTCAAATGAGCGATTAGTTTCGTTTTATTCGATATCTCTAATCGTTATCTGTTTAGTTTTTATTTGAGTATAATTATCATAATTATACGTTAATTTATACAATCAGGCCTTATCTAAATCTTTTAAACCTATCCAATAAAGAAATGGAAATGATCATGTTCTTAATGGACACATTTTCTAGTTTTAGATTGAACAAATAAATAATGTTCAATTTGAATGATTGAATCATTAATAAGAAAGTCCGAGATAATCGCGTCAGTCGATTTAAATCTAATCGAGTGGCGACTTTTCTCGATTTTCAAAATAGAAGCGTGTCCCATCACTAGGGGGGCGTAATGAGAAATATTATTTATTGTTCCGGTATAATGCGCCTCTACTGACCCGCTGTATTTTCGCGTATTTTGGCGTATTTTCGTCTTTATTACGGTTTACGCGCGTTAATGTTGTCCCGAGTTGGTTTATTTTCGTTAAGCACCGTTTAAATAGTTGTTTCATGTTGTGCCCGTGTACGAATAACGTGTCTTTCATTTTACACGAGCAAACGGGTTTATCGTGAAAATATGTAGGTATATCATAAAACAAGAAAATATTATATGAAATAATGTAATTAAAGTGATAATATACATGATCTACAAGATTTATTTTGGAAAACTATTTATTTTAATAAATATTATGTGTATGTGTGTATATAAAATTATTATTGTATTTAGTCTAAACATTTCTTTTTTTTTTCTCAAATAGTTTTTTTTTCATAAAGTCATTTCAATTATAAAGGTTTTTTCTCTATTTAAAGTTGTAAAGTAGGTGTAACTATGTCAAAACTTAAGTTTACTGATATGGCGTTTTTCTTGTACAGGATATTTTAAAGGAATTTAAATGATAAATTATCATAATTAACTTATTCTGCATGAAACATAGTATTTTACGAAATAATACCCTAAAGGGTAAATTAAAATTTGCATACAAGCTAATGTAACGTTAATTATCATATTATTACATTTTCGTTGGATGTTTGCTATAAAAACAAAGCGTTTCCTGTTCCCATCCTTCTCTAACATACAGGATATTTCAGTGTGTTTTGTATATCTTTCTCTGTCTAGCACACGGACTCTCTTAATCCGTTATAAAGAGGAACGTTGGATGTAAATGCTAATGAGCTAAATATAGGTAGAGATTAACTAGACAGGCTTCCCGACCGCGGGTGTGCTCGGTTTAAATTAATTAAATTTATTTCTCTACATACCTATTTTTGTTGCAATATCGCCCTTAAAATACAGTCAGGTAAGTCTAACCGACGACCGACTGGACCGACGACATCGTAAAGGTGGCAGGGAAGCGCTGGATGCAGGCCGCTACCAATCGATCAACATGGAAAGCATTAGGGGAGGCCTATGTTCAGCAGTGGACGTCCTATGGCTGACATGATGATGATGATGATGAAGCCTAACCGCAGACCACAGACTTTTTGTCAATAATTAATCAATTTATGGACATGTATGAAAGTGCGCACATTAATATCGGCCGATTCTTCATACAAATCAGAATCGAGCCCAATTATCGGCCGGTAGTCTGTGGGGAATCTGAGATGCCTCAGTGTTAAAACTTGATGTGCCCTCGGCTCTACATATAAATAAAAAGAAAATAAAAAGTAGAGAGTGCATTTGAAGTACTGAGTTTTAAACGAATTCTTCGAACATGAAAAAATGACATGTGATAAAACTAGCATTTGCTGCGGCTTTGTCGACATAGATTTATGTAGGGTACCTATATAATCCAGATTGTCTCTGTTTCACAAACTGATTTTTTTTTTTATAGGTAGGTCCGGACATTACCCTCAAAACATACAAACAAACTTACAAAATGATGACTGTTTTAGTATAAACATTAAAGGTGACAGCGATCCTCATCCCGAAATATCCCCGTGAGTGGGAGTTCATTAAAATCCTGACATAAAATTTCCAAGAATGTTCCAAGTTATTTCAATTATTTTTAACACAGGAAAAATTTCGTAATCTTTGAAATAGATTAAGGCGACGATTTTTTAAAAGAAAGTTTGATGGCATTTGTTTCGAAATTTTATTTTAGATTACGAGTAGGTACGTAATTCGTATCTCAAATATCTTAGAACTAAAAAAATAATATCACAGAACAAATCTGTTCATAGTCTTCTGACTAATCGCATGATAAAATAAAAGAAATGAAAAAAGAAATAAAAGATATTTCTTCACGACGGTTTTATTATAAATACGAGTATAACACCTAAACAAATATTCTCTTGGTTAGGTATAGTATACATATTAATATCCAATACGTGAATCAAAAGGTCAAGCGAGTGCTCTACATAATCCAAAAGTCGAGGATCATTCTAATACTAATAATAAATTGAATTGGATTAATTAGTTCAATTTTTATAAATTCTTCCCCTCTCCTAAAATGCTGTGCCCGACAGGGTCGATTTGTATCTTAAAATAATACCATACCACCTCAGTCTGTAACATTATGGAAGCAATAAATAATTGAGTATTGACTTGATGACGAGCATTGGCTGGCTTTGTCTACCAGAAGACCTTATGGTATAGGGCAGGGTGATGATCATGTTTTAACATTAACTTTTTAAGGTGATGGAAGTCCTAAAATTAAAAATTGTCTTGATCTCCAACTTATTAAAACTTTCGATAAAGGTATTCAAGAATCCACAAATTCAATCATAAAGACCAACAGAAAAATCTCGGGCAAGCTTCGAAGAAAATTAGGGCGACCTTCGTCCGATAGTTTGACGAAAGTTTCCTCGAAATCTTATTACTGTCGCCAATATCATTCACGGCGAGACACAAACATTTGTACAGGACCCTTGGATAACATTCAGGAGACCTTTTCATCCAATTTTTATCAGTATCACTGAACAAATTCCAATTTGAGGTATTTTGTGTCTATATCAGAACAATCTCAAGTTATCTTTTATTGAGCAGAGATTTTGTTAAACTAGTAAGATAAAAAATAAAACAGCTTTGTTTATGGGACAGATTATTAAACTGACAGTAGATTGTGTTTATTAGGTTCAATTTGTAAAGTTGTAAGTGAAATGTTTAGAAAATCATCTCGAATAATTTTTGTTAAAGTCGAGAAAGAAATTCGATTTATTACACGTTATAATAATCTCACAAGGTGGACCGACGGCCTGATAAAGGTAGCAGGGAGGCGTTGGATGTAGGCCGCTACCAACCGTGTGATGTGGAAGTCATTGGGGGAGGCCTATGTTCAGCAGTGGACGTCCTGTGGCTGAAATGATGATGATGATGATGATAATAATCTAAGGTGGCTTTTCAATGCGAACACGCAACGCGCAAGGAAGTCAGCCCAATTCTTATCAAATCGCGCATTCATCCCCAAAAGGTTCATCCTTAATCCACCTCTTGGCCGTTTCTGGGATGAATTAATTACCCCATTAGGCAGTGGTCCAGCAGGCCACGCCCACCTGTCCCGTCATTTGTCCTCCCTAGATTGTCCCCAAACATCGATTATGGGCAGCCGATTAATTCATAACGATTAATCGTTATGTGGACAAGGTGCGAGACGAGAATGAGCGGTGAGTGGCGAAGGGAGCTGCCATTTACGTACTACGCTACCTGGTATTTCTAGGTATTTAGGTGAAGGTATCTCTAGGTGTATGGTAAAGGTGTTTCTAGTATGTAACTGGGGTGTAAGGGGCTACAGTGGTAGTGAGTTAACGTGACCACGTGTTGACTAACGTGGGATAAAAACAAGTATGATAGTCATAACTTGGATATTAGAAGACTCTGGTTATCAGGAAAGGTTAAGGCGTATTCTACCGTTTATAGTATTTACACCCTAGGTACTTTGCCTTATCTTTACTTACTCGAATAAGGAAAGTGTTTTATTGTTTCAAAGAAAATGTTGAATTTTAAATTTACCTATATCCAAACAACAAAAATCTTTCTTGCGAAATTCCAGGTTCCATTTCCTTACTTTGATAATTATTAACAGGAAAACGAATACATCTGTGAGCTGCCTGCATATTTTAGCTTCAGATTTTAATATTTTCCCACTAACCCGACCCCGAGCTTTGATTTGAAAAGCAAATTCCCGATTCTACCTTCAGTGCCAACATTTGACACTGAACTTAGCGACCAACCATTATTTTTTTACCAGCTGTGCCCGTGACTTAGTACTCGGGAAAATAGTAATAATATTTCCAATTTTTGCAACATTTTTCTTTACTACTCTGCCCCTAGAATAGCCGCAGCCTATCGCTAAAATCAAGTGGCAGTGGGCGAGGCACATAGCTCGTAGAGCTGATGGCCGCTGGGGCAGGAAAGTTCTTGAGTGGCGACGACGAGCCGGAAAACGTAGCGTGGGCAGGCCTCCCACTAGGTGGACCGAAGATCTGGTGAGGGTCATGGGAGGTGCCTGGACGCGAGCAGCACTGGTCTTTATGGATAAATGCTTTGTCCAGCAGTGGACGTCTTTCGGCTGAAACGAACGAATGAACCCTGCCCCTATTGGCTGTAGGGTGATGTTATAAAGCCTTCCTCGGTAATTGGGCTATCCAACAAAAAATATCTTTTCAAATGGGACCGTTTGAGCGCGTTCAAGAAACAAACTCTTCAGCTCTTTAATATTAGTATAGATATTGACCAGATACAGTCGACAGCACATCTTATAAATTTTTGTCGCAAAATAGCATCTATAACAAACTACATAAGGTACCAGAAATAAATAAACTCAGGCGCTATCGGCGAATACGCACTGCGCTCTCGAGCCTTAGAGGGGACAAGCCATAAATCCGTATTAGTAGGTAATGCTTATTTTTTACCTACTCCCCAGTATATTACGGGCTTACATCGGTGTGAAGCTCGGGAAAACCATTTCCCTGTGTAATAACAATGGAGATTATCACATCGTCAAAACACAAGCAATTTGCCGCTAGAGTACCTACGAGCTCGAAGATAAGCTCATTGAATCGATGGAATGTACTTAACTGCCATAATATGAATCACATTACATACGTATGTTATTTTAATATGAAATACCCACACATCCACACAAGTCGCAACTTATCACCATTGGCGTTTTCTACTGAATTCAGGTCTTTCAGAACGTGTTTAACTTTCTTAAAAAGGTAGGTAACATACATGAAGTTACATGCAACTGAAAATGTATTTTACAATTAATTGAAAATTCATGGGGTTTTCAGGGTTCTTAAACTTATGGGGTTTTCAGGGTTCTTAAACTCATGGGGTTGTCAGGGTTCTTTTAGAGGAGTTATGTCTCCGAATTATTCGTTAACGTCGTCAACAAAATGCCAAAATTACTAATGTGTTGGGTTATACGTACCTACCGTATTGGTTGCAAGTGTACTAAATGTACGTGTAGGGCTTTAAAAATATAGCCACAATTTAAATAGAACTCGACATTAGTAAAAACGTGCCCATTACACATGTTAGCTTAACGTTGTTGTTGGTTACTTATAAGTAAAACACAATTTGCTATGTGGCCGACGGCCCCCGGAGCGAGTCAAAAAGTTAAACAAAGCTCTTTGTGGACCTTTAAATATGCGATGAATTTTGAAGTGCTTGCAAAAGGCAACTGCTTAAAATGTACAAAGTTAAATGGAAATCCGAGGCGCTAAGGGAATATTAAGGGATAATGTGCCGACAAGTCACACGGCCATCGCCGGTAAGTCGATCGCGTCGACTCGTTATGGCGCCCTAAATTTATAACTGCTGAAGTTTCGGGAACTGGATCTAATGTTGTGTTCCAATCCCATTGCATATTATGTACAATGCAGTAACTTAGAGAAAAATTAAAAAAAACGATGTACGCAAAACATTGGCAAGCAAAAACAAAGTATTTTTTGTTTACAGTTTAAACAGAATAAGTATAACTTATGCCGATGGGGTAGCAAGGTTCTGGAGTGGAGGCCATGTACCAAAAAGCGCAGCGTGAGACAAGTAGTAGTAAGTAGGATAAATGGTTTTCTAGTCCTTTTTTCTGCAAAATTAACAACACAAAAATTGTCAGCATTTTCAGCATTGGCGTAGCTAAAGTGCTTTTGTCAGCGACAATCTAGCCTGAAATAGGTCTAACCTCAATTTATGCATCGTTAGCGCAGACTTCATACGGGTCGTTAAATTCGTACCCTTTAGTTTTTATAAGTCTCTGATGTAGAAGGTTTTATTTATTTATTTATTGAAAAATGTTAACGTAGCGCTATTTTTGTACAGTAATTGCAAATCTTCCGTAATCTATTGGTATAGTATAAGCCTAGGCGCAGACCACCGACTTTTAATTGGCCGATAGTTGGGCCCGATTCTAATTTGTATGAAGAATCAGATGATACAAAATCGGTGTAATGTGTGCACTTTCATACATCTCCATACTGATCAACAGCCCGATCCAACTGTCGGTGGTTTGTGCCTAGGCTTTACTTTTCTGTGTTGATTCTTTAGCATCCAAATATTTAGGTATATTTCAATGAAAAAAAATAATTGACTATGAGTCGATGACATCGTCATCATTTAGGAAAAAGATGTTGTAAAATATCAACGATCAAGAGATAAGAGAAGTATCTGAGGACCTAAAAAAGTTCATCGTCACCTTATGTAGCATGTAGTCCTGCAATCCAATTTAAATCTCAAACGGGATCAAATTAAAAACGGTTCGAGAATCGAGTCTCTCGATTGGTTCTACCACTCGACCAGCGAATGCTGAGCCCTGAGGTTCCTCGGAGCCTCTGATTTTCGTCAGCACTCAGAACGGTTGGGTGGGTCAGATTATAACAGCGCTTGTTGGGTCAGGCGTTCTGTTACGTGCATGTAACTATTGCGTGGTGTAAGGCGTTAGAGAATGGAGATGGCTGCATTTTAGTTTCTTGTTCATATGAATATGAATAGACTCTTGAAGAACCCGAATCGCTATTGCTAAACACCGTGTAGTTAATGTGGTCTTTAAGCATTCTACATAAGTATTTGTTGAGATAATAATATATTTTATCAAAATCAAAGTTTGAGTGTTTAAATGCATATCAAACTTGAATGTAGAGCCACTTTTTAGACCAAGCTCAAACTTTTTAGCCCCTAATCACGCCAAGAATATCTACCAAATTATATTTACTGAACTAGGTACTTTAAAAAAAATATAAACGTAGATTGGAGTAACTCGTCGTACTTATTGGTAGATGTTTTGTACGTTTGCACACTCACGGTTGAAAACGATTTAATATTTTTTATTTTCAGATCTGTGGTTTTATGTTATAATTCTAAACATTGTGGACGTGTTATGTTAAAGATATCGTCATATACATACAACATTTAACCCTTAATAAATCTTAGCAATCCGCGACCGCTTATGCCTTGCACCGCGCCTTGCTTCCCGTCTATTCTGCGGTGCTAGTTAGCGGACGTCCCGAAGTGACCTAGATGGACAGAGATGGAATGTTATTGAATGTTGCCATGTTCTGGCCGTCTTTTTGTCCAATCACGGGCCTGACGAAGTTAACAACATCTGTTATCTGTACGTTTGCACTTTTCACGGACTGTGGTCACCACAGTTTTAAATTTTGAAAGGTGCACTGAGAGTTTTTGATTTTCAACAGAAAATTTTACTTAAGTGCTTAACAAGGTTGATTTTGACGATAAACATTTTAACAAGCATTTTACATAATTAAAACGCAAAATATAACGTAAAAATATTTTTTAACATAATAAAATATTCTCTGTTACTAATGAGACCCAGAAAATGTTCAGGCTCTACTTAATATAAGATTAAATCCTGAATTTATAATAAAAGAAAGGTCACCGATATTCCTGCCTCAAATTAATAAGATGAGCAAGGTGAAATGGTAAAAGTCAAGATAAAAAGTTCTTCAAACTGAACTCAATATGCTATGAAGCGATCATCGTATTTGTAGAAAAAACAAAAATTTAAAATTTGAATATTTATTTTTGTCTTGCATATTAACGTCACCGATTTGCAAGTCAGCGACCAACAGAAAAGTGGGGCACTATCAAGAATGGTAATGTATTATCTTATTGTGGCATGTTCGCTGCTCAGGCGAGGTCTTTTTCTCTAATCACGTTGAGTGGTCCGGTCTCTGACTCAGCTTGTTTCCTTATCCACGTAATCAATGCACTCGTTTGCGTTTTGGGCAAAGAACAATTATGTTAGTGGATGTGGCGGCCAACTGGTTAAATGTAATTGAATAGCGTGTTGATAAAAAAGGTTTTTTGTTGGATTTTAAATGCATCTGCAGTGAAAATTTGAACATCAATTTAATCGTCATTGGAAACTTGTAGGTAATTTGCGATTATTTTATTTGTCTACTTCAAGCATAATGTAACTCTACTAAAAGAAAAAATAGGTAAGCATCCCAAGTTAAGGGTTAAAGGCAAATCGTAATAAACAGCAAACTATTCAGTTTTCTTGTCAAAAAAGGTTTCTCGGGATATTTGTCTATTGGTACCTTACATTTTTATTGAGATTAATGCTCGTAGATAAAACGAGGGTTCCGACTATCTCGCACGCCATATAGCGCCGCCATTTGTGCACCTTTTGGTAATACCGATATCGTATCGATGTTATTATATCGAGTCAAATAGCCTTTTGAATCGGAATCGCTGCCGAGTTTCATGGGAGTTCACAGACAAAATTTGGCTTTGTACAAGTTCAGTTCACATTTCAGTGAGCCCTTTGTTACGTGTTCAACGTTAGCTGACTTTTAACCTCTTTTTTTTGGTTGTTATTTGCTTTTGCGTGTGATAAAACGGCCTAAAAACCTAATATTAAAAGACATCCAAAGAGTTTTGGGCAGACGATTTTATTGCTGAAAAATTTTCACAATCAAATTAAAAACTTGCCTTTTTCAATTAAAAGTTTTTTCCAAATATTTTTTTTGCAACCAAACTCAAGTCAATTCTCGTCTTAGCCAGTTCGATTTATTCAAGTTATTTATTTATAATCAAATTCAAGAAATTAAAATGAAATAACATTTTTCACGGCGTCTTGAACACCAAGTTTCGCTAAGCCTCTCCGAGACCCTTCAACATTTCTTCTCCAAATGTACATCAAAAGGGCGAAGTACAGTGGAAGACGTTAAATGAGCCATGACTACCCTTGCATATTTACCGAGGTAAAGGGTCAGAGCCTGTATTAGCAGTTGATGATGCTATGATTTTAGTCGCTTTGTTTAACGGCCTGAAGCGCCAGTTTCCTTTGTGTAAGTTGTTTGTTACGGTGACTTTGTTAAAGTGAAATTTTTAACACGTTGAACTCTACTTTTTTAGACTTTTTTTATGGAGCTCATTAAGCGCTATCTCGTAGGTGGCATTTAGGGGGCTTGTAGGTTATGGAGAATAATTATTTTGTTCAAAAAACTATTTTGTAAAATAGTCCTATAACATAAAACTATTATTTGCATTCATTATTTTTTTTAGATACGTAACTTTTGTGCCAAAGGCATCATATTCCACAGTGTTCAGGTTGATGTACTGTCATCCGTACCTACTCGCATAGTGTGTGATTGATGAAAAATAAATCAATTTATTTCTTTTAAACTTATTGTTCAACTCTTTTGTTTGATAATAGTAAACGTTTACTAAAAGAAATGAAATAATTTAAGTCTGCCTCAAATAAAGTGGTCCCACGTCGGGCGCCAGTCCGAGTGAAGCAGCCGTTTCAAAGTCGCCTCAACGCGTTTACACAGTACAAATTAGATCAGCAGGTTTAAATCTCCTTTGTGGTTAGTGCTTTAGAACCTGGGGCTGTCAAGTTCGATGTTTAACGCCCATATTCACAAACATTACTATGAGGTCTCACAGTGCGCATAAACGCACAGGATGACATATCAACCAATCGCAGAGCTCTATTCAATGCTGTGCGTTCGATTTGATGCTTCACTTAAGCAAGCATCGTTTGTGAATACGGGCGTTAAATGGCCAAGTAAAGTCATGTCACCCAATCATGATATTATGCTACGCTTAAAAATTAGCCATCTGAAATTAACGTGATTTGAACTGAACGTATCGAGCTACTGAGTTGCCGAGACACACTTATACACCAAAATTTCAAATATTTACTGATTAACTAATCCCTCGTTCTAAGCTTTTGTTACGAGTACCATACCATAATATCAAGCGGCGGCGGGGCTCGAATCCTCCGCGGATCTTGTGTCAGCCAATTCGACGCCTTCAACATTCGGATATTTGTGAGAGAGACTACTGTATCTATTTATATTATGTTTTAGGCGCCTCGACGCGTTTATTGTTATTGTGTCTCTATCTCTGTCTGTCATATCCGCTCGTCCCTTTCACTCTGAGCCCGACAGCTAGCGGAATAGGGTTGTTTTCTTCTACTTTTCGGGTATCTTTCAAGGAGTCAGCGGACCCTGAAGGAAATTTTCCGCAGTGTATTTGATTCCTTTGTGAAACTATGAAGCCGTTTGAATTTCAGTAAAACTGGGGTTTCATTGTGCAAGTTTGTTCAGATGTAACGTGTAATAGCAAGAATTTACAAAGTGACGTACAATGTTGCATTTTAATGACATAGACTTTTTTAGCTTTAAGGATATTTATTTTATTACAATATATCTTGTTTCTATGCAAATGCTGAATAAACAGGAGAAGTTTTATTTATATTGTGGGTGAATTTATAAATATTATCAACAATTTTACATAATTGAACTTGGTCTGCGGTTATATCTGTGTTAAGCGTATTTGATGATAATACTTAGGTAGTTTAAATTTAAATAAAAATAAGTTTGTAATTTACTGAAAATATCTATTAAATACTTACTGCAGAAGAAATCTAAAATAAATAAAAAATCTTAGCCCGACTAAGTACGATCATTTTAAATTACAAAACAAAATATAAAAAGAAACTGATCAAATTTTCTTTGCATCCAAAAGGATGATAAATGTTCAAAAGATTGAATAGCCGTTTTCCCTCGTTTAGGTGCCATTTTAAAAACAGCCTCACCATAAACCGCTTTTCTGGCACCTGAGCGTATCATTTGTGCCAACACAATGCAGAAAGACACAGAAGCGTAAAATGTTTGTTATTTATTCATTTATTTTTTATTTATTTATTCAGAAAACCACAGCTCTTTATAATATTAACAATATAATTATAATTTACATCTATTCTAATTTATTTCAATTTAAAATTGATTTATATTACAACGATTTTATAATACCAAACTTTGCGTTTTCAGGAGGGGTTATCCTTAAAAATAAGGTGCTAAATGGGATTTTGAAAGTAACCCCCATTACCTATAAAATTTCCGAGGCTAGACTACGCTGTTACGGTCACGTAAAGTGCTTTTCAACCGTCACAAAAAAGGCTGAGAGGAAGGCCTCAAACCACCTGGATGACAGTCAAAAAGGACACCAAAGTATTGGGACTCCATGAACAAGACGTCCGAGATATAAATAAATAGCGGCGCATGATTGGGAAAGTCGACCCAAGTACCGGGATAAGGCAAGGTAGAAAAAGAAGAAGATCATAAAAAATAGGAAAGAAAACTACTGAATAAACTTTGACTGTGGCACATTGAACACCGTCCTGCCCTATAAACGGTGGAACGGCCCCTGATAACGCTGCAAGCGTTTGAGCCGGCAGAAGATGTTATGTGCCTAATTGGGGAGAGGGCAATTGAGTCTCCACGATTACGAGCATTTATTTGGTAACAACAGCAAGGTTACGAGGTCTTTTAAGTCTTACAAGAAACAAAAGAAAGCTACTGAATAAACTTTACCTGTGGCACATTGAACACCGTCCTGCTCTATAAACTGTGGAACGGCCCCTGATAACGCTGCAAGCGTTTGATCCGGCAGGAGATGTTATGTGCCTAATTGGGGAGAGAGCGATTAAGGCTCGACGATTGCTAGCATTTATTTGGTAATGACAACAGTAAGTTACGAGGTCTTTTAAGTCTTACAAGAAACAAAAGGAAGCTACTGAATATATTTCATCTGTGGCACATTGAACACCGTCCTGCCCTATAAACGGTGGAACGGCCCCTGATAACGCTGCAAGCGTTTGAGCCGGCAGGAGATGTTGTGTGCCTAATTGGGGAGAGAGCGATTAAGGCTCGACGATTGCGAGCATTTATTTGGTAATGACAACAGTAAGTTACGAGCTCTTTTTTTGTGAAAAGAAATATGAAATGACAGAAACACAGATAAAAGGTTGTATCAGCAATGGTGTTAAAAACTACGAATAGGTACTGTATCTAATGATACAATGCTTTTCAAAATGTTATTTTATATTGTTCGCTCAATCTTAGTTAAATAACTAGGTACTTGTTCTAAAAATAAAATTATTTGATTTGATTTAAAGAAACTCTTTGGGGATACGTTTTCATGACACGACAAAAATGCAAACAACATTGAGCTGAAAATATTTATTTTCCTTGCAGATTCTCAAAACTGTTACGAAAAACTTTTTTTAGTTATCAAACCTACTCGTTTCATAGGATTCTAATATGGTCTGAATTCAGAACTGTTTTTGCCAACGGCTCTTGTAAGAAAACCTCTAGTTTGTACGCTAAAGACCATGCCAAAACCGTTGGCTAGTTCCCGATACGGAAAACGTCGGCGCAAGACGCCGGCGCCTAATTGAGGACGAAGGCAATTACGCCTAACGACCGCGAGCCTTCGCTTCTTATTAAATACCATACTTTATTCCACATTCTTATTCAATACCATACTATATTCCACAACTATATTTGTGGTATAATCCGTGCTTTATGTAGTAGTAATGTAATATGGCGTAGTCTAGATTACGCTATATTAGGCTGTGTAGCTGGTATAGAGCGTTATAGATTGATAGATTCGCTATATTGCACAGCTTACAAAACCGACAAATAAATATAAAATTGAAACGGCACAATTTAGGCAGTCTTATCGCTAGAAAGCTATCTCTTCCAGACAACCCAGTTACAAATCATTTTAACACTTGGAATAGTAAGAGATAATAGGGTAATAAATCAAATAAAAATATTTTTACCCCCTGAACTGACAGCAGTATTTCATCAAAATAATACATAAATCAAGCCTTATCTAGATATTTTTTATCTTTACAGATAGATCTAAAAATAGTACACCATAATTTCTAATAAAAGTGTACTTTCTTCTTCCACTAAACACGAGTTATACGGACTTTACAGCCAACTTTCTCAAGCGCCCATTGAAAAATGGAATAGGTGTTTCTTAAGTTGAAAACTTTAAAACTGTATCAGGGAATCGTCCGCTAACTGCGCTTGCACAAATACAAGCACTTTGTTGGGACGTCATCCTGAAAAGTTGAATACCTAGGCCGTGCCTAGGCGGTATTGATAAAGACAGAGTGGTCTCGGAAAAATACAAAAGCAATATAGTGCAATAAGTAAAAGAGCGTGCAATATGGTGTCGTACTTGTAGGCGATACACAGTATCTTCTTCTACTTCTTCTTCTTTTGTTGATGGCTATGGAGTTGTGCTTTTTCGCCACTGAGGGCACACTGTTCCGCCAATGTCACGTGCGCTAGGCGATATATATTTATTATGTAAATATAGTGTATTGTTTATTGACAGTCAGTAATGGTATGTGACGACAACACAGCTCTAGCGAATTCGACCGATTCCAATAACATGCCTTCACAAATGGACGTGCAATTCGAATGTTTTATTTCCGACAATAAATCTACAGCCTGCAAAGTTAACTCTACACTCTACACCCACCTGGGTACTCAAGTTAAAAGAGTTTAGAAGATTAAAGAAAGAGTTGTTAATATCATTAACAGCCCGACTACGACTATCGGCCGACAAAAAGTCTTTAGACGGATAGGCTGAGTTTTAAAATAAGGCCACAACGCTCATGAAAACTATAAGTGCTAATATGACTATGAAGAAAGCACTTTGCATCGCCACTTGCTCTTAACTGTGCCTATTAACATACAGGCCGCTCAGCAAAAACCCGGCGGATCTCTTAGATTACGATAATGAAGGTACCTTACCCGGGTATTACCCTACCCCTTAGTTTCCCCTTATTTAACGTTATCAGCCCGCGGGGGGTAATGAGACTTGGTCGCCTTACTGAGACAGGTTATAGGTTCAGAGATAAGAACTCCATGGTATGGCTTTTAGATAAGAGACGATTATGTTTTAATTAGTGGGGATTTTAGTAATACTGTAGCGGTAAAGGGGTCTGGCTTACCGGTATTGTTTGAATTGGTAACCGTAGTAGGTACCTAGTGAATTAGAGAGTGATAGTAACCAACAACTATAAATCTACATAAAATATGAGTTTATAACTCAATATCAATGACATAATTTAACAAACACGTCGTAAACGTAATTTCAAAGTTGAATCACAGACTCGTATTAATAAATTACTGTTGAATCATCAGTCTTTAGACAAAGCTGAAGAATTATTTTCCATGATTCTTACCACGAATTTGATTAAAATTTGTAAGGGCTCACAAACCGTACCCCAATTATTTCTAGAACATTTCACGAATATTTCAATCTATATGCAGACTTTGTTCAGCGGACGTAAATTAATAGGCTGTTTCGCAAACGGCTATAAAAGCCCATTTTTTGTGAACAAAATTAGAAGTTGTAAGGCTCAGTATAAGGCAGCATTTGGGCGCAATGGCCCGGGAAATGACCGGTCCTGGCTAGGGTTGCCAGGTCCAAAAACAGAAGCCGGACTCGGTGCTTAATTTGCCCGGACATTTATCCTAAAAGCCGGACATACCTTTTTAATAATAATTAATAGGCCATGTCCGAATTGTAATAGTTCATGAATGATTATCAAATAGGTATCATCTTCAAAACAGTACTAGCCCAAACATCCCGATATGCGCATCTGTGGTAAATATATTCTGTGGTTCGACTTTCGAGTTTCGACTGACGCGGCAGCCACATAAAAAGCCTAATAAAATCCGGACGGGCCGGACAAGAGAATATTTGGCCGGACAAGTCCGTAAAAGCCAAACATGTCCGGTTAAACCGGACACCTGGCAACCCTAGTCCCGGCTAACACGACAAAATTAGGTCAAGACGATGTCGTGTCGGGTTTTTAGAGTATTACACCAAGTCTGATTCGATTTTGTTCCTTTAAAGCACTACTTAGCGAACGTTCGGCAGATTTAGTGAGGGCTCAGACACGCGGGACGCTGATCGCGGAGCGTTAAGCTGAATGTAGGCGGATATTATTATCATTCTTATGGTTATGTTTTTTAAGCTGGTTCTATTGATTTCAGCAGTAGGTACTTCAAATTGTAGATGCTGTACTTTAGAGGCACTAATTGAGTAATGTCTACGCACGAACCATATTAAAGCAATAGGTTTTGTAACGTAGTGTTTGTTTTTAGGTGGATAATTCAAAATGTATGGTGTAGAGCATATTGCAAAAGCAATTGCAAATGATATTAATTTATATCATTTGCAATTATTGACTTCTGCAGTACGCTGCATTTATTTCGGACTAACTGACGCTGGAATCAGCATCATGTCTAGGCGTCTACTGTAACTTCGGGCAAAACGAGAGCGATTCTTAACTACTAGAGAACGCGTACGCTTTTAAATGAACCTGTATGTCCATATACAGGGTGGAATTTTGTAATGCCACCTGGAGGGAAAGTACTCTTAATACTGTAGATAGAAAATTTTACTCAAAGAAAACATTCCTTTATTTTTGAAAAGAAAGAAAACTGCATTCAAAGATTTTCGAAAAAATTTCGAAAATTCACCACCATACCATACAATTTTCTGTAAATAATAATAAAAATAATTTAATATTTCATCGTTTTCCTTTCATTTGATTTATCAAATTTGTTAGAGAGATTTCATCCTTCCTACTTAACCCTAACGATCGATGCAATAAAAATACAGGTTGTAATTTTTAACAGATTTTAGTTGGTTCGATTCCCGGGTGTGGCAAGCAAATTTTTAGAAAATTCCACCCTGTATATCCGCGCCTATGCGTGACCGTAGCCTTACACGATCGATATTAAGTGAATTTTGGCGGCGATAGAGTATTTCTCGATTGCCTCGAAACTGAGATGAATTTTCGCCAATATTGAGAGCGTTATATTCTATCAATCATAATTTGGTTGTACGATTGATGGACGATACGGTGTTCCAATCAGTATCAGCCCTTAGGATGAGATTAGGATGTCAGAATCTGTTCTGTTTCGTCAATCTTTCACATCGAATAATGAATGCAAATACGTTATACGCACTCATCCTCTGTAGCTTTAGAGATTTTTTTTATCAAGACAGGCTTTATAGAACGAACGAGGATACTTAGCGGCTTCCAGGATGTTAGAGATTAAACGACATAATGTAGTTTTTACTTTGTCGTACGATTCGCTTTCTAAACAAATAGACAACATTCTACTAAAATGACCGTCATTGCCGGTTAAAATCACATCATTTTAAAAGGAATAAGGTATTACGAACATTTTAAGCCTCTTTATCCAGATTAGCAAAAAAGGTTCGAGAAAAATATTGAGCAATATTCAATACCAATTAAGATTCGTAAGGTATACAGAAGAGGGCTCTTAAAAATCTAAATAAAGATTAAAACAGATCTTGAGAGAATTTCACTGATTGGGAATTAAAGAATATCGCCCGTGGACATTTCATTTTCAATAAAACGTAATTATGAGAAGTGCCTTTAGAAGATAAAGGTATGTTTTAAAGCTGTCCCAGGGGACGTCGCCGGGACGGAAAAATAATTTATTCCACGTTCAGTTGTAAATTAAAACTGAGATATTTTCTTTGCTTGTTATCCGCCTGAATACCATTTTTGTTGTCATAATAATTTCCATTTCCACTCCAATATTTTTCTGAACATTGTTAGATGTTTATAAAAGCTGTATCTCGGAATCGCAAATGTGTTTGTGCTAAAATATTACAAATTAGGTACTTTAATCCTCACTTTTGGAGAGAATCCAGATGAAATTGATATATGAGTGAGATCCGCCCCGTAGTTTAGTGTAAAAAATATACGCGTTACGCCTTATTCCCCCCGTAGGGGAGGAAAGGGTGGGGCATCCATATTTAACTGTTTCAGCGCTTTGGTGTGTGCAGTTAATGTATTTAGCGAGTTAAAACATCGTAACTCGAGCGTTGCGGGTTTGTTCATGTATTAATACAGGATTTATGAAATTGTGTTACGTAAGATTAAGAGCAGTGTGCCTACCATGAGTTTGCGTTAGGTGTGCTCGCTAGCGAATACGTCAAAAAATTATATTAAGATTTCATTTCTTGAAAGTAGCCGCTAGGGGCGCTGCACAATATGTCATACATTTAAATGTCATTTTTTTACGCAGTCGCTAGCGAGCACACCTAACGCAAACTCATGGTAGGCACACAGGAGAGTGTTAGTGAGTACGTAGAAACAGACATGCGAGGAAATAGGTCACGGACATCGAATGTCTTGTCCGGACTCCGGACAGTTACATACTACGACGACCCTTCTCATTTTATTCTTCGCATATTATTATAACATCAGTTCACGAGCATTAGAATAAGAAAATAATCACTATATATTATAAAACAAAGTCGCTTTCCTGTCTGCCTGATTTTGATGCGGTTTTTTTAATACATAGAGTGATTCAAGAGAAAGGTTTTTAAGAATAATACATTGTACCTATGCGAAGCAGGGGAGGGTCGCTAGTTTAGGAATATTAATGCCATCGCCATATTCAGCGGGACTGAATATTTTCTGAAAACAACTGCGGTTCTTTGGAACTTTTATCCAAAACTGTCGCTAACCCATTTCTAGACATAATAATAGAACGAAATTATATAAATAAATTTCATTATTGTCACTTCTTAAAACGTTTTCAGTCCACTGAAGTGTTAGGTTCTCGTTCAGTCCTTTTCAGATTGCTGGTAGAGCAAAAAGAGACTCAGAGAAAATCTTGAGAACTTTCCTTTGAACTTTCCTTTTTTCTCTGGCAGCTTATCATTCTATAATGTAGCTGTACTTATACTAGGTATGGAAATACATTTTTTTTTTACTTTTCTTGTTTATTCATCAACATGAAAAATTACAGGCATCGTCAAGTAAACATTGTGATTGTGCTTATGTAGTTGGAATAAGTTCCATTTTGCAACCAAAAAAGTCCGATCTACCGGAGACTGTACAAGAAAAATATTTGCATTTATTAATTGGCGTTCTTTCTTTCTTATGAAATTCAAAAAGGCGTTATGGCTTCCTTAATTCTTCCGCATATTTTATACCCGTAAGCTCTGATAGGTCGTGATTGAAATCATTCTTCCTCGTGGAGGCAATAAATTTTAATTAGACGGATTAATTATATCATGTCGTGGGGCGGAACGTCGTAAATACCGCTGTTGCGACCCGTAGTTAGGGTTCGTTAGGTGGAAAAATGTTGTTGTTATTAATTATGATAAATTTATGATGGTCAGTGGTAACTCAGTACTAGTACCTAATGGTACTTATACAAGATTTATAGACAGTAGTGTTAAACCTAGCTAACCCACCTATCCTGCTATTCAAAGCCAATCCCGTTAATTGGCGTTGAGGTGTTTTTTTATTATAACATAAAATAATTAAATACGAGCCTGGAAGGCAAAGCTAGGATAACGATCAGCGCTAATGAAAATATTGTCATTTTCATTGTTTTATGAAATAGGTAACATAGTTACTTTATTTTTTGGAATTAATGACGTTAAGGTTAAGGGGAAGACAACTCCAGCTCAATAGATCGCTATTTGCTGTAGCAGAATTTTCTAATAAAAACAAGGTACAGGGTCCATGTATTTAATTATTAAGTACTACAAGTTAAGCTAATATCAATCAATGTAAACTCTGGCGACATATTGTCCAAGTAACAAATAATAAAAGTGACAACGCCGACATTTGCATACGTACGGATACAAATTGTAACTGCAGATCGGGCTTGGCCGCGTTTTTGTACAATTTTTCTGGCGCTACGTGTCAGCCGAGAGATTTATGACGCAATCTTTTAGTCGTAAATCAAAAACGTTACGCCTCGCTCCTGCTCTATGGTTGCGAGTGTAACTTTCGAACAATCACCGAGATTTTTTGTTCGGCGTACGGGTTGCACGAGTGGTTGTGGAAAACATGATTTTTTATGTGAGATGGTATGGGTCAAAATGTGCTGAAATATGTCATATTTTTTATTATAGTATGTTGTAATTTACTAGCGGACTCACACTGCTTCCTATGCGAATAAACGGCAAACTGAAGAATAACGGACGGCTCATAAGTATAGAGACAAATATCATCGTATATTAAGTCACTTTCCCAGTTGAAAATGCTTGTTGTTAAAAAAATCCGTAAGGAGGTTGTGGTATGTAGGTACTTAAGTTTTTTTTCCTATGGCAACAACGAAAGGTTGCGTCCTAGCCAGTAAATAAGTTAAAGACAGTCATTGGCCAAAACATCTTAATATTATAGCCTTTAGTTCAAAAGAAAAAATAGTATAAGTTAGGAAAATGATCTTTCCGCTTTTCCAGTTAACTATGGAGTAGCAAAATACCGCAAGTTTAAGATACTTCAAGTCCAACTTATTAATTGTGTACTCAAGAATCAAAATGTCAGGCGAAGTTTACTTACTTGAGAAAAGTTTTCAGACACCTAGTCCTAACTAAGTCTAACTTAGTGAAATAATTTTCCAATTTTCTCGGAAAACTTTATATTCTCAAGTTTGGTTCTGAAATAACAAATCCCCTGAAGCACGAATTAAGCAAAACGAGGCAGAGTCTGATTTGGGAAAATATATTATAATGCATATTATGGGAAGGCCCTGCTAGTGATGTGTCAAATCAATGAGAGAAATTCGAGAGGCGTGTAATCAATGTAGGTAGCATTGACATCGATTGGATACTAAAAAAATCGGATCCGTAGAAAAAGAAAAGTGTACCGTTTGTTTGGGATGCGTAGTCCCAATTAGCATAATAGTTAGGCAATCCTATTTATTTATTTGTCGTTTAAGTGAAACAAATTTGACTGAGTAAAAATTAATCTAGCCCTCACCTAAATAAATAATGAGATAACTAAATAGAAAAAAAAAAACATTTTATAGCAGCCCTAAAACTACAGCATAGTAAGTAGATTTTCTGAATTTCTATAGGTGTTATAAATGTAGAAGGCTTTTTGTAATGTAAAAATTACTGGATTTCAAAAATTCGTGTGAGTTGCGCCTGCGTTTTTCCATTTGTTCCTGTTCTTTTTGTGTTCGATTGCCACTCGATTTCAAAATCGGTGGTTCGTCACGTTACTCGGCCGTGCCCACGGCAACTCTGACGAGCTTGACAGGCTTAAGTAAAACGAATTTGACCCTCAGCTAAATAAAAGTAGAACCCTATGAGATGCAAACATTTAATAGTACTCTAAAGTATTTGATTTCAAAAATTCGCGTGAGATGCGCTTGCGTCTTCCGTTTGTTCCCGTTTTTTTGTGTTCGATTACCACTTTCGATTTCAAAATGGATGGTTCGTCATGTCACTCGGCTCTAAGTGTTCCATTTTAAAAAATTGTGAGAGATGCGCTTGCGTCTTCCGTTTGTTTTCTTTCTTCTTGTGTTCGATTTTCGACTGTCACTCGATTTCAAAATCGGTGGTTCGTCACGTCACTCGGCCGTGCCCGCGGCAACTCTGACGAGCTTGGCAGGCTTAAGTGAAACGAATTTGACTGAGTAAAAAAGCTCTCAATTTTATCACGTAATTGTAAGATTGGGGGAGCCAGCGCGGAAGATTTGGGATTTTATACGAATTTCCTTGTACAGTCTGGTGGGGAAAAAAATGATTGGTCTGCTAGTCAAATAGGTAGGTACTAGAAATATTCACAAAATGATCTTTCATGACAATACTAGTAATAAGATGTAACACTGTTTAGCAACGGTTCTCATCATGGCACAAAATTATAACATTGAACCGTATTTATTCTAACCTTACACCTTTAAATTTAAACCGTTACTAAACGAAATTATGAAATTTTGCAGGAGAGCCAAAATAAGAAAAAAGTCAATGTTTTTTTTCAGTACAGTCAAAGGAAATAGTATTTTAAGGCTTCTTAATGAGTTATACGATAGATATGTGCTAGCGCTATGTTGTGTGATTTACAAATATAAAATATTTTTATGTATAGTATTATTTATTTTGATTTATATAATTATAGTCACACTTTACCATTTACTATTTTTTCATTTTTAAATAAATTACTATTCAAATTGCAGTCCAAATAATGTTACTATATTGAAAACTATTTAAATTTCAAAGATATTGGTGATATTATTATACATTTAAATTTTATATCATAGAGTAGGTATTTGTGATGATGTTCCAATATTAAAAAAATAACAAACATTCGAAATCAACAATATTTTATTACAAATTAAAGATATCCATACAAGCATTTAGCCTAGTTATTTATTAATCAGTCTTAAGACATTTTGTACCTTTAAATCATAGGAAGTATGACTGATAACGAATAAGAAAAAAACACACCTAGCAATTACAAAAAAAAACATAAAAAATATATTAAACTCAAGTAACAATCTCAGCATTATTTCCCTACCCTCGAAAGGTTGTTCACATGCCTACCATAAATCACTTAATAATAAAAATAATGAACAATATTTTGTGGCCACTGCTCAGAATTGATGTAAGGTTGAGTCTCGTGGTACTAAAGAACTCCTCCTCATAGACATAACTATTAGCCAACAAGTTCGGCGGAGCAGGAAAGCTCTCTCTGCTGCCTGGATTGACTATAAGAAGGCCTATGATTCGTTGCCTCAATCATGGCGGGAGAGGATCTTAGAGTTGTATAAGGTAGATGCAACTCTGAGATCCTTTTTACGCTCATGCTCATGCATGGGGCAGTGGACTACAGTCCTTCGGCAGCCAGGTGTTGGTGAGAGGTCTCCTGATCCATTGAACTTCATAAGGATTGAGCGAGGCATTTCCAGGGTGACAGTTTGAGTCCCTTGTGGTTCTGCCTAGCACTGAATCCTCTTCGCACTCTGTTAAAGGATTCAGGGCTTAGTTATCGGCTACGAAGAGGGGGTGAGGTCATTAGTCACCTGCTCTACATGGATGATCTCAAGTTGTTCGCAACAAAACGACAAGACCTGGTGAACTTGCTAAAAACCACACAGGTATTTAGCAACGCCATCAGGATGGAGTTTGGTGTAGACAAGTGTGCGGTCTTACATTTAGACCGGGAAAAGTTGTGAAGTCTCCGAATTTACAACTTTCTGAGACAATGACACTCAAATCTCTGTCCGAAACTGAGACCTATAAGTATCTTGGTATATCAGAATCGTTAGGTATATCGGTAGAAGACATAAAAAAATCGGTGAAAGAACGCTTTTGTAGCCGACTGACAAAAGTTCTTAATAGCCTTTTGTCTGGTGGCAACAAAGCAAGAGCTTTCAACGGTTGGGTGATGCCTCTACTAATATACTCCTTCGGCATACTAAGATGGACTCTGACTGAGCTTAACGCCCTGGATAGGAAGGTACGTCAGCAGCTCACACAACATCGCATGTTACATCCGCGCTCATCTGTAATGAGACTGTATATTCCACGGAAGTGGGGAGGTCGANTGTCATTTTCATTGTTTTATGAAATAGGTAACATAGTTACTTTATTTTTTGGAATTAATGACGTTAAGGTTAAGGGGAAGACAACTCCAGCTCAATAGATCGCTATTTGCTGTAGCAGCATTTTCTAATAAAAATAAGGTACAGGGTCCATGTATTTAATTATTAAGTACTACAAGTTAAGCTAATATCAATCAATGTAAACTCACTGGCGACATATTGTCCAAGTAACAAATAATAAAAGTGACAACGTCGACATTTGCATACGTACGGATACAAATTGTAACTGCAGATCGGGCTTGGCCGCGTTTTTGTACAATTTTTCTGGCGCTACGTGTCAGCCGAGAGATTTATGACGCAATCTTTTAGTCGTAAATCAAAAACGTTACGCCTCGATCCTGCTCTATGGTTGCGAGTGTAACTTTCAAACAATCACCGGGATTTTTTGTTCGGCGTACGGGTTGCATGAGTGGTTGTGGAAAACATGATTTTTCATGTGATGGCACAGGTCAAAATGTGCTGAAATATGTCGTACTAGCTTTCCGCCCGCCTTCGCCCGCGTGGAATTTCGTCTGTCACAGAAAAACTTTATCGCGCGCGTCCCGGGATAAAAACTATCCTATGTCCTTTCCCGGGACTCAAACAATCTCTATGCCTTATCAAAATCGGTTCAGTGGTTTAGGCGTTTAGCAAGACAGACAGACAGAGTTACTTTTGCATTTAATAGTAGTATATAAAAGTATAGATAGTATAGATTTATAAAATACTCTAATAATAGAGTATTTTATAATTTACTAGCAGACTCACACTGCTTCCTATGCGAATAAACGGAAAACTGAAGATTAACGGAAGGCGAATATCGCATATTAAGTCTCTTTCCCAGCTGAAGACTGCTTGCTGTTTAAAAAATCCGTAAGGAGGTTGAGGTACTTAATTTTTTTCCTATGGCAACAATGAAAGTCTGCGTCCTAGTCAGTAAATAAGTAAAAAAAGTCATTGATAAAAAATCATAATAATATTACCTTTAAATTCGAAAGAAAAATTACTATAAGTTAAGAAAATGATCTTTCCGCTTTTCCAGTTACTATAGTAGCAAAATACCGCAAGTTTAAGATACTTCAAGTCCAACTTATTAATTGTGTACTCAAGAATCAAAATGTCAGGCGAAGTTTACTTACTTGAGAAAAGTTCTCAGACACCTAGTCCTAACTAAGTCTAACTTAGTGAAATAATTTTCCAATTTTCTCGGAAAACTTTCTATTCTCAAGTTGGGTTCTGAAATAACAAATCCCAGAAGCTCGAATTAAGCAAAACGAGGCAGAGTCTGATTTGGGAAAATATATTATAATGCATATTATGGGAAGGCCCTGCTAGTGATGTGTCAAATAAATGAGTGAAATTCGAGAGGTGAGGCGTGTAATCAATGTAGGTAGCATTGACATCGATTGGATACTAAAAAAATCGGATCCGTAGAAAAAGAAAAGTGTACCGTTTGTTTGGGATGCGCAGTCCCAATTAACATAATAGTTAGGCAATCCTATTTATTTATTTGTCGTTTAAGTGAAACAAATTTGACTGAGTAAAAATTAATCTAGCCCTCACCTAAATAAATGATGAGATACCTAAATAGAAAAAAAAACATTTTATAGCAGCCCTAAAACTGACAGCATAGTAAGTAGATTTTCTGAAAATCTATAGGTGTTATAAATGTAGAAGGCTTTTTGTAATGTAAAAATTACTGGATTTCAAAAATTCGTGTGAGTTGCGCCTGCGTTTTTCCATTTGTTCCTGTTCTTTTTGTGTTCGATTGCCACTCGAATTCAAAATCGGTGGTTCGTCACGTCACTCGGCCGTGCCCGCGGCAACTCTGACGAGCTTGGCAGGCTTAAGTGAAACGAATTTGACTGAGTAAAAAAGCTCTCAATTTTATCACGTAATTGTAAGATTGGGGGAGCCAGCGCGGAAGATTTGGGATTTTATACGCATTTCCTTGTACAGTCGGCTTTGGAAAGAAATAATTGGTCTGCTAGTCACATACTAGAAATACTTACAAAATGATGTTTCATGACAAAGGTACTTAAGCATTTAGCTTAATATGAGTTGCTAATTAGTAATTTGTGCGAAAACAAATTTTTCTTTCTTTTCAAAGAAGTAAAAAATAAAAATAAAATATAACATGTAACACTGTTTAGCATAGACTTTATACTCGACTCGTATATTTTTTTATATGTCCTCATAAAATTATAACATTCAGTGTTATTTATTCCCATTTAATAAAGCGAAATGGTACACGCTACAATAAAATAATGTTTAACACACTTTTGAAATGATAAAAAATAATCTCATATTTTGTACCTCAATGTAGGTATGATCGACGGCATATCAAGTAAGCACCGTGACATTTTATTTCGTTAATAGGTGTTATTTTACAAAAACCTAGAGTCTGCTGTGTTGGAGACTGTACTTGTAAAGGGATTCGATGTCGTCCCGAAGTCTGGAGGGCGATGATCGATTTTTTATGACATTAACTTTTGCTTTAAGTTCGTTTCGGTTTATGGGCGATGTTTTTGCGGTTGACTTTAAGAAAAAATCATTTGAGTAAAAACATTAAAAAAACCCTTTTGATGAAAAAAACCTACCAGATTGATTTGGAAAAAGAATGTGTTTTTTTTTGTAAAAGCGAGTCTCTTAAGAAATTTTACGGATTTCACCAGCATTGTACAAGTCTGGAGGGCGATGATCGATTTTTTATGACATTAACTTTTGCTTTAAGTTCGTTTCGGTTTATGGGCGATGTTTTTGCGGTTGACTTTAAGAAAAAATCATTTGAGTAAAAACATTAAAAAAACCCTTTTGATGAAAAAAACCTACCAGATTGATTTGGAAAAAGAATGTGTTTCTTTTTTTTGTAAAAGCGAGTCTCTTACGAAATTTTACGGATTTCACCAGCATTGTATTGTACCTGTAACAAAAAATAAATTTTATAAATCCAAAAAATATTGTGAAAAATCTGAAAGAATTCCATCTCGATTAAACAGCATCTACATCAAAATATGTAAAGAATTCGATGAAAAATACTTATTAGAGACAATGTAAAAATCTGAAAAATTTCAAAAGGTACGTTTCGGGTGATTCTGTGAAAAATGTTTACGTACCCTTCATACCGGGCCAGTAATCGTAGGCCTTCGGCGAAAACGAATTACGTTTAATGAGAATAATCCGATAGAAGCGACAAGCGATGGCAGGGATGCCATTGAGCAATATGGACCTCCATATCCGAGATTTTTTTTTTTCATAAAATGATGCTATCGCGGAATCGGCAGATACAGGTTGTCGTTAGTGTCTAATATACTCGTATGAATGATGTCACATTCAAGTTCATATTTAAGTTCTGTTTGTGAGTTGTGTAATCCAATGTGGAGTATTTATTTGTATGTATCAAAAGGTTTAACTTTAAGCCCTTATTAGAGAAGTTTGTAGAAGGCTAATTTCTATAGTTTTGAAATATGGCACAAAAAATTGCGAAATCAAGACAAGATCACACGGCATTTTTTCTCTATTATGCTAAGTTAAAAAAAAATACATGTCACTTTGACAGAAATACTACTGACCTTTTTCAGAATCGCAACGATTTTTATTTAGTTAACATTAATTGGCGCCGGCTTAGTTGTAGTTCTTAGTCTCGGACTAAAGGACGAGCGGAATTAGTTGATTGGACACGTTGAAATAATGATCGTATATAAATAATTATTTTTCAAAACCATACACATAAACTAAGATTACACAATTTATTTTACAGTGCATACCTAATAAGGTATTACGTTTTAAAAACAATGTACTTGTCGCTGTGACAGCACTTTGTAGAAAGAGAAACCTGTAAAACATTGGCCCTTTTAAAAACCTATAAATTGATTAACTTGTAGGTTAATGCTATAAGCTCTGGTGGTGACCCTAGCGAGGAATAACGTCCCGGGTGAATCTTGTCATCGCAGCGATTTTTATTTAGATAACATTAATTGGAGCCGGCTTAGTTGTAGTTCTTAGTCCCGGACTAATGGACGACCGGCATTAGTTGATTGGACACGTGTTTACCGGCTCTGGGCGGCACGTGTAAAGTTTTGTTTGCAGATCTAAGCCGTCATTTAGGTTACAAGGTGAAGGCAGTTTATGACACATGATTGAAAGTTTAAAATTTTTAATGCTTCAGGTGTTTCATTTTTGTTTTAGGCAGATAAATAGAAACACCCAAATAAGTTATATTAGTTGTTGCAATTCACGAAGGCGAGTGAGCTTTACATGTGTGGTGGCTCGCTACTGTTCGTTTTGCAAATGTTTTGATATACATTACACTATCGTTGTGTGCATGTACACGTACACACACAAGTAAAGCTCACTCGCCTTCGTAAGTTGCAAGAATTATAGATAGTCTCATGTCATCAAGTCAGTTGTTGTCTTGTCTGATAGTTCAAGTCACCCTTAACTAGATAAGGCTTAATCTCAAGACAAAACAGCGTACAGAAACGGATATTAGGGGGGTTATTTAACATCTGTTTGGATTCGAATATATTTAGGTTGTAGATTTTTTCATAAATTTTAATTGGCAATCAATCTAAACTATTTTCTAGCTAGACGATGACATTGGGAACTTGTTTTAATAAGTAATCGGATGCCTTCTGGTTTAATTATTGCAAAAAAACTCTGAAGACGCTTCCCCTTTAAATTATTTTACAACTTTTATAAGGACGATTTGGGGAACGACCACGAATTTCAGGTAATGATAATTTTAAATGCTTTTGAAGAGAGTTTTGAAAGGCTATAACTTTTTCCTGGTGTTGTTTGTTACGGAAAGGGCTGGAATGAAAATAAGGTGGGTTGGGCACGAATAGCGATGGACCAGGAATAGGAATTTTCCCGGTAACGTTACCGGAATTCTTCCATTAAATGCGGGAATCTTGGGGAATAAAAATTTATGGCTAGCGTTTAATATAGGTACCTACTTAATTAACTGCTAGAATTAATTTAATTTAGAATTAATTTTTTTTGGTTAACTGTTAGAGTATCTGCCATTTTGTTTTGGGTTTTTACTAACTCACTGTATCTGGTATGTTATTAAAAATAAGTGGGAAATTGCATTTCTCGGAAGAAGCGGGTAAAAGTGGTACCACTTGAAAGCTGGTTAACAAGTTGCCTAGTGTGGAGGTCTGTCTTTTGTTTTGTACTAGTTGATCTGCCATTTTGAATTTGATTTTCAGTAACGTCAAACCAACTTAGCTAATCGATTGGTAGTGTTTTCGAATGACTTTCAACTGTACCTAATGAACTCCAAGTATCCTTATATTTTTGTGTGCAAAAAAAATCAAAGTTTTACTAATGCTTGAAACTATTTTTATACTTACTAGCGGCCGCCCGCGACTTCGTACGCTTCCCCCGCTAGAATAATTTACGAACGTCAAATTTTTTGTCCAGCGCTCTAGATTTTTTTAACCAATGACGATAGATATGGCACTTTTTACCCATGTCTTATTTATTTATCGAAATTTAGCTGGTCACATAATGTCATAAATTATAGCCTATATGTTAATCTGGGCTATAAACAATAATACTGTAAATTTTCAACAAAATCCGTTCATTAGTGTTTGCGTGAAAGAGTAAAAAACATCCAGACATCCAGACATCATGATATCCAGACATCCAAACTTTCGCATTTATATTATTAGTAGGATTATGATGCAGTTGTTAAAACATTATACTGTGTCAATAAAGTTCATTCTATTTCTATTCCTGAGTGTAGTTTCGTAATACCGGTTAAGTACTTATCGTGGTATAAATGTACTGTACGAGCCACTAATGGTTCCTCACAATCGATTTTCAACTTAACACACGATGTATTAAATTCTTTAGCACTCCACAGAAATTCCAGAAGGTTTCCAGCAGGAGGTAGATCAGCCGATATTGCACTCCATGGAGGGATCTCTGGAATTTTATCCAAACCACGTGCTGACCGCGCAATATCGGAATTCCAAAGCGTGATCCGTGTCAGTGGGGCAAGCTTATTTGTTTGTATTATATTACCACTTATAGTATACTCCTGTACATCTTTAGCATGGTTACATAACCACTTGATACGTTGGAAGATAATTTTTGTTTGGTACTTAGGGCAGGTGACCCGGTTTTGGCCATTTTAAGAAATTTTTAGACTTTGAGGCTATGTCATTTTACAGTTTTTGTTATCACGGACTTATTTCTTGTAAAAAGTGATTAAATATATTAAGATCTAGCCTAAGGATATATTTTTTTTCATAATGATTCAATGGAAAAATAATCCTGTAGAAAAGAAAAAGAAATGGGAATTTGTGCCATTTCTGGCCAGCTTTACCCCATTTCTGGCCACAGTCATGTGCCAGTTCTGGCCATCAAAATTCATAAAAAAAAAACAAAAACTACTCGATGGATTTTAACGAAACTTGGTACAATTATTTTTCATACTCTTAGGCAGGTTATAGTATACTTAGGAATTCCCACGGGTACGGGAATTAGCGGGAAAATACTTTTGTATGAAAAATCTAAACTGCTTAAGTTAGACGCTTAGGTACTTTAACCAAAATCGAAAAAGTGCCGAAGACAAAAAAAAAAAAAGTTAGACGCTTGAAATTTGGTATGTAGGTACCTTAGTAAACTTAAAGCTTAGTTACAACAAGGAATTCCCGAAATTCCCACGGGAACGGGAATTAGCGGGAAAATCTTTTTGTATGAAAAATCTAAACTGCTTAAGTTAGACGCTTGAAATTTGGTATGTAGGTACCTTAGTAAACTTAAAGCTTAGTTACAAGGAATTCCCGAAATTCCCACGGAAACGGGAATTCGCGGGAAAATCCTTTTGCATGAAAAACCTAAACCGCTTAAGTTAGACGCTTGAAATTTTGCATGCAGGTACCTTAGTAAACTTAAAGCTTAGTAACAGGATATTGCAAAATTCCCACGGGAACGGGAGTTAGCGGGAAAAAACATATGTACGAAAAAATCTAAACCGCGTAAGGTAGATGAAGGGGGTAAAACGGGATCCACGCGTACGAAGTCGTGGGCGGCTGCTAGTATTAAATATAATATGTCAGCTTGAATTGAAATTACAATTAAGGAGATCAACATTAACCTATAGCATAAGTTTATGCGGTTAGTACTGGAACAATTTTCTTTTCACAACACCGATTTTTTTAGTATTTGGTTTCGATGGAGGCATTATAATCGTAACTCTGAAAATGAATCGATTACTTATATCAAAATAGCTAAGTAATTAAATTGAAAAACCACATGGCCAAAAGTGGGGTTCTTCGTGCACCACTTTTGGCCAGTCATGTGGCCAAAGATGGGAAAATTCATTAATTCTGGCTCCATTAGTGGCCACCTCTCATAAACCCACTTAATAAACAAATAGCGATAAAATATCATTAGTACCACTTAGACAGTGTATTCTTTATTAAGGATTAACATAAACATTTAAAAAAATAAGAAGGACGTAGAAAATAATGATTGTTTACTCACCCGCTCGCCTTAGCCTTTTTGCTAAGACTTAAAACAATTAACGCTTCTCAAAAAATAATGACTTGTTGGATTGAAGTGAAGCTTGACACATCAAAGCTGTTAACGCTATCAGTGTTGCTAATATTCGATATTTTTATTCCCGCAAACTATAGAGTAATATATAAGTCTTTGCCTTAGTTATAACGATTTGAAGTTCTAAATGGCCACAAAGGGGTCGGTGGCCACAACCGGGTCACTTGCCCTATTTATGCAACTTTTAGTAGAGTTTAGGGTTATTGCATTAAAAAGGCCTTGAACAGTGTGACCTAATAACTTAACTTATTGTAAATGAACATTATTTTCTTGTTAAAATCACATAGGATCCCACACAATCTAGTTTTGCAGGATCATGCATTAATGATCCGGTAAGGGTGTTGACAAAAGATGTATGCAGAAAGTTGCTAGTGGGAACACTCTATTATCAATACTTGAAATTAAACTGGATGTTATTTTTTACTGGTCCAGTTTAAGGCCTTAACACATTTATCAACCTGGAAAGAGATCGTAAACGTATCAACTCGAGGCGGTCAGTTCTTTGTATGTAACTCCATAGGTACTTCAACGCACACTTATCGTAAAACGCCTGGCCTTGCGATTGACAGCGCGCGAGAGGCGATGACAGCTCGCAAAAGGCGATACCTTTAATAACAAAACCGAATATCATAGTAAAAAGAAAAGAAAATAAATAAAATAAAATTCGAACGGATGATTGCGGGAAGCTGTAAACTTGAAGTTCGTGTGAACGTTATTAAAACACGTATACTACTAAACGTGATATCTCCATGGAAAAGAGCCCTTACTCGCATACCGTTTACACAACAATATTCGAAATTGCAATACTAGTGATTGGTTCCGCATGGTGTATCGAACTTTGATTAAACGAAGTTCAGAACGTCCGTATTGACTAGATATAATTGGATGCACGCGCGTTGGTTCAACAATCAAAAGATTGATGATGGAAACAGCGTTGACCCATGAAAAACGATCTCTTTCACACAATCAGTCAATTTCACTGGTGTAAGGGAGACGGTTACAGGTGAATATGCCGATATTGTTGTGTTCAGTACACCCCGCATGTTAATGAACGCCGATGAAATTAAATGCATGTTAATTAATTGCGTTATTGAGTCCAAATTGAAGACTACCGGCAGTTAGCTCCCAATTTTGAACGAAAAATGTTTTGATCGTCTTTTTCTCTGGATTACAAGGAGGATTTACATTTTATAGCGTCTTTACCTTAGGTATTTTAATTATTCTGTGATCTATAATAATCGATTTACTGTTGCAGTTTGATTAAGTTTGTCAAAATTAATTATTTACTTTCTCTAAAAAATAAAAAAACGTATCATCTCACAAGCGACAACTGATGAAATCTACGAATTATAGATTTTTATCATCTATACTTATAATAAATCTGTAGAGAGGTCAATTCTGTACATTAAATATATTTTCAAAATAACTATCAGGGGGTGATTAGTGATCGATACTGATGCCAAAAATGCAATCAGTAAAATTTTTGTCTGTCTGTCTGTCTGTCTGTATGTTCCTTATAGAAACAAAAACTACTCGACGGATTTTAACGAAACTTGGTACAATTATTCTTCATACTCCTGGGCAGGTTATATGATACTTAGGAATTCCCACGGGCATGGGAATTAGCGGGAAAATCGTTTTGTATGAAAAATCTGAACCGCTTAAGTTAGACGCTTGAAATTCGGCATGCAGGTACCTTAGTAAACTTAAAGCTTAGTTACAACAGGATATTGCAAAATTCCCACGGGAACGGGAGTTAGCGGGAAAAAACATTTGTATGAAAAATCTAAACCGCTTAAGTTAGACGCTTGAAATTTGGCATGCAGGTACCTTAGTAAACTTGAAGCTTAGTTACAAAAGGATATTGCAAAATTCCTACGGGAACGGGAGTTAGCGGAAAAAAACATTTGTATGAAAAAATCTAAACCGCGTAAGATAGATGAAGGGGGTAAAACGGGATCCACGCGTACGAAGTCGCGGGCGGCCGCTAGTCCAAAATAAAAGACTACAAATAATGTTAACACAAAAATTGGCACCACATTATCAGTAGCGCTTGTTTTTAGCCAAAACTAATTAATTAAAACGCCAAATAGGATAAAAACGGAATCTGTTACAGCATACGAAAGAGAGCGTCTCGGGGTATTTCCCTTGTGGTGGGAAGTGGGAAGGGAATGATAATGGAGCCGGCTTTGGAGACATTCTGGATGCCGTTGTTGATAAATTGCAGTGTTTTTTGTTAATGGCGCCCGCTCAGGCCGTTTTCGCGAGGCATTAAGCAGGGAACGGGAATTAATCATAACAATAACCGCTTTGATCTTGAGGATCGTTGCGGGATTGGGAAATATGGCGGTGATTTTAGGCAATCTGTGACGTCACGAATGTTTAGGTTACGTTTGGTAGATTTATTCAGCTTTTTGATTTCAACTTACAGATAGGCAGTTAAAACACAATTTACTGCTTGAAAAATATCTCTATGTCATTGAACCCACGTTTAGTACTCTATTTATGTCAAAACGTAAACGTACAAAAAAGGCTTAGGTTAAAGCTCTCATTCATCATTGGACTGTTTCGTTTCATGTAGCAAAATACCACCTAAGTATTATATGTATCTACACAAGATGCGTAGGCACGATGTGTGCTCTTTACTTTATTTGTATTTACGAGCTAGCTTTATATTTGTTCCGAGAATTTTTTGTTGTTTTCTGCTAATTTAACACATTCTACTGTTCTGCTAAATAAGTGTCATTTTTCAGGCCATTTCCCGACATAGCCCTTCTTTATTTTTTTCTTTTTTCGGCCACGGGAATGAGTTTAAAGATACGAGCAGCTGCGATCTGTGGAAAACACACCACAGCCTAAATAATTTCAGTAGGTATAATTTATACTATGTGCAGTGGAGCATTCAACAATTTTTATTTCGCTTGTATTACACTGTTTTGTTGTAAAATTACATCTATTAGAAAGTAAATAAGATGTCATGTCTTTATGTGCTCACTTCAGTAGATATATGTATATCATTCGATTCTTTTCATTAATCTTGTTCATCAAGAACGTCAATTGTTCTAGCCATGGATAAACTTTCTCTACAGGACAAAATAATATAGCTTTTTTCAGACAATGTTGATTTTTTATGACAGTTTCTTTTCCTTATAACGAAAAGTGTGATTGTAAGGTGAAACCGGTGAAAATGAATGCTTAGGTTTACGTCGCGCTGCCTGAACATACGTAATCATCAATTGACTTACTGTATCTTCCTACACTGTGGTTTAACGGCCGCAGATAAAGTGGCGCAATACGTCAAGCTTTCGGTGCGGCATGCTGCGTTTTACGCTATACGGATAAGGATATATCACTGTATACATCTGTGTATATACCGAGTCCATTATGTCTATCTGTGTATCCATCTACCGCCAGGAAAAATCCATTCAACGGCGGGCTAAGTCTAACGCGTAACGGTAACAGTTTTTATTTTACCATAGTATAAAAACTCTACATTTGAGTGCCGTAAATTGGTCATAAAATATCTGGTTTCCAGTGCCAGGCATTAATTTTTATTTCAAGTAAGCAAGCTCCTACAAATTTCAAGTTTCGCAGACACATTAATTTTATCTCTTATTGTAAAGCTCTTAAAATATTTTCTTATCATTAGACAATATTAGAGCTAGCAAAGCAGTAATCCTTTTTAATTTTCTGTCAAATGATGATTTCGCTGAATGAAAACAGATAAACTGTTTTCACTTTAAAACGATTTTATTAACCTTTAACCTTTTACACGAACCTAAACCAAAAAACATTTCAAGTCCTGACGTAAATGGCCACTGTAAAAGGCATGCAAATTTCATATTATTCTTTCTGGTCCAGTTGAGTCTTTTGTACTTTATTTCGTCTGTCCAGTTTCATCGCTAGTTTTAAATTTTCTTTCACGATTCAAACGAGATTGTGAATTCACCTTTATTACAAACTCTACAGACATCGGGTACGGATAAAACCAAAATATTAAAGGCTCTACATGAAAATTTTGAATGGAATTGAAACTTTAGTAAGTACGTCGAAAATTTTCAATGGAACAAAAGCTGTTATTATATTATTTAAGGTCACAAGTTCACAACACAGCTCTTGTTACCTAAAAGTCACTTATCTTGATGCTCTCCATTTTTTTTAGATTTTAACATCCAGTTTTAGATCATTATACGCATGTTAAAAATAATAGTTAATACGCATACCTACCATTATTATGCATAAAGGTAGCAGGAAGGCGCTGAATGCAGGCGCTACCAACCGCGCGATATGGAAATCGGGGAGGCCTAAGTTCAGCAGTGGATGTCCTGTGATTGAAATGATGATGATGATGATACCTATCATACATAATATACTACCTAATATAATACATGCTTCACTTGCAGGCAAGATTTAATTAGATATTTTTCAGTTTATTGAAGCTAAGTAATACTCGTAATTATGCGCTAATCAAATACATAGCTTTAAGATTCTATAAGCCAATTTTTTTTACCTCAACTGATTTATAAAGTCGAAAATCGTTAAGATTACCCTAAATTCGATTAAGGCTTGGTATTTCTGCTAAAGTAGGTATTTCGCGCTGTCAAAATCTGCGCGCGCAATTCTTCGCCGAAGACAGCGCGCCAAAGAGCTCTCGCGGCTACACAGTATAGAAATATGCAGTTTAGAAATACGCAGTTGGTTAGGTTAGGTTGACTTGCTTCCGTTCAAGCGTCACACTCACAGCACTTTCTAATACAAATCATATCCAAGTGATACAAATTAAAACAACTTTCAAAATTTTTGGGAATATATTTTAGAATCGAATAAATATAGAATATAACTGCCAAAGTAAACACGGTGCAAAGAGGCGTGGCGTCACCCGACCTTCCGGAAGTTCCGCGCCGGCTAAAAGAATTTCAAGATTACGTCACCCGACCTATCGGTAGATCCTCGGGAACTTGAGCGATTGGAAAAACATTTTATGATCAGTTACTCTTAGTAGCGATTATTTAGAGCTTGGATAATAAATTATAGTTGTTGCAATTCACAAAGCTTTGCATGTGGTTAATTACATTAATCAGTACACGCATCAATTTTGTTCAGTCTTTTTGTTTATTAATAAATAAAAATATCATACTGAAATTGCATACATATTTGTTTGTATTGGTCTGGGTGTTTTTTTCCATAATTTATGCCTATAACGTATGTACGGGGCTCTGTATCGAAAATCACTATGAGCAATAAGCATCACACACGGTTACCTGGAGTGCATTACCGCAGCAAATTTTTTATAAATGTTGTGCTTTAGAGAGTCGAGAGTATAGCAGATAATTAGTTAGATCAAATTATAGTTTTAAAGTTATTAGGAAAAAACATGTTTTTGGCTAAAAGATTCTTCTATCTTGCAGTTTAGACTTTTATTACAGACCTCAGACAGTATTTTTTGAAACCTTTTACGCATGGTGGAGGAAGGGACGCTCTAGAGACTCAAGTCTAGAAGGAGTCACATGAACTCCAAGTTTTAAATCCGTTGACATCTGCTGCATCTGCCATCTTTTTGGCTAGAAGATTCTTCTATCTTGCAGCTTAGACCTTTAGCTACAGACCTTAGACAGTATATTTGTGAAAATTCTTACGCATGGTGGAGGAAGGGATGCTCTAGACACTCTAGTCTACAAGGAGTCACATCAACTCCAGTTTTAAATCCGTTGACATCTGCTGCATCTGCCATCTTTTTGGTTAGAAGATTCTTCCATCTTGCAGAGTAGACCTTTAGCTACAGATCTTAGACAGTATTTTTGTGAAAATTCTTACGCATGGTGGAGGAAGGGAAGCTCTAGACACTCAAGTCTACAAGGAGTCACATGAACTCCAGTTTGAAATCCGTTGACTTTTATTTTTTATTATTTATTTGTGTCAGTGTGCTCTTCTAAAGAGTGTAAGTCGATTGTATGTAGGTACTATTAAAATGTAATTTTAACTCATTGGTTTTGTCTCATATTTGAGGAATGTACTATGTATCATGAGTAGAGTCTTCGTTTAACAGGATGCGAACGATTAAAATTTCAATAGGTAGGTAGACAAAATTGATAATTTTTAATTATCAAAATTTTTTAAGCTTTCTTCAGTAACACTGATATTATTATACTGTGACTCATCAAAGTCATCATTGTCAAAAATATTGACAAATCGCGAACTGTCACGGCCAAAAAACTGACACGCGTCCGTCCTCCGTAAGCGCCACCGCGCGACTGATTGAGATGTCCAAGCCGTCATGGACGATTTTTTCCACATTTTTTAACATAGTAACTAAATAAGACGCAATATAAAAATTTCATCCGTTAAAAGCCCTCAAGTTATTTCTGAACTTTAGTTTAGTAAAAGATTTAGAATCTCAAATCGCTTATTTTAAAAATAAAACCATAAATAGAAAACGAATAGAGGTAACTTTGGGAATTTATTCTATCGAGTCAACTTCATCAAATCGTGTTTCCATCCGTTAATAGCCCTAGAAAATATCCTCAACTATGCCCAATAAAAATCTTAGCCTTTAATTTTACTGTTTAGTACCTCAAAAATGAAAAATGAAAACCTCATTTTCGCCATTTTCTCTGCTACCCGGCCTTAATGCTTCCACGAAATATGGATTTCCACGAATAAACTACTAACTCCTTACTTCATTCATGTATTGCGGTACATATCGTTTCTTAGAACTTTTTCTGAGAATACAGGACCTTTCTTTGATCACGGAAGAATCAAATTGCTTTGATATAACAGCTTCTTTGTGACATATGACCTGATATTTTTATATTTGGCAATATAGGTACTACATCGTAGGTGAAGTGCCATTTGTGAAGAGTGTGAGGTATTGGGATCTATTGGGGTTAACAAATGTACGATGTGATATTTAGTACCTAAATAAATTAAATAAGCTACACCTAGTATACTTTAGGATTAAGTTTGTTAATCCAATACTTACTAAAAATTCAGACAGACAAACAGATTAAACTGAGTGGCACCATTGACTTTAAGTAATGTCAAAAATCTGTCAAACTTTATACAATAAGCACCGTTTATTATAACGTAAAGTTACGGTTGAAATAAGGTGATGCAACTCAGCCCAAAAGTTGCATGACTCCTAATGAAATGCTGACTTTTAAGTTAATTTTTTCAAAGGATAAAACAATAACCTAAGAAACAAACCACTTAAGCTCAAGCAATTTGCTAGAGTCAAGCGCAAAAACAAAGCTTAAAATACACGGAAAAGCCTAGAAAATTCATACCGCTTCACGAAGATGCGTTTAGTCTTTTCATAACGTTCAAAGCATCTAGCGTATCTATTTACCTCTAGAGCCTTTATGGCCGCATGAGTGAAAAGGAGGGCGTGTCCTCACAGCATGGCGGCTCGCGACAATAGGAGAATTTGAATAAAATAATAGTTTGGAAATTGTCCACCACCTGGCTGAAAGGACGCCTTGGGGTAGGGATGTGCCATGTGTAGTTAGGTGGTAGTTAAAAACTATTTATATTTTATTTATTTCTTTGTAGATTAGGTGTGGTTGAAAAATCAACCACCGACAGAAATCTGAAAAGTATTTTGGATAATTAGTAGAAATATTGATAGTCTCAGAAAGGATTCTTGAAACAAAAAATTTCTTACTGTTTCCAATCAGCTGTTTTAATTGCTTAAAAACACAATAAAATGAATATTATTGAGCCCACAATATACATCAAGTGTTTTTATGCAGTTTTGACTGGTTGGTACGTGATTCTGATGTCGTCAATCCAATCCAACCCTAAAAAAATTTTTTTTTTAATAAATGTTAAACGTCGTGATATTTTGAATCATCTGCCAGCCCTACCAAACGGTTGGGACAATAGGCCTTTAGAGCAAAGTTTCGCTATAAGGTCAGTATATTTGATCGCGTCCTGCTTCCAGCGTGATTCTAAACCCAGTAAAAGACAATAGGTGGAAGGTTGTTATATTTTGCGACCTTTCCCTCGTTGAGCGAATTTTTATGTTATACACAATCGCCGCCGCGAGCGCCAGGAGGACCTTGCCATCGCCGCCTCCATCGGTCAATATGATGTCAGCACCACAGATGCAGTAGAGCTGGTAAAATGCCACGGGTTATCACCTACTTTGTTCTATAATCCGTATTGTTATTGCCATAAGGCCCAGAACAGACGGTGAAACGAAACTGCAACTAAACTGCAACTGCTAGTTACTTTTGAGTTGCATCTAAGTTTCTGCCATAGCGTCCGTTGAGAGACCACACATGACGCGACCAGTTTGAAACTTTCAGTTTCAGTTTCATTCATCGGAATCATCTGAAAGTTGCAGTTTCGTTGCAGTTGCGTTTCACCGTCTGTTCTGGGCCTAAGAGTTCCTTAACTTTTTTAGATTGGGGAATGAGATGATTGTTGATCTTTCAGTAGGCTTACGATGTGTGACGCGATCAGCTTTTATCACGCCACTTTATCGATTTTACGCGATAAATCTATACGTTTGTCGTCTAAAGCGGCATGCATTCTAGCCTGGCAGTTCGATAAATAAATAGTTATTCGAAGTTTATAGCTCAGCCTGAGTCCTAGTAATGATTCCCAAAATAAGGAGACATTGCTTTTATAGATAGCTAGACTAATACTGGCGACTGAAAGCGACTGGCTGACAGTTTGATCACATGCATCTTTTAGCAAGTCTAATTTTAAAGCGTCAGAAATATCTGCCCAATTTAATCTCTCACTCTAGCCACCAAGCTGAGTAATTAAGAAACAAATGACACACACCTGTGTGTAACAAATAAGGTAGAGTTACAGAATGACGCGCTAATTAGTTTAGATCTTTAATTGTTTGTGCGGCGGCCGCGCATAAATCAGCCGTGCTTGCGGCGGGTGCGGCGTTGATAATGTAGCTGTCTCGTTTTAGTGGAGATATGTGTTAGTAGCTTACCGGTTGTAGAGTGAGATAGTGAGCTTGAGATGGTAGAGTTGATAAGTTGCCTGCGTTGATTTGATTATTACATGTATGCTAGTGCTCATCTTTTAACGTTTACTCCTAGTGGGATAAGAACCCCCATCTTGACTTAGCTTTGCAGTCCAGTAGCCAAACAGTCACTGTATTAATTTAATGGTTCTCTATGTATTAAAATACTGGCAACAGTTATTCCACTACTTTAATAATCAAATAATTTGATTGTTAACGATTCAGCGGAACATAAATCCGATAACCCGAAAAAAATAACTGCGTGATTCCTCTTTATACTATTCGTTTATAAAATGTAAAAAGAACAACAAATCCAAGTGTCACCAAAGTGTGTCACACAAAAATGAAGAAAGGCCAATTTTCTTTTTCTGTATTGTAATAGAAACACGACCTAATCCTTTGTGAAGTCAGAATGTTGGGTCATTGCAACACATGTCAGGTACCTCATGTCACGGTATAGTTATAGCACTACAGTTAAATCATTTAAAACCGTTTCTGTAAAATCTATGATTCTCTGATGAAAGTTAATTGACACATGCCATCCACATATTTATTCTAGGGACTTAATAGAACACGTCCTCATTGTTGGCAAAATTAAAGACGTAATGTGTAGGTCATTTCAGACCACCTTCTCATTCCCTAATATCCCTGACTGAAAACATATTTTTTTTAAGTCTTCTGTACTAGTGCCCTCTCCAAAGAGTTTTTCCCCTTCGGCCAAGCTTACGGGTGCTTCGAACTTCAATGCCACTTCAGCATCAAAATTCACTGTAACATATTTAAATTCGACCACACATCACTGTATCCGTCATTATAACCCTTTTATTCCACAGTGATTTAGCGATACCAGTTCCATTTACAAGCGACATGAGTTGGCTTTTCTATGTATCCCTTTTCAACCTTCGAATCAGGGTAGCAGATAAAATAGTAGCTAAGTGTATTGGTCGGGTCGACCGGGCAACTGAAAAAGGTGCTACAATGGCACTTGTGAACCCGGGATGCGAAAGGGTTGAATCAGAACCACTATTTCTGAAGCAGGTTAAGAATACGAGGTGGGATAATCGTGTAAAGAGTAAGGAAAAACGTTTCTGCCTCATCAAGAGGCACAATAAGGAAATGCGAATGAAATCTTTGATTTTAGAGAAATGTTTTATATCAAAGTCCTGTTTTTTCCTTGGCCGAACGACGTCCATTGCTGGAAAAATGCCTCTCGCAAGGATTTCCACAACTAATCTTCCCAATGCCTTTTTAAGACTCAACTCTGATCTACTGCCACAGTTAAGTCGTCTTGATAGAAATTTTACACACCATCCAAAACCGGTACCTTTTTGAATTAATTTCATAGTCATTCATTGATATTACTGGTAGGTACTGTTATGACGTAATTTCTACGTTGGTTCATTAACAAGTGAAAAGTCTCATTTGTGATATTAAATAAATAAAAATACACTAATGTGGGGAGCTATTCTCAGGCCAAGGACAATTTCAAGTAACGCGCGTCCCCAGAGGTTCGGTCTTTTTCTCGAGCACATTTTGAAAGCGTTAACAATTGATGCCATCTCAGTCGCGTTTACGAATGACCCTTGGGTATAAAGGCTATTGTCACGATCAAGGAGCTAAATAACTTTAGCAATAACATACATAATCAAATAAATTCTAACAAATTAAATAAGTACTGGATCTCGATTATAAATATGGGGTATATTCGAATTCTTGTGATAGAAATTACGATTCATGGACGATTGAAATTGATATGGGCAGGAAATTAAAAGGCTAACCTTTGCTGATTTATGATTCCCATAAAAATAACTATTGGGTGAAATTGTTCCTTGTTTCGTCAAGTGTTTAGTTAATTTAAAAAAAAATAACGTTAACCAAAGCTAAATGACTGAGTTTCTTGCGCTGCTTCTTCTCAGCACTGGCCCATTTATTGTCCTGAAGCAGTAGTATGGTTGATACCGGGACGTGTAAAAGTGCTTTTTGAAAGCCTATTTGCAGAAATAAATGAGTTTTTTTTAATGTGCTTGTTTTTCGAGTGGGTTTACCGCAATAGTCCCGAGGTTTGAACCCACGTTACTCGGATCTCGATTCGGTCAGACCGACACCGACATCATTCGGCTATCGTTGCTTCAAAATTAAAGGTAAACTAAAGTAAATAAATAAATAAAAAGTTAATTGTTACACTTAATTACAATAATGGTAACATATATGCAACGGTACATCAGCGATCAGCCATCCACAATCGAACTAGGAATTAACCTGTACCTCGAGTACCTCGACTGTACGTAGTACGTGCCTACCACCAGGCACGTACTACGTACAGTCAAGAATACCTAGTGGAAATAAATTCCCAGCCGAGTGGTTTCGTGCACGAATTCAAAATTCGATTCGAACGCTTCAATAATCCGTCTCCAGACTGTGAAAAGCCCTCGATCACAATGGCCACGGCTGGCAGGGTTGACGTGCCTGTTCGGATTGCGATCCGATCTATAAATTATTTATTTGAGTGCTTTACGTGAATGGGGCGCGGTAACTAATACCTACTTGCAAGGGATTTAGCCGTGAGATGATGGGAGAGATAATTCAACGGAGGTTTAAATAACTTCGTAAATAGATGCAGAAATTGGAGGCGAATTGTAATATAGATGCGGTCACAGTAAATCAATTGAAGTAGAAAAGCCACAAAAAACAAAAAAAAAAATAACCTCGAGATGTAGGATCAAAAAGTTAATTAATTATTTGGTTGGCACCAAATTTGTACACGTTTTCTTAACAAAATTAGCCATTTTATCTTCCTGTTGCGTATTCTTAATTGATACCCCCCATTATTTAGCCTGCAACTGCTTGCGATGATCTAAACAGTATTCTGACAACGTTAATATTCCTCTGGAAATTTAAATTAAACTGGGAGAAATACGACCGTCATTTGTCGCGTACGTGTGTGATTCAGGTGTAATTTGGGCCCTATTATGCTCGTGGCGCCCTCTAGTTGATGAATGCGCGCGACGTGTCTCGAGGAAGCTTTTAAAGTTAAAAAGTAATGGAGTAAACAGGTGAATGAGCCATTAGAGGTGCGATGGTGCGAATCAAGATATTTCATATTGATAACTTAGCGACTCGCCCTGGCTCCACACGGGCAATAATGTGCTTATTATCGACATCAAATTAGAAACTTCTATAAGTATCAGTGTTCCTCTACCATATTATGCATGTATTATAAATACATATCAACCTTCCTGTTCAATCACTCAATCTATTAAAAACGTCGCATCAATATCCGTGTCGTAGTTTTAAAAATGTATGTTATACACAGGGACAGACAGCGTAAAACGACTTAGTTTTCTATGTGATAATGTACTCTTGTATCGTCCATCTATGTGTTAATTTTATAGACATCGGAATAATTGAACGAAAAATACTCGTATGTCACGATTTTAGAAGTTTGTACTTTGGTTTTTAGTTTTTTATTCTCTTCATTAAAATTTCAGGCACAGAAGTACTTATTGATTTTGACGGGATTAAAATAATACCTACTTGTAGACGGATCGCTGCTTCAAATAAATTTAAAGAGTAAATAATTAGAAGTTTTACTTTTTTGCTTAGATAGTTGTGAAATGTATTGAGCTTAAAGTAAGAATATAAATACAAAATAAACCAACGTCGTTTGAGAAAATTCGAGAAAATGGAAGGAGAAATGTAGTATTCATAGACAAGTCTTTATCCTTGACAATGCTTGCGTGAATTTATTCGACACAGAAACTATTGAAAAGCGGGAATTGTATTGTGTCTAATTCCCAGGGTAACAAACTAGGATGTTCGAAAACAGTATCAGTGAAAGAGTTTTCTAAACCAAATGTACTACAGTCGACAGCAGATCAGACACACTTGTTCCAAATTAAAACTTATTCCAAGTGTACAAGTATAATCCACATATTTACATTAATATCCAGACGTCTATATTTAAACAGATAAATCATTTATTTGCGTACACTTAACACACATGAAATAGTATAGTTGCAGCATAACAATAAAAGACATAGCCTGACGGATTAGCAAGCTGAAGTGGCAATAGGCAGGGCACATAGTACGCAGAACGAGGCCCCGTACTGGAAATGCAGCGTAGGACGCCACCCACCAACCACCCACAAGGTGGACCGACGACCTGATAAAGGTAGCAGGAAGGCGCTGGATGCAGGCCGCTACCAACCGTGCGATGTGGAAGTCATTGGGGGAGGCCTATGTCAGCAGTGGACGTCCTATGGCTGAATTATGATGATGATGAATAATAAGAAAAGAAAACGGCAAGAGACAATGATAAACATGTATAAAACAAACAAAAGTAGTGTGTACAATTGTTATTTTCAGTATGTACGAGTATGCCGTATTAAATACAATAAAACTTCTTGTAATCGGGAAGATAAATTGCAAGAAGGGAGAGACTGAGTGACGTCAAAGCCTTAGTCGAATCATGTCTGGTTGTTGTATCCTATTGTAACCGCAACAATACAGTGGATACTAAAAGGGTTCAGGAACGCGTCTTACAAACGTAAATGTGGGAAATTTATCCTGCTACTAAATCGCGTAATGGGAAAAGGTCTTTAGTTTGAGAGTTAGTACGGTGCATTTTGTATTGCAATATGTTTAATTGGCATCCAGTACTTTGATTCGATTTCGGATAGATAGTTTCATAAACTAAATAACTTAAGAAATATAGATAAAAATTAACGCCTTCAGGGAAATTTGTTTATTGATTATAAACTAATGGTTGAGCCTTTGTAATTTGTAGTATTATCATCATTACATAGTATAAAACAAAGTCGCTTTTCGCTGTCTGTCCCTATGTAGGTATGTTTATATCTTTAAAACTACGCAACAGATTTTGATGCGGTTTTTTTAATAGATAGAGTGATTCAAGAGTAAGGTTTATAAGTAAGTATAATAACAATGTACCTGTGCGAAGCAGGGGCGGGTTGCTAGTTAAAATAATAAAAGTTTGGTATCTGTGAGATCAAAATTATACTGTCAAAAACCAAACTTACCTTAATTACATAAAGTAACATTTCATGCCAATTGCATAATTAAAGAAGTACGCAAGTAGGTACGTCGTTTGCAAAACTATACCATAAAGTTTGGTCAACTAAGACTAAAATTGCACAATTAAACCTGTAAGTTTGTTTATCACGGTAAGCTGTTGGCATTTGAAATATTGCTGGGATAACTATTTATTTTGCTCTAATTCCTTTGCAGATTCAAAACAGTACCATCTATCAGCCTTAAAACTAACTCAGATTTGCGGGAACATCTAGGGTTGTTAAGGTACGGATTTTCGGATAAAAATTCATTTACCTTTATTATAATACATACGCGTATTTTTATTTAGGATGATTTCGTATTTAAGAAGCTCAGAAAAGAAATAAAATGCATAAATGGTGTACAGCATAGGCAGCATATACTTGTCGATGAAACTTGATTTAATATTTACTTTGTGGTAAATGGAAAATAAATGTAAAAAATTTTAGCTACACACAAGCTTCGGATATTATTCGGATATTTCCAAGTATAAATAAATACCTATGTCCATAACATCTCTAGCTGCAATGCCAGTATTTAAGGCCCTACAAATAGGAGAATTATTAAGGGTACGACGAATATCCGGATTAATCCCCGGGGACTTCGGGTTGCCTATTACCTGCTCGAGTTCACTTTGCAAATGGTTTTATTATCTAGCTGCCATTCGTTCTTGTGGGAGTTAAATTTTTGGGTTAATGTTCGAAGGTCGAAAGTTGAACACTAATATCACTTCGACCTCATGTCGTTCGACCCATGTTTTAATCTGAGAAACAGGAGTTTTGTGTTACAATTAAATATTTATAGACCATCGATTTTCCCCAATAATGAACCCCGAACATTAAAAGTCGAAGAATACGAATTCTAGACCGCTGGACTTCTTTCTTTCCAGTTTTATTCAAGTTCATTATTTTTCAGTCTTTTTTTCGTTAGTATACTTAAGCTAAGTTGCACCATCTTACTTTAACTCTGACAAACGTCAAAAATCTGTCAAACTCCATACAAAGAGCACCGGTGATTATTATTATGGGGGTGTCAGGTTACATGTAGGCGGTGTGCGGTGGCAGTCGCGCAGGGAGCGATTTTTGTATCGGGCGTGTGTGCTTAATATACTGAAACAAAAACATAAGTGACAGTGCAATCCTAAATTATTGTTACGGTGGTGCAACTCAGCCTTACAGTAATTTTGTTCGTTCGTGATCTTTGCTTCAATCGGCATATCAGTGAATTTAGAAATTGTACAATTAATCTTCTTTACCTAGTATGAGGTAGCATCTTATTACGTTTTTAAAAGGCATAAAACAATAACAAAGAAAGTAAATTGTAATGTTCCAAAGAATCGAGACTTCCATCGCAGTCGTAATAACGCAACCCATTTGTAAAAGGATTGTTTTAATGAAAAGAAAAAGAGGATAATCGCTTTGTCCTACAGAATTATATTAACGGACAAAGGGAAGTAACTAAAAAGTTATACGATATATCCGTAAACTAGCGGCCGCCTGCGACTTTGTCCGCGTGGATCCCGTTTTACCCCCTTAAGGGTGGAGTTTCGTAAAATCCTTTCTTAGCGGATGCCTACGTCATAACATCTACCTGCATGCCAAATTTCAGCCTGATCCGTTTATTCCGTCCAGTGGTTTGGGCTGTGCGTTGATAGATCAGTATGTCAGTCAGTCAGCCAGTCACCTTTGAGTTATAATATTTAGACAAGGAATCTTTGTATAGTCGACAGCATATCAGGCTATTTTTTGGTGTAAAATAGCATCTATTACAATGGATAGAGCTGCTACTAATTACTTTCATGTGCTGCAGTCTGTATAGTATCCATTGTTAGTATGTAATAAGATACGTATCGCTTTAACGCTTTAAACCGATTGAGTCCCAGACGGCATTATTAATTAATGTCATAACAATTGAATATCTATTGTGTCTAGATTCGCGGAGCTTGAAGGATTAAGATACAAAAGTAGAACTCGAAAAGAAGCTAATCAGAGCTAAAGAATTGAAAAGATAAAGGTAAATACAAAGTTCTGAATGTGGTTAGAAACTATACTATCCGAATCCAAGTTTAGATTTGTCCCGTAGTACCTACTCGTAGCAATCTTTGCCATTTGACGTCAGACTAAGTTAAACTTTAATAAAAATCGACACTATTATAGTATTTTTCACGTAAGATGATCCGTATGACGTTTCGAGTTTGAAAGTTATAGAGATGTCACATAACTAAACTATAGCGATTTATCGTTCGATTTTTTTCTAAGAGTTAGTAAAACCTACTTTCAGAGAAATACTTTGTATAGGTGTCATTTAACAAAAACATGTTTTTTTTTAATTACAAATATTTTTGTAACAATTTTTTATTGATAATATTCAATTTCCATGGACTTCGTGTTCAAAAAAACGATTCCTAAAAAGCACTGGTTCTATTTCTTTAAATTAAAAACTATTAATTTATTTCAATGCGTTTATTAAAGTCAACAATCGAAAAATATAGTTGATTTTTGTGATGTTTTTAATAACTAAGTATTCACTGCAATCGATTAATGAATCTATTTTGTAATCGATTTTGTTATACAACAAATACCCCAGCACTAAATCTATTCCGTTTCACACATTGCGTACATTAAATAAAAAATATTTTTACATCGTATTTAATTAAAATATAATCAATAGACTCAGATTTTACTATATATTTCAAGACAAGTAGTTAATTTTTTTTTATTATATTGCTAATAAAATACAAATATTTTTTCAAAAATATTCTGCATATGTAGTAGATATGCGTAATATGGATAACCTTGAAGTGTCATACGGATCATCTTAGGTGAAAAAGACTATAATAAATAAGGGACTTTATTGCTTGAATTCAAACTTCGGAATTCATAAAAAGAATCGGCAAAACTAAATGAAGATCGTTCTAGAACGTAACTTTGAGATTTTGTGAGTTCGTGCAGCAATAAAAGATCTGATGCGAGAGAGCATTTGCAATTTCCTCCGGCCCCACGTTGGGCGCCAACAAAGTTTCTAAATATTATACAATAATACCAGTTTATGGGTACGCTTTTTAAGTAATTTACTTTATTGAAAATAATAATGATATAAGCCAAGAAACGTCGAACAATATTATTACATTTCTTTCGTATTTTTAAAATACAGTGAAGAAAATGTCTACTACATAAACTACTAGGTACTTTGCGAAAAGATAAAATTTATAAAACTTTCACCAAGAAAATAAGTTGTTCAATTACGAAAACGTTAAAAAGGCATGTACTAGGTAATTACAACGCATGTATTATGTTCGAATAAATCCTCTTTGTTTTTCTTAAAGATCTTATCCCGGCTCTTACATGGACAATGTATTATCTTTATTCCGGAAAAGATAGGCCTGCGGGTGGATGGGGGTTGTAATCTTTCCGTGGCCTGATCGCTGGAACCCTTATTTATGGTCTCGCCAAAATGATATTTCAGCTACAGAGATGACGGAGAGTCACTTAACGTCATAAAAGTGTAGTAAAGCAATAGCCTATTACTGTGGCGAGCAGTATTCGGGTTACGACCCCGAATATACAGCGGTATTATCACAGTTGCTTTTGCGGCCATTTAGATGTGTAGTAAATTATTTCTTGTGTCCCTCTAATTGTTATGGAGCAGCAGTTATGGTCGTAGTAGCGTGAACTATGTTCAGGAACTAAGTTTGTTATGATATTTACGTAATTCTTTATGTAAACAGAAAATATGTCGCTTATTGTTTTGCGTCACCTAGGAATTTTGATAAAAATCGACACAGCTTTACCTATGATTAAAATATAAAACTGTCGTATCTCGTCATAGTATAATCTATATGTTTCTCTTCCAGGTAAATAGACCTTTAAGACTTTTAATTTGATTAATATTGACTCTACTTCTAACGAATATTTACTCAACTTTGGCCTTTACGAGTAATTCCCATCATTATTTCAAATTGTTACTTATTCCTCTTTCATTCGTTTAGAGAGACTTTGTATATTAAGTTTTAATAAAAGTTTTAAAAACACAATCGACTTAAACAATGGGCAAATCTAGTAATCTCAAAATGTGCCAAATTAGCGTGGAATTTATTTTACGCTAGATGGATTGAGTATTCTAATTAATGTAAAGACTTTAAGAGATTCAGGAGAGGTTTTCCGAAATTAACACATCAAAGCAAAATTGAAGGGAGGGCTTTCGGGTTTCGATTTACATTTCAAAAAGAGCTGGCAACGGGACTTTTAGGTTATTTCGCCTAAATCACGGCTGGTATTCTTGTCCGTTTATTTTACGTAAGTTTAGAAGGTAATTATTAAGGGCGAAGTTTCGCTCCTATTACAAAGTTTTTAAGTCTTCATTTTCTTTGCTTGATTGGTTAAAGCGAGAACTTAGGACCTAAATTAATTATATAATTTGGTTGAAAGGGTTCCGGTTATTGGAGTAGATGATCCGTTACTTAATTTGATATTTGGAGCCGTAAATTGAATCAATAAATTAATTATTTACCTTTTCATATCTCAATGTTTGTGTCCTTAAAACATAAAGTACAAGCTTATAGCTTACACAATAATTATACAAGCTTAATGACCCTTATTAAGAAATTATGCTCAAGTGTGAAATTTACACTCAAGTAAAGGTTTGAGCCTGGTCAAAATAAATATTGAAATTCAACTAATTAGTACTGCTGCTGATGCTGACTTTTCTATGCTTGATTATGAATAGAGTTTTAATATGAACTACTTAGGTACTACTTGTAGAAGCAAATGGGCGCTAGAAAATTCAGCAATCTGCTTCTAAAATAATGAAATCGGTCGACAGTGGTGACCGAGTTTTCGGCGCTTCTTCTCAGCACTTGCCAAATGTTCGTCTTGGGTGGGAAAAAAATAATGAGACATGCAAAGGCTCTATAAGATTTTTTAAAATAATCTCTCTAGGAAAATAAGTATTTTTATTATTTCTTTTTAGTGACTCAAAACTATCTAAAATGGTGTCGAGAATCGTCGCAATATTACATTTCGATCAAATAAACAAAGTAAATATCAAATCAAAAATCTTTAGAGTCACAATGAGTGGATCATTATCCTCTGTAATACAGTATTAGGTTATATAAATAGATATTTACAGACTGTCCCATAGTTAATACGGTTTGGGTCTAGCACAAATTGTATTCCTTAAGTTAAACTACTTTATATTATAACGGTGTTTGCACTATGACCATAAAACCCGTCCGGGTTTGTTTGCTTTCAATTATCTCTGTCCTTTTCTTTCACATGTATTAAAGCAGGTGTCCCGTTTGTTTGCTCACTCTTTTTTAGATTTGTAAAACGTGATCTTTTTAATACTTTGATTATTCCATGTTTTTTGCTATAAGTTGGATGTGTTTGTATTTGTATGGGGAAGGTCTTATACACTTCATATTATGTAAAGTTTTGTACAGTACAAACCTAATCACGAGTATAAGGCTGGGTTGCATCATCTTACTTTAACTTTGACAAACGTCAAAAATCTGTCAAACTCCATACAAAATGCACCGGTTACGGTCAAAGTTAGGTGGTGCAACCCAGCCTAAATATAACTTTCACTCATTATAATGTAGATACCTATCTATAACACGAATCAACCTTATTGTTTTATACAAAAAGTTACCAGTCAAACATAAGGTAAGGCCCATTCAAGACCTCTAAAACTTGTACTAAAGACACCGACAAAAGGGGCAACGTATAAAATAACGAAATAAATAGAAGAAATAGCGTTCATAAAGCGATGAATGCGAATTCAATTTCGTTAACAAAGAAAAATAGCTGTGGAAAAAATTTCGATGCGAAGTTTGGGAAACTCCCTTGAATAAATATTTTCTGAACTGACGAAGAGGTAGAACCAAAACTTTGCAAGACGAATGTAAAAATTGTGAACTGTGAAAACAGAATGACTTTATGGATCCGATAATGCTTCTGAGAACTTTTTTCGAATCCGATCGCCTGATATTAATATCTGAAAATTGAATAACGAACGTTATATTTTTAAAAGACTTTGTTTTTAAAACTTTTTGGAATTTGATTGTTTTTTCCATTGAGCTAATTTAGCAATGGTTTTTTCACTGCAATTGATACTCTATGCTATGATTAAGTTATGAAATGATTGTTTTTGCGAAGTTACACTCACGGTAATTAAAAAATATTGAAAGGGATAGTTGCGGCTAATAACTAACACATTATGTCACCTAATTCATAAAATGGGCCATTAGACACAACATATTTTTTCCATAGCCAAGACGCCACGAAATTCTGCTTGTAACACAGCCTGAGGTCTCATTTCCATCCAATCCCGATCCCGTCCATACAATGGCTCGGAAGAAAACAATCTTTATACCCGAACAACCGGCGCATTGTTGTGCGAACCACTCGACAGAGGGAGCCCGGCTTTATTGTTTTTTTATTTGTTACAGATAAAAAAACAAAGTGAAACCTTTTTTCTCGCAGAAATGATATTTGTTGCCGCGAACTAGCGCCAGGCGTTGGCATAACGAACCGTGGAATACAATCGCGAGTGTTTTGTTTTTGGTAACGAGATTAAGCACTTTTTGTAAGGAAACACAATAATGGTGCGGCGCGAGAGTGAATGACCTTTGGTGTTTATTACGGGAATAGAAAAACAAGAGAATACATCTGTTTTATTAAAATATACAGTTGTCTTTTTGAGTCCGCCTAATGGAACGTGAACGTGATATTGTAGTCGCAAAAACAAAAAAAGTTAAGAGATGAATTTAAAAAAAAATGTATTCTATTGTAAAGTTTTCAATACTTGGTATGAATAAATGGCACAATTATTATAAACTTAAGAAGTTGTACTTTCATTGGTACTTATAGTTGCATTTATCAACCGTAAAAAAATGTTGGATGAGTTCATAAAACTTACTCGATAATATTGTCACTTTATCACATAAAATGCAATGATCGCCGAAGACATATTATCGATTATTATAGCCATAAATATTTCTAATAAACTTACTAATAAATGTCGAACCCATAAATCCAAGGCCTTTATTTCGCAATATCTTTGTGCTTAGCAATAGTTTCATTCGACAGTTTCGTATTAATGGCCGATGATTTAGCAGTGAGAAGCGCTGACTTTGCTTTAATAGTGTATTTAGGATAGTCGTATTTCAAAATTAGTTAGCAACAACGCACTTTAATGTGTATTTATTATTGTTTAATATTATAGTAACATTAATCTACGAATTGTGCCTACGCGCGGCTTTATACTCGTAGATAGCCGTACTACGAGATGTGCTACGGGGTTAGTACTACGAGCCTACTACGTAGCAAGCTACAGAGACTACGAGAAGAAAATGTAGCTACGATTTTGCTTTCAATATCCTTCTACCGGACTTTTGAAGTGTGGAATTATATTATTTACGTTGCTTTAGAAATAATAAACATTTACATATATCTACGCTAGACTGACCAGGTCAAAAGCGCACTCAATGGTCCACTCCACGAGTGCACAATAAAGGCTGCAGTGCGGGAGGTATGGCGACGGATTGTGAGGCTTGCCACCGGACCTGGTGTGACGACCACGACCACTCTGGCAAGAGTGTAGCGACGAAGAAGAAGAAGAAACATCTACACAGATGTTCAAGGTTTTTGTCTTCTAGACAGGATAAAAATTCGAAATTACTTCTACATTTTTATGATACTTGGGGACGTAAAGCGAAACGATCAAGAGTCGATCTCGAATCGTAATCGAACGTAACATTGTCTAAAGCCTGGTCCGTGAGCACGTAGAATTTTGTCCAATGACCCCTAGCTACCCATCCTTATCGCTCGCGCGTAATTATATTGCTGTCGCGACTGTGCGACTGGCACCCGCAGTGAATGTGCGAGCGCGATAGCAACATAATTACGCGCGAGCGATAAGGATGGGTAGCTTGGGGTCATTGGACAAAATTCTACGTGCTCACGGACCAGACTATACATGCACTCTACGTGGCAACTCATGGAATCACGCGCTGAAATTAGACCAGCACAGGTGAATTCAATAGGCCTGGAACGTCTACCGTCTATCTCAATGTTTGTCTTCCAAGGTGCGGCGCTCAAACAAGCGCGATCGAATGCGGGCGAGTACACACCGAGCGTATGTTTGCGTTGTGTGCCCGCCCCCTAACGCTGTTTGCTAAAGACAGCGTCTGTGTAACGCGTTATATCAGGATTTCAAACGTTATTCGATTTACACCGCGCTCCTGTGGGCAAAGTTAACACTAGCGTTCGCTGTGACGCGAATCACAGCTACTTGTCACAGTAATTGTGTTACGAGTATGTCGGCAACAACTACAAATTAATACACCGGTTTTGAAGTTAACTCAAAATGTTATTATGTTATGTTAATGGAAGCGTATTCCTGTTGATAAAAAAAACAGACGTTATCGCAGACAAGCGTTAGCAAGATAATTTAAAAAATAGCAGTAGAATAAAGTGTTAAAATAAAATAAAAATGTCAAAAATAGTAAAAAATAATATATTTTACAATTTTTGTTTATACATTTCGGAGCCAAATATGAAAATATCACTTCCAAATGTTTACGGAGTAAATTGTAATGTTACATACAAGATCAAAGTGACGTTTCCAGAACCAACATTAAATCTGATGAGGGATTGACGTAGGTATTCCTAACACTCATGAGGTTATCGTGGAGAGAGCGACTCGTGGCTTAGTGACGACTTTATGTATGAAGGTCCTAGGTTCGGCCCCCAGATGGCATACGTAAATTAAATAGCGGTTAAATACACTTAAAATGGATATCAATGTTCGTATTCACAAACGATGCTGGCATAAGTAAAGTAGCAACGCTATGCGAAGTCGAACGCACAGCGTTGAATAGACCTCTGATTGGTTCGTGTGTGTCACTCCGTCACTCAAGTCCGCCACGCTAGTCAAGTTGTACACTGTGTGTCCACTCGCATTGTGAGACCTCGTAGTAATGTTTGTGAATGCGGGTGTAAGTCTTATTTCTGTCAATAAAGTGGTGGTAAATTCTGGGTGAAGCTCGCTTCCACTTTAAGCCTGATCATCACTTTCCATCAGGTGAGATGCAGGCCAAGAGCTCTCGTTGTGGATTAAAAAAGTTTTTATTTCTTTATCTCTCATCATTTATTTCACGTGTGATTTCATCTCGTCCACTATTTTCAAAACACTCGTATTTTTCACAAATAACAGCACTAAGTGAAAAGTTTTGAGTCGTATCAACTGGGCCATCGCATTAGTTGAAAACCGAACTTTTACGGTGGGGACTTATCCGATCGTCTTGTTACACAAGAAATAAAACAAACTGTGTCAAACTTATAAAGCGATAGGTAAGAACAAAGTTGTGTTTGCGACATGGAAGTCGTTTGGTTGTCTCTATAATAATTTGTATTGTTCCTTCTTTGGCACGTCTTTGCATATTGTTATGCCTAAAATAAATTAAAAGTTCAGGAGTCCCAAATTTTATAATAATGAAGATAATATAATTTGAAAATGGCAAAATATTTTGAGAAAGATTTATTTTTTTCATGCACAGAAGACAGCACCTCACACTACATATTTTCATTGAAAATAGCAAATTACTTACAGTGGTAAGCTGGACGTGCTGCTAGTTTTCTTAAGAAAATACTTTTCCATAACTATTTTAATTTTTGTTATTTTGTCTTAAAACCTTATCTCTATCAGGTAACAGCTATAATTAGCTTGAAACAAGAAACGAAAACAAAACACGCTTGCATTTAACACGCACCGCATTTGAAACGGGTCAAAATACCCGATACATTTAACTGTGTCAAACATTCGCAAATAGGTCAACCGTAGGTTCAGCTTATGCTCAGTTTCTGGAGGTGCGTCAACTAGCTAACTAGTTCCACTAGCTTAATGAATTGCCTCTGATTGCTAGCTTTCGACGCTTCAGTGGTTCACTCAACTTAAACTATTCACGTGTATTTTGATTTTAAATAGGTTTATTATTTTATTTGTCTTCTGTGTTCCTATGTGCGTCTAATTTTGAGCTTTTGTGGTTTTACTGTTGAGCTTAATCGTGCTTTTAAACGAACTTACTATATAGGTATATACATGTTTTCAACAAATGGAGGAGGTTCTCAAATCTGTTGGTATGTTTTTTGTTCTATTTCTCATAATACGGAGGTTAAAAGTTAAGCGATTTGACTTAAATCCAGTTGAAATTACACTACTAATGTTTTATTGGAAAAAACGCACTTTGTTAGGTGGGATATACGACCTCTTGTTGGTCAAGCACGTGCTACAACGTGAGTTTATATGGTTTGTATTTAATTCAAAATGTTTAATATAATGCTGTGAGTCAGCATTGCAACCATATTAATCTTTCAATCGAGCGACACGCAAACGCTTCCCCTCCAATCACTACCCGATTTTAATGTAATTTCTCAATCGACTGCGCCTGAGTTTTCATTGTCCATCATAATCTTCGCTATAACAACTCCAATAACCCTTTGCCCTGTCACAACAGTATCAGTCCTTGGTTGAGTCGGCACAAAGGCGTTCTAACAAACCCCCTTTGAAGTTGCGCCCTGGCCGTAAGCTCTGATCGCTATATTCTTTTAAAAGCTCCACAAAGAAACCAGTGACAAGGATAAGGTTCGGCCGCTCCTGAGCTTTGGGATAAACCGGTATTTAATATCGGAAAGGTTATTTTTAGTGGCGGTATTCATACGTTTTTGTGTGCTAATACCACAATGCTTTCAGGAAAAGTTTACAGTTTACCGGTTTGCGTCACGATTTTCAGCGGTGCGGATGACGGTACACCAACATTAAGGCTTCTAATTTAGTTATAATACATGACGTTATTTTGCAACAAAAAATGTACAAACTTGAAGTGTGTTGCTGGCTGTACTTTTTACAGATCTGGGAGTGGCTTCACTCGAATGAAATAAGCTTATCATAAAATATTTACACAGTAGCTAGTTATAAATAGTATACTATGGACTATTATGGACATTCGACAAGATATCGAAAAGGTTTTAAATCTATTGGTTGGATTCTACAGTATTCCAACTCAAATAGCTTTTGACAATGTTATTTTTCTATTACTCGCTGAATTCTATGAAAACCATTCGAAAATACTCCAATTTTCTTAAAGAATCGGTAAAACGTTTGAGGAACATAATTCATTCGGTGTCCAAGAGATTGTGGGATTCAAAACCGCAGAAGACAAGAAAGAAAGCGAATATCTCGACGATAAATCAGACGCAGGGAAATATTAAAGTCTTGCGAACGTGGTATTGTCTTTTTTCTATCAAGAAATGGAAGCGAATATACCTAAATGCAGTCTTTTTTAATGATGACTGTTTATTTTTTGCCTAGTCTTGAATGAAAAGTCAATATCAACTTATTTCTCTTTCGGATTTATATAGGCCTAGCTCTGCCTCGTGGTGTTACCTGCAGTAAAACGTAGCCTATGTTATGTCAACTAACTCCATACAAAATTTTATTAAAATCGCTCCAGTCGTTAAGACGTGAAGAAGTAACAAACATACACACTCACATACACAAAATTTCGCCTTTATAATATTATTAGTGTGATTATCACATATGTTATTTATTATAAAATGGATGGAACAATATACGTACGACACTTTAGAAAAGTTAATCCAGACAATTACTAGTTTCTCTTAGCACACTTATTCACTTACACACAAAATCACACTCACACTATCACACACACACATTTTTGTTTTGTTTTTCTATTTAAATTATTTTTTAAATTAAAAGATAAAATTGAATGATCAAACGAACTTACCAAGTGAAGTTCGATCTAAATTATCCTGTTTTCGCCGAAGAGATTTATTTTACCATGTAGTACACCTGTACGACAACCCAATCCGCACACAATATTCAGCGTAGTAGTATTAAAAAACAAAAGAGCGGGCAACCCCACCCCTACCACGCTGTGGGCTCGGTGTCCGAGCGGTCTCATTATATTTAGAGAAGAGATGACATTGACGTTTACCTCCAGGGAAGAAGATATAGAAATCTTCGGGTTGGGAGGGACCTTAAATCTCTTCGGCGAAAACAGGATAATTTAGATCGAACTTCACTTGGTAAGTTCGTTTGATCATTCAATTATCCTGCTTTCGCCTCCGAGATTTATTTTACCATGTAGATGTTTAGAGCATGGATCAATGTCCATGTTAAATGGTTAAGAGAGTAAATGTCAATGTACTAAATACATAATAAAGCAATATTTTTGTATTATAATCGTATTGCATCACTTATTCATAACAATAACAAGTATCACGGTCTCAACAAGATTTTGTTCATTATAGAGTATTATTATATACATTTATTTGTACTTCTATTAACTGTTAAGTACGACTACTGATTGTAAAAAGTTGCCAAGACAGTTGACAGAGCATCCTGTCTATCCAGCACACTGGCTAATTGAATCAACGTTGACAGCGGCGCAAACCGCAGGCAATACTGCCGCGTGTCGCGTGCTGTGTGGGCCGAACACCCTCGTGTCGACACTCCTTTCCTATATTTATCCAGTTTCATCTCAGAACTGAGCTTGACGACGGTAGTGGTTAACACCGAATCGATCACAGTGACTGCAAAGCTAACACTCTGATTGTTGTAAAACATAAGCTCACTTGCATTTTAATTAATAAATAAATAATGTGGTTAATTAAAACTTATTAATTTATTTGGATACAGTTTGACCAGTATTCCAAAACAGTATTAATTTGGATTCCAAGTAACACTGTTGCGAGGAAAAAGTTTGGTTTCTATTTAATAGCACCTTTTAATAGCAATCTTTTGATTCTTGAAACCTGACCTATAAATTATATTATTTATTTAAATAATTATATATTTCAATAAATTATATGATTTCACTAACGATATTGCTAAGCGGTGGTTATTTAATGTTATTATAGGATGCACCCGACTTTAGAATATGCTAAGAAAATAGAGTAAGGTAGGTACAATGATGTAATTGAGCATTGTAAAAATATTTATTTGTCAGTCATTTAGTGTAGTGGTTTCAAAACGGACTACTATGCCGAGAGGTCCCGGGTTCGATCCCCGGCCGGGCAGAAATTGAATTGATACATTTTAATTTCTGTGATGGGTCTAGGTGTTACTATGTATAATATGTACTTATGTATATAAAAACGGTATTTAAGTATGTTTATATCCGTTGTCTAGGACCCATAGCTTTGCTCAGTGTTTGGGACTAGGAGCGTAGTGTAAAATGTCGAAGGAAGGATATTTATTTATTATTTGCGGAGTGTATAGCGGAGTCTGGTACGTTTTGTTTGATCCACGACTGCCAAATACAAAACTTACTGCAAAGGAAAGGTAAGCTTAAATGGGCAATATGGTACTACTGATGTACCTGTTGCCCCAGCATTCTATTTTTTTTTTTTTTTTTATTATTATTATTATTTTTTTTTTTTATTTATTTATTTTTTAGTGAAAAAACGTATTAACGTCTAAAAAAAAAAGGGTCGCCATTCTAAGGCGAATTAATTGGAATTAATTCATGTTAATCGTGTAGAAATCTCTACGCCAGACGATAAAATATGAATTATGACTAAATATCAAACAAAGTTCAAGAAACAAAAAATAGGTTTATGTCATGTACAGAAACCAAAGCGTCTAACATTTTCTGAGACAATATTAAACCAAGTTCCTACTCCGTGTCTTTATTCAGACACCTTGATTCAGTCAGCTTCAGTATTATGACTGTGATGATTGAATTTTTATAATCATGCTAAGAAAAAATAACAAAATACTAATTCTCAATTTATACTTCATAGAAAGGGAAGAAAGACTCATTCATTATTATGAGTTTGTGGCAGCGTTATCAATTCGTAAAATAAAATCGCATTATTTTTTGGTATTATTAAAAAATGTCCTTAATCTAAACTAAAGGTTACAAGTAGTGGTAGTACTGGTAGGTACCTACATAATACATAGTTTATTTTATGTGGTTGATTCGTTCTTTGACTGACCAAAGTCCACTAGTCCGGTTGTTATTACAAGCGGCCCGATTTATTTTTTGATGCGTCAATAATTTTCTATTACATTGATTACAATGTAATTATTATTGTGTTATATTTATAAAGGCATAGTTATTATCGCTTTAACGCATAATAAGATACTTTGCTTGTCTAAAAGATTTAGCAAGATAAGAAATGATTCAATGTATTTCATGATGTCGCATCTCTTCTTATGAGAATTCTAACGTTATACATAAATAGTTTATACGAACCAATTGTAAAACAGTACATGGAGTTAAAACTGACCTTTTTTTTTTTTTTTTTAATAAATAAATAATAATAATGATGATGAAGCCTTACTTTGTAAGACTATCAATAGTATTATTAGCATTAATCATACATTGATTAGTAGGTACAAACCTACATAATAATGTTTTTCCAATACAAGAAAAAAATGACGTCATCTTAAGTACCGATACCGATACAGTTTAAGGAAGCTCTTAGATTTTATCTATTATTTATAGATACAAGCTGGTGAGACGTCATGAATAAAAAAATAAACTTTGTAAAAATATCAGGGCTAAAGAAAGGCCGCAAAGAGACAAACAAAAATGTTGCCTGTTTGTTCAGATACAAAACAAGCATCCGTTAAAATAAGACCATAATTCTATTTGCTTTTCAGTGGCTATCGTGTTTATGTAATAAACATATTATATTAGTAATAAGTTTCTTTAAACCATAAATGAATCTTTTGTTAAAAGTTTAATTGCGGTTAAAATATCATCCCTTTTGAAGTGCTTAAACCACATAAACTTTGTTTAGCATCTTATATAAACGCTATCTAAGTCCACCATCTAGGAACATTTTTTTTTTTTTTTTAACAAGTGGGTAATCTCAGAATGTACTCGTGTTGACGGATGCGATTAAGAATATTCTTAATATCAACGTCTCTGCGCCGACGTGTATAATTATTTGTTTGTATAATTAATTATGTTTACTCGCATGGTTATGATGATTATGAAAAAAATCATCTGGGTTCGATTCGGGAATCGAATAGGTATCTCGGTACAATAAATTCTGTAACCGGATAATATGTACATTGCATTTAAAATAAAAATATTTTAAGCGGCCAGCACATACCTGTACATAGATGGCGCGTCGTCTAGGGACGCGGGTTACCTTGGTGTTCTGGTCGGTCTTTAATGGCGCTTCCCGCGTTGCGCTGGCAGCGCTGGGCATGCGGCGGCGGCGGCGCGGCGCTGCGGCGTAAATAAAGGCGCCTGCGCTTGTGGAAGGCGGCGTGGTTGCGCCGCGGGCGGGTGATAGGTCTTAGCCCATCATACCATACAGCAGGGCGTAGCTTGTCGGTACGGCCTCTGTATAAAGCCTCGATTCACACAGTTATGCGAACGGCTAAAGCTTAATTATATATTCAGTGCAGCAGCCTGGATTAGTTGTCATATCAAATAAATACCTCTTTTCCCGTTTTAGAGGATTATAATGAGTTATAGTTGTCGACCGTCGATGTAATTGGTCGACCGACCGGAAATGTAGAAAGATCTTTGTAAGTTTCCAACAAAAAAAATGTGAGACTGATAAGTACTCAAAATCACAATGTCAGTTAATATGAGTCGTTGCATAGAAAAAACGACATATTGTCATACTTCATATATAAAGTAGGCATTTATTTCCACTTCGACTCGGTTCGGTCAACAAACCGGCCTAAGGTTTATTTAGGATCTTTTATTCTGACCTTATAATAGCAAGTAATGAATCTACATAAATGCACTTTGAATTTTGATCTGATACTTATTTCTTTCTTACTAGCCTTTGTATTTAGACCAATATCGATTGGTGTAATGTATAAAAATACAAAACAACAAAATTATTCAGTTACCCTTTGTAGCATTGAACAATGTGTATGGCCACAGGGTCATCGGTCGTTATAAAAGCAGGCGGAGGCTCGACTGGGGCGAGTGCGTCCGCGGCGCCGGGTCATCAGGCTCCAAGACGGTTGATGGTTCATAAGGTGTAAGGCCAAGAAGGCAAGCTCTTAATGTGGGTAGTTTCGTACAAACGCAACATTTTTCTGTATGAGCTCATTATGTTCTGTTTTTACGGCTTTTTAAAATGGCCGAAAAGAAGATACTTAACTCGTAAAAGTGAATAATATTACAATACCTGGCTATCTCGGTAGTTAATATCTCGTTTTTACTCGCTAGAGCAAAAAACGGCTACTGGTTAAAAAATAACCGAACATAAAGTGGCTGCTGGTTAATATCTCGTATTAACGCTACTGGTTAAAAAATGACCCGCAAAAATGACCGAATATAAAGTGGTTGCTGGTTAATATCTCGTATTAACTCGCTAGAGCAGAAAATGGCTACTGGGTAACATCTCGCATTACCTCGGAGAAAAAAATGGCTACTGGGTAACATCTCGCATTACCTCGGAGCAAAAGAATGGCTACTGGGTAACATCTCGCATTACCTCGGAGCAAAAAAATGGCTACTGGTTAACATCGCGCGTTAACTTGGAGCTAAAAATGGGTCAAAGTTACGCGTCGTGTCACAACGCTTATAATAAAAATGTACGAGCACTTGCACAAAATAGTTGTTACAACCAACCTTTTGTTGGGTCTAATTCTCGTCACTACACTGCACAACTTAAAATAATTACGTTTTTTGTCGGTAAAAACGTCCTGGTGACGTCACTTAAGCATTTTTCTTATACTGCGTGCGGTCGTTGCGCGTGCGCACAAAGGAATGAGACCGCTCGGACACCGAGCCCACAGCGTGGTAGGGGTGGGGTTGCCCGCTCTTTTGTTTTTTAATACTACTACGCTGAATATTGTGTGCGGATTGGGTTGTCGTACAGGGGTACTACATGGTAAAATAAATCTCGGAGGCGAAAGCAGGATAATTTAATCTAAACACTAAATTTTAGTATTATATTTTTTTGAGGAGGAGCCTGACTCTCGTTACACAGGTTAACCCTCGTACGAGAGCGGCACATATCTTGTAATTGTAAAGTGTTTATTTAATAAAAGTATTTTCATTTCATTCATTTTCATTTTCATTGGTGTCGGATTGGATAATCGATTCGAGGGTCTCTTTGGTCCCCGTCGAACTCTGGACTATTGTGTAGAATCTCTTCCTTACAAAAGCATATTTCAGCTTAACTTAACAATAATTTCTGTGATACAAATTACTAATGCTCTAAAACATCTTAGGCCAAGGTATTCTGTACAATAATAGAAAATAAGCTCTACAAAAGTCTTCGATGCTGCTATTATGCAACCATTGGCGTTATATCATTCTTTAGCTATTATTAAGGTGCATAAACTTAGATTAAAAGAAGATAAGGTAAAAATACTGTTTGGCTTCCCGTCTAGACGTCGCTTCAGACAACATTCCGGCCATAATAACGTGTGTTTGCACAGGACCCTGCCTCAAAGGCGATATATTAAAATCTATACGACGCCTCCGGTGAGTTCCTCTAACTTTGGGCTAGTGGCAAAATTAATTAATACTTGAGCAACTGACCACTCAAACAAAGCAAACGGTCAATTTGATTTTGAGTTAAATTGGTTAAATTAGTGGCAGGGGAAGACGGGGAATTTCTTGGATAATATTTAGGAAAGTCGATTAGTTGATGAAGTTTGATACAGCTTTATACCTTAGTGAAAAAAAAAAGACACATGGATGAAAAGAATCTGACGTTCTTATATTTGTGCGCTTTTCTGTTGTTTTTGCAAGAAATCAACGTCGAAGACTTAAAAAAATCTTTGGCGTTGAAAACTCAAAAAATAGGTACCTGAACCAAAAGTAAGTTCTATTTTGAAAATAAAATACGTGCAGTCGAACATAGAACCACCTCCATTTTTGAAGTCGGTTAAAAATATGGAAGAAGTAGATTAAATTAAAATCCATTTGTGGCGCTACCTAGTTCATATCATCCTCTCCAGCAAAAAACAAATTAAAAGAGAACACACAACATAATCCCTTTGTAATTCCATTGTTCTCCTGTAATTCTATTCACGAGTGTTGATTTCATTTTCATTTGTGTTCACAATAAAAAAGGTTTCCCCCATATTTTAAAAGTTACCGGTTGCTGGTTTTTGCGAAGCAATTTGCTTTGTAACCGCGACCAGAAAGGGTCGAAGGAACAATATTGTCGCGAAGGTTTGAAAGAGGGTTTAGAATGAAGCATATTTTAATTGCTTTATTTCATTTGGCAAAGTCTTTCATTAAATTTTAGTATAAGCGTGAATATAGTCAAAGAAAGTTAATATGTTTTAGATTTTAGTATTTTCAACCGACTTCAAAAAAGGAGGAGGTTCTCAATTCGACCCGTATGTTTTTTTTTTTTTTTCTATGTTTGTTACGCGATAACTCCGCCAATTATGAACCGATTTGAACAAATCTTTTTTCGGCGTATAGGTAATACCTCAAGGGTGGTCCCATTTAAATTTAATAATAAAAAAAACAACCCCCAAGGGTGGAAAATTGGGGATGAACTTTTTTATACGCAATATCTCCGCCGATTATAAACCAATTTGAACGATTATTTTTTTGTTGAATAGGTATTATCAAAAGGGTGGTTTCATGCGAATTTGAAGAAAATATTTCACCCCCAAGGGTGGAAAATTGGGGATGAACTTTTTTATACGCAATATCTCCGCCGATTATGAACCAATTTTTTTTGGTCTCAGTGTACTGCCTACCTTCAGTGGTAACATCAAGGTAATAATTAGTTAACTAAAAAGCAAGAAATAAGTAAAATTTTATAAAAAAAAATAACCGACTCCAAAAAACCTACACTAAAACGTAGAAAAATAATTACTAATTACCTACTTATTTATTAGGACGAATTATTAATATTTATGTAGGTATACCATGATTGATACTTCTGGAGTCGGTGCCAAGATTATGAAACATGTAAAGTTTGCCTGCACCGACTCCAAAAGTATCAATCATGGTATACCTACATAAATATTAATAATTCGTCCTAATAAATAAGTAGGTAATTAGNATTAGGACGAATTATTAATATTTATGTAGGTATACCATGATTGATACTTTTGGAGTCAGTGCAAGCAAACTTTACATGTTTCATAATCTTGGCACCGACTCCAGAAGTATCAATCATGGTATACCTACATAAATATTAATAATTCGTCCTAATAATTAAGTAGGTAATTAGTAATTATTTTTCTACGTTTTAGTGTAGGTTTTTTGGAGTCGGTTTTATTTTTTTATAAAATTTTTTGTAGTCTGCTAATATAAATTTAGGTGCTAAAAATAAATTTATAATGCTCTGGCTATTTAGTACATGACTAAAAGAGATTAATAAAAATGATAATAATATCAAAATCGTTTTGAGCAAATATTAAAAACAATTTATCACTTTTTTTAGACAAACTCGAGCTGCTGTACAGTGTAAGATGGTGAAACATTCTTTGGAAGCATCCAATCACATTTTTTTGGCAAATCAAAGCTTAGTGCGCAATAATAAATGCAAACAGTACCATTATACCTATAATGTGTTCTATCTGGCAATTGAATCTTGTATCTATCTAGAGAAGTCTCAAGTTTTAACTAGAAGTTCCTGAAACTCAATTGATTAAAACAGTTGAAGGTCTCTTTCCAAAGCGCCCAGCTCACCGCCATAAAACACTGAAGTCGTTCTAGGTGCTAATTGCGAAGTATCATCGCGGGCGATATCTCCGATCCCAACGACCAGCAATTTATCGGTTCCACCTAATTAAGCCGAGTTTCCCCGGATTATTAAGGCAATAAAAATAATAATTTGTCATCCGCCCAGCGGCACGCCCTGCGATTTACAAAACAGCGAGTATAGTCTGCGGCAGATATCGGCCATCTTGTAAACTGATATTATTGAAGATCCTAAGTTAAGTGGCTAAGTTGATCGCCTTGAATTCATGGGGCGCCATGTCTAATTCTTGGTAAGGCCAATTTAGAAAACTTTTTCTAATGAACTTGTATGTTTTTTTCAAATTCAATTTATTTATTGCTCCATGTTGTATACAAAGACTGATGGAGTTTAAGACAAAAATCTGCTTCTTCTTGCTTTCAAACTCAAATATTCTGTTAATCAGTCTACATTTGGTCCATGGGTTAGTATCAATGAAATAATATAACTTATGACTAGTGTTAGTAACTTACTTAGGTGTTTAGATAGCCTATTACTATTGAGTTATTGAGAGCTTTCACTTCCTTACATTTTAAACCGTCTAACAAACAAACCGATAGTTATTTTTAGTGTTAATCACATTTCAAAAGAAAATCTTGTTCATAAATTTAAAAAAATATCACTCGACATATTTCAATTAAAGGTTCAGTTCTATTACCTTTTTTATGCCATTTTATAAGTTTAAGAAGTTTTATTGGGGCGAATTATACAGCTTTAGGACGATATTGGAAACTTGGAGCTTGTACCGGTAAATAACGAGCAGTATTTATTGCTCCCTCTGCCTGCATGTAAAAATATAATACTTACGAACTTTTTCCGTAGTTTTTATAGTTTCTTTTTCTGTACTCGTAAATATTCGTATGTTTCTGACATTGGAATTACGTACCTGGAACGAAAAAATACACTATTACTTATGATTATCAAAATAATTTTCTTATTTTCTCACTAAGTGTGGGTTGCACCATCTTACTTAACTTTGACAAACGTCAAAAATCTGTCAAACTCCATACAAAAAACATCGGTTATAGTGATAGTTACCGTCAAAGTCAGGTGGTGCAACTCAGCTTAAGCGTTAATCTTAAATTCGCTTCTAAATTTAACAGAAGAAGACCTATTACAAATAAATAAATAGAAGTAAAACAATTAATACAATAATAAACTATGGATTACAAAACAGCGAGATAACGACGATATTATTTCCTTGCAAATATCATTATAGTGACTTCACTATCAACCCACATACTCGTACGAGCACATTATTGGCTGTTCCATTGTGAGATTCTACCTATATCTAGGCACAAAACCTTCTCTAGCTCGTTATTTCAAAGACCTTTAGGTTGCGCATCCCAAAGAGCCTTTGAAATCTAGTCTTTGGTTTTATTGCTGGAAGGAATTGCAGCAAGCTTTTGTATGCACATGTTGTTTCGAATATTGCGAATATTAGGGATGTGCCAAATGTAAATATCTATAAAAAGAAATTTCATTAAGTGAATGTTATAATTGTCAATATGACAGATAGCTGATAAATAAGGACTAACAAATACACTTGAATTTGAGAAGTAAACTAAGGATTTAGCTTTAAAATGAAAACATCAATGGGAGATTTATGGTACTTAAAATAAATATCGACCTTAAACTAAATTATTATGAAAAAATAATTAATTTATTATAGTACTATTATTGTTTAAAAATGTAGTTACAGTATGTCGATTTTGAAATCATTTCAGAACCAATTTAAGCAATTGGACTTAGATTTAGCACAACCCTATCAGGCTATCCCATATTCGCGAATGCAGCCGACATCTTGAAACTATCAGCCGATAGTAGGTACGTTTTAAAAATAAAACTGTCTATAGTTCGCTATTCCAAATGTGCCCATTTTGTAAATAAATATTATGTCCGAAATAGATTAAATTGTTTTTATGGAACCAAACAGCATGAATTGATACATGTGAACTTTAAAATAAAAATAGCACAATAGCCTAATCAGTTTCCTTGAACATTAAATCACAAAAAATGCACGACAAAACGTTAGGTACATTCTTAAGTGGACAGAAAAAAAAATCTTTATAATAAAAAGTTTGAAAGCTATAAACCCTTCATTAGGCGACGAAACTGCGCCAACTTCAAACGAAATATTATGTCGATATCATAATAATTTTATTGAAGTTTGGTTTGGTTAGGATTTTGCAGTCTAGAATTGGGGCTATAATCAGGGCCTTTTCAAGGCGAGAGTAAATAGGCACTCACAGTCATTTAACATCAGGTGCGATTGCGGTCAAAATTAAATACCTGAATTGTTCTGTATGAAAAAAAGGGTAATCTGATAATCAATAATGAAATGTTAAAAATACAAAGGTTATGTTTTATTCTAAATAATGATCTCGATTACTAGAAGATAGAAGGAACTTCAAATAAAATGATTAATAAGACTGACGTTACATGAATCGCTTTAGGGCAGAGGTAATTAATTACTGAACCCTTAACTTTATTTATTTTCATTTGTGGAATTGTATCGAGAAATATCTTCAAAGTTAATATTGAAACATGATTATTATTGTAACTTAACTCTCTTCTAAAGTTTTAATTGAATAGGTATTGAAAAGACTGGAAAGGTTTCTGAGATACCTAGTTATCCCAAGTTAGTTAAGATAAATATTGTTAACTTAAAATAATGTTAACGTTCAAATATTTCTATTCTATGGCCAATATTAGCTCGCTGCTAGTTTAGAAATGTCAGATTGACTGCTAAGCTAATAGACTAAAGAGCTAGTGAACGCCAGTCCTACGACATTTTATAAAAGCTGAAAGTTTGTCAGCGTATGCTTCTAATAAAGGTTAGAATGTTGGTGAATCATGGAAGTTTGGGTCATCGACGTGGCTTTTGCAGCTATCTTAAAAAAAACTGTCTGGCAAGGAGTTGGAACCGTCAAAACTATCTGGCTAATGTGGAAATTACTTCTAATTATTGACACGGCGTTTAACAGCTCTTAGTCTATAAGTAGTATAATACGCAAATAACAAAGGAATTATCGCCCGTATTCACAAACATTACTATAAGGTCTCACAGAGTGTGAGGACGGACAGGGTGACACACGAACCAATCACAGAGCTCTATTCAACGCTGTGCGTTCGATTTGCTGTTTCACTTGGGCAAGCATTGTTTGTGAATACGGGCGTTATGACTCTTTCCCGCGCAGACATCTTTTTGCAGGAACTGTTTTTTACTGGATCCCGTTTACGTGTTTTAAACATTCACACGAGAATTTCGTTGCATTGTCCTGCAAAAAACCGATCCGTTCGAATTTGGAATTTGAATTTCAAACTGACACAAGTGTTAAGTTAATTTTTGTGCTTGTTTGTTGTCAGTTTTCGGTGGGATCCCGCAAAACTGGAATCCCGTGGAAAAGGGCTAAAGCTCATAGCAGGCTTATAACTCTGAAACAAGCTGTCATCGCCTTTCGCGCGCTGTCAATGTGAGGCGAAGCGTTTACGTTACGAAGAATACTTACCGCCTCGAGATATAGGTATTGATGATATAGGTTGGGTTTTTATTGGCGGTCAAGCTGTAGATCCTGGCTACACAGGAGTTGCAGTGGTGGGAAAGAGAGGTGGAAATAGTCCCGTTCTAGGTTGATAAAATATGTGCTACGTCCTTTAAACTTCCACAGATATCAATTTTTCGATCCAAAGTGAACGAATGACAGTCGAATCGGCATAAACACCGAGCATACGAGACTGCAGATAACGCTCATGCATACACTATGTTTTATGCATCGCCTCGACCCAGCCGTGAAACGGGATCGGTTTCTAGTTTTTGTTCGGGTTAATTTTCATTGGGATAGTCCGTTTTTTCAGGGGTAAAATAATCGTTAGAGCTCTTTGTTAGGTGACTCTATTTGTTTAATTTTAGTTGGTACTCTAGTCAGAATAAACAGAATATTGCTAAACTTGTAATAGCTATTTCAAATAGCAGTAGTCTAGACGTCTTTACTGTAATTGACTAAACCATGTAATACCTACACCAGTGTTTTTCAACCTGTGGGGGGTCGCGAAGCCTCTCTAGGGTCGCGAGATGTCATAAAAACTGACCCAGTAAAAAAGTAAAGTTTTTTAAAGATATATTTATCTACAATCTAATAAGCAAATGTTGGATTGAAGTATTCGGTTCCCACAACATTTTTGTAATATTATAAAATGCATGAAAAAAAGCGAACGTTCGGGGGGTCGAAAGTATATTTTGATACTTGGTCGTGTCATGAAAAAGATTGAAAAACACTGACCTATACTGACATTCTTAATAGCAAAGTTAATTGGACAAATAGTGGTGTACTAGTTGGTACTTTGGACTTGTTCGCGTCGAACCTGTTTGGACCGAATCGGCCTATCGCGATAAGTTTGCCGCTGGCGATATGACGTCACTCGAAGGAATGCATCTATAACTTTAACAAACTATATAGAACATATTTTTTATTTATTAATACATATTGATAAAAATTGTGTATTTGCGTAAAATAAAACACTTAATTGCGTTTAATCACTAACAAGTTGCGTTTAATCGCGGTTGGAGGAGGGGACGCGCATTCCCCGGACCGGCAAACTTAGCGCGAACAGGTAGTATATCGATTGCCGGAAGACAACCAACTACGAACGACGAATCCCACAAAAGAGTCCCGTCCCCCTAAACATGATCAATTTGCATTCAGATATGAGGACCATGTTTTAGCGAAACCAATCAGAGGAAGAGTTACGCTGTAAGACTAGTTTCTAAACTTGTAACTAATTAGTTTTCAAGTTAGGTATTTATAATTTAGTTTGAGATTTGAGATACAACTCTTAACGAACTTTTGTAACTAGTTTTCTGTTATGGTTAGATTTTTTTTATCCACATTGAGGAAGCTCTTGGCCTGTATCTCACCTGATAGTAAGTGATAATATTTTGTTTAATACATAGCTACGAAGTGAATAATTGAAGTTAGTGACTTAACCCACGCCTTAGTGGTGTTTCGAGCGCCATCGCTCTGCCTGCCGGCGACAGAGCCCGCCTCTTGAAAAAGTAATGGCTATCCGTGAATACCGATAGCACTCCTCCCAATAAGTGTGACCATCAGGGGTGAAACCTTTTATCTGCTTTAGTAGGAAAATACGAGTATGTATCGAGTTACTAGTTTTTATGATGTTTTTATGATGAATGAGGGCTATCGTTTTTATACTTAACAGTTGGCACCCCTGGCGATTGACAGGACATTACTATACAGTGGCGCCATCTTGATAGTCCTCCTACCACTTTAGCGCTCACCAGTTGGTGCCACTGTCATCGCTACTAGCAAGTGACAGGACCTTACTCTACAGTGGCGCTAACTGGTGAGCGCTAAAACGATAGCCCTCATTACGAGCATTGAAAAAGTAATAATAAAAGCACATTTTGTTTATCATTGTATCATTTCTTTATTTCTTAGGAAACGGTTTCATAAGTGGAATAGCTTTTATTTATAGGTAGGTACTACTACTGTGTCAATAAAAGATGAACGTCATGTTATGTAGTAATCTTGTTGGATTTGAGGATAATCCACAAGAAGGAAGCTAAGGTGGAATTGCTTCCTTCCGAGCGGGTGTTATGCTCGGGGACCAACGTCCAGTTGTTAACCATCTGGGTTTTCCATTTATGCTAGTCTTAGTAGAAACTCTGACACCGCGATTCAGGTTTGTAAGTGCGGTAGCGTGTTCCATACTAAGGTAGGTGTCAGCGCCATCTGTTGGGTGGTGACTGTAGTGGCGTGTCGATAGGTGTCGACACAATCTCTTAATAGCTTTTTCGACAACATGCATAGTTCCGAATCATTGCAAAAAAAAGAGATTTTTTAAAATACAATTTACAAAAAAAGGCATGAAATACTCCTTCAATTTCAAACAGATTCGCCCCTAAATTCCACAAGTGGTCCAAGAAGGATCTTTTAAATGAACTAATTAGAAGTTTTTGCGAACTCGCAGTCGGTCGTAAAGCACGGAACCCGCGCGTTGAAGCCGGAGTTTCGGCACAGCTGCGACTGATGACGAACGAAACACCCGGCATGGTTCGGCGTAAGTTTAAAAAGTACAGCGATTTATACAGGGTTGAAATAACCCTAGAGCGAAGCAAAAACCGATATAAAGCGATTTATACAGGGTTATTTTACGAAACGAAATAAACGACCTAATCTATTCGAAGACTCTTTGTGATCGATAAGAATGGTCTAGTGACCCTAGTCCTGAAGCAGTGGTAGGGTTAATACTGGGACGTGTAAAAGTGCTTTTTTAAGCCTATTTACAGAAATAAATGAGTTTTATATGAGTTTTAGTGGTTATGAAGTTGGACTCAGGATTGTCAGTTTTGATTTAAATGAAACAAATAAATAAAAAATATCCCTGTAAATTCAAGTGCCTAAATATGTAGGAAAAATAAAGCATTCAAGACAACCGTATTCACAGGAAAAAATAAGTCACTTTAGAATTTTTGTGCTTTATGACCTCAAATACATTATCATTGTGAAGTTTCCCAGTTTGGTTAAACCATTGCATGCTGGAATCGGCCTATGAGGAAGATGATATAACTTTAGGGGGGTTTATGTTACTACTGCGCCTAAGTACAGTGCAGTGTGCCTACCATGAGTTTACGTTAGGTGTGCTCGCTAGCGACTGCGTAAAAAAATGACATTTAAATGTATGACATATTGTGCAGCGCCCCTAGCGGCTACTTTTAAGAAATAAAATCTTCATAGAACTTTTTGACGTATTCGCTAGCGAGCTCACCTAACGTAAACTCATGGTAGGCACACAGTACTCGGTTAGAGCAAAGTAACTTGTGACGTAAAGCAAACGTGACAGTTAATTGTGTTGGTCGTTAACTAATGAGCATGGGATGTTTTGCATTCCACGGGGTAACAACAATAATGATCTTTTACTTAGATGGCAAGAAAGACAAATACAAGTAAATATACTTCAATGAGATCTTTCGTAGTTAAGCGAAACTAAACTTAGATCTCATTTGCATTCACTTTCAGGTTAAATTGAGTTAAAACATAATGTAGTTTAGGTCCAAAATAATAAAAGTACAATTTTAATATAAATTCAGCTATTGTTAAAAAGCGAGAATAAAATTACCTCAGCGTAACGTTGACAACTTACTTTTAACGTAAACGAAACGTTACCAAGCACACGTTATGTTGTCAAGTTTAATGAAACCGTAACTTCGCGTCACGTCATTCTGACACGTTATTTGTAAAGGTACAATGTTAAAAAACTTTGTCAAAGAGAAAAACGTTGTATTGAGAGTTGAAAATTATCGGTGATTGAGTGTTAGTTTTTACACGAGAGTGGAGTAAATAGGGGTAGAAAGAGGAGAGAAAATAACATAAGATGTAAACCTAATTTTAATTTAATTTACTGTGAAAGCTTTCACTTGTTTTTGTTTTTAATAAGATAGTAAATCAGTGTCATAGCTGAAACAATGGTCTTTCAGCCAATCTGTCATTGTTGAAAGTAAGCCTCCCAAGGAAAGCCACATGTCAGTAAATAAGTATAATTTATTAATGAATAATTTACATAAAACTGACAAAACTCATACAGCGCAAAATAATTAGTCACCAGAAGGCTACTCCGAAACGCTGTTTACGTAGTTTCGGGTCTATCTGTCACCGTTGCTCAAGTTGGCATCTAGCTTTGCGAGAGAGGGATGCCAACATTCGAAGCTTTGGATGACGTTTTTCGGAGTAGTGCCGCTGCTACGGGCTACGGCGAGCTACGCAGCTACGGCGCTACGGGCGTTACAAACAAATTATTATGCTACGAATATTTCTTGCAAGAAATTGCTGCAAGAATTTAGTTATTCGGAGAGAAAAACGTCGTTTGACATATTTTTTGGACTGCAAAAATGCGTCAATTTTCTACTTAAATTACTTTTTGTTCATAGGTAATTACTAATTTTATATCGTGTGATGAACATGTCATTTTTATATCATAATTAAAAATTGGCGATTAGTATTGTTTTTTGTGCAGTAATATTATTAGAACGAACCAGACTATATCGTATCAGACTTAAATACACATCGACCGTCTAGTTAATCAAAGAAAATAACTTTATGGAACCAAAATGAGAAGGCAGTAAAAGTGTGATTTTCGTGAATCTTTGCGTAGTTGATTTGAGTAAATACGACTAGGTATAAGGTACTCTGAATATTACCTGAATATATTATTCAGACTTCTAATTTTGTGTGGGTAGAAGCAACAGCCCTCGTCAGGCCTAATGAGCTACTTTGACCTTTATTTAGAACACGAAAAATTTAACATTTTTGAAATTGATATAATTTCATTTGCCCGTGATAACTTTAGTAATACTTGGGTTTACTACTCTTTCTTAGGTTTTTAACATGTATTTTATCAGACTACATAATAAGTATACGGTTTTGTTGAAAAATTGCGCCTATTAAAAGTACCTAATGTGTCCTTCTATGTTCTTCATATTAATTTTGTTGCGGGTCCAATGACAGTTTAACTTTCCCCCGGACAAACTTGACCTTCACTGGTTGGATTTTTGTTGGCGGTCAAGCTGTAGATCCTGGCTACACAGGAGTTGCAGCGGCGGGAAAGAGAGATGGGAATAGCTTTTTGTTTTCTCTTTCTCTTGCGCCCCCCTACGACGACGACGTCTACGACGGATTAGCAAGCTGAAATGGCAATGGGCAGGGCACATAGTACGCAGAACTGACAGCCGATGGGGCAGCAAGGTTCTGGAGTGGAGGACGACATCATAAAGGTAGCAGGAAAGCGCTGGACGCAAGCCGCTACCAACCGGGTAACATGGAAAGCATTGGGGGAGGCCTATGTTCAGCAGTGGACGTCCTGTGGCTGAGATGATGATGATGATGATGATTTCGCCCCACTGCTGCGTGTTCCCTGCTGCCAGACTTGTGGTCTCCTTTCTCCTCTTACATCTCTAAGACAAGCTTTGGCGGTTTTGATGTATGCTGAGCGGGTGCCTTTTTGTCAAAGGGGCACAAGCAGTTATCTCTCTCTGTATGTACCTATGTCTTGCTTGCTTTTATCCCTTTCTGTCGAATAAAACGTTTTCTATTCTATTATTTTTCAGTCATAGTAAATGTCATGTGAATAACAGTACAACGTACATATTCGTGCAACAGAGTGCTCGGTGAGTGTGCGGTCAGCGCCTGTCTGCAACGTTTTACCCCCTAATTGAAATGTTCTGACATTGTTATATGAGCAAGTTGGGTTACGACAAACTTTTTAATTGTTAAAAATATTGGGCAACAATTAATGTATTAATCTTTCGGTTTTAAAATATAACAACTACACGAAAAAATACTGCAGAATTGAGAGCTCGTCCTGTTTTGAAGGCAGTAAAAACAATCATTACGTAAGTACTCATCAAAATAATACGTTGACATAAGTGCTTATTAAAATAATAAAATGAATTCAATAACACCAAATTATAGGTCATAAATACAATTTGTAAAACTTTTTAGATGACCTTTTTATATTTTATTCTTTAGATATTTTAAGAACACTAATGAGGGCATTAGTGTTAATAATATGTCATGAGTGCTCGTACGCAGTACTATTATATTATTATTCTGTAGTGCTCGTAACAAAATATTTTTCTATTTGTCGCAGAAAATTATTTTTAAATCAAATATTCCACCAAAAAGATTCTTTAATTCCAGCCAGTATCAATCGAGTCGAAAAGCTGTCTAAATTAACGCCTTCGCGCGTAAGTGGCAATAAAAAAGAAAAACGTCAAACGAAATCCCATCGCAGTTGTTTAGAGGGCAATTACTGGGCACCACATGAGACGGAATCAGGTTAGTCCGAGTGAGGCGATTAGCTCGCTCCGACAATCGATTCCTGAAGCAATGGTCCATGAAATCCCGCCACTTAGCTACCCAATTTTGAACCTTAAAGCTGGACGCCAAAGTAGATTTTGAGGTGGTAATTAGAACAGTTTATTCAGCGTCCATTTAAGTTTTGGACTGTTTCAGTTTATGTCGTCGACTCTTCGCCTCTACACATCTGGATTTAAGACTGGAACAGTTGTTGCAGTATTTGAGGAGTGATTAGTTAAACTTATTTGCAGTTTTAGCATGTCTGTTAACAAGAGTGGTTTTAAAACGGCGTAGCTTCAGTAATTTGGTAAGCAACTCTTCTTCTGTTTCTCTAACAATTGACATCACATAAGATTGAGATACCTTAATCAGAGCCCCGATTACGGTAACTTTTAACGTTTCCAATCCAGACGCGCTTCTGATTCTGCGATACGATTGGTCAAAACAGCTGACGTACGCTGTTGAACGACCAATCGTATCGCAGAATCGAGAAGCGTGTCTGGATTGGAGACGTTAAAAATTACCGTAATCGGGGCTCAGATCAATAGCTTAACGTGTCCTGTAATATTTAAGACGGGGTTGATTGGGTTCATTCAAGCTAAAGTCCCAAACTGAAAAAAAACCATGATCAGTGTTCAATTTGGCTGTCCTAACTAGGAATAGGCTAAATTCCTAAAAAAAAACTTTTTTACATTATCAAAAAAAAAAAATTGGACTCGTATATTTCTATTTGTCAATCAAACAAGAAATTACGAAGTTATTATGTGTTGAAGTTCCGCGTGACGTCACAAAGTGCTGCAATTTTAATATTACCGACGGACTAATTCAAACTCTGATTTTTTTCTCAGGAAACATCTCTATTGAACCCAAAATATTTTTCCGATTGAGAAAGTACAACTCTAACCTCTGGACCATAGAGGCGTTAATTTGAAGGAGGAGGAAGGGAACCATAAACAATTTCCTGTCAAGCTCGAATATTAAGAAAACAAGGCTCAACTGTACACGGTTTTCAATTTTAGGCGACGAATGTAGCTGTCAACTAAAACTGTGGCTCTAACGTCCACATAATGGACTTTATTACGTATGCATAGAGTTCGGTTTAGTGTGCCACGTTTGTGCTAAAGAGAGTTTGGTGCGAAATCCTCGTATATTCCCTTTGTGAACATGTGCCCAGAGTGCTGTAAGTGACAATTTAATTTTACACGTTTACACTTACATTTTAGCGGATCAAATGCTAAGGCTGAGTTGCACCACCTAACTTTGACCGTAACTTTGACGATAACCGGTGTTTTTTGTATGGAGTTTGACAGATTTTTGACGTTTGTCAAAGTTAAAGTAAGATGGCGCAACCCAGCCTAAGCAGTGAAACTATTTCAAGATTCGAATAAATTAGTAGGGTTAGCAATAAACATTCTTTAAAAAGATAAAAACAGTGTTTAAATCATTATCTTGCCCTTGGTTATACTTGTACAAACATTATCTAAATATTTTAATCAACGGTACGTGTAATTTTAAAAAAGTTTGATAATTAAGGTTTTTTATCGCATTACATTTTATAGGATTCTATAACTTGTTCTTCGTAATAAATGCCTAGGTCATTTTATTTTTAAATTTTGAACTGATATGTCTGGGTCACTTTTTATTTTGCACAGATTTTCTAATTATACAACTAGACTGATTAAAATTAGACCTTCCTTATAAATTTTGTTTTGACTCCTCAATTTTCACGCACATCTTTATTTCTCAACCTGTAGTTTCCAGTTAGCGCACCACCATTATGGGCGCGTATAAAAGGTGGAACACCTTTTATACGCGGAACACCTTTTGTAAGGCTTTGTACACACGGACAAGTTGCCTTAATTGTTGCTTCCTCGAAGTTGCAGTTCGGACTAGTTCGCGCTTGTTTGTCCTAAAGATAATCAAGACGTGCTTCTAGTGCGCTGTTTGTGGAGGAGAATAAAAAATTTGCGTTTAAAGATAAGTATTTGGTGTTATTTTACCTTTTTCTAAGTAAAATTCACTCCTAAATACAAATAAAACCAAATGATCTACTTTACTAGAACAATGTGTTTAGTCAGTCAGTCAGTTATCTTACTATTCAGCGAAAATAGTAGCGTGTGTGTATAGTGTGGCATATGGCACTATGTCACGCTCAAAATCAAATTTTATAAAAATATATCTTCTTCTTCGAATAATACTAATGACATAAATGGTCTCATTTATTTATTAGCCTTACTTGTGCTTCGGCATCCTAGACTGCATCTCACTTAACATCAGATGCGTTGCGGTCAAATACCTACCTTGATGCATTAAAAAACATTTGGCTAATGCTGAGAAGGAGCGCTACATCAAAATCAGTTACCACCGGTTTAAAATGTCGTGTAGTGGAAGCATTATTTCAGAAGCAGGTTGCTGAGCTGACCACGCATACTTGTCCACTCTGACGTGGCACGTCGGGACAACGTTGCACAAAGCTACCTGCAACATGAGCCGTGTCACGTAACGTCACTAGATGGCGGGACACTGGGCAACGTTGCAGCGTCACGTAGGTGAACGTTGTGTCATATTGTGAGATATTTTGTCACATTGTATTTCTCTTGGAACTATTGGGCAGTTTGCTAGAATCATCATCCAAGACTCTTTAACACTACAAGCCCCGCGAATTCAGACAATAGATAAATTAATTGCTAACGCGGTCATAATTATGCGACCGCTTAGGGTTTGATGGGTTAAAAATAACGTGAAAGTGTCATAAACTATATATTATATAAATAAAATCTAACCCTACTACACCCTATTAAAAAAATGGCAAAGATTGTTGGTGAGCTGAGTTGGCTTTTTTTGTCCCTTATAACATATTTTTGAGGGGAAAGTTCTTCTCAATCTGCCTTTCCTGCGGTAATAAAGAAAAGTAAGATACAATAAATTTTAATCCCTTGGACGACACTTGCATCTAATTATGGGGAAAGTTTGTCGTGCTCATAATGAGGATTTATTCGCGTTTTTTCTTTGTTTTATGAGCCGTAAAGCAGGCTCTCGAATGAAAATGCGGGAGAATGCACATATTTTTCAAAACAATTCTTAAGCTTTTGCATAAAATTTAGGTTTTTGTTATTTCTTAAATGTGCGAGCGGAATAAATGATTTTTTTAAAAAGTAAGTAGTAGTAAAGTAGTTTTTTTAAAGTTTTATAATGTTTATGTGTAGCATTGTATGAATATAGTACAGTACATGGTTAGTCTGTATCGTTTGGGTAGTAAAAACAAGTCACAGATCTAACGCTAGACTAAATTCACTATAACACCTTAGTAGTCAATCTGTCAGAGTATCGAAACTGAAGTCCTCCTACACGGAAGACTACACTTCCAAAGTTTAGTCTCCAAAGACCACAAAAATAATTTAGTATAAACATAGTATATTTTATATCCATCCATCCTATAGTAATATTAAGCTACCCTCGTACCAACATCGGCGATCAATCGCAGCACACCCGTCATCCGCATCTAACGCGATGACAAAATGGCGGCACTCGACAAAATGGCCGGCGATGATTTGTAGCGATACTGTAACGGATTCGCCTGAGTTCTGATAGGCGCATTAGCGTCATGGCGGTCAATGGACGTCGTTTGTTGCGTAAATCACTTCAGGAGCGTACACGCATCTGTTGTTATTTCTATTGTCACGAAAATAACAAGGTATTTTTGTGTTCAGTGGCTTTAAGGTATAATCTAACTACCTTTATGAAAAACGGTCATCAAAGGGGTGGGACTAACAACATAAAAACTTTAAAGGAATGATTTTGGGGTCAATACATTTTTTGCTGACCATTTTTTGAGTTGCTCTTACCAAAGATAGCCAATAGGCGTCAGCCAAACCACAGTCTTAAACAGTGTCAGATACTTAATTACGGTTTCTTTTTTCCCATCTTTTCTCTTATTATTTCTCCTTTGTTTGTCATGGATTCTTTTAATTAGCGGTGATTCTGAGTGGGATATAATTTTTGCAATTTGGAGCGTGCTGTCCGCTGAATTCTAATGGCTTCCTACGTAAGCTTTATATTATTGAAATTCATGGCTGCACTTGCTGAAAACTCAGTGATTAATATTATAACGTGTTGCGATTAATAATAAATACAAAATTTTCTGCAAGCAGGTTTTCCACGGCTTTTACACATCTTCGTATAATTTTAACTCTACCACTGCTTCAGGACAATAAGGTGGGCCAGACCTGAGAAGAAGTAGCGCAAGAAACTCGAAATTGGTAACAACTCAGTAATTCGTAAAAAATATTTTACTATTTGTCATGAAAGAATAAATATTCCAAGTAAGATAAAAAAGCAAAAGACTTAGATTTTCCCAGAAAAGTTATTAGTACTAAATAACTGCCGACAGTTATTTATTCAGTAAGTAAATATAATTCTTTCAACAAATAATGATTCCAACTCAAGAAATTCAATTTCTCAGCTGTTATTTCAGTAGCCGGTAAGTTTTTATTCTTCAATCTAGATTAATACTGGAAATAATAAACCTTTGTCTTGAAAGCCCTCGACTGGGGACTCGAATTAAATATTGCGACAACTATTGTGAGGCGGGATTGAATTCCAACTTCATTTATTTGGCAAATCGACCTTTTCTATTAAGTGCTGAAGCTTTTAGAAGCCATGTTTTGAAAATTAATACTTAAATTAATTCAACCAGAGAATTGTGGTTACTTGATTGACTGTTCTGTAAATTAACTAATACTGAAATTTCACAAGTGTGGTTAGTTAACTTTAGCTTACAATTTCTATTATGTCTAGTCGTCTAGCGGTCAAAACTAGTTTCATAAATTTAGTCCTGTGATTGGCCTGTAGGTATATCGAATTTCAGCCAGTCAAAACCTAAATATGCTTGCTTTGCATGAAATTTAATCAAGTTTTTATCTTCCTTCTGTACAGTTCGAGATATACGGTGCGGTCCTAGAGTTTTGACTTCAGAGTGAAGTCGTCATTTGTTTTAATCGACATGGACAGAATAGCCGCAGACTTATCGACTCGGAAAGGGATCAACAACACCGTATCGTCTTTCGCGAGCAGTCATCACCTTCCGCGCGCTGTCAACCGCGAGGCGAAGCGTTTACGTTACGGTGCGAATAAGTGTGCGTTACAGTATGGTGTTTCCTACAAAGAATACTGACCGGCTCGGGTTGACATGGTTACAATCCCTTTCCGGGTTGATAAATGTGCTTCGTCCTTTAAAACATAACAAAACAAAGTAAGATATAAACAGGCAGCGGAATTGTCGTTACTTTCCGCGGCATCAATTTGTTTATCGTCGATATAATGACGACAAGCATAAAGCGTCGATGAGCGATAAAGGGAACGACCATCGCGACCATTAGTAATAATTTGAGGGACACCAAAATACACTCCGATACTTGACGTGATATCTGATTGGATCGCTTTAGGTTGTACATTTCAACGAGAAATAATTGTAACTTATTTTGGGAAATGGTGATTTCAGTTGATGGTTTATAGGGGTAAAACAGTCAGTGGAATTTGAAGGCAAGCGGAAGATCGTGGGTTCAATTCCCGCCTTAGGCAGTTCGATTTTTCAAGTTATTTATAATTTTCAAATTAGTTTGAGATGCGACTCTTAACGCTAAAAATTAAATAACTAAGTCAGTGGAATTGATAATAAAGTCTTATCACAAAATTTGAAATTTTATTGGTCTAGAAAACAAGCTCAAAGACATGCTTATAAAATAATGAATGACCTTGCCATTAAATCTAGTTTTAAAAAATGGATTGATCTTCTGTCGTTGGTTGTCGGTCTACTTTGTAGGTGGATTAATAGGTAACTATAATACGCTGTATCTGCATCAGATCAGAATTCAGAATAATCAGAAAATAGCAATCCAATAAAAAAGCAGCTACTCCAATACCTAACAAAGAGTTCCAACTATCAGGCACTCGGTTTTATTCCGGTTCAATTAATCGCGTGGCAAATGAAGTTGGCAGCCACCTCCTTCGTAGGTATTTTTAATTAAAGCAAGCCCCGTTGCCCGCTAAGAGGTTAGGGAGAGGTTATATTAGACAAGGGAGCGGAGGAGGTAGCGGAAAGCGGGTCATTCTTTTTAACCACAACGGAAAGCGACTTGGTGGAAACTGGTGATCAGGCTGGAGGTGGAAGCGAGCTTCGCCCGGAATCCTTGATTACATTACGACATTTCCCTGTCAATAATCTTTTGTAAAATCACCAGCGCACTTCAGTCTACTTCCATGTGTTTATAGGCAATCTAAGGCAGATCATCAATTAATTTTTTTAGCTTCTAGAAATGCTGTAAGAAAACTATGTCACTTTATATTGTTGGAACGTGCTCTATATTGCGCTAGATAAGATGAGATCAGATCTCAAGGAGAGATTCTCTTCTTTTCACAAGCAAAATGTGTAATGGAGTCCCATAAAATTAGTTAGACTCGTAACGTAATCAACAACCAAAATTTTACATAATTACGCCATAAATTGTAAGAAGATTGTTATTTTAATGTTCCAATTTCATGTGACTATTTTAGTAATTGCTTGAATATGGAATAATTTACGAAAACAAGATTTATATACTTTTGGAAGATGACCTTTAAATCGCTTACTCGTGCTAACAAGCCCGCGGTCTACCCTCCAGCATTCCATATTTACGTTAATAGGATAAAGTTTTATAAACGGGAAGATGTTTTCAATAAGGTGAGCCTTAAATTGTGGGCGGAGTCGGATGCAAATGTGCGACCTTTTCACTTAATGCTCTCTTTCAGAATACGAGTATTCATTGAAACTGTTTATTTTTTGTTGTTTATGTAAACTATTATTGTAATGAAAAGGTTATATTTAACTAGTGGCCGCACAGGTTTTACCCACTTAGGGGTGGAGTTTCGTAAAATCCGTTCTTAGTGAGCACCTTCGTTCTAAAAGGCACATGCAAAATTTGAGACTCCTAGCGCTTGTAGTTTCTAAGATTTTGTGATGAGTGAGTGAGTCAGTCAATCAGTGACCTTTCGCTTTTATAGATATAGAATTCGTTATAGATTGTAAGTATGTATGAAGTTGTTAGGACCACTTGTGAATTGAGACCTAGCATTTTTAGTTGACAGCCTTGAACGACCATTTTGGCGTAATAAAACGTTGAATTTTTCAATTTGCCACAAAATAGCATTACACGAATTCAATACAAAAATGCATTGTGTAATTGGCTTAATATCATCCCAATTTACTATACTCGGCTAGTTGGCTACAATCAACACGTTAATCGTCTCAATTGAACACGCTCTTGCAAATCACATTACAAACCCAGTTAATACAATTAAATCGTATCGTACTATTGTCATGATAATACGTTACTGCTTATGCTCCTATGTAAATCAATGTACGTTAATGCACTGCACCAACCGGCAGTCTAATAATCCGTAATTTAGTAGATGGGATACGTCAATTAATTATCATAATACACAGCGATGATGGATTACTGGCATTGGCTTAAACGGTGCGTTGTTTAGCTAATTGCAATGTTTGGTTCAGTGGTTTGACATGTCGCGAATGTTATGGTTGATATAACATTTTATTAATCAGAGTAAGAGCTTCCTATCTTCTTTTCACAAAGTAACAAGTAGTAACGAGTTAGTACGGGACCGAAGGTAAAAAGGTAAAAATAATAGACCTAATTGGGTTTTCAAATTGAGACTCGGCGTCAGGCATGGTGAGAAAATATGAAGCATAAAATAAATATTGTATGGAGTAACAGCCTTTTAATTTTTATAGTTTTTGTCAATAAAATTATGGACCAAGGGGTTCATTGTACTTTTGTTGGGCGCACGCACGCAATTTGGGACTCCTTCAAAACTAAACTTACCTCTACAAAATACTGTTGCTCCTATCTTTCTATCTCAAAGTGTGCGAGAAAGATCTCAACGGGTAGTGAGTTCTAGCAGTTTGTAATAGAATAGGACCTTAACTAAAGAGTTAGTCGCAACTGTCTTGATGTACACTTTCTTTATGGGTCGCTAGAGACATCTGATAAGATTCCGGAATGTAGCAGAAGTGTCTACTTAGTAGTAACTTTACAAAATTAAGGTAAGATGAAAGATTCAGTTCAAAAGACGAATGTAGAATTTTCAATATTTTTTAACCAACTTCAAAAAAATGAGGACGTTCTCATTTCGAGAAAAGAATCTTACTGTTTAATAAAATTGTTCATTACTATTAGCTCGAAATTGTATCAAAATAAAACAATTATTTTAAATTCACGTGAATCCTAAATTGGGCTCGAGTTGCTAAAACAATGGAAATCTAAATTAACCGCACGATAAAAGTTGCGTATTCAACTAAAATTTTATCGGGTCATCAAATAATCGTTATTAATGTGGCGTGGCGTACGTGAACCGCCCACGTTCACGTGAGCGGAGCGAGCGGAATAAGCGAGCACTAGGGATGTTCTGAATTTATAAAAAAATCTATAAGTTTTTAGTGTTGATTTTTTCAAGCGTCACGACTGTATTAATTTTTATGTATAAAACATAATGAAAAGACTTGTTTAATAAGTTTCCTTCACCCTTGGAAGGGACTTTAGCTATTTGAAATCCGCCTTGAATTAATCACAAGAAAATAAAGAAAGAGTTCCAAGCAAAAGGTTGGTTTCTCTCCTAGCATTATGACAGATGATAAATGATGGTTAAACGAGTACTTCTCATGAAAGACCGTAGAGGTCACCTAAGCTAGTTTTAGGTCAGTCTGGTGAGTTGAGGAGATAACTACTTTTTAAACGATATTCTAATACGAGTACATAACGACTTAGCTTTTGATATATTCAAATTTTCAATCGACAAAACATCGATGTATCAAAAATAACATCGATATTTTCCCCAGATCGGCCAAAAACTCAATTAAATTGTTTCGACCGATTGAAACCTTCCTAACCCGTTTCGCTCGGAAGTCGTTCAGCGAAAATATTCATTTTAATTAATCCCTTTAAAGGGCTGTGAGGTTTCACTGGTATTATGTTTAGCGAGGGATTTGAATGAGTGGAAATCATTTGTACTCTATCGAGTGAAAATAACAGAGTATTTTTATGAAATACTCATTGCTTTTAAATAATTTTCCGTTTATAAATCGAGATTACTTAAAGAATACGTCAATGGAAAAATCAATTGACACATTTTTAGATAGACAAAAAATACAGTTAAATAAAATATCCTTTTAGTTACTTAAAACTATTTTTTACAAAATTCATTTAAAATAAATTAAGGTTCAGTATTTTGAGTGACGTCTTATTAAAGAACTAATATCGTTAAACCCTCTACAAGCAACTTCATTTACATTTTCATTATAAAAATAAGAACATAATTTGCGAGATAAATTAGTTTCAGTGGAGGTGGATAAACATTGAACTCTACAGCGAAAGTTGTTGACTAAGGTCAACATCTGCAGGTGACAGTTTCTGAAGACCCCAGGCGAAGTTTAATGTCAGGACAAAGAAAATAATTCCATAAAATAAAATATTACAGACGACGGCACATCAAGCTATACAAAGTGGCATCTTATTTAGTTGTGATAGAGACGATTTTGGAATAAAATAGTCTGATGTGATGTCACTGCACATCGTTTTACTTGGAGCGTAATGAAGATGCGATATAATTGTCCCACTTCAAATAAAATTCTAACAAACCTATTTATCCTCATCATTGTGCTGGAAAACTGCGTAAAACATACCTGGAACAAGAAAACATTGAATTAATTTAGGATTAAAAAACAATTAAGGTCCAAACTACATACCAATATTGTCAAAAACTTCTAACACACACTTGGGTATTCACACGACAGTCCAGTTTTGCGGGATCCGGAAAAACTACATTGCCGTGAGAAAGTGCCCTTACGCCCGTATACACAAACAAAAAAAAGCTTTGAATAGAGCTCTGTGATTGGTTCGTGTGTCACCCTGTGCGTCCACGCGCACTGTGAGACCTCATAAGTAACCTCATAGTAATGATGGTGAATACGGGCATTAGTCAATTAAGAAACAAGCTATTTGAAATGAAGTCGGTTAAAAAAGGGCTTCAGGTGAGACACGAATATTCGACATTTCAGCTGCCGTAATTGTTCTTAACCCTGACCTGTCAAGACAAGCCCCAAAAAAAAAATCCATGTAAATATTATGTTCCCAAATAAATACATCCGCATTTCAGCTACATTATACAATACACACACGCAAAATAAACACTGAAGAAATCCCTCTTCCGTTTACGGTGCACGCTCCTTCCGTATGCAGATTTCGTACATACATCAGAGGCACACTATACGATTTCTTCCGGCTACTTAGCCGCACTCGGCAAAACATGTTCACTGCACTTCACGGATTCATTTACATTCAAGGAGACTGTATATCTCGCGCTGCTGTCGTCCTCACTTATGGAACTGTGGGCCACTAAATAAGAGTGCAAATCGCTGATGAATTCTTTAAGGCCGCCTTCCTTCACATTAGGGCGTCAGAAGCGCGACAGCAGCGCGGCAGCGGCATTTTTATAATGTGAAGGCAGGCATCCGCTGTCATATAGTATGAAATTATCGGCAGCGCGTCTGTCACGCGTTTGTCGCCCTGCTAAAGTCGCTTAAGTGAAAGCGCTCTAAAAATCGGTTGTTCATCAAAAGTGACCTTTGTAATCCAAGGCTGGATAATGGTAACTTAATACGACATCAATTCATTATGACAGCCTTGCATTACACAGGATACTTAAAAATAAATCCTACCACGGACTTGCTACAAGCACGGGGGCGGAATTTTAGTTTATAAAGAAACGTGTAAAAAGAGTGTATACTGACCTAATGGATGATAAAATAAACAAAAATAAGAATATTTAATTTATGGAACTACAACTTTTAAATTTATAGCTACAATACGTGCATTGTTGTGTGCCTGTTTGCCTTTAATAAAACATTGATTTGTTCTGTATTTTTATTTTCGAAACAACATCAAAAACCTCAGCTTTCGTGGCCTCAATCTCAATGTTTATATCTAACAGTGCAAGATACTGTAGCGTACATCGACATTCCATCGGCGACCTTACTGCTATCATCACAAGAGCACAATTCGCGTAACAGTTTACTAATTTACAAGAAACCTTCTTGTTTACCAGTCTGGACTGAATTAGAAACAACTTCAGTTGTTTTGGGGCTATTCGTGAATGCAGCGACGAAAATGTCCCGAACACAAGTTTCGTGTTAGAAATAGTAGCATTTAAGATTAAGGAATTAAACGTTGAAATTAAACGCCCAAAACGTTAAAATTTACACTTAGGCTGGGTTGCTTTAACTTTAACAAACGTCTAAAATCTGTCAAACTCCATACAAAGCACCGGTTATCGTTAAAATTACGGTCAAAGTTAGGTGGTGCAACTCAGCCTTAATTTAACAAAATGTTATCTAACCGAATCCCATGAAATTTAAATGATATCAATGACGCAGTTTTCCTTGTCCAATAAAAATATTTTTCTAACCTTTTCATAGCTTTTGTAGCAGGCTATTGACAATTCCATCAATTTATTTATGATACCTTTTAATCTACATAGATACTATTGTGGGTATTTAAAAAAATATTGTATTTCAGCTATTGTTATTATAAAACAATAGCTGAAATACCAGTATTAGTTTGGTGTATCATATTTCAATCACAATAAAATTTGTTTTGATTGAAGTACTGCGGTTAGAACTAAAAAAAATCTATGCAGTAAAAATAACAAGCTTTCGGATAATTCAAACAAACAAGTCGATTCATCCATATTGGATCATTTTCATGTTTTTCCGCAACAAAAGCGAGTTCACTGACACAAATAAAACGTAGCCTACACTTTTAAAATTGGAACTCTTTACTAAAAATATAACTATATGAAAAAAATCCGTTTGTTACGTTTTCACACCTAAACAGCAGAAATAATTTTATGTGTATCTGTATAGAGCTCAAAAGAGATAAATTGAAGAGCGAAGAGAGAAAGAGTATACTGGTATAAAAAACTACTTAATATTTTGCCAACATTTTATATATTTAAAATAAACATGAAAGCTCGTTTCATACTTGATATCTGTCATTCTAACTGTCAGGTATGAAATAAAGGGAAAATGCGTCAGTTTCATTTTTGATGTCTCGAAGTGACAGCGGCAGAATGCTAAAGAATTTTTGAGTAGGTAAGTAGGTATTACATTATACTTTTACGTTTTGTTACATTTTCGTAAAAAATACTTTTTCATGATTATGGAGAATTGATTTTTGAACCTTTTTGTTGGCTCTGAATCGACTAAAAAGGGTCTTGACCAACATGCAGGATCCGTTTTTCTATTGAAATACCTCAAACATTACTATGAATGAAATGTAGCAATGGTAACTTTGAAGACGTCACTCTTCTCACTTCTACAGAGGAAGTGCTACACTTTGATAGTCAGCCATCGGCCTTGTCGCTACGTCACAAAGATATCAAGGCGTGTGCACACAGCCGCTCGGCGCTTGCCCCCAGGCTGCACTTGGCCTAAATACTTCAAATTGATCCGGGTTGTGTGTAATAATATGCTCTCCAAGATTAGTGCAGTCACTACAAATGCACCACAAAATTCTTGTATTTCAACCAAAAAGTATCAATTATGAATGAAAGTGTAGTAATAGTTACTTTCAAGACGTCACGTCACTCTTCTCACTTCTACAGACAGAGGAAGTGCTACACTTGTAAGTTTACACACACAGTGTAAAAGTGCTTTTTTAAAGCCTATTTGCAGAAATAAATGAATTTTATGAGTTTTAAGAGGGTTTTGACAGTCAGCCATCGGCCTTGTCGCTACGTCACAAAGATATCAAGGCGTGTGCACACAGCCGCTCGGCGCTTGCCCCCGGGCTGCACTTGGCCTAATCTCGCCTGCATTGTGCAGACGAACCGTGGATAAAGGAGCACGGAATTAGAGGTGCTGGTCCATTTTACTTTTGAGTGAGTAGTCAGCTAGCTTAGGAAATTTAAAAGAGGTAACAGAATAACTGGGATGTTTTAAAACCAGTTTGTTTTTTCTATTGGGCTCTAATGTTGATGTTTAAAAGCTCTAGATTTGGAATTTTAATGATATCGGCAAAACAAAGATGAACCCACTACACTCTAGTCAGGCTTCTCCACTATTAGACACAAGAAGAGAGTCTGATGCCCGTTTTCACCATCAATTCCTAATTTTTAAGTGACCCCTATGACAAATAAATTCCTGTTATGTGTTACCATACCATAGGGGTCACTTAAATATTATGGATTGATGGTGAAAACGGGCATGAGAGTTTCTTTTCCTGGCCAATAAGCTAAAGGTATAGGTATAGAGGATCCTTCAAGTTCTATGCGGCCAGTATTTGGAACGACCTACCCCCGCCCATGAAACAAAAAATGAGTATTTCAAAAATAAATATAAAGCTGCCTTACTTAAAAAACAAAGAGATGCAGAGGATCTTCGTCACGGTTACTGGAAACTACTGCCCCTAAACAAGTATTTCACTTAGCATAGAATATACACACCACACTTACACTACACCCACACTACACTCACACCACACCCACACTACACTCACACCACACCCACACTACACTCACACCACACCCACACTACACTCACACCCACACCACACCTAAACTACAGGCACAAAAAGAAGTGTAACTACGCTATTTTAGTATTTCTCTTTTTTATTATTGTTTTTCATTTTACTCGTATTTTCTAAGCCCCCGTGACCATTCTTCTCGATCAGCACTTCAAGAGAAGTGGGGATGGCTGAAAACCAGCGCCGTCTAGGGCAAGTAGTCCTTGGCAGCACAAGCTGAGCCACTTCCAGTTGCTTCCACCTTTTTAATATAAGTTTTTTTTGTAATTCCTTTTTTGTAAAGCAAGCAATAAACGATTTTTTATTTATTTATTTATTTAAAGGTGTAAAAATGGTAATTATCCTGTTTTCGTCTCCGACATTTATTAGTATAAGTAGTTTACCATGACATTGTGATTGTAAGTATCGGCAGTATCGGTCTCAATTTTTTTCTTGGAAACTTACACCCGAAGATCCTTACGACTTCGTATTACATACTACTACTTACGTAGTATTTGAAAACCCTCCAGCTACATAATGCGCGTAAACTTCATGAAAAATAGTTGCTTCAAATATTATCTTATCACAACATTGCATCACAACTCCGAGTGCTTATTAAAAGTAACGAGAAATCCTTAATGGCTTAATCAAAAGTTCCTCCTCTAACTTCAGGTTAAAACCTCCGATTGTCCTTAACTGGGTACAAGTTATTAAATTAAACAGCGCCGGAGTTCAGGCGCTTATCGCGCTGTGGGCTGCACTGCGACACGGCACTAATTGCTAAGCCAGTAGTTAAGAATACTTTGAGTGTCACTTGGTATTTTATTTTTAGAGAGTGCTGAGAACCTGTGGGGGGATGGACGTCAAAGTTGTCCTAAGTCTTTTGTTTTGATGTTACATAATTTACAATTTGGAGGTAAAATAATAGTTAAATTGTGCCTGTAGAGACATGCAACGGTACTTAGATATTATGCCAAAGCACGATGACACGATGCGTTGCGGCGCCGTAACGTTTTTATGTAGGTGTCGTTCCGACGTCACAACAACGCATCGTGTGCTTTGGCTCTAACCAAGAAGTATCTGATGTAATAAGTGATTCTGAAAAAAAATGTAATAGCTCACACGCACACGCAGCACACGCTCAAAATTATTCACAGATCAGAAGGTGGCATCCTTCAAGGCTTCTTCTGCGCTTTTTAGGTAATAAGTAGTAATTGTTTCTACAATGTGCTAAGTGATTTCCCTTAATCTAATTTTCCTATGGGATCCCTACGAGTAAAAACAATCGAACAGCTTTGATGGCACATGAGCGGTTTTAAATTATTTCTTTACATTTCCCCAGAAAAATAAAACGGTGTAAGATCTTTGCAGATCTCCGCTGCACCGGGCCCATTATGCGTAATTGCCACTGTCACTGCGCCCGCAGTTCCAAACACAATTTACAGTAAAACAAGTCTGGAAAAACAACTTGGAAAAATCGACGCTACAGGTTTTGCATAACATAAACGGGGCTTTAAGAAAATTCTATTCTATAGTTTATTTAATACTAGCGGCCGCCCGCGACTTCGTACGCGTGGATCCCGTCTTCGTGAGCACCTACATTCTAAAAGGAAACCCCATGCAAAATTTGAGACTCCTGACACTTGTAGTTTCTAAGATTTCATGATGAGTGAATGAGTCAGTCAGTAACCTTTCACTTTTATAGATATACGAGTAGATTATGAAAATACTAGCTTTTACTCGCGGTTAGGCAGTCCCGAACGTGACCCCTTTTGAAAATCGGGATAAAACATCCTGTTATTCCCTTAGTTTCAAACTATCTTTAAGTAATCAGTTCAGTCTATCCATCTATCTTCACAAACTTTCACATTTATAAGCAGGAAGTAGGATAGAAGTAAGTGGTTACATGAAAATTTTGAAAAGGAAAGGTCATCAAAAAGTATTTAAGGTCAATCCAGAAAGGCTGGCAACCATATTGGGCGTATGCAGCGCTGCTGCCAACTTCCTCTGGCCAATGTATTTGAAACCAAATGCCAAATATTAAGGCCGAAGTGTTCTGTTGAAAGAAATTAGCCTTATTTTTATCTTATTAAAGTAGCTCTTTTGAAAGCCGACAGATATTTTAAGACACGCATTATGAGACCAAACTGAAATTCTATTCAAACTCCAGACCGAGAAAGGTTGAAATAAATATTTGGAGCAGTCACACCACAGTCTAATAGTAGGTGAAGATTCACAATTGAGTGTTATGTAATACAAAAATTATAACATTTTTTTTGAGTAAATAAAAGTATAAGGCATTTACTTTTAAACTAGTTTTTGGTTTTGATCTCTACATTCCAATATTCTTTAAGCCATTCGAGCTACGCTTTATACCTCTTTATTTTTGGTTTTCTCTGTTCCATACATCATAAACACAATCTGTAATCTCTCTACGAACCACACCATTACCCTGAATATGAAGTTTCCAATCGAACTGCTCTTTATCTCCAGTCAAAGTTAACCGAAAGAGGAAAAGGTTAACAAACAGATCGCACTCGGAAGCGAATCGCAAATAATAAAAACTTAATTAAGAAACGGCAATAAAACAAACCGAACCGAACGTCCTTTGTTCAACTCTCATATTCGTGCTGCCGCAAGTCGATATTCTGTGTGTATCGATATATCGACAGGAAATACTCGTGAAACTGTGTAGCGTGTAACTGAGTCAGTGCCAGAAGTATGGGAACAGCATAGAAGGGTGTTTTTGTGATGTCAAACGTCAGCGAAACTTCAAATGTTCCTTAAATTTTAATCCTCTGTCACATCTTAATGTCTATGTGAATGTCACCCCTATCTAGCCGCTCTCATAACTGAGACACTGTTATATGCGTTAGACCTTTAAACTAGCATTCACTGATATGCATGTGAATAAATGAAAGCTGTTCTTTCCAACCGCAATCATACTAATATTTGATCACACAACAATGTTATGACACACACAATAAATTGAAAACCACAAAGCGCCATCAATAATATTTTATGAAATTTGCCCTGTTCAAATGAGTGACAGAATCAAACAAAATACGATATACGACGTGTACTAATTATCACAATAACTTGTTGCCTGTAATTATATTTTAACCGGTGAAATAGTTTTAGGACTAGATTTAAATTAAAGATAATAAATTTGTATGTATAGTCTTCACCATTTAACTAAGATGTTTGCTTAAATAGAGTAAATTTTCCCAATAACATTTTTCCATTGTCGATTTATCATCGATAATTTCAGCATATCATCACGACACTAGTTCCTGGTAAACAAAAAGTTCTCGTTCTTACTGAAATATCAAGTACTGAGCCCGTCACACCTAAGTTTTCCCATTAAAACTTGGGGCACGTGAAAACCGTTCGTTCGAATATTCCATGCGTTAGTTTGACAATGGGAATTCATTTCGCGTGCCTATTATTCGATAAATAAGGCTCGTATTCGATTTGACTGCAATTTATATCCTACTTTTCCTGGTTGCTGAATCTTTATAAGTGCTTATGTTGTTATTATTTACATTTAGGGTACAATGTATTTTGCTGTTGGTTGCTTGTTGCGTAGTGGGCGCGAAAAACTGAGTTGATATTATTTACATCTCAGATAGCGCGAAAAACTGGTACCTACATTATAATATTATCTGTGATTTGGGGCTAGTGGCTGTCAAGTTATGAATGAGATACGTCAATCCTACATGGGTCGTCGGGATGGGGTCGTGGGCACCGGATCCCGCCTAAAAGAATGTTTGTATATTCGTTATTGTAGTACTTTTTTAAAGCTGGGCTTTTCATTTATGAGTCACGACGAAAAACGTAGTGAATATTTATACTATAGTTTAGAAAACAATAACCTGAAGAAACCAGACAATACGTTATATCTAAGTCCATGAATGCCCTAAATAAGGCTTCTATTCTCTTTAAAATTGGTCCTGTCACGTCCTTGCCAGCACTTAAATTTCCATTTTATAGTCAAAACTTTGTGTTTAATCACAGAGGACTTAGACCACAATATACTCGTACATAGAACAGAAGGTTCATTTGTTACAAAGTGACTTAGATATGTTGGTATCGTGACTTATAGAGACCGACAATCATATACGAGTATGTTGTTCTTACATGATACGTGCTGCTTTCATATTGACCTGACCGCTGCCAGTGTGGCAAATCCTTTAAGGATACTACCTTAAAGTAAATAATTATGTAAAATCGATAAGTGTTCATGGGATTACCTACGTGTATCTCGCTCTTATAACATCTTGTAAATGGTATTTCATGTTATATAAGAGGCTACGAGTAAGGGGATCTGAAAAGTGACTGAGTTTTTTCAACAGTTTCTTCTCAACACCAGCCAATATGTTGTCCCGAAGTGGTGGTAGAGCAAGCTGTATTTAGGACGTGTATTCTTCTTCTTCTTCGTCGGCCCCTCACCGAAGAGGATCGCGACCACATGTAGTGTTCCTCCACAGACTGCGGTCATAAACTACACTCAACATCAAATAAACCGCACCTTCCGCGACGTGAACTTTAAACATTTTCTTCGGACACAATCATGGTGCCCCAACAATATTGGTGTTATTTGAAAGCCCAATAAATATCCTTAAAGAAAAACACGTTTGATTTCTAAATAAATGATTATCATATACCATAAATGTGACTTGAAAAGAGACCTCACTTTGGGCTCACCTCTGGGATCAATTAGACCAAATTGTATGGTTATAAAACTAAATAATGATCACACGTGTCCTCTTTAACAGATGGATACCGATTAATCCCAACTTAACAGTTTTANTTTAGAATGACGTAATATATGGACGGCCCCAAAAGCGAGTTCACTGACACAAATAAAACGTAGCCTACACTTTTAAAATTGAAACTCTTTACTAAAAATATAAATATATGAAAAAAATCCGTTTGTTACGTTGTCACACCTAAACAGCAGAAATAATTTTATGTGTATCTGTATAGAGCTCAAAAGAGATAAATTGAAGAGCGAAGAGAGAAAGAGTATAGTCGTATAAAAAGCTAATATTTTACCAACAAATAAACATGAAAGCTCGTTTGGTACTTGATATCTGTCATTCTAACTGTCAGGTATGAAATAAAGGGAAAATTTGTCAGTTTCATTTCGGATGTCTCAAAGTGACAGCGGCAGAATGCTAAATAATTTTTGAGTAGGTAAGTATTTAAGTACTGCATTATTAAATTATTTTTACGGTTTGTTACATTTTCGTTAAAATTACCTTTTCATGATTATGGAGACTTGATTTTTGAACCTTTTTGTTGGCTCTGAATAGATTAATACGGGTCTTGACCAACAAGCAGGACCCGTTTTTCTATTGAAATACCTCAAACATTACTATGAATGAAATGTAGCAATGGTAACTTTGAAGACGTCACTCTTCTCACTTCTACAGAGGAAGTGCTACACTTTGATAGTCAGCCATCGGCCTTGTCGCTACGTCACAAAGTTATCAAGGCGTGTGCACACAGCCGCTCGGCGCTTGCCCCCGGGCTGCACTTGGCCTAATCTCGCCTGCATTGTGCAGACGAACCGTGGATAAAGGAGCACGGAATTAGAGGTGCTGGTCCATTTTACTTTTAAGTGGGTAGTCAGCTGGCTTAGGAAAAAGAGAGGTAACAGAATAACTGGGATGTTTTAAAACCAGTTCGTTTTTTTTCTATTGGGCTCTATTTTTGATGTTTAAATCAAAGATGAACCCACTACACTCTAGTCAGGCTTCTCCACTTTAGACACAAGAAGAGAGTCTGATGCCCGTTTTCACCATCAATCCCTAATTTTTAAGTGACCCCTATGAAAACTAAATTCCTGTTATGTGTTACCATAGGGGTCACTTAAAAATTAGGGTTTGTTGGTAAAAAAGGGCAAGAGTTTCTTTTCCTGGCCAATAAGCTGAAGGTGTAAACATTTTAATTATCCTGTTTTCGTCTCCGACATTTATTAGTATAAGTAGTTTACCATGACATTGTGATTGTAAGTATCGGCAGTATCGGTCTCAATTTTTTTCTTGGAAACTTACACACGAAGATCCTTACGACTTCGTATTATATACTATACTACTTTACTTACGTAGTATTTGAAAAAACTTCCAGCTACATAATATTACGCAAAAACCTAACGAAAAATAGTTGCTTTAAATATCATCTTATCACAACATTGCATCACAACTCCGAGTGCTTATTAAAAGTAACGAGAAATCCTTAATGGCTTAATCAAAAGTTCCTCCTCTAACTTCAGGTTAAAACCTCCGATTGTCCTTAACTGGGTACAAGTTATTAAATTAAACAGCGCCGGAGTTCAGGATCTTATCGCGCTGTGGGCTGCACTGCGACACGGCACTAATTGCTAAGCCAGTACCTAGTTAAAAATACTTTGAGTGGTGTCATTTTTAGAGAATTCCGAGAATCTATTGAAAGAATTGTTCATATTTCGTACCGAAATAGATTTTCGACTGCATTTCGGAGATACGCCGGGCCCGGCTAAGGCGGTTATCACACTGCGCCGCGCTCCGCCGCGGAGCGCGGGGCGGCAGATTAATTTAATCATTGTATGCAAGTACCTCAGTTTGTATAGAAAACACGCGCGGCACTTCACACTGACAACGCGTCCGCGCGCGTGATTTTTTATATGAAAATCACGCGCTCCGCGGCGGAGCGCGGCGCAGTGTGACAACCGCCTAAGCACGAAGAGGTTTGTTCGCCGTTTGTTTTGAAAATTTAGTATAGCTATCAGTTCATTTTATTACAACATTGATATAAAACAACGATAAAAACATGGTAATCAGTGTACGAGTATGTAAAGGCAACGGAATGCACTTCAATATAACCAAGAAGGATCTTATGTAGAGCGATTCTGAAAAAAGTATAATGTGAAGTGCGGCCCACACGCGCAAAATTAGTCACAAGCTACTATTTGGCATTCTTATAGGCTTTTTAGTATCTGGTTATATCTTTGTTGTAATAGTAATCTTATACATTATGAGCTAAGTATTTAGTTTTATACGTAAAAACTAGGAGTGCAGGCGCTTATCGCGCTGTGAGCCGTGCACTGCGACACGGTACTAATTGCTAAGCCACTAGTTAAAAATACTTTGAGTGTCACTTCGTCTCAGTACCTATTCTCTAAAAATATTTTACTTATTTAATATGTGGGGGGATGGATAGACGTTAATCTTGTCCTAAGCTTTTGGCAAGAGTGAAAAAAATAGCCTAATATAATAGTTACAAACTGGAGATATAAATAAAGACAAAAATAATGGCTAAATAGTGACTTGTGGAATTAGTCTATGTAGACATAACGGTACCTCAACACATATAACCAAGAAGGCCAAGAAGCATCTTAAATAAGAGTGTTTCTGAAAAAAATTTAATAGTGTAATTGTCCAATGTCCGTCCCACACGCTCAAAATTATTCACAGATCAGAAGTTGGCCTCCTTCAAAGCTACTTCTGCGCTTTTGAGGTAAATAGTAATTCTTTCTACAATGTACTAAGTGATTTCCCTTGGTCTAATTTTCCTCTGGGATCCCTACGAGTAAAAACAATCAGAACATCTTTGATGGCACATGAGCGGTTTTCAATTATTTCTTTACATTTCCCCAGAAAAATAAAACAGTGTAAAATCTTTGCAGATCTCCGCTGCACCGAGCCCATTATGCGTAATTGCCACTGTCACTGCGCCCGCAGTTCCAAACACAATTTACAGTAAAACAAGTCTGGAAAAACAACTTGGAAAAATCGACGCTACAGGTTTTGCATAACATAAACGGGGCTTTAAGAAAATTCTATTCTATACTTTATTAAATACTAGCGGCCGCCCGCGTCTCCGTACGCGTGGATCCCGTCTTCGTCTTGTAGTTTCTGAGATTTCGTGATGAGTGAATGAGTCAGTCAGTGACCTTTCACTTTTATAGATACAGATTATGAAAATACTAGCTTTTACTCGCGGTTAGACAATCGCTAACGTGATCTCTTCCGAAAACCGGGATAAAACATCCTGTTTTTCCTTAGGTTTCAAACTATCTTTAACACTAGAAAGGCCGCCGTCCCATTTTTGTCCCACTCGCGAGTTTGATCGTCTCTAACTTTTTTATTTTTCAACGAAAGTCCATGAAACTTTTTGACTTTTACTGATTTATTGAATTTTATCATTTTTTAATGTTTTTGATAATATAACATTAATAGAAAAAAAATAAAAATCGGTTTTACCTAGAAGCGCCACTGGGTCATTTTTGTCCCACCCTGGTATTTGCCACAATAATTCGATGAAGAGTCTTTGTTTCGAGGAGATATGAAAGTGGAGAGGTAAGGAGAGTTTAGGTGACTCGTGACAATGCAGAAATGTAAATATATTGTACTAGTTTTTGCCTGTGACTTCACCCGTGAGAAATTAAGTTTATCATAGAAAGACCTAATTTCTTGACATTTATCGTTGCTTTTTGACCAAATAACTGAATATTATTGTAAATTATAGCCTATATTATGTTATTTTGAAGTATTAACAATAAAACTGAAAAGTTTTATTAAGATCGGCTTAGTATTTTTTGCGTAAAAGAGTGAAAAAACATCCATCGATCTAACCATGAATCCATACTCACTTAGTTCAAGTTCCAGGCATATATCCACCCATTCATCCTTCCTATCCATTCATCAGTCCATCCATCCTTCAATTCATCAATATTTATTAACTTTTACATTTATAATATTAGTAGGAAGGTGGCTTCTAGACATAAGCCAGTTCATACATTGTATGATTTGATACATTTTTAAAATGTGTGACTTATAAAATTTTGAAAATTAAACGTACATACTTTTCATTGTAATTGGTAAAAAACTGCACTGTTTGTGTACAGATAACAGAAAAATAACCATACCTATAAAAATTCCTAAGCACATAGGTACACCAGAGAGACAAAAAAACATACAAAAAACTTTGTGCAAAATGTGCACTATTATTTGTAAGATATTTATTTTTCCTTTAAAAATAATAATGACTAGTTAAAGTAGTAATTTCATTATTTTAATACAGTATAACACCACGTAATATGTGACTATTTTTAAATGAAACCAAAAATATCTGACTTTTAATAATTTAAAATTAAAATTGAATACATTTATATTTTTAAAGAAATAAGTACATATTGATTTAACTACATAGATAAACCTTTTTTAAGGATACTACAAAAATAGTTTTAACCATAATATTCATGCCTGAAACTAAAAAATGTTACAAAATATATGCTGGGACAAAATTGACCCAGCGGCGCTTTTAGGGGGGTCGTAATCTTCGGCACTTCTAGTGTTAAGTAATTAGTTTAGTCCATCCATCCATCTTCAGAAACTTTCAGATTTATAATATTAGCAGGAAGTAGGATGGAAGCAAGCGGGTACCTATATGACAATTTTAAAAAGGAAAGGTCATCAAAAAGTATTTAAGGTCAATCCAGAAAGGCTGGCAACCATATTGGGCGTATGCAGCGCTGCTGCCAACTTCCTCTGGCCAATGTATTTGAAACCAAATGCCAAATATTAAGGCCGAAGTGTTCTGTTGGAAGGAATTAGCCTTATTTCTGTCTTATAAGTAGCTCTTTTGAAAGCCTACAGATATTTTAAGACACGCATTATGAGACCAAACTGAAATTGATTCAAACTCAAGACCGAGATAATTATGTTGAAATAATTTGGAGCAATCACACCACAGTATAACAGTGTGAAGATTCACTACGTAATACAAAAATATTAACATTATTTTTTTTTTTGAGAAAATAAAATTAGAAGAAGTCAGTTTTTGTCTCTACATTCTAATATTCTGTATGCAATTTGAGCTTTAAGATTTATGCCTCTTTATGTTCTTGTTTTCTCTGTTCCATAAATCATAAACAAAATCTGTAATCTTTCCACAAACCACACCATTTTCCTGAATATGAAGTTTCCAATCGAACTGCTCTTTATCTCCAGTCAAAGTTAACCGAAAGAGGAAAAGGTTAACAAACAGATCGCACTCGGAAGCGAATCGCAAATAAAAAAACTTAATTAAGAAACGGCAATAAAACAAACCGAACCGAACGTCCTTTGTTCAACTCTCATATTCGTGCTGCCGCAAGTCGATATTCCGTATGTATCGATATATCGACAGGAAATACTCGTGAAACTGTGTAGCGCGTAACTGAGTCAGTGCCAGAGGTATGGGAACAGCACGGAAGGGTGTTTTGATGTNGACTGTACTATCCCCAAAAAATATAAAAAATTAAATAAAGTGCTCTAAACTTCAAATCTAGTCACTATTTTCAAAAGTTTGTTTACAGATAAACGAAGCGATCATGTACAATTAATATTAGTAAGAAAAAAGTACAAATAAACTCCAAACGCAGCAATTATAGCCAGATACTTAGGCAAAGCTGATTTATTTTCACTTTTTCAAATTTTTTTTTGTTTCCCTTATATGCGCTTTATTTTTTTTCTTCATATTTTTAGGGATAGTACATTAGTAGAGCTACCTCCCCTAGCAGTTTGATTCACCCATTATGGGACACCCTGTATAGTTACGTATGCAGGCAATTGTCCTACATTGGGAACCAATATGCAGTCTATACAACCTTTGCTCTTACGATGGATTCTATCCTCAGTAGGGTGCACTAAAATAAAATGTAGCTATGCCAATTAAGATGACTATGGTAGTAGTATACTTTGTACATTATGAGTAGAATGAATGCCAAATAACCTTCCTTTCATAACCAAAGTATGAAACTTATGGTACGTTTTTTAAAGAGAATAATATGTAGTAGGTATAATATGTATGTTTGTATTAACGTCCATGACTCAAGATAGAAGTGCTCTCGGCGTGAATCGAACCCACAACTGCTCTGGTCTGGGATTTGGACATTGCAATGTGGTTTGAATAGGTATACCTTATTGCCCATTATCTAGCTTGCTTAAGTGATACTTATGTTCTCCTGTCACTGAAATTCTATCAAAATAATTAACTTTTTAAAAAAATAAAACCGACTTCAAATGCGTGAACACAAAAAAAAACTAAAAATTGAAAATATTGCGTATAAAAAAGTTCATCCCCAATTTTCCACCCTTGGGGGTGAAATATTTTCTTCAAATTCGCATGAAACCACCCTTTTGATAATACCTATTCAACAAAAAAATAATCGTTCAAATTGATTTATAATCGGCGGAGATATTGCGTATAAAAAAGTTCATCCCCAATTTTCCACCCTTGGGGATTGTTTTTTCTATTATTAAATTTAAATGGGACCACCCTTGAGGTATTACCTATACGCAGAAAAAAGATTTGTTCAAATCGGTTCATAATTGGCGGAGTTATCGCGTAACAAACATAGAAAAAAAAAAAAAACATACGGGTCGAATTGAGAACCTCCTCCTTTTTTGAAGTCGGTTGAAAATTCTCGTTCTATTACTTAAGCCAGAAATAAATAGTTGAGGTTTCTGACAAGGAATCATTCATGCAAAAATGATGAACGGATTTTGATGAAGCTTTTTACAGCCATACTATTATTATTTATTTAGGCTGCTTTTTATCGACATCTACGCAAACACAATTAGAAACAAAAGCTATTTGTTTATTTGCAAAATACTTTCGTTGAAATAACAAAATCAATTTCCACACACCATAACAATTGTAACTCCACAATCCCGCATATTGCGAGCCCAACTCGCTTCGAAATTAAAAACTCCAAACTATTTTACGAATTGCACAGGATCGGTTTATTACGAAACTGCTTTGTTTGTTTTGTTTGAAATAACAAACTATTAGTTTTATAGTTGTGTCTCTACGTTATTGCAAAGCTCGTAAAATGGGTCTTAGTGCATCGTTATTAGGGAATTATAATCGTTAGGGTTATGGATAGAAATAGACATAACAAGCACAAGGCACACAGGAGGGTGTGAGCTAAATATTTAATAGAGTAATAGTAATATGAAAGATAGTAGGTAGATAATAGCCATAGGTAGTTAGATATCCAATAGACAGGATAGTATAGGAAAAAAAACATAAAAGTACATGATGAGATCAGAAGAACTAAAATAAATATTAATAACTAATGCAGCATATTGCTATAGGTACGTAGGTACTTTTAATGTGTGTGTTTCAGTATCATTATAAGTTAGTACAATCATTTTAGTACAATCTTCATTATTATTTCAGTACAATCTTCATAAAAGGTTTCTCCTTTTGTGCCAGCTGTTAAAAAGTCGATCGAAATCGAAAAACAAAATCAAAGCTGGCAACCGAACGTCAAAATATCTGCACTCGAATCAAAAATCGCGCAATCAGTGCACAAAAAGACGGTTCCGATCGGGATGAAACAGAGTGAATGTCAAAATGCAATTAATAGTCTGTGCGCTGGAGTTACCTGCAACTTTCCCGCTCGTTGCTACCGCTTCACAGCTCAAATGGAAAAGCCCGACTTGATATTTGAAAGAAAGAAAAATGTTTATTGGAGTCAGCGTCAAATAGTTGCGTGATACCCAAAGTGGCCAAAAAGTTGATAATATAACCTTATTTCAATTTTAACGAAGACGTGTTGTCAACTTTTTGGCTACTTTGGGTGTCACGAACTATTTGACGCTGACTCTACCATAGAAAACAAACAAATCGACTTAAATTAAGAAAAAAATGGTTGCACCAAATTGCTATCGAGACAATTGCTTGAAACAATCGTATGCGTTACTGTGTACCCAAGGAAATAAAGAATCGTTCAATTTATTTCGATTACCTTTTTGCTCAACTTTACTTCACTTTTAATTTTTAATATTGTTCAGTCAGAAGACTCATAGAAATAGGCATACAATTCGCAAGAATTCCCATGAGACCCGTCGCAATAATCGAAGTATTTGTTTCGCTACTTTCGAGATATTGGTTCCTAAGAAAAATACCACAGTTCATTTAAAAGCAACACATAACATTGCAAATGCCAAAAGAAAAATCTGGTAAGCTGGCTGTTCTAATCTTACTATCGCGGACTTAGTCGGCAACTTTTCAAATTGTACGCTCTGTGGAAACGTTCATTCTGTGATAAAGTTAGCTCAAAGCTGGCTTTTGATTTGCACTATTTTTGGGGTCTTCATTAGACAGTTCACTGCATACAGAGGGTTAGTAATGAAACTATGAGCAGTTCAGCATTTTTAAGAACGAAAAAGAAAACGAGAGAGGGAAAACTTAAGAGAGTCACAACTTCATTGATTCATGCCCGTATTCACATACATTACTATGAGGTCTCACAGTGCGCGTGCACGCACAGGGTGACACACGAACCAATCACAGAGCTCTATTCAACGCTGTGAGTTCGATTTGCTGTTTTACTTAAGCAAACATCGTGAATACGGGTGTAAGTCTTGTGATCGGTCTACGTATAGCTCTGGATTGTCTTTGACTGAATTGATGATTATGCACACCTCATCACGATCTACTTAAGACCTTCGACTTCGAGTTTGGTAAACTTATCATCAGGCTGTCACAGCCCTCCTTGGCTTCCAGCAGAGACCTACAAGGGCCTCCAAAGGGCACGGTCTCTAAAGAGTTAAATAGTGTCATGTCCGTTTTCCCCATTAATCCCTAATTTTTAAGTGACTCTTATGAAAACCAAATTCCTGTTAAGTGTTACCATAGAGGACACTTAAAAATTAGGGATTAATAGTGAAAACGGGCATACATAAGTCACACTGATTACTGTGATTACTTATTTTCAATTAATTTTACGTCATAAAGGTAGCAGGAAGACACAGGATACAGGCCGCTACCACTACCAATCGGTCATTTTAAAAATAATTGGGGGAGGCCTATGTTCAGCAGTGGACATCCGATGACTGAATTTATGAAGATGATGATGATGATGAATGAGTTCTAATTATAAGGGCGCATTAATTCCCAAACACCATTAAGTTAGCACAAACACCTCACTATTCCAATACTGTTTATCACAAAAGTTGACAGCTCCGTACCAAAACAAAAGAAAATCCCTTATTTCACTCAAAATTGCTGAGGATTCTCGAGGGATATTCGCGTATGACAAAAAGAAGTCCATTTCAGAGTTATTCGCAGAGTAGCTGCTGTGAAGTGCGCATAGCTTTGCTTTATTGCGGGCACAGAATTAAGAGGACGCTCACCCTAAGAACGGACTTATTTCAGTACTTTTTATTAACATTCCCTCTCCAAAACTGACATGAAATAATCATGACGAATGAAGGTTGCTACAGATACTTTTTTTGTGAAACAACATGCCTCTATCATGAATGCTGTACTTAGACTTGACATTTGAAAAAAATGCAATATTCTTGATATATTTTATTGCAATATTCTTAATATTGGTAGATACTGCAATTTTTCGAACCTATTTCTATTTATGGTAAGTAGCTATAAAAATAAATATGATAATTTAGTACACAAACGCTCACTCCTTTGTAAAGTAATTTAATATTTCAACGCGAACACGCCGCCTGCATTGTGACCATTTGAATTTATAAGTAACACTCGACCAACAAGCAATTAGTCCAGGACTACACAGGTCGAATGGTTAATTACCTTAAAAACCTCATCGGTAATTACACTGGAGGTCCTCTGTCAGGACCGCATTAATAAGGTCTTAAGGCGAAAACACATCATACCAACATCAGTCAGTTGTTTGCATCGCAGACCACTGCTAGACATAAAGCCTGTTCCGAGAAGTGTCAAAGAGCAACGTAATCACGCTATTTTATCAGCCACTATCAGGTATCTCCTGAAGGTCTAAAACCGCCTCTGTAATGGTAAGACCATCTGCTTCAGACGCAGAGGTCCCGGGTTCGGTTCCCAGTGAGGGAAGATTTTTCTGTTCGGTTTAGTTGGTGGTAGGGCTTGTTCTAAGTCCGCCTGGCTAGCTACCACCATCTTACCTAAGTCTGTCGCCATAATAACAATGTTAACAGTATTGTTGTGTTCCTCCGTGGTTGAGGATTCCGAGTGAAGCTCGCTTCCACCTTCGGCCTGATAATCACTTACCATCAGGTGAGATACAGGCCAAGAGCTTCCTCGTTGTGGATAAAAAAAAGAAATGTTGTCGATCAACGACCTAAGGGTCGTTCTATTTACGTTTAAAACTCATCATATTTGAGCACCCGTCGACTCTACCTTTCATAATAATAAACGTATTCTGCTATACTTTTAATTGATATGGAATTGTTTTGTATGAAAGGGAAGTTTTATTTTGATGCGTGGCATGGAATTTTATTTCGATGCGTTCGGGGAGGACTATCTAGTGTTCATACACCCTTAGCCGAACAATTGGTCTCAAGTAAATTGCCACTAGTAATTAATTTTGTGTTTTACTGCGTAGAATGATTAATCGCTACGAGTGTATTAATTTTATAGTCTAGCAATGTTCCAATCAATGGAGATGACAATCTGAGATAAATAATGTTCTTTGATGGTAGTTCGAGGGAATATTAATTACCAAGATGGTAACTGGTCTCGATATGAACCTTTAGTAAATTAGTCACAGTGATCATCTTTTCAAGATATACAAATAATTTATAAGACCTTTTTAAAGCAATTAACAGCGTGGGTAATTAAGTGAATAATAGGTGAGACAAAACAGGTGACTTTGCTGAAATTGCAATGTGAATTTCAAATTAGCGACCTTTAGAACCTTGTTTTTCATTCCCCCTCTAGCACTATTTTCTTCCTCTAAAATTCCCTACATTAATACGAACNTAGTTTTATAGCCATAAAAGTTGGCTCAAGCGTAATAGCCTATTTTTTGAAGAAGTGACTCTGGATCCTTCTAAAGACACATTTTTGGGGTAAAAACCTTTCCTTTAATGAAATGAAGCTTAGAACTAGGCTTTTAAATGGTGTCAATATTGGTGGGAAGTGGGGATGCATACGTTTGAAAGTGCTTGTTGCGGGAGGTGCGATTTATTTGATGTTGAGTGTATGTGGACCGCATGACGCAGACTTCCGCCCACCGTCTTCCTCACCGAGTATAGGTATCCTGAAAAGAGCCTAGCTTTATACTAATAAAGAGTTTGAGTTCTAATTTGGACCTTCTATACGTTTCTGCTTTGAGCTTTGGCAAACACCTCCCCGAGTCCAGTCGACCACTTTGTGGTCGGAATTCATTATTCAAGCTGCTCGCAAACAAAGTGTCACGTTGAATTGTTTATCAATTTATTATTTCGGTGGTTTGTGTCAACTAATTTGAATTTGGTCAATGGGTGTTTGGGCTGTTTGGGTTAAAGTAACTCTTGATAAATAAGCATAGGGAAAGTTGTGTAATAAAAACGTTATGTGCCTTTTTATGGGTAGGGTAAGTTGGTGAATAAAGTCAGTCGAAAAAGTTATCTTAAATTATGTCCGTTTCTCGATGTTTGTTTGTATTTAGGGTTCAAATAGGTAGATTGGTCTACCAAAAAAGATCTAAATTACTCAGCTACAATGTTTTTAAAATAAATCAACACACGCTAAGCTCGCGTGCTCTACGATCTAAAATTATGTTTTAACTTTGAACAAACATAGTATGGTTTTCTTTTTTGACACTCATTTACTACGTATGATAATATTATTGTATGATAACTAGGCTTTTGCACCTAAAGCGTGCAGTATCCAATTGCCGGCCCAAACAGGACAGCATTTCATGTATCCTCAATTTCTCATACGTAATTTCTCTTCGTAAACGAACTAAAGTCGCTGACATAGCCCGACGGATTAGCAAGCTGAAGTGGCAGTGGGCAGGGCACATAGTACGCAGAACTGACGGCCGATGGGGCAGCAAGGTTCTGGAATGGAGGCCGCGTACCGGAAAACGCAGCGTGGGACGTCCACCCACAAGGTGGACCGACGACCTGATAAAGGTAGCAGGAAGGCGCTGGATGCAGGCCGCTACCAACCGTGCGATGTGGAAGTCATTGGGGGAGGCCTATGTTCAGCAGTGGACGTCCTATGGCTGAAATGATGATGATGATGATGATGATGATAAATTTTATCTTCGCATATTTTAGTTAAGTGACAAGTTTAGCAGTCAACCTTCCGAATTTAATTACAAACGTGCATTTCTACATGCATTAACTCAAAGCACTATCCAGGCGAACAGTAACGTGTAAATCTAGTTATTTCCAGTTATAATGTAAGTGCTAAGTCACTAACTAAGTAAGCTGAAAGTTTGCAGTTTAGATTAGACGAGGTTTGACATAGCGTAACTTTAATCTGGATAAAGTTATTTTAACGTTAACGTTTACTTGACGAGTGTTGATTAGGGATTCCAAATGGAAATTGGATTTTGCTTGTTAACCGTCAGAGACTTTAAATTAAGTAGACATGTAGGTAAGATCAAGTAAAATAGATATTTGTGCGTCGTTCATCCATCGCAGATGTTGCAAACCGCCATGCCATAAGCTGTGTGAATATTGACCAAAAACACCACGGAAATTTTTGTTAAAAAAGTAGGTACCAAAAAGAGCCATAGTAAGTGCGTTTGAACCGTAAAAAACCGTTATGAAATCAGTTAAAAAAATTGAAACCGCAAGCATACGCAATGTAAGTCGACACTAAAAAATTGTATGCAAATAACACTGCACTAGCTGTGTGATAGATGCTTAATTCGTAACTGAAAAGTGAAGGCCAAATAAAAGTAACAATCCGTAACAAAGCAATCCCCGTTAACTAGCAACAGCCACTCCGCTTGAGTCGGCCGTTAATTGCAGTGAACTTCGCCCGTCCGCGATCGCACAGCGGGGCAGGAGTGCCCCGAGACAAAAACTAGAAAGNCGATCTATCATTAATAAATTGACACACACGCTAAGCCCGCGCGCTCTATCTAGGTACTATCTAAAAATTATTTTCACTTTAAACAAACATAGTAGGTATGGTTTTCTTTTTTAACACTCATTAAGTTGTATGTTAACTAGGCTTTTGCACCTCCACCGTGCAGTATCCAATTGCCGCCCCAAGCAGGACAGCATTTCGTGTATCCTCAATTTCTAATACAGTCATTATCTTCTCTACGCATATTTTAGTTAATTGACAAGTTTAGCAGTCAACCTTCCTTTTAATCACAAGCGTGCATTTCTATATGCATTAACTCAAAGCACTATCCAGGCGAACAGTAACGTGTAAATCTAGTTATTTCCAGTTATAATGTAAGTGCTAAGTCACTAAATAAGTAAGCTGAAAGTTTGCAGTTTAGATATGACGAGGTTTGACATAGCGTAACTTTAATCTGGATAAAGTTATTTTAACGTTAACGTTTACTTGACGAGTGTTGATTAGGGATTCCAAATGGAAATTTAATTTTGCTTGTAACCGTAACCGTCAGAGACTTTATATTAACTAGACATGTAGGTAAGATATGGTAAAATTGACATTTGTGGGTCGTTCATCCATCGTCAGATATTGCAAATCGCCATGCTATTAAGCAGTGTGAGTATTGACGAAACAACACTACGGCATTTTTTATTCAAAAGAGTACCAAAAAGAGCCATAGTAACTGCGCGAATGGACGTCACCCTTTTAAAAACCGAAAAAATTTAAACCGCATACGTACGCAGTGTGAGTCGACACTATAAAATTGTATGCAAATAAAACTGCACTAGCTATTAGATACTTAATTCGTAACTGAAAAGTGAAGGCCAAATAAAAGTAACAATCCGTAACAAAGCAATCCCTGTTAACTAGCAACAGCCACTCCGCTTGAGTCGGCCGTTAATTGCAGTGAACTTCGCCCGTCCGCGATCGCACAGCGGGGCAGGAGTGCCCCGAGACATAAACTAGAAAGATCTAGAAGGATCGATACACAGGGAATCCGCTGCCTGAACGTCGAACATACAATCTGGTTGAGTGAAGAAAAATTGAAGTTCTCTAGGTTTTTATACATATACAGCAATTTAAAATACTGTCGAGTGAACTGCGCACCTGGCCGCGGGACGTCACATCTACGTTCTGATACGAGACGGGGCGGGAGAAGTGCGGGTAAGTGGGAGGGAGAGTCACATTCTAACGAGGTGCGCAGTTAGCTTGTTGGGTTGTATCTCCCACCCGTCGTGATTCAAGATTTTAACCGTCAGATAGTGTTAGAACTCAATAATTTGTTGCGGCACTTATTCACAGCACTTGCTGAATATTGATCTCAAAACGCTGGTAGGGTAATGATTATAAGTCATGGTAGATCCCTTTAGTAAGGTTTATGAAGACCGATCCTACTGACTGTTTTAANATCTCTCCTTTGCACCCAAGTTCGGAACTCTCCAGAATTAACGAATTCCCGTCATGTCGTCGCTGTAGCTTTTGATGTGTACTCATTGGAGCTTAAAGCTCCCGCAATAACTGACTTCGAATGCGAAGTTCGGGTGTTGTTCTTAATTTAAAGAGGCTTGGCTTGAAATAACCCGCGTAAAGGCTCTGAGAGTAAGTGATGGAAGTGCTCGAGGCACATCAAAAGTTTTGAGGTGTTTTATAAAGGCGAAAACTCATCTGGCAACAAAAGAGATGCGGGTTCAAGATCGATTGGAGGCAAATATAAGCTTGATAAATAACAATAGCATTTATACTTGATGATTATTTTATTTAATTTGGAAAATTCTTTAGTCCGACCTTGGGTTTACAGAGACATGTGGTCTTATAGGTCCAGTAGGTCGCGGGAATAACCTGGATGCGGGCAGCGCAGGACCGTTCATCCTGGAAAACCTTGGGAGAGGCCTTTGTCCAGCAGTGGACGTCATTTGGCTGAAACGAGTGTTCCTGTAGTGGAAACTAATAAATATTTAATAGACTAGCCTAAAAATTACATAATTGCACGTTTATCTGCTGACTGAATGTCATTTACAGTTATTCTCACATGAAAATAAACATTCCTGTAGCAAAATAGCATTTATTATAACTGAATAAGATCCTTAGTACTTAACTTGATGTACCCTCTTCCGCATCTCAGAAACTTTACAATGTATTCATTAAGCAATAAGTAATTTACTTACAACAATGGATCCGGACGATACGTTATTGTAACGTTAATTAAAGTTTGAGGATATTAGTAAGTAATAACAATAGCTATCACATCGAAATATACTGAACAATGGCATCCATTGATTTCCATCGCAAACGAGCGTGGCCTGCGGCTGTCTGCCTTTACAAGTCTGTCTGTACGTATACAGGATGTCCCAGAATGGGTGAATCAAACTGCTAGGGGAGGTAGCTCTACTATTGTACTATCCCCAAAAATGTTTAAAAAAAAATTTGAGTTCGGATTTTTTTTAAATAAAGTGCTCTAAACTTCAAATCTAGTCACTATTTTCAAAAGTTTGTTTACAGATAAACGAAGCGATCATGTATCTACAATTAATATTAGTAAGAAAAAAGTACAAATAAACTCCAAACGCAGCAATTATAGCCAGATAATTAGGCAAAGCTGATTTATATTCACTTTTTCAATTTTTTTTTGTTTCCTTATGCGCTTTATTTTTGTTTTCATATTTTTAGGGATAGTACCTACATTATTAGAGCTACCTCCCCTAGCAGTTTGATTCACCCATTTTGGGACACCCTGTATAGTTACGTATGCAGGCAATTGTCTTACATTGGGAACCAATATGCAGTCTATACAACCTTTGCTCTTACGATGGATTCTATCCTCAGTAGGGTGCATTAAAATAAAATGTAGCTATGCCAATTAAGATGACTATGGTAGTAATATACTTGGTACATTATGTGTATAATAATGTTATGTAGGTTTAAGTTTGTATATGTATAAACGTCCATGATTCAGGATAAAAGTGCTCTCGGCGCGAATCGAACCCACAACTGCTCTGTACCTCTAGTACGAAAAACTTTCGAGTTCGTTTCGTTGCGTATTCAAAGTGTCATCGAAAAATTTTGTATGAAAAATTAAACAGCGCCCCCTAGGGCGGCTATAATATAGGGGGCGCTGTTTAATTTCTCATACAAAATTTTTCGATGACACTTTGAATACGCAACGAAACGAACTCGAAAGTTTTTCCTACTAGAGGTACTGGTCAGGGGTTTGGACATTGTAAGTAAGTAAGTAAGTAAACATTTTTTTGCAATGTGGTTTGAATAGGTATACCTTATTGCCCATTATCTAGCTTGCTTAAGTGATACTTATGTTCCCCTGTCACTGAAATTCTAGCAAAGAAATTCTCGTTTTATTACTTAAGCCAGAAATAAATAGTTGAGGTTTTTGACAAGGAATCATTCACGAAAAAACTACAGAACGGATTTTGATGAAACTTTTCAATGTTAGATACAGCCATACACTAATTTATTTAGGCTGCTTTTTATCGACATCTACGCAAACAAAATCAGAAACAAAAGCTATTTGTTTATTTGCAAAATACTTTTGTTGAAACAACAAAATAAATTTCCACACACCATAACAATTGTAACTCCACAATCCCGCATATTGCGAGCCCAACCCGCTTCGGAATTAAAAACTCCAAACTATTTTACGAATTGCACAGGATCGGTTTATTACGAAACTGCTTTGTTTGTTTTGTTTGAAATAACAAACTATTATTATTAGACTGTACGTGTTAGTTTTATAGTTGTGTCTCTACGTTATTGCAAAGCTCGTAAAATGGGTCTTATTGCACCGTTATTAGGGTGTTATAATCGTTAGGGTTATGGATAGAAATAAACATAACAAGGTACACAGTAGTGTATGGATAAATATTTAATAGAGTAAATAGTAATATGCAAGAGAGTAGTTAGACATAGGTAGTTAGATATCCAATAGAAAAACTATAGGAAAAAAAACATAAAAGTACATGATGAAACTATAGGAAAAAAAACAAAAGTACATCTGATGAGATCAGAAGAACTATAATAAATATTATAAACTAATGCTATATAATAATATTGGTATAGGTACGTAGATGTTATTGTGTGTGTTTCAGTATCGTTATTAATAATACCAGTAACATTAATCATCTCACATCTAGGTACAATCTTCATAAAAGGTTTCTCCTTTTGTGTCATCTGTTAAAAAGTCGAACAAAATAGAAATACGAAATCGAAGCAGCGAGAAACAGAACATCAAAATATCTGCACTCGAATCAAAAATCGCGCAATCAGTGCACAAAAAGACGGTTCCGATTGGGATGAAACAGAGTGAATGTCAAAATGCAATTAATAGTCTGTGCGCTGGAGCTACCTGCAACTTTCCTGCTCGTTGCTACCGCTTCACAGCTCAAATGGAAGAGCCAGACCGACTTGATGTTTCAAAGAAAGAAAGAAAAAAAAGTTTGATGGAGTCAGCGTAATATATATAGTTCGTGATACCCAAAGTGGCCAAAAGAGGTGTTTTCAACTTTTTGGCTACTTTGGGTGTCACGAACTATGACGCTGACTCTACCATAGAAAACAAACAAATCGACTTAAATTAAGAAAAAATGGTTGCACCAAATTGCTATTGCGACAATTGCTTGAAATAATCGTATGCGTTACGGTGTACCGGAGGAAATAAAAAATCGTTCAATTTATTTCAATTAAATTTTTGCTCAACTTTACTTCACTTTTAATTTTTAATATTGTTCAGTCAAAAGACTCATAGAAATAGGCATACAATTCGCAAGCATTCCCATGAGACCGGTCGCAAAAATCGCAAATACTTCGATGTATTTTGTTTCGCTACTTTCGAGATATTGGTTCCTAAGAAAAATACCACAGTTCATTTAAAAGCAACACATAACATTACAAATGCCAAAAGAAAAATCTGGTAAACTGGTTGTTCTAATCTTACTATCGCGGACTTAGTCGGCAACTTTTCAAATTGTACGCTCTGTGGAAACGTTCATTCTGTGATAAAGTTAGCTCAAAGCTGGCTTTTGATTTGCACTATTTTTGGGGTCTTCATTAGACAGTTCACTGCATACAAAGGGTTAGTAATAAAACTATGAGCAGATCAGCATTTTTAAGAAAGAGAAAGAAAACGGGAGGGAAAACTTAAGAGAGTCAAAACTTCATTGATTCATGCCCGTATTCACATACATTACTATGAGGTCTCACAGTGCGCGTGGACGCACAGGATCACATATGAACCAATCACAGAGCTCTATTCAACGCTGTGAGTTCAATTTGCTGTATTACTTAAGCAAGCATCGTTTGTGAATACGGGTGTAAGTCTTGTGATCGGTCTACGTATAGCTCTGGATTGTCTTTGACTGAATTGATGATTTATGCACCTCATCACGATCTACTTAAGACCTTCGACTTCGAGTTTGGTAAACTTATCATCAGGCTGTCACAGCCCTAGCTGGACCGATCAAGTGAAAGCAGCAGTGGGAGACGGCTTATGTGACTGCACCAGACAGTCTGCCAATAGAGAGAGTTGGAGGGAGATCGTGCGGAGAGTTGTATCCGCCTCTACAATCGATGTGAACAACGCCTCAACGTGACCACGACCGCTCTGCCAAGAGCGTAACGAATAAGAAGAAGAAGTCACAGCCCTCCTTGGCTTCCAGCAGAGACCTACAAGGACCTCCAAAGAGCACGGTGTCTAAAGTCAGTCACTCTGATCAGTCACTCTGATTACTATCTTCTATGAGCTCCTCATAAAGATCCGCCTCATAAAGATAACAGGAAGGCGCTGAATGCAGGCCGCTACCGGCCATTAGGGAAATCATTGGGGGAGGCCTATGTTCAGCAATGGACGCCCTATGGCTGAATTTATGAAGATGATGATAATCATGAAAGAATTTTAATAATACAGGCACATCTATACTAATATTATAAAGCTGAAGAATTTATTTGTTTACTTGAACGCGCTAATCTCCGGAACTACTGGTCCGATTTGAAAAATTCTTTCAGTGTTAGATAGCCCATTTATCGAGGAAGGCTATAGGCTATACAACATCACGCTACGATCAATAGGAGCAGAGCAATAATGAAAAATGTTGCGCGAACGGGTTTTCACGCGTACGAAGTCGCGGGCACAGCTAGTTAATGAATAAACATCATTAAGTTAGCAGAAAAAACTCATTATTTCAATACAAAAGTTGACAACTCCGTACCAAAACAAAGAAAACCCTTATTTCACTCAAAATTGCTGAGGATTCTCGAGGGATATTCGCGTATGACAAAAAGAAGTCCATTTCAGAGTTATTCGCAGAGTAGCTGCTGTGAAGTGCGCATAGCTTTGCTTTATTGCGGGCACAGAATTAAGAGGACGCTCACCCTAAGAACGGACTTATTTCAGTACTTTTTATTAACATTCCCTCTCCAAAACTGACATGAAATAATCATGACAAATGAAGGTTGCTACAGATACTTTTTTGTGAAACAACATGCCTCTATCATGAATGCTGTACTTAGACTTAACATTTGAAAAAAATGCAACATTCTTGATATGTTTTAAAGGTGACAGTAATATTGGTAGATACTGCAATTTTTCGAACCTATTTCTATTTATGGTAAGTAGATACAAAAATAAATATGATAATGTAGTACACAAACGCTCACTCCTTTGTAAAGTAATTTAATATTTCAACGCGAACACGCCGCCTGCAATGTGACCATTTGAATTTATAAGTAACACTCGACCAACCAACACGACCACGACACTCGACCGACCAAGCGTGGAGATTATGGCAAAACCCTCCACTATAGTGGAGGAGGCTCATAGTCCAGCAGTGGACTGTAAAGGGCTGTTGATGATGATGATGACTCGACCAACAAGCAATTAACCCTGGACTACACAGGTCGAATGGTTAATTACCTTAAAAACCTCATCGGTAATTACACTGGAGGTCCTCTGTCAGGACCGTATTAATAAGGTCTTAAGGTGGAAACACATCATGCCTACTTGTGCGTAACATTTACAAAAGATATTAACGTCATACCAACATCAGTCAGTTGTTTACATTGCAGACCAAATATCGAGATAACGTTGCTCTTTGACACTTCCCGAAACAGTAGACATTGAGCATGTTTCGGGAAGTGTCAAAGAGCAACGTTATCTCGCTATTTTATGATTCACTACCAGGTACCTGAAGGTCCTCGATCGGTCTTTCTATTTACGTTTGAAACTCATCATATTTGAGAACCCGTCGACTACTCTACCTTTCATAATAATAAACGTATTCTGCTATACTTTTAATTGATATGGAATTGTTTTGCATGAGAAAGAAGTCTATATGCATCAAATCAAATTATTTTTATTTGCGTACATGAGTTTACATACAGTAGTTGTTACAAGTTTTTAAGTATCTCCATCTTCCACCTTTAAATACGAAATCATACGTTTCGTCAAAATGATTCTCTCAGGGAGGACTATCTAGTGTGCATACACCTTTAGCCGAACAATTGGTCTCAAGTAAATTGGCGCTAGTAATTAATTTTGTGTTTTACTGCGTAGAATGATTAATCGCTACGAGTGTATTAATTTTATAGTCTAGCAATGTTCCAATCAATGGAGATGACAATCTGAGATAAATAATGTTCTTTGATGGTAGTTCGAGGGAATATTAATTACCAAGATGGTAACTGGTCTCGATATGAACCTTTAGTAAATTAGTCACAGTGATCATCTTTTCTATTTATAAGACCTTTTTAAAGGAATTAACAGCGTGGGTAATTAAGTGAATAATAGGTGAGACAAAACAGGTGACTTTGCTGAAATTGCAATGTGAATTTCAAATTATTAGCGACCTTCGGAACCTTGTTTTTCATTCCCCCTCTAGCACTATTTTCTTCCTCTAAAATTCCCTACATTTATACGAACATTCCGAATTCATAGCTAGCTTGTATGCCAGTGGTTAGAAACATTACTCAATTATTAACAGTATTTGTAAATACAAAATTAGCAGCCGTACGATAGGGTCCAAATATCAAAGTAATCGTCCAATATCATTCGTAACTAGCTCTGCATCTCCAAATATATTCCTGTGGCCGTCAAAATGGACGTACTACGTGATACATGTGTGGTTGTGATTGTAATTTACATACACAAAGCACAGCTAAATTGGATTTTGAGCGAGCTCGTTTCAATTGACGGCCCGCACAAAAGGAGTGTTTTTCGGAGTGAAAAGGGATGGTGTTTGCATAGGTCATTATATTTATTAAATATATTTCATATTTATGTATTACGAGTATTCTGGGAATCGAACGAGGGGAAATATGGTTGGTGGATAGCTTTGTTTTAAGCAGTATGTGTATTTCAGTATTTTTTTAACCTTCGCATAAATATGAGGAAAATCAACTTTTCGTAATATTATTATGATAATTAAGATAATATTTACACATAATAACTGTATCTATTAAATAAAATGATAGATTTATTTATTGTAAGTTTATCACGAATATAATCTATTGATTGAAAAAGAAGCTGAAAAAGGTGACTGAGTTTCTTTCGCTACTTCTTTTCAGCACCAGCCCATATGTTGTCCCGAAGTGGTGGTAAGGCAAGTTATATGCGGGACGTGTATAAGTGCCCTGGAAAGGGCACTGAATAAACTATTTGATTTGAATTGAATAACAGTGTTTGAAGAGAAGATTAGTCTTTCTTTCATTTGTTACTATTTCATTAAAAACATCTAAAAGCTATATAATTAACTATGACCTATTTTAATGAAATTAGGGTTTACAATTTCAGACACGAGCCAGCCCAAAATTATATTAGCCAGGCTTTTAGTAACAATTACACTGGTTATTTTAACCTACTATCTCGTTTATATTATCTTTGATTCTCATATAAAACTCATGTAAACATACGCCATGTATCTGTAAGTCGGTTTGTTCACAGATTCTAGCTAATTTGAATGACAGCGGTTACGTAACGTGATTAAACTGGATAGACTGACAAACTGACAAGTGGGTAGACTACGAAATAGACGCTGAGATAGACAGTCGCAATTTGTAATTAGAAATTGATCATGCGTGTCACCTTCAGAAATGTTAGCACAAATAATAGTTTCAGTTTAATTCGGTAAAGGGGAGGCTAAATAAGCTTCAATAGCTTTTCATTCCATCCTTAGAATTTCTGGATAGTTTGTTTCGTTCGTATTTTGTAATTTAGAAAAAAAGATACTCCAATGAGGGCTATCGTTTTAGCGCTCACCAGTTAGCGCCACTGTAGAGTAAGGTCCTGTCACTTGCTAGTAGCGAAGACAGTGGCACCAACTGGTGAGCGCTAAAGTGGTAGGAGGACTATCGCATTTGCACTCATCAAGATGGCGCCACTGTAGAGTAAGGTCCTGTCAATCGCCAGGGGTGCCAACTGTTAAGTATAAAAACGATAGCCCTCATTGGCCCTACACTTACCTACTCCTTGGTTGCGCGACACTGGCCATAAAGAAACGTCATCCTTTTTTTATAATTGTAATTTATATACTCTTTTTTTTCCCTCGTCTCGACTCTCGTCTTTTCACTTTTCCACGACTCCAATTTGTAAATATTGTAAACTAGCTTTCCGCCCGCGGCATCGCCCGCGTTGAATTTTGTCTGTGACGAAGCACATTCAGCAAGATGTAGTCAGGTCCATCGACCCACAATACATAATGAGTGCAACACTGTAGTTGGTTTATAAACAGAAATAAACATAATTACTAATGAAATTGGAAATACGAGATCATTTCTTGAGCACTACTTATTTGTTTTCTCGTTTATCTCCGACCTAAAAGAGCCTCCGCGATCGTAGTTTGCAATAACTTGGCCTTTGTCTTTGCTTTTATAAACTTTTCCTTTTCTTCTCGCCACAGCCGAAAAATAAACAAACGACTAACTCGATTTTTTATAAATGATTAAGTAAGTAATAACCGTTTATGTATGTATATGAAATTATTACTTAGACAAGATAAGTATTCCCCTCGTAATTATTATTTATACAGATTATTATTAATCTACAAGATTGCTTGGTAGCATTTAGCAGTTACCTGGTAGTGAAACGAAGTTTCGTCATTCATACTTCGTAATTCGAACATCAGACTATAGATTTTTGTAGCAAAATATCTCGTAGATACATATCCGTCTAGGCATCATGCGTATTTACTAAAAACGTACTGTTGTACTAGATAAACGGGACTATTCCCACCGCTGCTACTCCTGTGTGGCCAGGATCTACAACTTGACCGGCAACAAAAATCCAACCAGTGAAGGATGTATTAGATAAAGATACTGTTCTTGCTGATCTGTGACAGAACGGAACAAGCTTAATGTGATTTATTGTGTATCCAAATGGATACGACATATTCAAGTTCAGCATTATGGAAATGAGGCGGTCGCTTTGTGAACTTGAAACAACCATTTTAGTTTGTGATGTAAATTCTAATAGAGAAATTTGCGACGAGATTTATTACCGACACCCTCGTGCTAATTTGTCGATGCTTTCCTATTTTGTGATTTGAATTTAATTACTTTTATTGTAGTTATGTTGGAACAAAATCTGCATGTCTAATGTCCATCTTCTAATTTCAGCTTGACCCAAATGTTAAAATTGCTCTGATCCTCATCATCATTTCAAGACCGTAAACATCATCAGCGAACCAATCTCGTGCATTTGACACACGCACACTCGTGCACGCTTTAAGCATGGCTCACAAACACTGCTGAAGAGTGGAATTGCTTTTGCCTATACGTTCACGTTTCGATGTTGATCAGACTGCACCAAAAGGCTGCTACAGATACATATTGTTAAGAGCTCCTATTGCACGAAATCCAAAAATCCAAAAAAACAAGTTTTTAAGAGCTTTCATAATGTTATTTTTCAATGGCTGAAACAGCTACCTGTTATTGGCTATTTAATATTAATTTAGCTGGTTCATAAAACTTGTTGAAAGAAAAGCTATTGACAGTAGACAGCGGTCTCAGACTCCCAGGCTAGAAGCCTAAAGAAACAAAGTACAAACTAGATCACTCTCAGCGCTTATTCAAAAAATTTACTGGTAGAATTTCAGTACTTAGACCTCTTCTTAGAAGTTGTTAGTTGCTTGTTTTTCATTGACACAAATGACAGGATTTAAATTCGTTTTTGGGTGTTCCCACTTAGGTAGCGTTTCAGAACAAAACACGATCCTTCATTTCCTTGGAAAGATAAGAACAATAAGGACACTCCCTTACAAAATAACATACGAAGCTCGCATCTGAGAGAATTACATTTTCCCTTACAGCTTTGACAAATACCATCTGTTTATCATAGTTATTTGATTATAAATGCGTGAATAACTCCAATGGATCTGAAGTCTGATTTCTCAAAGAGATGTTTCCAGAGGGGTACTTTCGAATAGAATATGAAAACACAAAATTTTTAACGCTTGTTTACTTCCAGTCCATGAATCTCGTATGCGTTTGAATTCATAATTTCGTATGCCCGCTTTTAGGAAAAATATGAAGTTTCCTCGTTTCAAATAAACCTGTCCTGAGCGAAAATCTACTTAAAGTTTGTGTACTCAGTTTCCTCATAAAATTAAATTAGCGTAGTCTTGTATAAAGGGAAAATATTCACAAGAGGAAATAAAAATTGTTCTCGGTCATAAAATATGTTAGGTTAATATTATTTTTATAAGATACAAAGCAAACATTAGGTAGATGATGTGAAGCTATGAAGCTTTGCAAATATTATTTTGATCCATAACTTTTATAAGATACAAAGCAAACATTAGGTAGATGATGTGAAACTATGACGCTTTGCAAATATTATTTTGATCCATAACTAAATCAGTTTTGATAAGTACTAATATTATGTTTAACGGTGACACACATGTTAGACTTGGATAAAGGACGTTTAGTAACTAATTTGTCTTGAAATAAGCTTGAAAAAAATATAAAGGAGTGAAAATATTTTTCTGTCAAATCTACTGACAAACCACAAGAGCATTCATTAAATGTGTGTAGATGAGTTATTTTGCAACAAAATGTAAAAAGTCTGATGTGTTATTTGTCTATAACCTTCATAAGACAACATTTGCTTGTACTTAGACCAAAATGCTAAAACTGGCTAAATATTTGTGCACGTACCTAATCCTACTACAGATCAAAAGGTCCTACCCGTGTCGTCTTTAAAATTCACTTGTCAAAGTAAAGTTAGGGGTCTCAAACTCGGTTGTTTATCACCGAAGTAGTGTTTGGACTGAGCACGAGTTGTAAATGAGTTTGCGAGTAATTAAACCTGCGTGTTTGTGTTTCATTAGATGACGCTCATGACGAGCGAGATACGACCTTCTGGACAACGGGACCGGTGCAGTTGTGGAATGACAATCCTGTGGAGTTTGGTGTTGTGTAATGTCAACTTGGAAATTAAATATTTTACTTAAAATTATAGAATTATGAGAGACATGAAGATGACATAATTAAACCTCCTCAAGTCCAAAAATTAAAGTGAGAATTTGGGGGGGTAGGTAAGGTAAAATATGAGTAAAAGCTTACTTTTGTTAATATACATATTTAATTTTTCTTCTATTCCCGAAATCCGTTTTTTGATTGAGTATTTTTCTTTAGTTTTGTAAATCAAAATTTAAAAAATCAAAATTTACCGCCCTAGGCTTCAGCCTACTCAGCCTGCTGGTATATCCACCACTGGTAAGTACCTAATATTTAATGATTAAACGAACTTCAAAAGTGAAGTTCTATCATAATTATGCGAGGGCTTTGTCCGAAGAGATTAGAAATAAGAACTATGTAGTATCACGTACGGTGATGCCAGTTTACGCACTGTTAGTTGAGGATTTTTTTTTTTTTTTTTTTGNTTTTTTGTCGGTAAAAACGTCCTGGTGACGTCACTTAAGCATTTTTCTTATACTGCGTGCGGTCGTTGCGCGTGCGCACAAAGGAATGAGACCGCTCGGACACCGAGCCCACAGCGTGGTAGGGGTGGGGTTGCCCGCTCTTTTGTTTTTTAATACTACTACGCTGAATATTGTGTGCGGATTGGGTTGTCGTACAGGGGTACTACATGGTAAAATAAATCTCGGAGGCGAAAGCAGGATAATATTCTTCTTGACAAGATAAATCGTCAAACAACTTTGATCTGAATAATTTTGAACTTTACTGACGAACAGTTAAAGATTATTTTCTCTAACTCGAGATTATTCTATAACTTAGTTTCAAAAGGTAATATGTGCTCGCGATTCGTTGAAGGAATCAATTTGAAAACTGACGAACCTTTTCATTCCGTGACTGTACTTAGACCAAAATGCTAAAACTGGCTAAATATTTGTGCACGTACCTAATCCTACTACAGATCAAAAGGTCCTACCCGTGTCGTCTTTAAAATTCACTTGTCAAAGTAAAGTTAGGGGTCTCAAACTCGGTTGTTTATCACCGAAGTAGTGTTTGGACTGAGCACGAGTTGTAAATGAGTTTGCGAGTAATTAAACCTGCGTGTTTGTGTTTCATTAGATGACGCTCATGACGAGCGAGATACGACCTTCTGGACAACGTTGTGGAATGACAATCCTGTGAAGTTTGGCATTGTATAATGTCAACTTGGAAATTAAATATTTTTACTTTTATTAATAGAAATAAGAGAGACATGAAGATGAAACCCTCGTGACATAAACCTCCCCAAGACCAAAAGATAAAGTGAGAATTTGTGTATAAGTAATGTAAGATATGAATAAAAGCTTACTAGGCCAGTCAAATTAGATTTTTGTTAATATTTTAATTTCTCTCAAATTTCCGAAATTCGTTTTTTGAGTGAATATTTTTTTTTAGTTTTGTAAATCAAAATTTAAAAAATATGAACTAAATCTGCCGCCCCTTAGAATTTGCCGCCCTAGGCTTCAGCCTACTCAGCCTGCTGGTAAATCCATCACTGGTAATTACCTAATATTTACGAATGTCTATCAACAAACAAATACACACCTCTACTCAAATATATTCAGCATCTTCTCTTGTTTGCTCCGAGATTGAGTTTGAAAGTTTTTGAATAGCCTTTAAATGAGACGCATGGAAAGTTCGCAATTATGTAAATATATTTGCATAACATCAACACCGCCCAAGGGCTCAGATTAACCTTTGAGCCGACTTGGAGGATTTGAGCGAAGTCGCTTTGACATTCTAGGGCATTTATTATGCTACGGTCAGGTGAAGTTATTAGGCTAGAGAATTAATGTTTGTTTGTGTTTGCCAGTCGCTAGGGAGGCGGTGTAATGCCAAGGTTTGTTGAATTTTATACGACGAACACTGAAAGTGCACGACGAAAGTACGACGGGTTGAACTCTATGTATGGCATCTTATTATGTATACTGAGTTCTAATATTTTGCAATAAAAATGTATAGCCAGATGTAGGTATGCACGTATTTAACATAAAAAGTCTGTTTGCCTTTACTATGATTCACTCTAAAGATGCTGACACAATTTTAATGAATTTTAGTCTTTAGAAAAAAAATATATTTGGTACTAAAAATAGAATGATAAAGAAAGATAAGACATAGGCTACCTTAGCCGCAAAAATAAACAGGGTGGCTCCATAAACTTAGTTCTCAAGCAGTTCATTTACGAGTGTACCTACCAAAGCAGCAACTAAAAGTAGAGTTGAAAGCACAAAACATTTTATTAGTGTATCTTCAAAGATTGTCTCTCAACTGGTTCGGATTTATTCCTAGCCAATATTGCAGACTTAAACTGCAGGGCGTTAAAAAGAGACAAAATTAGAAACTTGTAGTACAAGAAAGTGGGACCGAAGTAGCTGGAGAGAATTGAAGTGTGCACTTTAGTTTAATGCCGTTTAGAGTTCCAATGGGCAACTTCACTTCGGCACAGAAATTGAATTTGCTGAACTTCTGGTGTATTGGTTGCTACTATGACACTGAGTGAGAATGCCTTTTAGTACTTGAGTAATGCCGATGTTGTAAAATACTACGTGATGTTGCTTTATTTTGAAATAGGTTTATGATTTATAAATCGTAACGTAGCGTTAGCGTCGTACGATTCGCTACGCCCTGAGGTGCATGTGGAGCAAACTTGAGCCCCATTTTGAGGAGCTCTGCTCAGAAGCAAAAATAGGCAATTTTCAAGGGCGTTACAGTGAAAAAAAGTTAGGGAAGCCCTGCATTAAAACGTGTATGTTGCTCAAATGGTGTCTTTACATGTTAATCACTGATATTAATACACAGCAAAACACCGTCTATCCACGGTGATCTTTGCCTTATTACCTTATGCGCCGCGCCGTACTCGCTCGTATGTTTTCGACTCCACGAAATATCACATGCTGGCGAGCCTATGCACGTATTGAATATTCATCGCACAAACATGCCCTTTGTGGGATTCAAACTTGCGACTATGTGATCAAGCGTCAACACAAAAAATTTGGATAAAGCGTCGTACTGTCTATATACTTAAAGAGCTAAATAATTATGTTTGTGCATTATAGGTAGGTATAGGTTCACCACAATAATCTAGCATTATGTGTTCTGTGGTCGATAGGTCGACGGATTAGCGTCCCTCGAATTTGTGGTTCCTTGAATATACAAGTACCTAGATATCATACTGTTCGTAGACCTACCTACTCATGGCACTTTTCATAAACAATGTGCTTACCATGAGTTTACGTTAGGTGCGCTCGCTAGCGAGTAGGTACGTCAAAAAAATCTACGAAGATTTTATTTCTTGAAAGTAGGAGGGGCGCTGCACAATAAGTCATATATTTTAATGTCATTTTTTTACGCAGTCGCTAGCGAGTACACCTAACGTAAACTCATGGTAAGCCATGGACCTATAAAAAAAGGCGGACGGAACTCGCGCTACAACAAAACTGTGACGCAAAATTTTGGCGTTTGTCTATTGTGTGAGTGAATTTAGGGATGCCATGTTAGCCAAAACATTTTACCCATTTATTTTAAGAAAAACATAGATCGGCAGATGTTACTTGGAAATGTAGACAGAATTATTCCGTGCCATTTTAAAAGGATGAAAGGTGAATGCGCTGAGGTAGGCGCGAAATTTTCAATGTTCAAATTTTCTTACATTGTTTGCAAGTCAGTGTGTCAGGGTATGAAAAAAAAAAAAAATCCTCAACTAACAGTGCGTAAACTGGCATCACCGTACGTGATACTACATAGTTCTTATTTCTAATCTCGAGGACAAAGCACGAGCATAATTACGAATGTCTATCAACAAACAATACACACCTATACTCAAATATATTCAGCATCTTCTCTTGTTTGCTCCGAGATTGAGTTTGGAAGTTTTTGAATAGCCTTTAAATGAGACGCATGGAAAGTTCGCAATTATGTAAATATATTTGCATAACATCAACACCGCCCAAGGGCTCAGATTAACCTTTGAGCCGACTTGGAGGATTTGAGCAAAGTCGCTTTGACATTCTAGGGCATTTATTATGCTACGGTCAGGTGAAGTTAATAGGCTAGAGAATTAATGTTTGTTTGTGTTTGCCAGTCGCTAGGGAGGCGGTGTAATGCCAAGGTTTGTTGAATTTTATACGACGAACACTGAAAGTGCACGCCGAAAGCACGTCGGGCTGAATACTACATACCTATGGCATCTTATTATTTATTTATACTGAGTTCTAATATTTTGTAATAACAATGTATAGTCAGATGTAGGTATGCGCGTATTTAATATAAAAAGTCTGTTTGCCTTTACTGTGATTCACTCTAAAAATGCTGACACAATTTTAATTAATTTTAGTTTTAAGAAAGAAAAAATATTTATTTGGTACTATAAATAGAATGATAAAGAAAGATAAGACATAGGAAGAAGACATAGGCTACCTTAGCCGCAAAAATAAACAGGGTGGGTCCATAAACTTAGTTCTCAAGTAGTTAATTTACGAGGTATACTACCTATCAAAGCAGCAGCTAAAAGTAGAGTTGAAAGCACAAAACATTTTATTAGAGTATCTTCAAAGATTGTCTCTCAACTGGTTCAGATTTATTCCTAGCCAATATTGCAGAATCAAGCTGCAGGGCGTTAAAAAGAGACAAAATTAGAAACTTGTAGTACAAGAAAGTGGGACCGAAGTAGCTGGAGAGAATTGAAGTGTGCACTTTAGTTTAATGCCGTTTAGAGTTCCAATGGGCAACTTCACTTCGGCACAGAAATTGAATTTGCTGAACTTCTGGTGTATTGGTTGTTACTATGACACTGAGTGAGAATGCCTTTTAGTACTTGAGTAATGTCGATGTTGTAAAATACTACGTGATATTGCTTTATTTTGAGATAGGTTTATGATTTACAAATCGTAACGTAGCGTCGTATGATTCGATATGCCCTGGGGTGCATGTGGAGCAAACTTGAGCCCCATTTTGAGGAGCTCTGCTCAGAAGCAAAAAATTGACAATTTCCAAGGGCGTTACATTAAAAAGTTTGGGAAGCCCTGCATTAAAACGTTTATGTTGTTCAAATGGTGTCTTTACAAGTTAATCACTGATATTATTACACAGTAAAACACCGTCTGTCAACTATGATTTTTGCCTTTACCTTTTGCGCAGTACTCCCTTGTATGTTTTCGACTCTGACGAAATATCACATGCTGGCGAGCCTATGCACGTATTGAATATTTCATCGCACAAGCATGCCCTTTGTGGGATTCTAACTTGCGAGTATGTGATCAAGCGTCAACAACACAAAAATTTAGCACAAGGATCGGTTGACGTTCTTGTTGTTCCTATTTATTATTCCTATTACTGCCATTTCGACATAAAAGTGTACTTAGTTCTATAGTTCTAACTTGTTTCTTTCACTTAGGCTGAGTTGCACCACCTTATTGGAAATTGACAGATTTTTGGCGTTTGTTAAAGTTAAAGTAAGATGGTGTAACCCAGCCTTAGATATTTAAAAAAGTAAGTACATACCTACAAGTTAAAATGGTAGGATAAAGCGTCGTACTGTCTATACATATACCTTAGGAGCTAAATAATTATATTTGTGCATTATAGGTATAGGTTTACCACAATAGTCCAGCATTATGTGTTCTGTGGTCGATCGGTTGCCGGGCTAGCGTTCCCCGAATTTGAGGTTCCTTGAATATACGAGTAGGTCATACTGTACGTAGACCTAACTACTCTTGGCACTTTTCATAAACAAGTATAATATACTACCTAAGTTATGTATTTGTCAAATTTTCCCCCGACGTCTTCTGCTATCGGTTATTATTACATACGACGTTCGTAAGCAAATTGTAGCGACGCAAGCGCCCCAGCAACAATGCGAAGTGCTTAAGCTTTATGGCACTTAGGACAACTTGCCGACTGCCCAAGTTAACAGTCAGCACATCAAGCCTGACTGAAGTTTCTTAAGGAGTTGTAATAAGGATGAATTTTCAACAAAAAATTATAGCTTGACTGTCGTCTGTACACTGCCGAGCAAAACATAAATCCGCTTAATGACGCAGCCCGTTCGGAATCATTTTCATATTTTCCAACTCTAGGACTTTCTTGCGATTGCAAAAAGTTTTAAACGCCCCAGCAAAGATGGGGTTAAAGTGCAAAGTGGCAATTAAACTCCACTTTGTGTGGGGCGACATTGTAGGTGTAATGTTGTTTTAAAACCAACGCGTTTTCTTTGTGGAGAGCTCCGTGGGAAATGCAGGTTGAATTTAAATACTTTAATTACTATTACATAACTAGGTATCTACATTTTAACATGGTTGCTTTTCAAACTCGTGCAATTTGTAACAATTTCAGCCAAACATCCACTGCTGGACAAAAACCGGTCTTCCACATGTGCCTACTTCCCGCGAATTTGTATCATATCATTCTCATTAATATTATCAACATTTAAAAATGTTCAAATAGTAAAAATAGAAGCAATCTATGCTAATACGTAAAAGTGTTAATTAGTTTTATCACTGAAACCTTTAACGCATTTTAAAACAGGAAAATCGAGGCTAATCCTTTTAATCAACGGAACGAATTAATGAATGACAACGTTACAATTAATTAATTTGCTGATTATTTTTAATGAATTGTATTACAAGGATAATATCCGAATTTATATGTGTGGTTTAAACTCGTTAATAGCTTTTGACAAAAGTACTTCTCTATTTTGAAAAATATATGATTGTATTATCTCGAGGCACCTTTTGAAGACCAGCGTAGGGGTGTTTTTAGCACATCAACGTATGCTGAGTATCTGCCGTTTCAGTTACTACCAAAAATATATACAGTACCAGCTTTCCGCCCGCGGCTTCGCCCGCGTGGAATTTTGTCTGTCACAGAAAAACTTTATCGCGCGCGTCCCTGTTTCAAAAACCGGGATAAAAACTATCCTATGTTCTTTCCCGGGACTCAAACTATCTCTATGCCAAATTTCATCAAAATCGGTTGCGAGGTTTAAGCGGGAAAGCGTAACAGACAGACAGACAGAGTTACTTTCGCATTTATAATATTAGTTGGGATAGCCCGACCAGGAACATAAAAACCCTCGCCATGTAGCGGAAAACTAATGGTACTAATTTATTTTAATGGCAACAGTGTGCCTACCATGAGTTTACGTTAGGTGTGCTCGCTAGCGACTGCGTAAAAAAATGACATTTAAATGTATGACATATTGTGCAGCGCCCCTAGCGGCTACTTTCAAGAAATAAAATCTTCATAGAATTTTTTGACGTATTCGCTAGCGAGCTCACCTAACGTAAACTCATGGTAGGCACACAGTAACTGAAAACTTCATTGACTGTCAAAGTGTAAACAAACTTTATTTTAAATGTGCGCAATTGATTTTGTGAATTAAATTGCTAAAATCTTTTTAAAGTCGTGAAAGAAAAGTGGTTCACAATGTGATAAAGCATTTTTCGAAGAGAAATACTAAGGGTTCGGACAATATTTTCATTGAATAATGTTTCCGACTAAGGTTGTCAAATTGACTGACATGTTTATCGCATAGTACAGTCCACTATGAAAATTACCTGTGGTTTGTTTCAACTACCTATTTTAAATTTATTTGTCACTTTCTAAGTGTTGAATTTTATGGGATTGGGAAAGAAGTACCGAGTTTGAAGCGTTCATGAGCAAACATTGCAGTTGAATATTCAAGTTCTGAATATGATTATTGATGAATAATAAAATAAATCCTACTAGCTCGATTGATGGTTTAATTTAATTTATTTAAACCAGGTTACCTATAAAAATATTTTTTCGTTAATTTATGAAAATATCAAATTAGCCCGTAATCCTGAATCCTGATACATAAAGTTAGCCTATTAATTTAACACAGGTACGACTGTACTCAGTGTTGCACTATCAAATGCAATTGACGAGCCTCTATGCCAGGGTTTTTATGTTCCTGGTCAGGCTATACCTAGCTACAATCCCTTCATTTATACATTGTAAAACATGTGGTATTACAGCGACCAGCAGCTTTTCAGAAACATGAAATACAAAATTCCCTTAATGATCAACTCAATTCATTTGTTTTATTGCAACAAAGAATAAACAAAAAAATAACACGCACTCATTGAAACGGATACAAGCAGAAAAAAGGATTTCAATCCAATCACGTTAAACAAATCATCGCCAAATGAAACTGGGTAAAATCAAAAACATTCCTCCGCTCCCCAACTAGAGGCAAAAAAGTTGGTCTAACTTTTTTATGAAATGCGATTCCGAAACAGCTATTATTGCAAGAGTTTTTTTCGTTTTGGCAGCTCTGTGTGTTGCATGACTCCGCGTTTTTTATTAACCCCTTATATTTACTTTGTTTTGCACGTGGCTTTGCTTGTCTTTATCTCGGGTCAAAAATATGGTCGTTTCAGGAGGGCTTTATTTTATGGTGTGGATTTTGTGACAGTCAAAAGTATAATCTGTGTGCCTACCATGAGTTTACGTTAGGTGATTATTAATTTCCCATATTTCGGGTAATTTTCCCACGTAAATAACTGAGAACACTGGTCTTTGACGTATTATTTTTTCGAGTGAATGACGTTTGATTTCAATTAATTTCAATATTTTAATGTCGGGAAATAAGTGATTGGATTATTATTTTGCCTGTGAAATGTGATTCCTTAATTTTTGTTTGTTCGAACAGAACGGTTTTTACACAATTTCATCACACAAGACATGTCGTATTCGTGTTGTTTTTTCGCTGCTTAAATGTGTCAACTGTGTGAAGTTTGCACTCGAAGTGGTGTATCAGGGTGTGAATGTGTGCGTGCCGGCCTGTACGTACAGGCAAGCTGGTGTATCCTAATGTCACAGTATTTTGTTGATGAGAATCCGTCCGACTTTTTTTATAGGTCCATGTGGTAAGCACACAAGTATAATATACTACCTAACTTATGTATTTGTCAAAGTTTCCCCCGACGTCTTCCGCTATCGGTTATTATTACATATGATGTTCGTAAGAAAATTGTAGCGACGCAAGCGCCCCAGCAACAATGCGAAGTGCTTAAGCTTTATGGCACTTAGGACAACTTGCCGACTGCCCAAGTTAACAGTCAGCAGCACATCAGACCTGACTGAAGTCTCTTATGGAGTTGTAATAAGGATGAATTTTCAACAAAAAATTATAGCTTGACTGTCGTCTGTACACTCGGCCGAGTAAAACATAAATCCGCTTAATGACGCAGCCCGTTCGGAATCATTTTCATATTTTCCAACTCTAGGACTTTCTTGCGATTACAAAAAGTTTTAAACGCCAGCAAAGATGGGGTTAAAGTGCAGAGTGGCAATTAAACTCCACTTTGTGTGGGGCGACATTGTAGGTGTAATGCTGTTTTAAAACCAACGCGTTTTCTTTGTGGAGAGCTCCGTGGGAAATGCAGGTTGAATTTAAATACTTTAATTACTATTACATACCGGCCTTTGTCCAGCAGTGGACGTCTTTCGGCTGAAACGAACGAACGAACGAACTATTACATAACTAGGTATCTACATTTTAACATGGTTGCTTTTCAAACTCGTGCAATTTGTATCAATTTCAGCCAAACATATATCCACTGCTGGACAAAGGCCGGTCTTCCATGTGCCTACTTCCCGCGAATTTGTATCATATCATTCTCATTAATATTATCAACATTTAAAAATGTTCAAATAGTAAAAATAGAAGCAATCTATGCTAATACGTAACAGTTAAATCAAAGTGTTAATTAGTTTTAGCACTGAAACCTTTAACGCATTTTAAAACAGGAAAATCGAGGCTAATCATGTTAATCAATGGAACTAATGAATGACAACGTGACAATTAATCAATTTGCTGATTATTTGTAATGAATTGTATTACAAGGATAATATCCGCATTTAAATGTGTGGTTAAACTATTTAATAGCTTTTAACAAAAGTATTTACTTTTATCTCTATATTGAAAAATATATGATAGATCAGCGTAGGGGTGTTTTTAGCACATCAACGTATGCTGAATATCTGCCGTTTCAGTGAATTTACTTATTTTTATGTTATGTAATAATGTGTTATTTTACTACCAAAAATATATGTATACAGTACCTAGCTACAATCCTTTCATTTATACATTGTAAAACATGTGGTATTACAGCGACCAGCAGCTTTTCAGAAACATGAAATACAAAATTCCCTTAATCATCAACTCATTTGTTTTATTGCAACAAAGAATAAACAAAAAAATAACACGCACTCATTGAAACGGATACAAGCAGAAAAAGGATTTCAATCCAATCACGTTAAACAAATCATCGCCAAATGAAACTGGGTAAAATCAAAAACATTCCTCCGCTCCCCAATTCGAGGCAAAAAAGTTGGGCTAACTTTTTTATGAAATGCGATTCCGAAACAGCTATTATTGCAAGAGTTTTTTTCGTTTTGGCAGCTCTGTGTGTTGCATGAGTCCGCGTTTTTTATTAACCCCTTATATTTACTTTGTTTTGCACGTGGCTTTGCTTGTCTTTATCGCGGGTCAAAAATATGGCCGGTTCTGGAGGGCTATATTTTGCGGTGTGGATTTCGAGTCAAAAGTAATAATCAGAGGCAAACAAGCAAGAAAATAATCGTATAAAGGTAAATAGGAAAAAAAATTACCTACGTTTACACAGATTTTCATCACTTTCGTTATTTATTTAATTTTGGCGAAAAAATTTATAAAGTTCAGCAGCGGTTAAAGCACGAAATATATAATATATAAGAGACTGACAGAACTTCTTTTCACAGTTATTACTCGTATTAGTTTGAATATTTATACACTCAAGGGAGAAACTGTGAGAAGCGTAGAGTTAAAGTGAAATAAAAAAAAATAACTAAAAACTATCGAAGTATTTAAACTTTAGTTAAAACATTATGAGGTCTGCATACTATTTTTCCCCTTGTAAATAATCCCTTCCTTTCCCTCTTATAAATAATGCTGAAATTTACGTCATGTTGTTTAATAAACATTTTTCAAAGGTCCATTATCCACTTAATATTTGAAGGCTATTTAAATGCACAGTGAATTACATCCCACGATAAATGAAGAGAGAAGTCGGCTATTTATTAATTATGGAACCCAGCGAGCATTATACAAAACCCATTAAAATATCTCTTTACATTTCGTGCGATGTTTCAAGAAAATCGTCAGTACAAATAATATTATTAATTCAAGAATTGAAATAAGACCCGAATATTCTTTGATATTGTAAGAATTAATATATTTCAACAAACTCAATACAAAAGTTAAGTATCTTGTAAAAACCGTAAATGGAATATTATATAGAGTAAAATTTCTTCTCGTAATGAACTTTCCTAGAGACAGAGATGGGAAACTTTTGGCTAGATATTTTTAAACAGATACAATCAAGCATTCTTTTGTTTTTGAGTTACCCTGTAATCCCACTGTTGAGGGAATCCCTTCTCCTATTTGAGGCAAAATAGCCGAGCAGACTGCCGCTTCGTGAGGACACTAGTTCGATCCGAATTGTGATTTATCGGGAGAGCATTTGTCTTAAAGTGTGACTTTATTAGTTAAAGTAAACCACTTTTCTATTTTTAAATTCCAGATATTTTTAATAATATTTTGTATGATAAGGCTGCTGAGCCTTATCATACAAAATATTATTAAACATTAGGACATTAGCCGAGCAGGGGAGCTGTCCCCTGCTCGGCTAATGTCCGTCTCGGCTAATTTTGATTTCCAGATAACATTTTTTTTTTGTAACACACAAAGGTTCACCACCCCTGACCAGCTAATGTCCGACTCAGCTGTGGCAATTTCAATAATGGCGCCCTCAATTCCTATCTAGCTTCTTGATTAAGACACGTCTACTACGTTAATGGACTTTGGTAAGATGCGTCCAGAATCAAGAACTATGAATTTGAATTTGATAGAGTTTAAGGAATTGCCAATACAGAGTTTAAAATTTCGTCTCTACATGGCAAATGAGAGAAGAAGTAATTGACCAAATATCTTAGTATTTGAGAATTGAGATAGGTACTTGTATGTGCATAATTATGACAGACGGTCAGTTCTGACCATATTTCAGTATAAGAAAAGTCGCCCACAGTTCCTTAACAAAAAATTAAAGTTGTTTAGAAGAATGTGTAAGACAGTATCTTTTTGTTTGTAGAAAGAAGCATTTGTTCGTCTAAAAAAGAAACTAAAGTTTTTTAAAGATTTTTCATCCAAAAAGATGACTCCCTACAATCTAAGCAGATAACAATAAGGTACACACATCTTTTAGGTATTTGTTACTAACTGTTGGTGACTCTCCACATCTTCTCTCTAAAAGTGAAAGGTTTACTCTGACTCACTCACTCACTCATCACAAAATCTCAGAAAGTACAAGTGTTAGAAGTCTCAAATTTTGTAATAGGGGTTCCTTTTAGAACGTAGGTGCTCACTAAGACGGGATTTTGCAAAATTCAACCCCTAAGGGGGTAAAACGGGATCCACGCGTACGAAATCGCGGGCGGCCGCTAATACTTACTTCAATATGGTCAAGTCTACAACTGCAATAGAATTTAGTGGCTCCGATCTTAATGGCCCTTTTTGTTAGGGCCTCGGGTCCCAGGCTGTTCCGGCCCTTTTATCATATCTGGGACGACCAAAGTTTGGATCGACTACCCCGAATCGAGGGACTTTTTCTTGTTGTATTAAAAGTTATAAGTAAACAAGGCTTAGAGAATTTGTGACCATATTTTGGAAGTTTTGATGTAAAAGTACTTAACTACATAGACCGAACATATTGAGTTAAAAGATCGTTATACTAAGTTATTGTTTACCTTTTCTAGAAATAAATTGTGTTGTGAGCTTACCAAAGTACTCCTACGGATTTCAATTAATCATGAGAACATACCTGTAACAAAAACAAAAAACATAAATTACATTTTGAATAAAACATATTATTTTAACTATTTACCATAGTTTCTAAACGTCAAAATTGAATAGTACCAGTCAAGCTAGTTAGATTTTGAAAAAGTAAAATATGTCGTCGTTTCAGACACATGACGTCCAGCAGTTGGACAAAGGATTTTCACAGCGACCGGTTCTGCGCCGCGCGCATCCAGGCACCTCCCGCGACCTTCACCAGATCGTCAGTCTACATAGTGGGGGCCTTGTCCACACCACTTAAATTAAATATGTACTTAGAATAAAATAGATCGCATAGCCCTTAGATAACCAATTAAAAAAGAAATGTATTTATTGCCTTCGAACCATTAGCCAACCAATTAGCCATACTTTTAAACTGAGTAGATACCAGTCACAAAATAACTATTGATAAAATAGTAAGAAACTTTAAAAACACAGTTCCAAATTCAACAGAACATTTGAAGAGCTTGTAGAATACTAATAACAAAGTTTCGATGGCTACATTAGTTCGGTTAGTTGTTCGTTACATGAATTCGTTGGAAAGTAAATCGTTTGGACGTAGTTAGATATTTGACTATTGTTAGATAGTGACTGAGTTTCTTGCGCTGCTTCTTCTCAGCACTGGCCCATTTATTGTCCCGAAGCAGTGGAATATTGGGACGTGTAAAAGCGCTTTTTTAAAGCCTATTTGCAAAAATAAATGAATTTTATGAATTTTGTACTCAAACAGTAAAAGTTCTATAACTTTGAGAGCGATAGTTACTCGGACTAAGCGATGGAATTATTTTGCCAATTATTACAAACGAGACTTTTTAACCCTTAATTAGGCGCATGGGGTCAAGGCGACTCCAAATTTAAAAAAAAATGTTTTACAGTGATTAGAGCGCGCTCGCGCTCTTTCTAGCTTCCTCACTCCCCACGGGGTACGCAAATTAGTCGCGTCCAAAATATCAACGCGCGCGCACGTATTGCTGCTGTCTAGAGGGCTGACCCCATGCGACCAGTTACGTTACATTTTTTGGAGGAGGTAAGTTTTAACTATTATGTTTTCTTTTAGTTTATATGAGTATATTGTTAATTATTTTTGTGTGTATGTATGTGTTTATATACTACGTAATTGTTTTATGTGATTTTGAGTTTATTTTGAGTCTTTTTCCTTTTTTTTTCAGTTTTTTACCGATTTGAAATGTCTAACGAAAGACAAATTTGCAATGGCTGGAAGAAGTGTCCGATGAAGAGCAAGATGTAGCTGGTTCGGATTCGGAAGACGTAACGGTAAATGATGCTGCTATTGATAGTGCTCATGATTCAGAAAGCGAAATTGAAGAGTCCGAAGATATTCAAGACAGCCCTGAACCATCGGAAGGTAACTTTTTTTATCTCGACATACTCACAGAAATGGCCCGAAAGTGAAATGGTCTAAAGTACCACCATCTAACGCAGTAAGGACCCGAGTACAAAATATTATTCTTCACTTACCAGGAGTCAAAGAGTATGCAAAGAACGCCAAATCTCCCCTTGAATGATTTCAATTGTTCTTTGACAGTGTGGTTATTGAACTTTTGGTCACAAATACCAATTTGTATATAGATAAAATAAAGGAAAAGTTCGGAAGAGATCGTGATGCACTTCCATCAGAGGTCATGATGCGGACGAGACGGTCCAACAATCGACAGCTAAGCGCGGGCGCTGTTCATCATGTCCTAGAAAAAACGACAAAAAACTGCCAACAAAATGCTTTAAATGTCATAAATTTATTTGTCAGCAGCACTCGAGAGTTTATTGTGTCGGATGCAGAACAGAAGACTCCGCTGATGAGACTGATTAGTTATTATTTTTTAAGTTAAAAAATTATAGTTAAAAATAGTTTTGAGAGAAGGGTTATATTTTTTTATTTTTTTAATAGATATAATGTTCCAGTAATGTTTTTGTTCCTTAAAGTTAATTATATTAAAGAACTTTATTAATTACCATAAAATACATTTCATTTTATTTCTTTTTGACACTCCTTTCCCAATATTTGTTTGGGGTCACTCAAGACCCCATGCGCCTAATTGTGTGATTTTTTTAATGCGCCTAGGTAAGGGTTAAGAATGTAAAAAAAAATCCGTAAAGGCTCGTTCTCACGGTAATCCAGTAATGCATGACCCCACATAACTGGAATGTTTACATTACAGTTACAAATTCGAAAGGATCGGTTTTTTGTTCAAAACAGTTCCTGCTAAAACGTGGAATTATATCTCCGTAGGAGATAACGTCTCTAATTAATATTTTAATCACCAGATAACTTTACCTGCAGCACACTTGAAATCCTTATCTTGGCTAGAGCCAAGTCTAGATTTGTTTAAATCTACTAGAACCATACGTTCGTTCGTTTCAGCCGAAAGACGTCCACTGCTGGACAAAGGCCTCCCCCAAGGATTTCCACAAAGACCGGTCCTGCGCCGCTTGCATCCAGGTACTTCCCGCGACCTTTACCAGATCGTCGGTCCACCTAGTGGGANGTAAAACATAATCATCTTCGGGAGAGATACGAAGTATAACTATTGATAAAATAGTAAGAAACTAAAAATACAGTCCTTAATTCACCAGAATACACGTATTTGAAGAGCTTGTAGAATTCTAATAATAAAGTTTCGATGGCTACATTAGTTCGGTTAGTTGTTCGTTACATGAATTCGTAGGAAAGTAAATCGTTTGGACGTAGTTAGATATTTGACTATTGTACCTACTCAAACAGTAAAAGTCCTATAACTTTGGGAGCGATAGTTACTCGGACTAAGCGATAGAAGTATTTTGCAAATTATTACAAACGAGACTTTTTAAGAATGTGAAAAAAAATCCGTAAAGGCTCGTTCTCACGGTAATCCAGTAATGCATGACCCCACATAACTAGAATGTTTACATTACAGTTACAAATTCGAAAGGATCGGTTTTTTGTTCAAATCAGTTCCTGCAAAAACGTGGAATTATAACTCCGTGGGAGATAACGTCTCTAATTTATATTTTAATCGCCAGATAACTTTACCTGCAGCACGCTTGAAATCCTTATCTTGGCTAGAGCCAAGTCTAGATTTGTTTAAATCTACTAGAACCATACAAAACATTTTAAAACGTACATTCTATTCTTTTGTTTGTTTTGTTTTACATCATATTGTTAGGTATATGAACTGTAACTTGTCACGCGCCCATTTTTTTTAAATAATTTCTTCCTGGTCATTTCATGGTCACATACATTGGCTCCAATTCTTCTTCTTTTACAAACATGCACCCAGATCCGTATTCTATCGTCCGATCAAACTATTCCTAACATTCATATTTGATGCACGTATTAATAAGGCAGCATAGGCCTCCAACACAGCCCGAAATTAGAGGTCGGAGTTCCCACAAATTGTGCCTGTGTCCGACCACCGGCCGACTGGGATTAGCGAGCGACCCGATCAGTGGCAATTTGGGTCGGTTGCCGCGATGGGGAATTCATCGATTGTGATAAAGTGGTCATGGGGAGTTCGATAGTAATGCGGTATTATGAGGTGGGAAAAGAGTATCATGTCTGGGGATAAACTTTCTTTTAGAAGGGCTTTATGTGCACTAAACAGTCTGCAGGCAATCCTTTTTATCAACAAACGGTTATTGGTATTGAGAAACAAGTGCTGTGAACTAAACTGTCTGCAGGTAATCCTTTTTCGGCGCAATCGCCATTTCAATTGTTTCTAATACATAGGTATTTAAAAAAAAATTGTCAAAAATTGTTTATTTACCTATAATAAAATATCATCATCATCAAATAATCTTGTTTCCACTGTAAAAGGACGAACCTCTTAATTTACCAGTTTCAATTACGCAGGTCGCTACCAACCGGTCAGTATGGAAATCTTTGAGGGAGGCCTATGTTCAGCAGTGGACGTCCTATGGCTGAAAAAGGATGATGATGAATTAGAGGATTTGGCTTACACTTCCTACGGAGGAAGTGTGTTTTTCTCTCTTAATCACCTCTTCCGAGATCTTTTACGAATCAAATCAAAACTTTTTTGTATGATTCTCATACTTCAAACCTACAGGGTGGAAACGATAAGTGATCTCACTCACTAAATGTATGGAAAATGGTAACATTGAATTTTCGGATAGATCCAGTTTATTTTATAACGTATTATTGGTACCATTGGATAGAGCTCGTGAAGCACTTTCAGGATCAGTAACCAGTTTTTGGATATCTTGTATAGTTTTTTATATAATATGGTTTTACTAAATGTATGGAGGCGGAAACGTTGAATTTTCAGATAGATCCAGTTTATTTTGTAACCTATTATTGGTACCATTGGATAGAGCTCGTGAAGCACTTTCAGGATCAGTAACCAGTTTTTGGATACCTTGTATAGTTTAGAAATAATCAGGTGAGATCACATATCGTTTCCACCCTGTATAATTTAAGCAACTAGCTCGAAAAATGCTAAACCGTGAGCACTGAGTTCTCAGAGATTGATGTATGGAAGCATCCGGCCGGACCGCGCGTGTCGATTGATCTATCGAATCTCGATATCGGCTTTTTATCTCTGTCTAGTCTATAGTCGCAGTTTAACAAAACTCCAACTTTTTCTGAAGTCACTATGAATCAATCACTTAACTCTTGCTTACTCTCTCCTTCATTCTCTTTTTCTTTTAAAGCTTCTTAATAACATTGTTTTAAAAAAAAACAACTACATCTATACTATGTATCTTACATCTATACTATCTATATTAATATTATAAATGCAAAAGTACTCTGTCTATCCGTCTGTCTGTCTTGCTTTCACGCTTATACCACTGAACCGAGTTTGATGAAATTTGGCACAGACATAGTTTGAGTCTCGGAAAAGGACATAGGATAGTTTTTATCCCGGTTTTTGAAAAAGGGACGCGCGCGATAAAGTCTTTCTGTGACAAACAAAATACGAAGCCGCAGGCGGAAAGCTAGTAATAAATAAAAATGTAGCTTCACAAGTTAATAATGCATTTAAACCTCTACAATAAAATTACGTCGCAACACGTTGTTTTCTCCATCCATCCACTCCACAAAAATTCGTCAGGTCGAAAATGTATAAAGTGTTTTCATGAATTTTTAACTAAAATAGTGGCCTCTTAATTGTCGTTAGTTGAATGTTAAAAGCCAATGCCGTTCGCCATTGATGAATATGCAAGCCGGTCCAATAAAGCGCTTTAAAGCACCTTATCATTGCCGCTTCAGGCGCTCGACGCTCTTTTAGCTACGTTCCATTCTGCTCAGTAGAGAGTAGAGGGAAGAGCTTATACCATCGTGTATTTCAAGCAGCGCTTTAGAGGGAAAGTCGTCTCCAATGTTCGAAAATCTGTACATTATACTTAGCTGAATAAAGATCTTTGATGATTTTCCTACTTATTAATAATTATTATAAATGGGAAAGTTTGTATGGATATCTGGATGTTAACATGTTTGTTACTCTTTAACGCAATAACTACTGAACGGATTTTGATGAAACTTTACAGTATCATTGTTTATAACCCAGAATAACATATAGGCTATAATTTATGACGATCTGTGACAAAACAAATTTCATGCGGGTGAAGCCGCGGGCAAAAGCTAGTCTATTAAATAGTTTCGCGATAAATTGTAACCCCCAATTATTATTTTTTTCATTCGCTTATAGTTTGATGAACTATCCACTAATACTTAATCGGATCGGGTAGCCTAAGGTGAGATACTTTATAATTTTATCGTGGGAAAGGGCGGCATATTTCTTAGCCTGGTATAATAATTATGATAATTATCTTGAAGCTGGAATGTAGTCCTTAGTATGTAATTGAAGCTCTACTCGAAAATACATTATATGTGGGCAGTATCGAGTAGTATCGATTACCTTTATATCGATATTTTAGTAAATATCAGACACCCAAATTCCACAATCATAAATTAAGACCTATTCAGTGCCGCATGCGGGATAACGGCGGCCACGAAGGCATTGCAACTGAAATTCCTATTTCACTTACAATATTCACCCCTATCCTGACAGCCATAAAGTCTAATATAATAATAGTAACGCTGCTCGTCGCACGATGCACCGTATCGATTCTGTCGCTCGATTTAACCGATTTTCCGTTCAGCACTCGGATGGCGATTATGGCGTCGATTAGGCTGTGTTGTTTACCTGTGAAATGCACTGAATGCGATGTTGAAACGTTTAGGTTTTTCACGAGCCATTTTGTTCATTATCCTGGGAGTACGTAGCGATTTCGACGATCCTGAAGTCAGTTTTTTATTTAAAAGTAAACATCCTTCATCAAAATTTAAAAGCACAGTTCCTGCATTACTCGGATTCACAAACGATGATTGCTTAAGTGAAGCAGCAAATCGAACGCACAGCGTTGAATAGAGCTGTGATTGGTTCGTATGTCACCCTGTGCGTTCACGACCACTATGAGACCTCACAGTAATGTTTGTGAATACGGGCGTATTCTACTAACCCTGTATAAAACAATAACATATCAAAGACTAGCAACATCAAAAGTACCACATAATTTTCCGCAATTTTCCATAACCGCGGCAACTTCCTTGGCGAGTGGTTGCCCACCGTTGAGCATCAAATCTGCATAGCTCACAATCCGATCCTAAAGTTGGAGCGCAAATCCCTAAAACTTATTCCAGAGATCTTTGTGGGATTATCAAAGGCTTTCAAATGAATACAGACAGCTGAATCGGGGATTATAAGACGTAATTAAACAGTTGCGAAATAATTGAATTTTAAGCGAACAGACCCGTATTAGATCGTTTTGTCTGCAGTAATCCGTCAATGACTTGACTGTATTATTTTATGAATTTTAATGTATAATTGGCTTAGAAAATCTTGAAATAATGTTAGGTACTTAGGTATAATTTTTTTTGTTTTTTTTTTATTCACTACGAGGAAGCTCTTGGCTTGTATCTCACCTGATGGTAAGTGATGATCTGTCGAAGGTGGAAGCGAGCTTCACCCGGAATCCTCAACCACAGAGGAACTGGCTATCTTATCATTTATATAAGAAGTTAACAGCCATTTTTTGAGACCACTCTCTCTTGTTCGTTGTAGGGCGATAATCCAAAAAGTGCGTCACTTAAAAGTTTTGGTTTACACTACAGGTTTTGTAAATTTTAATGTACACTTTGAGCAATTAAAACCGTTTGATCTTACATTGATCAATAGGAAATGGCATAAATTGTCTCTAACATTAATGGATTTAGGCTGTAATTAGCACTAATTTCGCCCACTGGACACTATATTGGCATATTCACAGATTGATTTGCATTTATTTCCATCCAGCTAAAGCGTGAATATTTGATTAAATTTCCATCATTTCGATGACAATGTTAATGTAAACGAAACAAAAATGTTCACAGATTGATGTTTAAACACATGAAAATATTTTGGGTAAACTTTTACTGCGTTATTTGCTAGGAAATCCATATTTGATTTTTGTTTTGTTATCAAATAACTGTTGTTTTGTTTATTTATTAATTTCGCGGGTCAGATCGCCTCGCATGGGAAATCATTCGTTCGCATGTGACCGAAAGGGTTGCTTTCGATCGTGAGGATTTTACACCCGACGATATTATTTTCTGAATCTCTTCAACATAATGCAATTTCTACTCGTTAAGGCTTGGTATTTCTTCTAAAGTAGGTATTTCGCGCTGTCAAAATCTGCGCGCGCAATTCTTCGCCGAAAACAGCGCGTCAAAGAGCTCCCGCCACAATTTCCAGCTACACAGTATAGAAATACGCAGTTGGTTAGGTTAGGTTGACTTCCTTCCCTTCAAGCGTCACACTCACAACACTTTCTAATAGAAATCATATCCAAGTGATACAAATTAAAACACCTTTCAGACTTTTTGGGAATATATTCTAGAATCGATAAATATAAAATATAACTGCAGAAGTAAACACTGTTCAAAGTGGCCGTGGCGTCGCCCGACCTTCTGGAAGTTCTGCGCCGGCTTAAAGAATTTCAAGATTACGTCACCCGACCTATCGGTAGGCCCTTGGGAGCTTGAGNGATATTGCAAAATTCCCACGGGAACGGGAGTTAGCGGGAAAAAACATTTGTATGAAAAAATCTAAACCGCGTAAGATAGACTCTTGAAATTTGGCATGCAGGTACCTTAGTAAATTTAAAGCTTAGTTACAACAGGATATTGCAAAATTCTCACGGGAACGGGAGTTAGCGGGAAAAAACATTTGTATGAAAAAATCTGAACCGCGTAAGATAGATGAAGGGGGGGTAAAACGAGATCCACGCGCACGAAGTCGCGGGCGGCCGCTAGTAATAAATAAAAATGTAGCTTCACAAGTTAATAATGCATTTAAACCTCTACAATAAAATTACGGTGCAACACGTTGTTTTCTGCTTACTCCACAAAAATTCGTCAGCTCGAAAACGTATAAAGTGTTTTCATGAATTTTTAACTGAAATTGTGGCCTCTTAATTGTCGTTAGTTGAATGTTAAAAGCCAATGCCGTTCGCCATTGATGAATATGCAAGCCGGTCCAATAAAGCGCTTTAAAGCACCTTATCATTGCCGCTTCAGGCGCTCGACGCTCTTTTAGCTACGTTCCATTCTGCTCAATAGAGAGTAGAGGGAAGAGCTTATACCATCGTGTATTTCAAGCAGCGCTTTAGAGGGAAATGCTCAAAGTCGTCTCCAATGTTCGAAAATCTGTACATTATACTTCGCTGAATAAAGATCTTTGATGATTGTCCTACTTATTAATAATAGGGATGTTTCCTGGGTAAAAAAGGAAGAGTTTTAATTAGCTTATCAAAAACTACACGACACGTATTTTTCACATTTTAAAACTAATAAAAATGTAAAGAGATAAAGCGTGCCAAAGTTCTAAAGAAAAAACCCGTGACGTCAGTGAGTGCGTAAAAGTGCAGCACTTTGTGACGTCGCACGGAACTTCAACGCACTATAACTTTGTAATTATTTGTTTGATTGACAATTAAAAATATTCCAACATTTTTTTATATTAAAATTGACGGACTAAAAATTTTTTTTAAGGAAACTAGCCTATTATTATAAATGGGAAAGTTTGTATGGATATCTGAATGTTAACTTGTTTGTTACTATTTAACGCAATAACTACTGAACGGATTTTGATAAAACTTTAGAGTATCATTGTTTATAACCCAGAATAACATATAGGCTATATTTATGATGGATCTGTGACAAACTCCATGTGGGTGAAGCCGCGGGCAAAAATCTAGTCTATTAAATAGTTTCGCGATAAATTGTAACCCCCAATTATTATTTTTTTCATTCGCTTATAGTTTGATGAACTATCCACTAATACTTAATCGGATCGGAATAGCCTGAGGTGAAAAAATAATTTTATCGTGGGAATGGCGGCATATTGCTTAGCCTGGTATAATTTATACGATAATTATCTTGAAGCTGGAATGTAGTCCTTAGTATTTTCAAGTTCTACTCGAAAATACATTAATATGTGGGCAGTATCGAGTAGTATCGATTACCTTTATATCGGTATTTAGTAAATATCAGACACCCAAATTCCACAATCATAAATTAAGACCTATTCAGTGCCGCATGCGGGATAACGGCGGCCACGAAGGCACTGCAACTGAAATTCCTATTTCACTTACGATATTCACCCCTATCCTGACAGCCATAAAGTCTAATATAACAAAAGTAACTTTGCTTGTCGCACGATGCACCGTATCGATTCTGTCGCTCGATTTAACCGATTTTCCGTTCAGCACTCGGATGGCGATTATGGCGTCGATTAGGCTGTGTTGTTTACCTGTGAAATGCACTGAATGCGATGTTGAAGCGTTTAGGTTTTTCACGAGCCATTTTGTTCATTATCTTGGGAGTACGCGGTGATTTCGACGATCCTGAAGTCAGTTTTATTTCGCACTTTAAAAGTAAACATCCTTCATCAAAATTCAAAAGCACAGTTTCTGCATGACTCAAAGAACATTCTAACGCCCGTATTCACACGATACTTGCTTAAGTGAAGCAGCAAATCAGCACAGCGTTGAATAGAGCTCTGTGATTGGTTCGTATGTCACCATGTGCGTTCACGAGCACTATGAGACCTCACAGTAATGTTTGTGAATACGGGCGTAATTCTACTAACCCTGTATAAAACAATAACATATCAACCCTTCCCTATCACCAAACACTGTAACATCAAAAGTACCACATAATTTTCCGCAATTTTCCATAACCGCGGCAACTTCCTTGGCGAGTGGTTGCCCACCGTTGAGCATCAAATCTGCATAGCTCACAATCCGATCCTGAAGTTGGAGCGCAAATCCCTAAAACTTATTCCAGAGATCTTTGTGGGATTATCAAAGGCTTTCAAATGAATACAGACAGCTGAATCGGGGATTATAAGACGTAATTAAACAGTTGCGAAATAATTGAATTTCAAGCGATGAGACCCGTATTAGATCGTTTTGTCTGCAGTAATCCGTCAATGGCTTAGAAAATCTTGAAATAATGTTAGGTACTTAGGTATATTTTTTTTGTTTTTTTTATTCACTACGAGGAAGCTCTTGGCTTGTATCGCACCTGATGGTAAGTGATGATCAGGCCGAAGGTGGAAGCGAGCTTCACCCGGAATCCTCAACCACAGAGGAACTGGCTATCTTATCATTTATATAAGAAGTTAACAGCCATTTTTTGAGACCACTCTCTCTTGTTCGTCAGGGCGATAATCCAAAAAGTGCGTCACTTAACAGTTTTGGTTTACACTATAGGTTTTGTAAATTTTAATGTACACTTTGATCTTACATTGATCAATAGCAAATGGCATAAATTGTCTCTAACATTAATGGATTTAGGCTGTAATTAGCACTAATTTCGCCCACAGGACACAATATTGTCATATTCACAGATTGATTTGCATTTACAGTAGAACGCCGATTATCAGAATTAATTGGGACCGGGGTCGATTCGGATAATCGAAAATTCGGATAATCGGACATAGACTGATAATAAAGAAAAAGCATGTTAAAAACGAACTGTCACACATAGAATAAACTTTAATAACTGTGTTTACAGTTCTACAAGTCGCTCAGTTGAAATATATCCAGACTCCTGCGAGTTCCAACTTGTTACACCAATAGAAAACAAAAAATACTTGGGTTTTAATTTTTTATATTAAGCTTAGGACCGATTCGGATAATTGGCGATTCGGTTAATCGGCGTTCGGATAATCGGCGTCCTACTGTATTTCCATCCAGCTAAAGCGTGAATAGTTGATTAAATTTTCATCATTTCGATGACAATGTAAATGAAACAAAAATGTTCACAGATTGATATTTAAACAAATGAAAATATTTTGTGTAAACTTTTACTGCGTTATTTGCTTGGAAATCCATATTTGATTTTCGTTTTGTTATCAAATAACTGTTGTTTTGTTTATTTATTAATTTCGCGGGTCAGATCGCCTCGCATGGGAAATCATTCGTTCGCATGTGACCGAAAGGGTTGCTTTCGATCGTGAGGGTTTTACACCCGACGATATTATATTAGATTAGTTTTTTATGTTATACTATTGCAGTTTACACACTAAACCCACCGACTCGCTGACATGAGTCGTCGACAAAGGTCCTTGAAAGTTAAAGTCGCCGACATGATTGTTTTTTTTTTTAATAAAGCTGTCAACATTAAACAGCGGCTGTCGTCGGGCTTGGTGTGTAGAGTACTTAACTCTACTAGTCACTTATGTGGTGGATATAATGACCTCAGCTTAAAATCCTACTAATATTATAAATGCGAAAGTTTGGATGTTTGGATGTCTGGATGTTTGTTACTCTTTCACGCAGAAACTGCAGAACGGATTTTGATGAAACTTTACAGTATTATTGTTTATAACCCAGAATAACATATAGGCTATATGTATGATGATCTGTGACAAACGAAATTTCACGCGGTTGAAGCCGTGGGCAAAAGCTAGTTTGTAATAAGCTTATAAGTTACAACCTGAGCAGCTTCCTAAATCGATAGACCTAAGTATTGTTTGGAGGAAAAAAAATCGTCACGTCTAAAAACCTAACTTTCGTTCGATTCGTGCGAATTTGCGAAGAACGTGATGTACATTTTCTATTTAATCAAGGAAAATGTTTGACCAAATCGCTGCTTGACTTTGTTTATAGACTGTCCTTTGTTTTTCTGTGACAATAGGTACAGCTGCCATCATTAATATTATAGTTTTACATTAAAAACATACTAATATTATAAAGCTGAAGAGTTTGTTTGTTTGAACGCGCTAATCTCAGGAACTACTGAGCCGATTTGAAAAAATATTTTTGTGTTGGACAGCCGATTTATCGAGGAAGGCTATATAAAATCACCTACAGCCAATAGGGATGAAAGGAAAGAAAATATTGCAAAAACGGGAAATATTATTCAAACTACTGATTTTCACGCATGCGAAGTCGCGGGCACAGCTAGTTTGTGTTATAACACTAAGTAAGATATCTACAAGACATCCTAAGCAATTTCCTTTGCTAAATAATACTATATTCATATTAATTTACACAATACATACTTATAGCCCATCGGTGTCAGTTTCGAATCGGTAAACTCCTAATACAGGCATATAACTTGGGGTTATTTTTCCACCAAAGTATATCCTGATAAAAAAATCACACAAAAACTTATTTCTTGAAAATAAAGGCGCTTTAACTGTACTTAGTGAACCGAAATCCGATCGTATACGGACGCGGACGTTAGGCATTCCGCACACGCGCCGCAAATGGTCTCGAGAGGCGCAGTCCCAGCGTTTGGACAATTAGCTTCGCAGCGCGCCGTGTGTTGACTGCCTTATGAGCCATTACAATTTCATACACATTCTGCTTTGCACGCCATTCTTTTGAGATTATTTCCCAGTTGTACGCTTATTATTGACTTTTATGCCCTCTAATTGGTACGACAAATGAATTATTTAGTAAGTTTACTAGACAGAACGGAATAAGGAAAATGTTATGTACAACCCACGCAAACTCGAGAAAGTTTTTACCATTGTAACTAAAAACTTCCTTTGGAAACAAGTACTCAGTTATTTCCTTTGTGGATATTTGTTTAGGCATTTTTGAAGTTAATTTAATTTCTATTTCTAGTTCCAAATTATCATACTCGTGTACATTTTCCGGGAACCTAAATATTACTTAAATTATAGCGCTACAATATGACACCGCAATAGTACGCCAACTTCAAATATTAATATTTTCAGAAGTCTGTTAACGCTTAGCTTGCTTTTCCTACAGAATAGAGGGCGGTGACATCTGAATAGTTTATAAAAGCCGGTAAAAAGCCCAATGCACGATAAAAGCCATTAATCTTCAATTTACCAGCGACTCGCCTTTTTGCGATGTCTCGATGCTTAATCGGAGTTAAATCGGGAGGCGGCGCTGAATTGATTCCGATCAGTCGCGGGTAACGTGAGCTAGTGAGGTAACCGGATTGGGACGTGCATCGACTATTTTTAATAAATTTTGTTATCGTCTGGGAGAATATTAAAAGCGTTAACTAAATCCATAACTTTGTTTACTAAGCATTCATACCAATGTTTGAATAGCTGAATAAAATGAATTTTGTTTTATGTACCTAATATAGACGATTTCTCCCTATTTTGTGTAGCTCTTTGTCCACTAGTCAAAATGAAGTTTTATGAAAATATTACAAGTTACTGTAGAGTTTAGGACCTCAGGTCAATTTATTTAAATAGCAACAGCGAGACCCGTAGCTAATAGTTCTGCTGAATGATATGACTGAAAGGCTAAAACTATCGGGACATAATAATTATTTTGTAGAGTCGATACTCCTGCGAATGGAAAACCGAACAACACTATCTTGAATGTCACCAGACGGAGCATCATATGGATGTGATGTGACACCACTTCGGATGGAAACTGTCGATAGTCTACTAGGGTACATTTTGCAAGACGAAAACTATGACGTTTTAGGGTTAAGAGCTGACGCTAACACAAGAAGATTTAAAACACTGGTGCACGAAGCTTTTATGTGGTTATAATTGGGTCTATTTTTCAAGAAAGGATAGTCTGATGTGCTGTCAACTGTAATTTTAGCTTCTTCACTTTACTAAAAGGTTTAAATATTTGTATGTGTAGTGTAGGTATCTACAACGCTCTATTTGTACAGGCCATTGTGGAAATCACTGGGGGAGGCCTATGTTCAGCAGTGGACGTCCTATGGCTGAAATTATGATGATGATGAATTGCCTACTTACTTGGAAAAAACCACTGTCTGAAGTAGGTACTACTTAAACCCACTACTTTACGACTTTTCGTTTGCAGAGCAGAGGTTGTTTGGAAGATTGAGTTGGCACGTTTATTTTAACTGCGTGAGAAACATTTCTAAATAATAAATTAACTTTATTATTTATTAAATAACTGTAGCTAGAAACTTAAACAACTCCGTCTAGTATTACTAAGAACAGGCATTTAAAATATGACGAGGGTTTCTTCTTAGAAATTTCAGGAAGTTTCACAGAAAACTATCGCCTGTGAAATTATGTTCCAGTTTCGTGATGTTGTTTTAGTAATTATTTTAACAGCAATTCGGTGGCAGCAAATAATTTTAGTCGCTAAAGTTAGTAGAATGTCCTATTTTGTTTGCAATGGCCAGAATTTAATAAAGAAAACCGTTTGTACTCTCATATAGGTACTTATTTTACGTATGAATGTAAAATATTAATTTTGAGTTCCTAAATGTATCAAAACTAAGCTTTCTTTCTTTCCAAATTTAATTACATGTGAAAATTATTATACATCGAGTTGACTAACTTGATTTAAACATCTTGGCATAAATTGCTGTGTATAGTTTCAAATACTGTTTTTTCGGTCTTTGACGATTGAACATTACAAAACTAGGTCGAAGTTTAGAGCTCTATAGACCCCACATGAAAATTTAACTACCCAAAATTAACTAAAACAATAATAACAAAGTGCGTACGAGAATCAATGTAATTAATTTTCGTATGAAATGTAATTCACATGGAAATACATATTTAGATTCGTTGAAAAGCCTGCCAATGATGTTAAATGTAATTAGTCAATTATCTAATCATTTAGGATACATTTAATACTAATATAATAATTAACACAGAGTTGAGAGAGAGAGTTCTAAAATAGTAGCTACGAAAGTCTATAATTAGTATTATTTGATACAGATCTTTTATTCTACTCAGATAAGATTATATCTGTCATTAACTAACGTATCTCAATCCTTAGCCTACACTCTACACAACTATTAAAGTAACCCGAGTACGTCTAATCCAGAGTTAGTCTAACAAAAGATGTATCGAACGTCGCAGACAAACGAATTAACTATCGAATAGCCATCGATTTGGTATTTCCTACAAATCAGGTTGCTGTAAAGCTGTTACAGAAATACTAACTCTAAACACTAAAACATAAGATTGCAATGTGACGATCCAAACCCAACCATAATGCAATTATGGGATTGGTCTTGCAGCAGGACACAACTATGCAGTTTTAGACAATTATTATAAAACTGAATTTGGAAATACGAACATTGTAGAGTACATTACATTATAGAGTACATTGTAGCTACTTCTTCAATAAACTTTTTAATAATAAGCTTAATAATGTACTGTCATCAAATTATCTTAATAATGAGATTCTACAAGATGATAAAATTATCCCAATCCTATATCTGATTCGGGAAAATATCCAAGTAAGCCACTTGAGCTCGTATTTTACACCAAATTTATTCATACAGAGCGTACAGCTGTCTGTAATGGCAAAAATCCATGCGAACAAAAGTACATGGCGAATTTACATTCGATTCCATACCACTGAACTTCGCACGTGCGTACAAAATGGTTAACGAAGTTACCTACTACAGCTCGTTAGCACAATGACGTCGGATAGTCCATATCGACACATGAATATTTATCAGAATTGATTTCAGGGCCATAAAAAACAAAACTAGACCACTAAATTGGGTTTAGAGCGAAAATAAAGCTGTTAACTGCTAACCCGACACTGGCATGATATTTGTTTTGTTTATTCATTATACTCTTACTCACAGCTATTGCTGTGGCCTGTACCAGTAGAGACGATTTTAGTATATAGAAATAATAATTATTAGGAGTACCTATAGTAATTTCAACTGACGATAAGACAGTCATTTTTTCTGTGCTCGGTAAAAATTACGACACTTGAATTTCAAGGAAATGCTGTACCTTTAGGGCCACCCAGCGAACACGCCGCGTGTGCGCGACGTAAACGACGCCGCACAGACGCGACGTGTTCGCTGCGTAGCCGCTCCGCTTTGAAAACGCTTGTAATCCGTCAGTGTGGCAGGCAGGGCCCTTAGTTCTACTTGCCTAAAGGTGATCTCCAACCGACAGAGATAGTCAAACTGTCTTCAAACCTATATCCTCAAGGAAACCAGGTAACTTCGAAGGTTTAAAGTAAGCTGTTGACATAATAATGCCCGTTTTCACATAACAGAATTTTTTTTTTCATAGGGGTCACTTCAAAAATAGGGATAGATGGTGAAAACGGGCATAAGACTTACAGAAGGTGAGTGTTTTTTTGTTGTTTTGAAATAGGCACTTTATTAAAACTGTACGTGGTATAAAAGGACCAGCCCTTCTGTGCATCCTTGGTTTACGTGTTTAGTGTCGGCAAAACCCGCCAAGTGCCATACATCACAGTAAGTGCTTACACAGACGCGTCGTGTCACTCTTTAGGCCGGGGGCCATCCATCATGGCGCCGGATTTAATGGCAGCTTATGACTGAAAGCTAACTAGAACAGTTCAGCAAGTTGTGTATAATGAATGGATACAAATGTTCTTAATTTCACAATGAACACGAAACATTAGGCGGGAATCTTAAGTGCGATCACTTTGTAAAAACTTGAACAGTACCTATATGAGTTTACTGAATTTTGTGTAACCTTATTATTTAAAAACTTAATTGCACACACAAAAAAAGCGGTACAAAAAGGCGAACTTAATGCCATATGGCATTATCTACCAGCTGACCTTGGGCAAAACAAAGAATTTGAGTATGCGGTGAATGCATGCACAGTGCAACCCTTAATATTTTTCTAACTGTATAAGTTAGTAAGAAAACAAATAATACAGAATACCAAGCTTATTATTTTTGAGTAAAAGAACATTTTTGATAACATAATTGTTGTGATATCATCAAAATAATATCCATTATAATAAGGCAATTGCTCCAGGCTGACAGATAATTACAGTAACAAGAACTCTACCTAATCACTCCCAAATTCTCCGTACTACTTCCTAATAATGAAGGCCTGAAATAAAACGACGCCCTTGAATTAAAGTACGGACAACGTTATCATTTGTTCAATAATTCAAGCGCAGAAGGCGCACAAATTCCGTTAGACCCTCGAAAAAACGCCCCGTAAAATATAATTTGATGAAATTTTGATGAGGAAAGGTTAAAAAGTTACCTTCCTACCTTCGCTTTTTCCTTAACAAACGCTCGAGTGGAGCCGGCAAGCTTTATGCGGTGGTTTTGTAAAGCCAAACGCGAATAGTAAAAGGAGTGAGTCAGTGAACACCATTCACTTGTTTTAACTCAGTAGCTCTCTTAGCTCTGTATTACAAAATAACTCCCAAAACTCAAAATTCAGATTCAATTTCAGGTGAACGTCAGAATGGCGGGTGTATGATCATAGAAATGAATAAAATAAATATGACTAATTAATACCTGAGGTGTACCTTGGTGTACCTTTAGTTATTTATTTTGTACTTCCCTAACACGGGAACAGTTACGATTACAAAATGAGCCGCCAACCTGATATCAGGTTGGCGGGTGTATGCTGAAATTGGACGAAACAGGTAAGTTATGGTATTCTAATATTTATCATTATTTAGTACCTGAGATGTACCTCACAAATATATTAATACGAACCATATGCGACGAATAATTAACGAGAAAATCGATACGAAAAATTTGATATCCACCATTTTCTTGATGGCCACCATTTTTTATAAGAAGTTAGAAAGTTGATACCGACACAGATAATACATACCGTAGTATTTTTAAATTNTCAACTATGCCCAAAAAAAATCTTAGCCTTTTATTTTACTGTTTAGTACCTCAAAAATGAAAAATGAAAACCTCATTTTCGCCATTTTCTCTGTTACCCGGCCTTAAGTTCTTACTAATGTGAGGGACAAGTCAGCTTGACGTTTTAAATACGCTCTTATGCCACGATAAATATTTAGTTCGTAAATAAGTTTTTTTATCAAATTATGGCAATGAACCAAAGTGCATATTGTAATAATAGTTATTCGTATTTAACCATAAATTTTTAAAAGGAAAAAGGATAGGATTTAGGATCTCTTAGGATCCCTTTCTGAAACACATAAAAAGACAGATAATCGTAAATAAATAATTGTGACAATTTTCCTATCATCATTCGATTGGAGAAAATAAAAGTCGTCACGTCTAAAAACCTGTAACATTCGTTCGATTCGTGCGAATTTGCGAAGAACGTGATGTACATTTTCTATTTAATCAAGGAAAATGTTTGACCAAATCGCTGCTTGACTTTGTTTATAGACTGTCCTTTGTTTTCCTGTGACAATAGGTACAGCTGCTATCATTAATATTATTGTTTAACATAAGCTTTTTTTGGTTCATAGTAGTCATGTCACTAGGACGCATAGTTTCCGAGGATTAAGCGAAAAACCATAAAGTGGTACCTTTAAACCCCCCTCTCCCCGCCGGCTCAAGGGCTAAGGGCGGGGACTTTTGCTATGTTCACCTCCTAACTAGTCTAAAGTCCTGAATTCAAAAATTGTGTTCCACGGATTTCCATCTATAATGCTTTATTGACTGGACTATTAAAAACATACTAATATTATAAATCTGAAGAGTTTGTTTGAACGCGCTAATCTAACTGCCTACTGAGCCGATTTGAAAAAATATTTTTGTGTTGGATAGCCGATTTATCGAGGACGGTTAAATAAAATCACTCTACAGCCAATAGGGATGAAAGGAAAGAAAATATTGCAAAAACAGGAAATATTATTCAAACTACTTATTTTCACGCATGCGAAGTCGTGCTAATTTGTGTTATAACACTAAGTAAGATACATATCTACAAGACATCCTATAAAGCAATTTCCTTTACTAAATAATACTGTATTCATATTAATTTACACAATACATACTTATAGCCCAGCATCGGTGTCAGTTTCGATTCGGTAGACTCCTAATACAGGCATATAACTTGGGGTTATTTTTCCACCAAAGTATATCCTGATAAAAAAATCACACAAAAACTTATTTCTTGAAAATAAAGGCGCTTTAACTGTACTTAGTGAACCGAAATCCGATCGTATACGGACGCGGACGTTAGGCATTCCGCACACGCGCCGCAAATGGTCTCGAGAGGCGCAGTCCCAGCGTTTGGACAATTAGCTTCACAGCGCGCCGTGTGTTGACTGCCTTATGAGCCATTACAATTTCATACACATTCTGCTTTGCACGCCATTCTTTTGAGATTATTTCCCAGTTGTACGCTTATTATTGACTTTTATGCCCTCTAATTGGTACGACAAATGAATTATTTAGTAAGTTTACTAGACAGAACGGAATAAGGAAAATGTTATGTACAACCCACGCAAACTCGAGAAAGTTTTTACCATTGTAACTAAAAACTTCCTTTGGAAACAAGTACTCAGTTATTTCCTTTGTGGATATTTGTTTAGGCATTTTTGAAGTTAATTTAATTTCTATTTCTAGTTCCAAATTATCATACTCGTGTACATTTTCCGGGAACCTAAATATTACTTAAATTATAGCGCTACAATATGACACCGCAATAGTACGCAAATGTCGCTTGACTCTGGCAAAGTCATCACATACGCTGATGACACGGCACTTGTGTTTCATGGATTGACTTGGGACGAGGTGCGGGGTAGGGCTGAGGTTGGGTTGCGCAAGGTAATTGAATGGCTAAATCGAAACTTGCTAACACTAAATCTTTCCAAAACTACCTTCTTACAATTTTCAGCCTCTAAGGTGCAATCAAGTGATTTTGTCATCAAAGCTCATTCTTGTGACGTTAAATCTGAGAATTCGTGCACATGCCTTTCTATTGTAAAGTCCTCTTCCATTAAATACCTCGGTGTTTTACTAGATTACCGACTTAACTGGCAACAACATATTGAGCTACTTACATCACGTACTCGAAAACTCATTTGGGTTTTCAAGAGGCTAAGGTATGCGGCCAATTTAGACCTTTTGCGAAAAGTGTATTTTGCATTAGCACAATCAGTTCTTGGCTATTGTATTGTCGTTTGGGGAGGCGCCTGCAAATCTCACATGATCCAAATTGAAAGAGCACAGAGATCCTTGCTAAAAACAATGACTTTTAGCCCCTTCAGATTTTCGACTGTTGCCTTGTATCAAAAGTGTTCTGTTCTAACTGTAAGGCAACTATTCTTTTTGCGGACTATTACCGGACAACATCGTTTCACTCCATACATCGCTGAAAGAACTAGTGGGAGGCGTGTAATCAAGAATGTAATTGAAGTGCCCAAGTGTCGAACTGCATTGGCCAGTCGACAAAGTTTCTTTCTATCCATTTATTTATATAATCAAGCCAATAAACTTCTGAACTTTTATCCTGGTACTGTATATGAATGCAAAATTAAAGTAACAAACTGGCTGCTTACGCTTGACTACCAGAAGACTGAGGAACTTTTAAAAGTACGTTTTTAGCTCACACAGAATTAATTTGCTCTTACACACACACACACACACACAACATTGTTTAAGATTCAATCTTTATTAACACTTGTAATTTTTCTTTGTTTATGATCTGTGGAAGAGGGCGCTGATCTTCTGAGATACAGGTATTCTATACCTAGTTCGGAAATCAGAGTTCTATTAAAGTCTCTGTATTATGTTACAATTAATAAAGAAATTTATTATTATTATTTATTTATTTATTTTATTCCTAATTATTTTTTTCAAAACACATCAGACACGCTGAATTACTACGTAATTATTAGTTTTGAGCCCTATTTCTGTGTCGAATTTATGAACGCTCTGTTCTGAGGGGATGTCTTCAAAGTTCGAAAAGTATCATGTAAATCAAGCTCTAAAATATCTCTCTACATTCTAGAGACAATGTGCTACTTAATCGTAATATAAATATTTACTCATTTTGGTTCAATGTTGTAAAAACCTATTAATAACATGTTAGGTGATGATAAATTAAAGTATGCGTAACTAACACCCTGGGGTAAATTTCTGCCCCACCTACCTGTACAAGCCAAACGGATGATTTTTTTCACTAACCGCATCTACGAGCTTAAAGCGCACACTCTGGATTAAGAATACACAAAACGACATTGCACTAGCTACGCTAGAATAAACGATATGTCAATTTTTATGCGCCTGGGGTAAAAAATTACCCCACGGTGTTACTTAAGGGTTAATTACATTTCCGATTGCTGTTTAGGAAATGTGTAATTTTCCTAGGAAATGTGTCTAATATAATTTACATCACACATTTCCGGGTGATTTTAGGACTTATACACAATTCCTAGGAATTGTATACAATGACGGATTTCATACATTTCCTGTAACAGATACAAATGTTCTTATTTTTACAATGAACACGAAACATTAGGCATGTTTTATGAGGGAATCTTAAGTGCGATCACTTTGTAAAAACTTGAACAGTACCTATATGAGTTTACTGCATTTTGTGTAACCTTATTATTTAAAAACTTTATTGCATACACAAAAAGGCGGTACGAAAAGGCGAACTTAATGCCATATGGCATTCTCTACCAGCTGACCTTGGGCAAAACAAAGAATTTGAGTATGCGGTGCAACCTTAAATGTTTTATAATATTTTTCTAATAGTAGTTAGTAAGAAACGGTGAGCTTTCCACTCACATACAGGGTGAAACAAATAAAACAGAATACCAAGCTTATTATTTTTGAGTAAAAGAACATTTTTGATAACAGAATTATTGTGATATCATCAAAATAATATCCATTATAATAAGGCAAATGCTCCAGGCTGTAAGATAATTACAGTAACAAGAACTCTACCTAATCACTCTCAAATTCTCCGTACTACTTCCTAATAATGAAGGCCTGAAATACAACGACGCCCTTGAATTAAAGTACGGACAACGTTATCATTTGTTCAATAATTCAAGCGCAGAAGGCGCACAAATTCCGTTAGACCCTCGAAAAAACGCCCCGTAAAACATAATTTGATGAAATTTTGATGAGGAAAGGTTAAAAAGTTACCTTCCTACCTTCGCTTTTTCCTTAACAAACGCTCGAGTGGAGCCGGCAAGCTTTATGCGGTGGTTTTGTAAAGCCAAACGCGAATAGTAAAAGGAGTGAGTCAGTGAACACCATTCACTTGTTTTAACTCAGTAGCTCTCTTAGCTCTGTATTACAAAATAACTCCCAAAACTCAAAATTCAGATTCAATTTCAGACATAGATTCTGTTCTGTCCAACGAATTAAGCCCCAATTTAAGCTTGTGATTCGTTAGAGTTTTGATCTTTAATGTTAAACTTTAATGTCATGCCTAACCACTTAAACAGCTTGTCAGGGAATTGAATCTGTATTCAAGATTTATAAATTATCCTAAGTTTTTAAATTGACTTTCAAATGTATTAAAATTTGATAAACATTATATTTATCTACTAATCTAAACTTTTTGTAAAAAAAGACGTCCAATAATTGTAATACCAAAAAGATTGTACAATAACAATAATAAAGATATCTAGAGGACAAAACTATCATGATTTGATTATGATAAAAAAAATACAAGAAGTCGAAACCAAAAATAAATTAAGTGCTAAAAATATTTTAATACTAATCGCATAGGGCGTAATAGCAAAGACTTTTAAATTTCGACTGGATCATACATACATATAGAAAAGTTTGAAGTGTGCATAATAAATTATATTATCTTTAAGGTGAGTATAGACTAGAGCATTTTCTCGATCATTTCTATGTAATGTAACGTTCTTACGAATGGTACAATACAAGCAAAATGCCCTCTGGACACGTGGTCCGACTGCTTTGTCCGACTAATCGGACCACGTGAACTTTTTTTTCCTGTTGGTTCGATTAAGGAGTCGGACTATCAAGACTTTCTGTTCTTAAGGTTACATGGTCCGACATTTAACCGCCCAACCTATTTGAAAGAAAGAAAGAAAGATACATTTATTATTTCATTAACTCAACACTATTTAATTGCATTTTCTTGATTGAAAAACTATAACAGACCTATTCCTTTTAGTTCAAACCAAAGTTTAACTGAGTTGAACTTTCAGGAAAAAAAATCCATAGTTTCAATAATTTTTCTAGAAATTTGAAATAAACGGAATATATTTTGCTAAAAATTCAACTTTAATAAATCTATTACTATATTGAATATTTTTGATAGATTTTTAGGCTAGTTTCCTAAAAAATTTTTTTCGTCCGTCAATTTTAATATAAAAAAATATTGGACTTTAATTATTTAATTGCCAATCAAACAAATAATTTCAAAGTTATAGTGCGTTGAAGTTCCGCGTGACGTCACAAAGTGCAGCACTTTTACGCACTCACTGACGTCACGGGCCTTTTCTTTAGAACTTTGGCACGCTTTATCTGTTTACATTTTCATTAGTTTGAAAAAGTGAAAAATAGGTGTCGAGTATTTTTTGATAAGCTAACTGACGGACTAATTAAAACTCTTGCTTTTTACCCAGGAAACATCCCTATTGAACATTTGGAAAACAAATGAATACCTACCTACCTACATAACCTACTTATCTATAATAATACTAGCTGACCCGGCGAACTTCGTACCGCCTTAGCGTAGAGATTTTCTTTATATTTTTTTCCGTAAAAACCTTGTGCAGAGTATTAGAAAACTACAAAAAAAAATCAGCCAAATCGGTCAAGCCATTTTCATGTTATGTCGTGACAACGGAAAACGGGTTTCATTTTTATATATATAGATAGATAAACATTTAGGAAATGTTTATAAAAAAAATCCGTGTATTTCAACTTCCTTGAAAGATTACTTAAGAAAGTTGACTTTACGGTTTTTTTCCTGAAAGTTCAATTCAGTTGAACTTTGAATTGAACTAAAAGGAGGTCGTTTTACATTGAATGAAACAATCTTTAATTAAAAATATTTATACCTTTACATATTTGTATTAATTTATTCAAATCAATATTGATTTAAATTTATTATTATAAATTTATTTAATAGTGAACCTTTCCATGCCAAGCCGTTCACGAGGAAGCTCTTGTTATTATTATGAATGACCAAAGAGCATCGCATTGGTAGTTAATTATGAAATTGACACGAGAAATAGTTTCCATGGATCGATTTTGTTGCATACCACCCTTAATTTATTTCAAGTCCGATTAGTCGGACGAAGTGGAATTGCGATTCCTTGTAGTCCGATTAATCGGACCAACAGGAAAAAAAAGTTCACGTGGTCCGATTGATCGGACAAAGCAGTCGGACCACGTGTCCAGAGGGGCAAAATGTACGACGTTTGGTTCGTGAGAGGGTGATACACTAGCTAGAACATTTATAGAGCGGCTCGTTGTTCTGTTACAAGTAAATCATCACCATCATCATCATTTCAGTCATATGACGTTCACTTCAGACCCACGATACCCTTGACGATACCCCTGGTGGTATCGTGGGTCTGAAGGGAAAACTTTAACGGTATCGTCAAGGGTATCGTGGGTCTGAAGTGTCGGACGTCCACTGCTGAACATAGGCCTACCCCAATGACTTCCACGTCGCACGATTGGTAGCGGCCTGCATCTAGCGCCTTCCTGTTACCTTTACAGGTCGTCGGTCCACCTTGTGGTTGGACGTCAATGAAATAAAGTGAATGCTCTATCTATACTCACCTTTAGGTTCCCATCTCCTTTACCTCGAACCTTGATATCTACAACAGAGTTATAGCAAACTTATAACGTTTGTAGTGAGGTTCATGCAAATCAGCAAGTTTGTGTGGGACCGGCAAATCCGATTATGAGGTTAAAGCGACGAGCACCTACATAAAATTGGGCCGCCATGAAAACGCGTAAATTGCCTTATTTAGGGAGAAGTTTTCGTACCTTTATAACGTAGTTTGGTGACTAATATCTATTACAGTTTATCAGCATAACCTCTACGATAAACCATTTTTATTTTTCATAATCGTATCAAATAAGTATGAGGGTTTTATTTACTTAAGGCTTGGTATTTCNACACTGGTTAATTTAATCAATTTTTGTGTTTAATTCTACTGGCCTACAGACCTATCTGAACGTGTGAATAAATATGGATATAATTTTATAAAATGCATATTAGGTAAGTAATCAATTAAGATGATTGAAAAGATAATTCAATGACTTTCATTTATCAGAATACATTTCTGATAAAAAAAACTTAAATTGGTTCGTTACCTATCAGATTGAATGAAACAGAGTATTTAACCAAACACTTTAATAAGCTCTTCTCAAGGCAGTCCATGGGTACTTATCAGTTTTCAGGCATCGGTATATAAAAGAGTAATACGCTACAGTGCCCGCCACCACTGAACTAGTTAGGAAATACGCTTCATTCACAAAGGTAAGGGCTACACAGGCACACAACAACAGAAAAACGATCAGGATATGAAATATCAAGTACCACACATGGTACTTCAAAATCGGCTGCTTTCGTTTCACGAAGCTGACGATCAGAACCGATGTAGCAACGAACAGCTGGAGGTAGAGTATTCCAAATGTGAATTCGGCTATCAAGGTGGTAGGAGTCTCCAATTCCACGTCATACCTTCCAGAAGATACCAGAATAAGAATAGACGCGAAGACCAGGATCGGTAGCACAGCAGAACATGCGATGTGTATGAAGGTTTTCCGAAGCTGCATGCAGTGTGAACACACTTCTTCTGATTCTTCTATTAGTATGCTCATTTTGTTTGATAAAATATTATTGATTGATTTCAATTTCATTCATGGTGTAGGGTACACCGCATGTTTTACATAAATACGATGTGAAATGACGTTATCTACGTCAATTATGTCAAGATAATTTTGATGAGTAGGTATTTTTCTTTACACTGTAAAGAGTTTTAAGGACCTGACATAATGCATCATGAAGTTTGCTTATAAATAAAGTGGACCGAAGATTTTAATTTGTATTTCTTAGACTAAATTCTCCAGATCGTCAGCAATTTTCAGGAAAGACCGCTGCTGTAATGTGAAAACTAAATTTTACGCTAGCAAAGCTGCTGGCAAAGACTAGTTCATGACATAATTGCTGAAAATGGAAACTGTAATTGTCTTAATTTTACGAAACAATTATTATAATAATACTGTAAAAGAATATTTTAAAAACATAAGAAGAAAGTTGGCAATGGCTGTGTGAAAAAATAGAAGGAAAAGTGCTCTTTGATGCTCCTTAGTCCTACGCCCAACAATGGGCTTTAGTTGATGATACCGTTGTAACAGAAGTAGTTTTAAAATCGGGTTTCATACTTTATTGTACTGTTCGAGGGAAGTACCTGGATGTGGGCAGCACAGTTATATAAATCCTTGGGGGAGGCCTTTGTCCAGCAGTAGACGTCATTTGGCTGAAACGAACGACCGAACGAACTTCACTGTACCCAATAAAATTAAAAATGAATAATTTAATTACAGCTATCAACTATTTTTATCTGCAGCGTTATACGACGTTCATTTCGCCCATAATTATTGCACTGCAGTGTGTGATGAAGGTTTCCAATTACATCGCGATGGAAAAGTTATGTATGAGGCGATGAGCCTACGTTCCTGAAAACCAATTTGTATGATATGGCTTACTCGATAATCCGCGGAAAACATTGCATTATAATTGAAAATGCTTTATTTGTGCAGTTTAATTTGATCAGAGCCAGCTTCGGGATGAGATTAAGTTGATTAATTAATGGTTATTGGTTCCATTAATGTGCTTTAATTTTTTATGTGCATCAAAGGCTACGTTTTTTTTTTTTTGCAAAAGAGCATTTATTACAATGCATAAAGTGCCACAGTACAGTTTACCTTGATGCGATGACATCTTTGAACACCACTGCCATTTTTCCGTCTTAACGCGACGCCTACTTACTGGTTTTCAAGTTTCAGATATTTTTAACTTTGTCTATCTATTCGCGTAGTAACTCGAATAGTCTTATGAAAAGCGACCTATCGAGCTTATCTTGGTAAACCTTGCTTATTTAATAATTTCATAATAGACACCCCTTAGCCTAGAGATCGTTCGTTTCAGCCAAATGACGTCCACTGCACTGGACAAAGGCTTCCCCCAAGTACATAAAAATAAATTGTTTGCAAGCAAATCTAATATTGAATAAATTACATACGATCCTTTTACGAAACTTGGTTTTTGTATTTTATCTAACATTTCCCAGATAAAAGAGTTTGAGTCGCTTCAGGCTATCCATCACGTCTAACATGCATTAGTGTGAGCCGGCAGTGCATACATTATGCTCTGTTTCTGAGGTCTATTCTATCTACGATATAGACTAGACTGGGAAATATACGACTGAAAAGCTGACATAGGGCTCTTCTTAAGGCGGTGGTTCACGCAGTCGCGCTGTGACGAAGACAATTGCTTAAGCGACCGAGTCAAAAGACGAGAGACCGCGACCGTTACTTGACTTTAGGCTATTGGTTCCCAAGCTTATTTGAGACGTGCCCCCTTTCGACCATACAAAAATTCCGCGCCCCCCCTCCTCCAGTCAAGCTTATTTATTGGTCGTATCGAGCCGTATGGAATGCATTCTCTTAGCGGTCGCAGGTTTAGTCGCAATAGACAGAGACCTAAGTCAAGTAATGGTTGCAGTTTCCTGTCTCGGCCTCTTCTCTCTGTCGGAGCACGAACCGCCGCCTTTAGTATATTATGAAGACAACTTTTTAGAGCCGTTACCGACCAGCAAATTAGGAAATCAATGGGGGCATATGTTTAGCAGAGAGTTGAAATGATCATTATGATGCTGATATTTAGAGAGTTATCTTCGATATTAGATGTAGCAGTTTTTGATACGAGAAGAGGGAAGTAAATATGATGCTATATTTAACAATTTGCCTTCACAATGGAAATTTAACGATATTGATCGTCAACTTCTAAAACACTAAAATAACCCTTTAGACTTAATATTTCCACCGAGAGATAGCATCTACTAAACGAATATAAACTTTTAATGGCTAAGTACTTTGGGTTAAGATAAGGTGATGAGGCTTCTGGAAATTTAGCCGTTTATGTAAAGGTCATAATATTAATAGGTATAATTCACTTTATTAACAGACGCAGATATGGGTAAGCTTGCTGGGTTAGACTCATATTAACACTTAGGCCTACTTAAAGTAGGTACCTATGGTGTTGCAAAATACATAATTTTAGAGTTTAAGGTCATTTTTTCATCGCAGAAGTTTTGTAACGGTACAAAATTCCCAAAGAGTCTCAGACAGAAGAGTACCTATATAGTTTACTCCTTTTTAATCAGTGTGCTTACCATGAGTTTACGTTAGGTGAGCTCGCTAGCGAATACGTCAAAAAATTCTATGAAGATTTTATTTCTTGAAAGTAGCCGCTAGAGGCGCTGCACAATATGTCATACATTTAAATGTCATTTTTTTACGCAGTCGCTAGCGAGCACACCTAACGTAAACTCATGGTAAGCACACTGGTGAACCAAAATAGTCAGTTCAGTCTAATAATGATTGTGGCTGGTATGGTAATACCACTAATGACGGTCTGATCTTAACTAGATAAGGTAAAAATCATTGTTAATTAATTCAATTCCCTGTTACTCACTGCACCATTCCATTGCTCATTTTGTGTGTGCACGCATATAAATGATGCCCGTTCGCGTCACGCAGTCAAAACTGACGGACAGAATAAATGGGGATGTTGCCTGGGTCAAAAAGCAAGAGTTTTAATTAGTCCGTCAGTTAACTTATCAAAAAATACTCTACACGTATTTTTCACTTTTTCAAACTAATGAAAATTTAAAGAGATAAAGCGCCCCAAATTTCATAAGAAGAGGCCCGTGACGTCAACGCTTGCTTAAAAATGCCGCACATTGTGACGTCGTGCGCAACTTCAACGCACCATAACTATGTAATTATTTGTTAGATTGACAAATAAAAATATATGTGTCCAATATTTTTTGATATTAAACATTACGGACAAAAAAAATTTTTTTAGGCAACTAGCCTAACGATAAGTGACGTCATGGGTTTTAGTGCACTGCGTAGGTTTGCGCATCCACTTTGCAGGACAGTGTAGCTAGATATAACCCGAAATCGTTGCTGTTGTGTTGATTAACCATGACGTGACAAGCAAATAAAGTGATGCTTTTGAACACCGTCCATGTTGTTTCTGAACTGAGCCGGTGTGTGATTTCAATCTCACCTGTACCTCTAGCATGAACAACTTTCGTCTTCGAATCGTTTGCGTATTCGACAAAATTCGATACTCAATCTTCGAATTAAACGATAACGTAACAGTTTTGATTCTCAAAATAAGTTTCGTGCAATCATTTCTCATATTAAGTTCACTTTACGACACGTTCACAAGGGCGCTGTTGCAGTTTTCGTACTAAATCCTTGATAGCGAGTCGAATACGCAAACGATTCGAACTCGAAAGTTTTTCGTGCTAAATGCTCTGGTAAGTAATTTGATATCTAAGATGGATTCAATAGAAAACTGAAGGACAAAGCAGCTTAGGCTGGGTTGCACCATCTTATACCAACTTTAAAAAACGTCAAAAATCTATCAAACTCCCTACAAAAACACCGATATCGTTATAGTTACGGTTAAAGTTGGGTGGTGCAACTCAGCCTTAATGTTTCAGATTTGATAGACTTTGACTACAATTAGTAGGCTATGAACGCTAGACAAATTAGTATGATAGGAAATATTTCAAGCCACCTTTTTCAGCCCCTCATTATTTGTTACAAAACCAATATCGAGCGGGAAGTTTATGTTGTCCTCTATACTCGAAGAAGGCAGTTCCACCGAAGTGCTTATCGTTATCAACCCTTAGTACACCATAAATACCCGTTTATGACTGGAACAGCAAAATATGGGCAGATCCAATCGTTTTACGACCCTGTACTTCGGCAGGCAATCTTGTATAAGAGAGTAAGCAAATATGCTCCCGAGTTATGTAAATGAGACGGGGAATTTGCCGTCTCATCAATTCGCTTTTGATAAGACGCCGCCTTGGTGAATGAGCGTGAAGGCATTCAGTGATGTCCAGTGAATGCAAATAGACCTCTCTTGAGGAAAATTTTTCTGGCCTCAGAAGCTGCGCTTGTCGCGATCAACTAGTAAATTTAAGGACCCCAGTTACAGGGTATTAATAACCTTTATTACATCTGTATGGAAGTATGTACTCTGTATTTAATCTAAAATTTAATAGCAGCAGGGAAATTGAATAAGTACTTTATTCTAAATCAAATTGTATCCATCTGAAATAATGCATTTTCTACATACACACTCATTTTGTATTTCTTATTTTTATTTACAAATAAAATAAACATGTTGGTTACTTTTGTATTACAAAGCAAAAGGTATTAACTAACCGTAACATTGAGAAGTGAAAAAATAAATGCCAATCGTTTTAGATTATTTTACAAGATTTCACACATCTCTCATACCTACGTTAGAAAATCGACAAACTTAACAAACCGTGATATCTTATCAATTTACTCTAAAGTATTATGCAACGACTCTATCATTGTGGCGATCAAAATATATTCCTCTCACAAGAGAGACGGTACTGAGAGAGGCAACAAGACATTATTGAATTGTTGAAGTAAATTAGAAAGTGCGAAAAATTAATTTAATTAGTAAACAGTTTGAAGTGTTTATATTGAATGCAAGTGCTTAGATAGTAAAATATGAAATGTCTCTTCAAACATGCATCACAATAGATGATTATGATAAGGAGGGAATTATAAATAGTTTAAAGATAGCTGTTAGTGCACATTTCCTCGGAACATGGAGGCGGTTAAAGTGTTGAGTGTGATTATTGCCAGTGTCTTGACAGTTGGAGCTGTTACTAATTACAGTATCTATGAAATTGTAAGTTTTAATTATGTATAATTAATTCATGTATGATTAAAAATGTTGACACAAAAATCCGATTACCAGAGGTTTTTTGTTTTTGCGACAAAGGTTTCCCTTCATACCAGACTCTATAACCACAAATCAAACTAAGGACTCTTAGATTCAGCTTAGACTAAAAAATCTGTCATGTACGGTACGTACATTAGACGTTGGGAAACTATTAATATCTACCTACCTATAATAATATTATTATGTATAGCTTTTGCCCGCGGTTTCACCCGCGTGAAATTTAGTATGTCACAGATCGTCATAAATTATAGCCTATATGTTAATCTGGGTTATAAACAGTAATACTGTAAAGTTTCAACAAAATCCGTTCGGTAGTTTTTGCGTGAAAGAGTAACAAACATCCAGACATCCAAACATCCAGACATCATGACATCCAAACTTTCGCATTTATAATATTAGTAGGATATTCTGTATCCGCTTGGTTCTAATTTTATTCAGGCTGTAAAATAATGCAATTAAAAATGAGTTATCATTTAATTGACAGTGATAAAATTAAATATCAATTTGCCAAATCATTTGTAAACAACAAGATTAGATAGAAAATTATCCTTGTTTAATGAATCACGCTACCTAGAACCATTGTGCACTAGTATACTAATAACACAGCAAAACTAGTACTTAAGCAGAACTCTACTTCAATTTCGATAGTTTTTATAAATTAAAACTACCGAACTTATACAAAGTAAAAATAAGTAAAGGAACATAATTTGATAAAACACAAAACTACTGCTGTTGCATACTTAAATAAACTTAATTTTCAGCCCGAAGAAATAATCGCTAATGGATATCCAGCAGAGCGACACCACGTGGTTACAGAAGATGGTTATATTCTAGAAATGCATAGGATACCTAAAGGGAAAGATGATTCAAGCACATCTACTAGACCAGTGGTGTTCTTAATGCATGGGCTGCTAAGCTCTTCGCAGGCTTTCATTGCTATTGGCCCAAAGAGTGGCGTAGGTAAGAAATTATTTATTTTGTCTCGTAAATATGATAAATCTCGTAGAAATGATAGGATGATAACCGAATAGAAGAGCTTTGTTGCGGGCTCCAAGAGAGTTAGCGATCCCCTGAATTACCTAATGTACCTAACCACTCTGGTTAGGTTTTATTGGAGGCCAATCTATACAGGAGTTGCAATGGTGAGAAAAAGTAGCGGGTGCAGACCCGTAATAGCGTTGTATTGTTCTTTTTTGTTCCATTTAAGGGCGTTTCCCAAGTGTTAATTCATGTCATCTAAAATACCTTCAGCCTGTCTACTCAAGCTAATACCTAAATAGTAACATCATTATTTCTTTATCCACAGCTTACAACTTAGCCGATGCTGGTTTCGAGGTATGGATGGGCAACGCCAGAGGGAACCGTCTCTCCCGAAACCACACTACATTAAACCCAGATGACCCTCAAGAAAAGTTCCCATTCTTCAACTTTAGTTTCGAAGAGATCGGAAGGTTTGACGTAGCAGCCATGGTGGACTATGCCTTGAAGGTGACAGGACAGTCAAAGCTGCATTACATCGGCCACTCTCAAGGTGGGACAGTGTTTATGGTGTTGACTACGATGAGGCCAGAATATAATGAGAAGTTCAAGTCAGCTCATCTCCTGGCTGGTGTGGGATATCAGGACTATTTCCCTAATAAAAACATTTCACGGCTAGCACTCTTGACTGATGTCATTTATGTAAGTAAATATCGATTTGTAGTAAGTTTAATTCCAATCATGATGTACCTCTATGTGGACGTATTTCTAAAGTGTTTTCTGGGCATCATTGGTTTTTTTTAACACAATACGAATAAATTCAATTGAAAATCCTTATATTAAAATATTTTTTATCGACATTTCCAGCAACTGTCCCTATCTCTTGGGATAGTAGAATTATTTCCTCCAAATGTCACGCAAACACAACAAGTAATGCCAGACTTCTGTACTGGGGATACTAAATACTCCCAAATATGTGAATTGCTTGGGATGACAGAAATCATGGTAAGTTTCCTATTTTTATATTCACAGCTATTTGGTACAAAAATTACATTACGAGCAAATTAACTTTTCCAGGAAAACAATGATACAAGTTCAAAGGCGGAAGTCGCTGGAGCTGCCTTAAAACAAGTAGCCCATTTTGGCCAAAATATAAGAGACAAATCTTTCTGGAGATGGAATTACGGTCCTGTCAAGAATTTAGCTGTTTATGCAAATATGTTGCCTCCCAAATACGACCTAGGACTTATATCGACTAGTGTCACAATGCATTACACAATCGCTGATACTTTACTAGATGAGAGAGATGTGTTAGCGATGGTTGCTGATATACCAAATGCAATTGCGAGAAAAGTGGCTCGAGACACTTTCTCGCATGGAGATTTTACTGAGGCTGATGACTGTAAAGAACTGGTTACAGATTACATTATCGAAGCTATGCTTAAATTGGAAACGTAAGTAGATTGATATAATATTTATCTTTAAACAAAGACCTTTTTAAATTCTTCAAATAATACTTGTCTCATCCCGTGTGATGATTTCAAGGTTTGCAATCTATACTTAATATTATAAATGCGAAAGTAACTCTGTCTGTCTGTCTGCCTGTCTTGCTTTCACGCCTAAACCATTGAACCGATTTTGATGAAATTTGGCATAGAGATAGTTTGAGTCCCGGAAAAGGACATAGGATAGTTTTAATCCCGGTTTTCGAAACAGGGACGCGCGCCATAAAGTTTTTCTGTGACAGACAAAATTCCACGCAGGCGATGCCGCGGGCGGAAGCTAGTGATTCAATAAATGATACTAAAAGTAAAAAAAAACCTTTGAATTTCAGGAATACTGCTCAAAACGAAGTAAAAGAAACACGACGCAGTAATACAGCCAGTTCAATGAATGATGAAGCAGTACTAAAAAATGTCGACGAAATCATAACAATTGAGCCTCCTATACAAAATGCTTCTCCTAATTTAGCTTTAAGTGTGTTGTTGAAGATTTTGTTTGTCATTTATTTCATGAAATAGTTACTGAGTTAATTTGTGTGACTTTAAAACCAAAATATGAGATTTGCATTGAACTTTGTTTTTCAGTTTTTCCATAATATTTTTAAAGTCATTGCACAGAGTATGGACCCTAAAAAAATTGCTTTAAAAAAAGTGACCAGCTTTCTTTAAATCCGAAAAAAATCTCCTAAGAGTAGGCGCACACCNTGCACAGCGTGCTATGGAGAGGGCTATGCTTGGTGTTTCTTTGCGAGATCGAATCAGAAATGAAGAGATCCATAAACGAACCAAAGTCGCTGACATAGCCCGACGGATTAGCAAGCTGAAGTGGCAATGGGCAGGGCACATAGTACGCAGAACTGATGGCCGATGGGGCAGAATGGTTCTGGAATGGATGCCGCGTACCGGAAAACGTAGCGTGGGACTTCCACCTACAATGTAGAAATGGAAGCGCTGGACGCAGGCCGCTTCCAATCGATCAACATGGAAAGCATTGGGGGAGGCCTATGTTCAGCAGTGGACGTCCTATGGCAGAAATGGTGGTGGTGGTGGTGGTACTTATACTGAAAATGTATCATTAGAAATCAACTACGGGGGCTAAGGAGATAAAAGGAGGGTTGGAAGTTTATATTATGAAAGTCCTGTGTTTAAAGTAAGAGAGTTGAAATTTAAAATGTATGCGCTATAGATGCTAAGAGCGGATTTTACGAAACTCCACCCCTAATGGAGTAAAACGAGATGCACGCGTACGAAGTCGCGGGCGGCCGCTAGTCGCTTATAAAGAATGTCGAAGTCGTACTAAAGTAAGGTGTACGGATGCAGTATGGTTAAGTTCAACGTAGCAAGTGTTATTGAATGCCACAATTGCGAAATCTTATGCGTAGTACGTATACATCGATGATATTTTGTATGTAAATAATTCAAAACAAAAATCTTTTTTTCTCCTTACTCCAGGGATAGATTTCAGTGCGCTTCGGTTTACAAATTAGTATTGGCCTGAGGAACAAAATGCACTATCGTTTCATTCTGGGCAGCACTTGGTCCAACTTCCATACATGGATTGGCACTGTCCTTTGGTATACTTATGTAAGTACGATGACAATGCAATATTATGGTATCATTGAGCTGGATGGAATCTGGAGGTGGCCATAGGAACTTCTAAATGAAACGGTGGAATTGCATCTAGTTTAGGTTCGTTAGATTTGTCTTTTCAAGCACTTTGGTGCTAGATGATGTCCAGGATCCTGATGATGAAGTCAAGAGGTGGCCAGGAGCTGGCCATAGGAACTCCTTAACGAAATAGTGGAAGCTTATCGAGTTTGGGTTCGTTGGATTTGTCTTCTCGGGCACTTGGGCCATGAGATTGAGAAACAACTAAAAAGTTTAAAATAAAGTTGTAATCGCGCATGGAATTTATTCCTCTTTTTTCTGTTTGCGCTACAAACTTTCGAAATTATTTGAACCTTGCATACAATTATTTTTATCGTTAAATTCTTTCGTAAAATTTCGCATTAATGCTTGTTTTTAAAAAAGTTTTTTTTATTATAACTTTATTTTACACTTTTTAGTTGTTTCTCAATCTCATGGTCCAAGTGCTCGGGAAGTCAAATCCAACGAACCCAAACTCGATAATCATCCGCCATTTCGATTAGGAGTTCCTTTGGCCAGCTCCTGGCCACCTCTTGACTTCATCATCAGGACCCTGGACATCATCTAGCACTAAAGTGCTCGAAAAGATATCCAACGAACCCAAACTAGATGCGATTCCGCCGTTTCGTTTAGTTCAACACTAAAACAGGTTTTGTTATTTTTGACATAAATGCAATTTTCTTTATTTCCTGAACTATTAAGTAGCTAGTACTTAGCTTAAATGCCGTTATGGTGAAAAGTTTTGTTTTTAACTGCATTTTAGTCTTGTAATCAAAACGAATCAAACAGGCATACCAATAGTTTCGTAATTTATGTGTTAATACTAGACTTAAATGACGTTAGCTAACATTAGCTGCATTTATGGCAAGTATTTTCACGTTAAAAAATAATAGTTTTACCGAGCTAAAACGTCGTTAAACTATTTAACGGCATTAAAGTTTAGTAGAATTATTAGTTAGAAACTCATTTTACAAATGTATCAAAGTTATTCAAGATCCAAAACTTAAACGCCGTTAAGGTAGCCATACCGGCGTTTTAGTTGTGTATATTTTGAGATATTATTTCAATAATACTGAGTTAAAATGTATAAATTAAAATATTTCAAAATCTACAATATGTAGCGTCGTGAGAGTTTGTGTCAATTGTAGCTCTTAAAAATACCTTTAAAATGATATATTTAAATTACAAATTACTCTTTTACTTTTGAAACAGCGATTTTTTTTTTAATTCCTGATCTTTAAACTCGTTTTTCTCCGAAAGTGGTTTTTGCACTTAACGGCGTTATAGTGATCGGATGGCAGAATTGTATCTCTTTTGCATTGCCATTCTTGAGCGGGTATAACGTATCTATACTATAAAAACATCTTAGCGTCCACCCTGCGGCGCCGGTTTATCCTTGAATTTTGGGACACGTTGTAGATAAACAGATTTTTTTTAAACTAAGGCAAACTTAACTCTAAACAAAATAAATAAATCTAAATGCTGGCTCTTTCCTTGTGCAAAGGCTTAGTATTGCCATTTAGCGAGGAAATGCAGCCAGCATCCTCGCCTCTTTGCCTCACGGACACACTTTTATTTTTGAGTAAAATAAGTTTATAAAATCAATTGGTTTCAAAAGTACAAAGTTAAAACTCCGCAAACATTCTCACAGCCTTGTAAAATTAAAACAAACCTACAATTTGCATCATAAAACTACTTGGCCAATCGCACTAAACTAACAAACGTATGCGCGACTTAACCCAAAAAATTTAACCGTTTAGGGTCCATTGTAAGGCGTAGGGTAAGCCATAATTTGTATACAGGGCGGTAGTGGCACGTGTCGACGCGTGTTCAACAAAGAGTTTTTATCCAAAAAGATTTTTAGGATGGGTTAGGTCATTGTGGAAGGGTTCATCGGAGCTGTAGCCATTAGTTTTGCATTTCCTGGCGTTATGGACGCGAAAGGATTAAAGATTTGGATGTCACCAATTAACTAAAGTGTGTTTGGAGGAAAAGTATAAGTAACTAGTATTTATGTATTGTCATTAGGTGTTTGTGTATTGTTTTCTATGGGTATACTTTGATAATGATCAATCCGACCGATTTCGGCCATGGCGACCACTTCGACTCCTGTCTTGACGACTCTGGTGCGACCGAAAATGGCTTACTAAAAGATACCTTTTTAGGGTTCCGTAGTCAAATGGCAAAAAACGGAACCCTTATAGATTTGTCATGTCTGTCTGTCCGTCCGTCTATCCATCCGTATGTCACAGCCATTTTTTTCCGAAACTATAAGAGCTATACTGTTGAAACTTGGTAAGTAGATGTATTCTGTGAACCGCATTAAGATTTTGATGCAAAAATAAAAAAAAATAATAAATATTGGGGGCTCCCCATACTTAGAACTTAAAGTCAAAAAAATTTTTTTTCATCAATCACATACGTGTGGGGTATCTATGGATAGGTCTTCAAAAATGATATCGAGGTTTCTAAAATACCTTTTTTCTAAACCGAAAAGTTTGCGTGACAGACGCTTCCAAAGTGGAAAAAAGTTGGCCCCCCCTCTAACTTCTAAAATGAGAAAATGAAAAATCTAAAAAAAACATATGATGTACCTACATTACTATAAAAACTACCAACGAAAATTGTTTTGAACGAGATCTAGTTTATATTGAAGATTCAACTCCTTTGAAATAAACCTAACAAATTAGAGTTGATAGTATCTCACGTACCTACTATCACTTCTTACGTGTCACTGTAGTACTACATTCATGAGAATCACTAAAATTAGGATGTTTTCATTTGGTGACTGGCAATAACTATTTTTCACCCATCATTGTGCTTGTCCAGGACCCAAAAAGAGGGCCAAAAAATGCCTTAAAAGCCATTCCAGGGATAGAGCATTAAATTTCCAGATACTCCTTTGGGTCCTGTACCTCAGAAAGGAATAATTCTCTACTAAAGATACCAAAAAAAAAACTGGCTACTCACTGTCTGTCAACTTATTATAAGTCAACATTAAGTCCCTTGTAATTGTAGAGACATGAACATTCATGTCTGTGTAAATCAGTCTTTCCCAAAGTGGGTGATAACGCCCCCTTGTGGGCGCTGCAGGCTTAAAGGGGGCGGTAAGATACCCAGAAAAAAAATCGGGACGTTGTGTAGAGGCTTGGGAGGCGTCATCTACTAGGAGGACTCTTAGACATCGACTGAGCTCGACTCTTGACTACAAAAATGGGGGGCGCTAAAAAATAATTTATTCTCAAAGTGGACAGTAGACTAAATAAGTTTGGGAACCACTGGTGTAAATGAACAGAAACTTTTTCAGAATAACCTGTTTATAACAAACTCATTGCACCACCTTACTTTAACCGTAGCTATAACCATAACCGGTGTTTTTTGTATGAGTTTGACTGACTTTTGACGTTTGTTAAAGTTAAAGTAAGATGGTGCAATCCAGCTTTAGTTAATAACGTTATTCCCCATCTAAAAACCGACTTATTCTTCATCAACCAGTAGCATGATTAAACAATTTACATTGTCGATCCCAATCCACCCTCAGCTGTCTCTATCAATATATCGCGCTTCGTCGACGCCTGTGAGCGAAGCAGCGGGGCACGCTTGTTGTGATGGCTATGACATGTTTGTCTATGGACGTGGGAATGGTTTGTGTTGGGATATTGTAGAGATGGGTGAGAAATTTCTTGTATTAACTCAGTAACTTAAGGACAGCTCCTATGTTAATTCAAAATTGTGACGTGCCGCAAAAATATCTAGGTCAAAAGCACTCTTTATTATTTAACAAAGGGTAAATAGATAATAATTTGTGTCTCACTCTCCACCCTGGCCAGATCAGTTGAGGTGAGTCAGATTAATTTCTATACAATGTACAACGTGCTCCTTTTGTTTTCCGGAAATTTTAGGGGTATACCTATTCTATAAATAAAAACTAGTTAAAAAGTCTTAGGAATATGTGTTTCTAAAAGCTTATTTTTGAAGATATTGTGGATTCCAGATTTAGTAGAAGATACCTAGTTGATTTAGAGTATAGTATCATCAATCTAGTTTTTTTTTTTTTCAAAATTGTCACCTAGTCTTTTTGTGCAGACTTTTTATTGATAAGTGTATGTAAATTATGAATTATTTCAGTGAAAAATAAAGTTTTTAAATAAATTCGTATAAAAAAATAAGTCGAAAAAATTTGTTGAATTTAACAAAAAATGTAATGCCATTCCATTCTTTGAAGTGGTCTTATTAATACCCTAGAGTTCCAGGAAATCAAAAAGAGCACGTTGTATATAAAAGATAAAAGGGCTTAAAAGAAAGATGGAAGGAGGTTGAGAGAGGTACATCTTTTTCTATCGACACTAATAGGTACTTAAGTATATTGTGGTTTAACGTACCATCTTTGTTCATCCCCATGGCGAGGCATTTCTTCAGCCGGCACGCCTGGCACTGGTTTCGGTGAGCCTTGTCCACCACACATCGCCCGGTACCGGCCTGACATCTGTGTAAGAAGAGACAATAATTAGTATTTTTCAACAATTACTGATTTTTACTAAACTATTCCTCTACTTACATACCTACGTAAATTCGGAGTTCATCCCTAAAAGGGTTGAATGGGGTAACAGAGTCAAAAACATGTATTCGTATGGTTTAACAGGTCGCTATTACGAAAATAATAAACGAAAAAAATCTGTGAGATTCTTGCGGGCGAAGCCGCGGTCAAGAATGAAATACTTTTTCAGAGTTATTTTCGTATTTTAATCATTATTTAATATAATACGTTACTAAGAATAAGTTATGTATTAATTACAATGAATAACAACAAATATAGCAAATTCAAAATCTTTTCCAAAATCCAGTGATAATTTCATCTGAACCACAACAGATTGCGGGGTCCGAGCATGAATGGCAAATCCGCCAAGCGTGACGCGTCCAGAGCTTAAGTGGCGTAAAACAGGGTGCGGTTTTGGGCCCACAACTCTTCCTATGCCATCCCTTTGGTCTCTGTACCACTGCAACAAATGTCAACATTCCGCATAAGCCTATTATCGCAGGATTACCAGTAATGAAATATCTTTAATCTTTATTAGTTTCTGTAACAGCAGATTCCGGTATTCATGCGGACCCACTTTGATTGAGTAGTTTTTCCTCGGATTTCCTTGGTTCGGTTTGATTGCTTTCTTGTAATACTTTGAGTACTGTCGTAAGCGGTGGTTGTGTATGGTTATTTATATCTTAGTTTCATCGTTTCGTGTATTTAATCAGTGTGCATAAGCTGTTTCCGTATCAATAAGAAGATTTTTGCATTAAAATGAAATAAAAGTAAATATCTGTGTTTTAATAATGTGAAGGTTACACGTGGTTTTAAGAATACTTTTCCTTGATAGCAAAGTTGATCAGATATAGGTACTTTTAGAGTAGGTACCTATTGTTAAAGTACTGCATTACTGTTTTGAAATTATGTAGGTACTAGCTTCGTTCCAACTTTTTTCGGGTGAGTTTTGGCCTAACACAGAAAGTCTAAAATGTTATGTACCTAAATACCTTAAGAAACCTGCAAAATATACTTTACAAAAAAGATTGAATAAGATTATTGCATTATTATTGCACAAAAAGTTCAACCTTCTTGATTGATTTTTGTAAGATCATCAAAATAATTGTAATTCTCATTCAAACTTAGCATCATCAAATTGAACACATCTGCCTCTCTTATCCGTGGATGTTACATTTTTAACGCAATCATACAACGCAGTAAAATCAATTAGTGATCATAAAGAAGCTACACATGTCACACTTGACCGTAAGGGTGCGTGCACACTTGATAACATTAGGGGCGCAAATTGAAAGGACCAAATGTTAAACGGTTTTTAATAATGGTCTGGGTAAATGATCAGCGCTTGCGATTTAATACAATATGTAAGCTACTGTTTGTAGATTGATATTAATATTTTTTCACAATTCACTCCATTAGGGCGTATCGTGTCGCAAATCATGTTTTTCAATAGTTTTCATAATTAATTTAAACAGATTTTAACGCGATGCGCGTATAGGTAAAATTGAAATGAGGTAATATTTATGTTACCTATCCGCATAAGGAGTTTTCATGTCAATTTTATTATGGAACGGAACTCTGCTTATGCAAATCTGAGCCCCGATTACGGTAATTTTTAACGTCTCCAATCCAGACGCGTTTCTGATTCTGCAATACGATTGGTCAAAACAGCTGACGTACGCTGTTGAACGACCAATCGTATCGCAGAATCGAAGAAGCGCGTCTGGATTGTAGACGTTAAAAATTACCGTAATCGGGGCTCTGACTAGCACCACAGAATCTTTAGCCGTTTGTCTGTTTAAAAACCTTCGTCATATTATTTTCACACGCCAGCTGTGCTGGAGTTTACTCATGTAGATAGCTGTTCTCTATTTAATTTGACCACTTTCTTTGTCTCCTTGAATAAACAATCTTTGAATATTTTGGCTACGTGTAGCATAAAACTTCAGTTGAACGCTAAAAAGTGAACATCGTAGCCAGACTGTCATAAAATGCGAATTAAGTCCGCGACGCATTTAAATGCCCCCGATTTTGGGGTGCGGTGGTAGAGAGCATGGATAGAGGCGAAGCGGAAAGCGAATTTTATAAATAGACCGACTTCATGCAGTGATTATTGAGATAAAATTGAAAAAAAAAAGGAAAATCTATTTCATGTATCTATTTTATGTATGTATTTATTTATTATATATTTTATATATTATTTATGTATGTAGCATATTATTATTTGTTTTTGTTTTTCTTTCCTGCACTAGAAGTACCGCCAAACAAATTTCTTTTCTGCTCAACCCAAAGGTAAACTGGTCGAGAATGCTTTAGTGCATTAAGTTCGCCTTATGTACAAATTTATTTTGGCATAAAAGTTTAAATAAATAAATAAACAAAATTTCACAATAGTGGAGAGTAGAGAATTAGAAAAAAAATCGGTAGAAAGGTAACAGTGACATAAAGCACTGTGGCATTTCATTTCTTAGTTGTAGTGGTTGTAGTAATAGTTGCATTTTTAAAAAAAATCTGTAGTTCAAATAACAAGCATGAAATTACTGTTCTTAATAGAATTTAAAAAACTTAATTCAATAAAATCCGTTCAGTCAAGTTGTATTTGCATGCACGAGTAACAAACATCCATCCTCACAAAAGTCATATCAGTAGGATATAAAAGACTACATGAGCTGCTACAAATATGTTTAATTCCGCCTTCTTATGCACTGTTAACCAAAAACTAAACTACCCGCAGGTCACAGATGCACCAAGAATTAGAAATGTGTTCGAGGATTAAGTGGGTACGACCCACGCAGACGCGACCTGCTGCACTTTTGGCGGGGATTACCCGGTTCGGGGGTTGATTTTGATTTAATACTTTTTTGATGGCGCTTTTGATGCATCGCTTTTTTGTTGGCAAGTGTTTTATTTGTATTTATAAAGGAGCAAAGCATGGTGGATATAAACACCTGCTGTGCTAGATATTTTGGGTCAAATTAGAGATTGCAATCCGGATTATTCGAAATTCGAAAATATCTGAAAAATCCGGATATTGAGGCTATAAAAAAATCCGGATTTTGACTTTGAAATCCGGTTTTTTCGAATATTTTACCCCAAAAATTTTATCATAAAATCATAAACCAAAATATCTATTGAATGCAACATGGATGCAAAACAAGCGAAGTTTTGATTGAACTTCGTCGCACAATAACGCGATATGCCGCATGCGTAAGTGAATTCGCTAGTCGGCCAGTGAGTTTTATACGAGACGCTGATTCTGAAACACCATATCGCTGAGTTTTAAAGAGCAGCTAAATCGGCAAATATCCCTTGCAAGTGTAAGTCATCATCATCATCATCATCTCAGCCATAGGACGTCCACTGCTGAACATAGGTCCCCCCAATGCTTTTCATGTTGCCTGGTTGGTAGCGACCTGCGTCCAGCGCCTTCCTGCTACCTTTATGATGTTATCGGTCCACCTTGTGGGTGGACGTCCCACGCTGCGTTTTCCGGTACGCGGCCTCCACTCCAAATTCAAATTATTTATTGCATGTCACTCCAGAACCTTGCTGCCCCATCGGCCGTCAGTTCTGCGTACTATGTGCCCTGCCCATTGCCACTTCAGCTTGTATCCGTCGGGCTAGTATGTCAGCGACTTTAGTTCGTTTACGGATCTCCTCATTTCTGATTCGATCTCGTAAAGAAACACCGAGCATAGCCCTCTCCATAGCACGCTGTGCAATTTGAGCTTCTGTATAAGGCCTATAGTGAGAGGCCACGTTTCCGAACCATAAGTCATCACTGGTAACACACATTGGTTGTAGACCTTAGTCTTCAGGCACTGAGGTATTTTGGACTAAAAGATGTTGCGTCGTTTCCCAAACGCTGCCCAGCCGAGTTGGATTCGACGATTGACCTCTTTCTCGAAATTGGACCTACTCAGCTGAATCGTTTGTCCGAGGTAGACATACCTGTCAACAATCTCTAGAATTGAGCTCCCAACCGAAACTGGGTAGGGCGCAACATGGACATTGGACATAAGCTTTGTTTTCTCCATATTCATCCGCAGGCCAAGTGTAAGTAGAGATCTTCAACCTCGCCCATCTAGTTCACCCAGCGGATTCGATTTGCTTACATTAATTCATCTCGAAATGTGAATATGAGAATGGGGGTGATTGTGGAGAAATCCTTAAAAGAGTTCTAAACAGGTTGTTGGCTATACCGCCGACCATTTAGCTGGGTTGATGATGGAGTCAAGAGGTGACCATAGGAACTCTTAAACGAAACGGCGGAATCGCATCGAACTTGGGTTCGTTGGATTTGTCTTTTGGAGCAATTTAGTGCTAAATGATGCCCAGGGTCCTGATGATGGATTCGGGAGGTGGCCATAGGAACTCCTAAACGAAACGGTGGAAACTCATCGAATTTGGGTTTGTTGGATTTGTCTTTTCAAGCACTTAAGTGCTAGATGATGTTCAGGGTCCTGATGATGAAGTCAGGAGGTGGCCATAGGAACTCTTAACCGAAACGGCAGAAACTTATAGAGTTTGAGTTCGTTGGATTCGTCTTCCCGAGCACTTTGGTCGTAAATAATGACCAGGGCCCTGAGATTGAAATACAACTTAAAAGTGTAAAATAAAATTATAATAAAAAAAATAGCTCCCCTGGCCTACCTGGAAATCTTTATAGACTTCGGACAGGTCTGCCGTAGTAAGGACAATCTGTTCAGGTGTCAGGTGGGGATTCTTGGATGGATCAAACTTGGAGTGCAAGTGTGGTTTTGTTCCCCAGTCGACGAAGCACATGATGTCGTGCCCTGCGTGCCCAAACAACTGCAAGCAGGAAGATTTAATGAAACCTACTGACAACGCCACTCTTATGGCGGAGTTTTGGGCTGACGCTGTATAGGTTTGTTGTCGACACGACAAGAAGAAGAATAAAAAATATATTTTATAGGTACAAGCAAGTTTTTATTCTGAAATGCAGTTGTACTAAAACGAAAAAAATAATGCAAAGTTCAAATAATTTCGAAAGCTTGTAGCGCAAACCGAAAAAAAGAGGAATAAATTCCATGCGCGTTAATAAAATAAAACGCTTTTTTTCAAATACTTACATCTTTTTGAAAAAAACTACGTTTTATTTAAATTAAATTGATGGTTTAAAAAATTACCCAATATTCGAAAAATCCGGATAATCCGGATTTGTACGTAACACAAATCCGGAAAACCGGATTTAAGAAAAATCCGGATTTTGCAATCTCTAGGTCAAATGTTGTTTGTTTGTGTGAAATGGTTGTACTGATTAGATAAGGTTCAGGTACTGTAAAAGGGACATCACAAAATAATCAACAAACATTAATTGACAAAAACCAGACACGTTAACTCAAAAAACACTTATTTTCAGGCGGAAAACTGATTCTTGCGACCTTGTGCACTGGATGAGTTTTCTGTATAGATCAATCATTTTTAAATGCAGCAAAAAGAAATATTTTTGATACTCAGAGTATCAAAAATCAATGTTTGCGTTGGTGATCAAAACCTCTAACTGAGTTTTTGAATTAATCTCCTTTAGATCTAAGTGTTGCACTATAGATACTGGGTGTGCAGACCTAACTTAGTGCGCTTAAATAGCCTCTATCAACCAAAGCCTCTAATTCAAGAACCAGAATAAAACTGTCATAATAGTAAAGTTTACTGGACTGCAAGTGGCTGAAATAGTGACAACCACAAATCTCCTTAACTTATTAATCGTAAATAATGAATCGTGCGGCCTATATGACAAAACTCATTTCCGAATATTGACACAGCTGATATAATATCGCTATAATGAATATTTGCGTGTCTGTGTCAACTATGTCACATCTGTGACCTGCTTGGTGTTTGACTAACTTTCTTTTTCGGGCATCAAAATCGGTTACAGTGTTTGGTTTGGTGTGGAAAATACGGGTCAGTGGTGAAGAAAAACTGAATGAATGTTAGTCATTGAACCATCATCGTGATCATCACTTAAGTGATCATAATATTAATATTATGATGACGAAAGTAATTTGAGTTTCAGTCACAACAGGACGTCCACTGTTGAACATAGGCCTCCCCCAATGATTTTCAGCGCCGCCGCGGTTGGCAGAAAGGGAATGGAAACCATGTACGGACAAGCGCACCGTAGAACGTGCAACCAAAAGGTGGACAGATGACCTCATAAAGATTGCAGGAATTAATGTCAGTGATACACTGAAATTGGGAAGCTTTTGATTGGGTTATGATGACTATCAGTTTTCTTTTTCATTTACCAATAATTATGAATGTTTTTCAGGATTTTCCACAACTATAAAATATGTATTTTACATCTTCGTTCTTTTCTTTAGAAGTAACTTCTAATTGAACACCATTGTTAATCAAAACTTTTGATTGTATTGCGTTTATAATTACACTTTTAATAGAAAATTTATCCTTATAATCTAGAAAATGTAGCTTGAGCTTTTTCTCTTGTCTCATATAAATTAGAAATCTTGTATGATTAGAAAAAAAATTTCACACGTACAGAGATGAGGCCAAAACTAGTATTCAAATCCATAAAAACTGACATGATTCCATACAAAAGATCGACAAACAAAACTTTCGAAATTGAGGTTTCATTTATTATTTCAAGCGATATTCACTCAAATAGCCAATAGCCTGCAATTGTGCAAACATTATATTCGTGTGTTCTAAATTGTCCCAACATTTTCGTAACAGGTGAGTGTATTTAATACGTATGTGTGCATTATCAGAGAAGATAATATAGCGTGGATATAGTGCGTCATATCATCAATTTTCAACGGTCATGTTTTGAGAAAGTAAGTCTGTTTGCAGCTGTAGAAAGACACAAAAAGAAGCGAATTATTTCACTTTCAAAGTTTTGTTTTTCAGGCTTGTGTTTTTTATTTGACTTGTTCTTGTAAACTTTCGCAAATTGAAACATTGGAAGAAATTAAAATGACAAGATCATATTAGTATAGGAGAAGTAAATAAGTAGGTTCTTTCTCTTACTACAGTCCCTTAAAAGACTGCTAAATTAAAATTCTTTAATAGTTAGGCCCTTTTCAGAGCACTAAACCACCACTTCAGGACAACATATTATACAGGGTGGAAACGATAAGTGATCTCACTCGATTATTTCTTAACTATACAAGATATCCAAAAACTGGTTACTGATCCTGAAAGTGCTTCACGAGCTCTTTCAAACGGTATCAGTAATAGGTTACAGAATTAACTAGATCTATCCGAAAATTCAATGTTTTCAGCCTCCATACTAAATGTATGCCAGCCGCACAATATTAGAAGTGTTAATTTATTTTATTAAATAATAAACTCTTAAAGAGAACTTGTTGTGCATTCTTATTTAAAATTATTCATGGAAAACATTGATTTTAGGCTTTACTTGCTATAATATTATCAAGACATGAGTGCCATGACTATGGCAGTACTAAATGTATGGAAACTGGAAACATTGAATTTTCGGATAGATCCAGTTTATTTTGTAACCTATTTATTGGTATCGGTGGAAAGAGCTTGTGAAGCACTTTCAAGATCAGTAACCAGCTTTTAAATATCTTGTATACTTTTTAATATTATGTGGTTTTACTAAATGTATGGAAGCTGGAAACATTGAATTTTCGGATAGATCCAGTTTATTTTGTAACCTATTTTTGGTACCGCTGGATAGAGCTCGTGGAGCACTTTCAGGATCAGTAACTAGTTTTTGGATATCTTGTATAGTTTAGAAATAATCGAGTGAGATCACTTATCGTTTCCACCCTGTATAGGCTGGTGCTGAGACGAAGTGTCAGAAGAAACTCTACAATTTCATTTTATTACAAAAGTGCACTTAACTAGTATGTTACACATTTTGAGCTCTACTAACCTGTAAATAAGTTTCCGTCTGACTGATCGCTTGAAGAAGCCGCTACAGCCGTTGCAGGCCAGGATCCCATAGTGCTTGCCGGAGCTGGTGTCACCACAGACTACGCAGACCAAACCTGGTGGCAAAATACATAATATTATGTTATTACATTCTTCATTAATAAGTAGAGTCTTTCAGAGTAAGAACAATCACGACGTTCCAAGATTTCAGCCGTTGGTTGTCCACTTTTGAACAACAAACGGTTATAACGATAAGTTTTTGAACTTTTGCGTTCCCTTACATTTAAATCTGGGAGAAAAAGGAATCAACACTCATTTTGTGTTATAATTGCGCACTTCAGTTTGCTGACTTAGCTACAGCCGTGGTCACAAGCTGACTATTTTAAACTGTCATTCACATTTTTTCAGATGAATTGACTGGATAGTTCAAAAATCAGACCTTTCATTGCCTTTAACAAAATCAACAGGCGAGTTACGGTGTCAGTGTTGTCTATTTGAGATGCAAAGAACACTCGTCCAAAATTCAATTTCTGATCTGCTGGGCTAGACTAGATATTGTATTGAATATTCTCTTAACACAAGCGTAGGAATATTAAAATTTGCTAAGAAGATGACGAAGGTTAGAAGTTCAGCAGAATATCAAATATGTAGGTACTATCGGGGCCGTGTAAGTGTGGATTGGAACCACTGGCAAAGCAGTGTGTGCAGACAACTTTAGCCGTAATAATGATAAACGGTGACCATGATAGTACGCTACAAATTCGTTGCAGCCAAAGAACGTCAATGCTGGACAAAGGCCTCCTCCTCAAGGATATCTATCCAGCACTGCCGTTCAAGTTCAAATTGACATGAACGTGCCAACCTGTCTTACCCAAATGGTTCGCCTTCTTCGTAGGCGGGTCTGGCAGCCAGGGTCTCAGCGCTGGTGGTGCTAGGGCTGCGGCCACCAGAGCGGCTGATGTGGGAGGCGACCATCGGAGGGGGGAGGTGTTATCGTCTGCGGAAGAAAATATGAATAAATATGCGTCAATTAATTAATTTACACAGGTTTAAACGTGATACGCATTTGCCTGTTCGTTTTTTTAATTAAATTATGCAACGCGAAAGTTAAAAATTAAATGCGTCGGTGCTTGTATGAAAACCTAGAATAGAGTTAGGTATTTACTTCTTACAGATAAGAACAGTTTTGAAACTTTTTTGATTTTAAAAATCTAAATGTTACAAAAAGATGTTTGTGCGGTTAAAGGCTCCAGTAGTAGAAACCTTTTCGAAATGACTTTGTATTCACAAAAAGTACAAAAAGAAAGTGGTGAAGTCAAGAGTGACCTACGTTGACGTTTTAATGAACATTTCTATTAAATAAAGTATTGCAGAATGACAACTCAGTGCAATAAAATTTGCATGTAAAGGATTAGGCGTCTGAATTTAAGAAATTAAACCTATCAACGTTTAATACCAGCTAATAAAATAACCATTGCAAATCACACCCCTTCTAATAGCATTCCCATTATGAAATAAAGCAAGGGTTCCAGTATAGGTCCCTGAGCGACCCCTCAAATGATTTTGGAAATAGTGATCGCAGAATTTTGAACTTTAATGGTATTACTTTAAGGTACCAAAGAGATGTGATTGCAAAGTCGTTTTGAGTAATGTGACAAATCAATTAAGTGATTGGTAGACGCTTACAAATTAAGTAATGTGGTAGTAATAAATGTGGTTTTAAGGGTATTGGTATTCGAAATACCATTTTTTTAATGTTTGCCAAAGCAAATCTCTTAGTAATAAAAAGTGACGATTTAATATTACAATTTAATAATAAGTTACCCAAATAAATAACTAAACTTATCGTATTTGGATTATTATAGTATAGCTTGTGGTACAAGCAGCGCCAATTTTGTACTTCCTAGGAGAATTTTTTCATATGTACAAGAAAAAGATGTCGACAATCAAGAGAGTTGTGGTGCTATAACTATTAGAAAATATTGAAATAGGATTCTTTAATTGAATCTCATTTTCCAAACAATCTTTTCGATTTTACTCAAAAATTTTTGAAAATGGATTCTTCAGTGCCCTTAAAATATGTTTTTAATAAATTCGATTTATTTGATCCCTCATTACAGTCCGAATCTTTACAAACACAGCATCGGTTAATCCGTAAATCATAGCAAACGCACCGCATATGTGCTGTCTCCAGGGACCAATGGAGTATCGATTGTACGAACGACAGCATATCAAGCTAAACTTTGTGGGTTCTTATGTCCTTTTAATACAGGTTATTTTGCAGCAAAAATGTATACTTTGATGTGATGTCGATTTTACGAGGGCTCGATTCGGTCCGGGATATTATTGTTGGAAAGGCCAATTGATTTGTAATTTATGGAATTTCATTGGGTTTTGTTTCCATGGGTTTAAGGTATGACAAGTGTTCGTTTGTTTTGCTATGCTTTAGAATGTTACTTTTGGAATCTCTAATAATCTAACTACTACAATCTTTTAAACAATCGAATTTATAATAAGTACCTACCTATCTCAGAAATTAAAAAGGTAAGCAAAATCGGACAATAATTTTTATGTGATTTCAAACTCAATTTTGTCTTATTCTAGCTTATGCCCTTTATTCAAGCTTTTTAGTTGTTCTTTTATAATGCCTGTTTCAATATCTTATCTACCTATCTCTGCTTTACTTTAAAACAGCAGAAATATACAGCCAAAACTTTGTAAGGCTTACAAAACCAAATTGCAATTGTAGGTCTATTAATTATTTCATTCCATCATTAAATGAAACCAAATGTAATTACGTTCAATCAAACAATAACCTTTTTGCTACCCAAAAGCGAGCAGATAGCGCACAATTGAATTTGTACAATCGCTGCCGGCGACAACTGGCTGCCCTCATCGAATTATCTTATTGATAGAGTCGCGACTCTAGTAGACATTGACAAAATAATAATTAACGTTACAACATCACCTTTATCAGGTAATCTTATTTTGTCATGATTATCACGTCATTAATTTATTGATCCATCCACTGCAAAAACACGACTCTCTAATTTACCAGAGGCAAATGGAGTATTAGAGCTACACTCCTCACACTGCCCAAATATGATGTTCTCTGTAAATGTCCCTTTGTCACCTTTTACGACATCCATGGCAAGAGATCCTAGTTCTGTTATACTCTATCGTAACCACTCTACGACTATATCAATATGCACACAAAGAATATCCATTTTCAAAATATTTTTTTTGTTTTTAATACCTATTGTCTTAATAAAATCGACGGCTTAACTATTCTTTCAAGCTCTGAATCAAGTTCAGAAATGCCTGGAAAAAGTCTACCAAGCTATTATTATCAAACCGCGAACATACTAGTAGCATTTTTGCAAATAACGTCAAATAAATCCACGTCTACACCATTCATAGCTCTACCGCCCCCTGCGTTGTGACTGCACTGCCCCTGACACTCAATATAGGTAAATAATGAACACATTGGTGATTCACAATTATTACTAACTGGCTGTGACGACCCGGCGATAGGTTTGTCATTGCTGGCAAAATAAAATTTGTGAAGAACAGAAAGTAGAATGTAGGTAGAGACAGAAATATGGCTCCTAAAAGAAGGTAATGAAGTAACGCTTCTGATAAAACATGGGACTGTTTGACATGAAGAGAGATGCAGGTTATGGCGCGAGAGAGCTGATCTCCCCTGCCCTTTTGTCCCTATGTCTGAGAGTCCTCCGCCTGGACATGAGCTCCCCTGGCTTACCTGGAAGTCTTTAAATAGACTTCGGACGCAGGTTGGCCGTAGTAAGGACAATCTGGCCAGGTGGGGATTCTTGGATGGCTTGAGCATGGAGTGCAGGTGCGGTTTTGTTCCCCAGTCGATGAAGCACCTGATGTCATCATGCCCTGAGTGCCCAAGCAACGGCACTCAGGAGGATTTGATGAGTGCTACTGACAACGCCACCCTTGTGGCGGAGTTTTGGGCTGACACTGTGTAGGTTTGTTGTCGACACGAAAAGAAGAAGATGGGACTGTTATTTTAAGTGTATATGCTGCCTTTTCAAAAATACTCGTAATGTATTTTTAGATTGTTTTTTTTCCAGATTCCCATAGTTTTCCCAAATGATGTGTTGACTGCTAATTGACCATTAATAGTATTATCCCGCAAACTTAAATAGTTGAAGAATTAGTTACCGTTTATGTAAAGTAATATTTTCCATGATTGATAAAAACTATACCAACTCGCATTATGAAATGATGTCTGAAATCAAGTCTGATTTTGATGTTACAACAATATTTAAGCCCATCACACCCTGAACTTAAATGTATTCTTAAGTTCGAATCAAGTTTCAAGCTTACTTTGATCACAGTGCTAAGACTCCCATCAACTCAAATGCTATTCGATTTCAACGCGACATGGGAATCGATAAAACCGTGTCTCCAAATAGAAAAGATTCCACCACCATTTCGTTACATAACATCAGAATAACAGCCCAATACATTTCAGACGTGGAAACGGGAATCCGGGAAGGACGTAAAAAGGGAATTTTATAAGGCACATAAAAACTTTCCGGGGAAATTGGAAGTCAGGCAGGGCGGAGTAAATCCCGGTATCAAGATAAATCAATGTTTGTCTCTGTGAGAGGATGGTACTTAAAGGAACAGGGGTGGGGTGGAGTCGACGGTTGTGACCGTGAGTTTTTCATGTAAGAGTCTAGGGATAGGGAGAGTATTTGTGGTTTTTGGTTATTGAATACTAGTTTCTGCGCGGTGGTTTGAGTAGGTATATTTTGGGCGGTGGTTTTTGAAGCAATTTCTATCCCATCAAAAATGTCTGACAATTTGATAGGATGAGTATGTGTGGGTGAATAACCTGAAAAATTAAAATCAAAATAATTTATGTTTAAAACATATGTATGTAGTAATGTAGTCTCGGTAGATTGGACAAATCCTTATTGGATCTCTGTTGATTGTTGATTTAAGTTTCAAGTAAATAATCCTGGAGAACCGATATTGACACAAAACAATTGAACGCTTTTTAGGCCTATAAAAATCTCCGGCACTAACTTTGGCAACAAATAGCGCCAAATAAACTCATGTAGAGTGACAGAAAGACTCCACAGCACTTGTAGCCAGCATCACAAGCGGGAAACTTTGTCGCTTGCCGTTTTATTCGCTTTTCTTTTGACGCGGTGAGCCCTTGAGCTCCTCTGATTAATTTCGCCCTCCGTGGTACAGCCGCTAAACCCAGAGTCACTCTACATTTAGAATCAAACAATATGTATCCGAATAAACCCTCCGGTATTGATCTAAGACCACGTTTGTGCTTAGAAATTCCATATAAACTCAAAACTACGCCTAGGCGCCTGAATCTGGCTTTGCGGTTTTCTAAAACTTGAAACCGCTTTTCTTTTAACGCTGTGAGCCTTTGAGCCCTTTAATCAGAGGAATCGTAAGAGGAGAAGGAGGATTTCGCCATTTGAGGCACTGCCGCTAAACTCAGAATCACTCTATATTTGGAATCAAACAATATATCTGAAGAAACCACTGGTCCACGTTCAAATTCCATGGATCTTAAAACAAAGCGATATTTATCTAGGGCTTGGTCACAAACTTGTCATCAAAATGTAGCAATGAATGTGCAAAAATTCCAATAACTTTAACCATCAAACTCTACATAGTTAATACCTAAGTATGGTTAGTTTTTTTATGCAGAACAAAGCAGGTATTTAATTGCAATCACACCTGAGTTAAGATTAAGATGTCTAGGGTGGTACACATGTCTGCTCTCTAGGTGCTATTATTTGAAGAAATCATGTCCGTTTTCACCATCAATCCCTAATTTTTAAGTGACGCCTATGAAAACAAAATTCCTGTTAAATGTGTTACTATAGGGGTCACTTAAAAATTAGGGATTGATGGTGAAAACGGACTCAGTCTCGCATCCTATCCAGCCAACAAGGAGGGCTCAGGAGTGCCGGCACCCTTTGACAGACGGCTGTTCGGAGGTCCAGTGAGCCCGCTTTAACTTCGTTGGCCAGGCTATCGCATCTCGCATTAGCATTTTATACATAGTTTCTGTGACCTGTGGTAGGTGTCAATTCACTTTCGCTTGAAGATCTTAAAGATAGCAGGTATTAACGAGCTGAGGGGTGCCACGCTAGGCCATTATGATCATATTCTATTTAGATGAAAATAAACTAATCACATGTCTGGCGTCTGCTTACTTATAAAATGAAACCAATTCATTTCTACGAGATTTTCCATTACACAGAAACTCTAAATAACTAGTTAATTATTGATCTAATTTGATCAAATCAACGATAATAATTATTGTCTAACCTTGCTAAACAAATAACGCCCCTTCCCACCAATTAAAGAAAATCAAATCACGCCAAAAACATACCTAGCATCTAAAAAGCTAATATTCAAAGTGCGAATCGCATTATACCCAATGAAAATGAAATTCCCAGTCTATTGCTTGTTTAAAATTCAGAGCGCGTTCTGACCGAGCAAAGTGGCAAATCATGGAGAGGCTGAAAATCAGTCAAATAGACCTCGAGGTACGAGGAACGTGAGTGGAATGTGGAATCGGCTATTTTAAATAAACTCAGTTTGGTAGAGTGGTTGATAGACGTAGGTAGTTCGGATTGCATTAGTTGAATTATTTGCTACGGTATTATTGGGGCTGCGTTTTGTGTGCTAATGTTAGGCAAAATTAGAACGTTTGTAAATGTTTGTGAGTAATTACTGAATTTAATGGACTGATTCTGGAATATTCCAGTAATTCCAGCTACTCCATTACAAGGCTGGGTTTTCTGCCTTATATTTTGGTATGATTCTACTCGGATGTTCAAATAAGACACACAGACGAAATGGTAAAAGACTAGCTATGCCCGCGTCTTCGTACAACGTGTAAAAATAGTTTGAATATTTTTTCCCGTTTTCGCATTATTTTTCATTGTTACGGCCGATTCACACATGTCTTCGTTTTACTGTTCCGTTTTATCGTGTACGTTTTTTTATTCGTCGATGTATGTATTACTGTTTTACTGTATACAGAATACTGTGTCATGTGTGAAGTCGCTCATACAACTATACATAATTACGCCATCGACGAAAAAAAAACGTACACGATATAACGGAACAGTAAAACGGAGACATGTGTGAACCGGCCGTTACTCTGCTCCTATTAGTCGTAACGTGATGGAACATATCCTTACTCGATAAATGGGGCAATGGGATATCTAACACAAATACCTAGATTTTTTTAAATCGGTCTAACAGTTTCTGAGATTTCGCGTTCTACTTATTACTTCACTGTTCATTTCGGACAGACCGCGCTGGTAGCTTGAAAACTGCCGCTAAACGTGTAGTTATTTGCTTGGTTATTAAAATAGTAATTAAAAAGTAGTAATTTTCAGCAAATAGCCTTTTTAAAATAGCTTTTATAAATCCTTGTATTACTTTAACTCTACCACTGCTTGGGGCAATTACATTTATATCAGTGCTGAGATGTAAGCTCATGCTTAACACGTTGGGCACCATATGAGTTCAATCTTCAAATATTTTCTGTTGTAATAATTTAAACGGCATTTAAAACTAATTTTTCTGCATAACCCGAAGGTAAACTGGATGAGAATGCCCTAAGGCATTAAGTTCGCCTAATGTTAAAATTTTGACATTAAACCTCTTGTTTTAATGTTAATTACTTTTGGGTTTAATTACTTTTGTTTTAGTTTCTCTTTCAAGTAAAAACTTGTATTTACTGAGTGAAGAATTAAAAAACAAACATAAAACTAACAGCTAAGCAAATAAGGTTTTTACAAAGTTTTGTATTGTAAATAATTAAGTAGGTACCTAGTTGTAGTTAGTAGGACCAACTTATTATTATTCTGTGGTAGGACCTAGAAGTAGGAATAGTTCCGTAAATGGACACCTAGTATCCGTGAATGTTTATAAAATTATTATTACCCTTCCAAACCCTTGCAAAGCATATTAATAGAATCAAATAAATTACTAGTGATACTGGAGCGCAAAGAAAAAGCTCTAGGTCAGGTTCTTTTGAAGATACAGAAGATTTTCTGACTCTGTTTTCTTCTTTACGGTTCAGTGTATTTTATTCTGACTTTTTCCCGATACCTTCGTTTGTTCATTCGTTTCAGCCGAAAGACGTCCACTGCTGGACATAGGCCTTCCCCAAGGATCTCCACAAAGACCGGTCCTGCGCCGCTCGCATCCAGGCACCTCCCGCGACCCTCACCAAATCGTCGTTCCACCTAGTGGGAGGCCTGCCCACGCTACGTCTTCCGGCTCGTGGTCGCAACTCAAGAACTTTCCTGCCCCAACGGCCATCAGCTCTACGAGCTATGTGCCCCGTCCACTGCCACTTGATTTTAGCGATTCTGCGGGCTATGTTAGTCTCTCTGGTTCTCCTACGGATCTTCTCATTCTGATCGGTCACGCAGGGAAACTCCGAGCATAGCACGCTCCATCTAGGTAGATGAACATCCCTTTGCCTTATCTAGGTAGATTCGGATATGTGGCAACAGCCGATACTATTAAACTCGTATCTTACAGTTTCACAACAACCGTCCAGTATATTTTGTGTGTAGACCGAAAGAGTAACAAACATCCATCCTTAATTAAATCCTTCAATCTTTATATTCAGTTAAGAAACTAACGGGCGTCACGGGCGATTACTATTATGTTGTGAGTTTCATCAACATCCGTCCAGTATATTTTATTTATTTATTTAAAACCAGGGTTTTCCGTGGTTCATATTTTGCGTGAAGGCCGAAGGAGTGACAGAAAACCATCTATTTAAAATCTTTCAATATTTTTTAGTTAGATATCTTAAGATAATTAGATTATTACCTACCTGCCATTCTCCCATCCTGATGATCTTGTGTTAACTGCAGAGGAGTTTGTGCTATTTCCATTATTTCTCAATTTAAAGTGATTTTTTATATATTTTTCACTATTCACTTGTTTCAGTAAGTACTTTTTAACTGTCCATTACAAATTGTTTAACACTGCGAGCTTGATTCCACGAATGAGTTAAATACGAAATTCTTCTAAGTAAATAAAATTAAAAGCTATTAACTTTTACTTTACCATAAATTACTTTTAATAGGCATATGGTAGGAATATTATCCGCATTATTATATAAAGTACTATTTGATCAAGTGTTCAAACAACATAAGGCTAAAATGAAAAATGAAAGAGTTGAACAAACCTAATTATCATATGGAAGGAAATAGAAAAGATAGAATGTTTTCAAGACTGTCAGTCATCAAATACAAATATTAAATTAATAACAAATACTGTTTTAAGCAACAATTTATTATATTGCTAAATTATTAATAATTAATAACTAACCCCAATCCATTCCAATGTCACCTCAAAAAAAACAAAATATTTTTTTGCAAACAAAACGCAAACTTTTTCAATTAAAAACAATCTTCGCGGCAAATTTTGACAGTTGATTAGCGAGCGCGCGTTCACGTTTGACGTTTATTTTTTTAAACGGGCGAAGGTATCGCCGTCGCGGCGACCGGGGCACTTTTGACGCGGTCTCGCTGGTGTAAGCTTGGGTGAAGGCGTGGCGGCCCCGCCCCGTTGCTTTTCGCGTCTGACGCGACTGGGAGAGTTTAGGGTGGCCAGCAAATTGGTTTTCTTTTTGTGCCTTTTCGTGGACTGATTTTGGATAAAATAAATATTTGTATAACGCGGGGAAAATATTATCAACTCATATTTATTTTGAGACGAACTATTTGTGGACAACTTTTACGAGATTTCACCTTTTGATGCGTAGAGTTGAGTCATAGATGTAGAGTTTGATAAATCATAATTTTATTCTGTAGGTATCATGATGACGGGAAATACCTATTTCTCTTTCATTTTCTAAAAAACGGTACTATTTTTTCTGTACCTTATTTTTTAATAAATTATTGTTCGTGTAACATAGTTAACAAAAACGAAATAGAATCTTATTAGGACTTACGGAGATGTACAATAAAATTTATGGGGACTGGACTGTAAACATGTTAATAAAGTTATTGTCATAAAATATTCGTGTCCCAGAACAGATCGAAAAGTGTCCCACCCTACTGGGGGGTGATACAGGGGGACAGTTTCTGGGTCAGCTGTTAAGCGGCCGTTTTAAGCTTTAATTTGTGGCATTACGGCGGTGTTGCCTCGGCCGCCATTTAGAATAATGACGCCGTAGATTTTACGCGAAATTGAATATATAGATATTTCGCTTTCCAATTACAGGACGGGGATTGGCGCCATGTTCGATGGGCACTACACGTTAATGGTCGGAGAAAATTTAGTTTAATTTAATCAGACTGCATCTACTTACGCATCAATTGGCTTAACTTTAAATTGGCAAGTTGGGGTAGTTCAGTACGTATTTCTGGTTTTCGCTGAAGCCAAAGTACAAATCAATCAGTGCACTTGTGCTTACACTTAACATTAAATCGAATTTTTAGTTTACCAGGACCCCCTTAATATTTGACTAAAATAAAGTGCCCATGAAATTTGTGAAAAACTATTTTAGTTATTGCCAGCTTTTCCCTAATTTATATTGATAATTTTGCAGAGTACCTAATTAGGTATGTAGCAATTTATATGAACCTGTGAAGATTCTGGACGAAAATTTGTATTATAAAATCGTAACATTTGACTTGAACGACGCCAAAAATCTACAGATTTTTTGTCAAGTCTATTTTTGTACATAGCTTACATAGGCTGATATTACAGAAATACATACCCACCGGTCTTTATCTCTCGTCGGAAAAGCTCAGTACCAATGACATTTGATATCTCACCCAATAAGAACGCGTAGGGCGTGGCGATACACTCTCTCCCGCGAAAACTGACGTCAGAGAGGAAAAGTCAACATATTTCCCGCGCTGTCATTGGCCGGACGGTGATTTTGGCGCGAGATCACGTCGCGTTTTGTTATTTCACTGTTTAGGTAATTTTGCTGTAGGTATAAGCTGTCGAGAGGGGAAATCATATTCTTACCTACCTGCAGTCTATTTTTATGCAGTCATTGATAATAGTTAAGCATTTTAGGTAAAAAAGTGCCCACGTGAAGTTCATCATGTTTATTAGTTTTAATTTTCACGCTTACATTCTCTAAAAATTGATTTCGTGGCGCTCCACGCGTGTTCATAAAAAATGTTTTTTGTTGCTTTTAAATTAACTACGAAAACAGTTTTTTTTTTCTTAAAAACATGATTTTCTTTATTAAGTAAGGATAAAAAAGTAACTAGCTGGTTACAATTATATCCACAATAATAATGCAGGTGTTAAAATTAATAGCGTGATTAAATAACGATTGCATTTTTATCGCTGATGCACTATGTAGAGTCGCTTTTTAACCTATTGGATTTTGTCAGCTGTATTTTTCGTGACAAAAAAGAAATACGTCACATAATCAAAACGAGTTTATTCCACGTAATCCTTTCAAAGGGAACCCAAAAACTACCCACAAGTCAATCGCCAAACTCCGTTCCGTGAAACGGATTTCCACCCGCCACCCCCCACCCCCAGTCTCCCCCCGTTTGCCCCCGAATTACCGCTCACCCCCTGAACCGCGGTCTTCAGTGACAGTTCAATAAAGCACGACGACCAATCGCGGCAAACGTCGCCCGGTATAAGCCAATAGGATTAGCGGTATTCGCGTCTCTTTCACGCGTGGGTGGGCTTTCATAACGGCGTCCTCCTCGCACTCACGGCCGATGGTCTCTTGATTTGATTTCTATCGAATTCTTTATTTGAATTTTCTTTTGTTTTTCGAACCGCTGAACTGTAGCCAGTATTGTTTTTATTTAGAGGCCAAAGTTAATGTTATTACATGTTCGGAGACTGACAAAAACCTTTTTCTTTTAGCAAAAAAATACAGTTACACATTCGATTCGTTTTCAATAGAAATTCCATTATAGTGTAAGTAAATAACAGTAACATTCTTACCTACACTAATTTTTCATTTGTCTCTACACATGTCTAATGCATTAAACGAGTTAAACAAGGGTAAAAAATAGATTTATCTAGGAGTATTTGTTATTATTTTGTATTTCATGCTTTGTTTTATAAGTCCAAAACTTCTATCATTGCTTGTTACTCGTCACAATATAATTTTCAGCAACCATCTCTCTTTCAGAATAAACTAATTAAATTCTTTGCCTTATGCTTGTGCACAAGTGAAATATATTTATTTACCTAATCAAATTATCCACACTCATAAGACCACCGCGACGATATTTGAGAAGTAGTTTGTTGATAAATATCGAAGATGACTCTATATTATCGTGGTTTACTTGCCAATGTTTTGTACCTATTTATATATAAAATATCAGTAAGTAGTATGTAACTTATGCATTTCTCCCATAGTCGTCGTATCCACGGGACGAGTAAGGATGGTCATTCTACACTAGATAGGTCCAGTCTCCAGCTCCTCCGTCATCTAGGAATCCGGTTGAAGCTCTTCTATCATCGGCCTGATCACTTTTCATCAAGTGATAGGCCCAAAGTTGGCTACAGCGTTGGCAACCATTAGCTTCACTAAACGACTGAAGCGCCACGATATACTCGGTGACAGATGGTGAATGAGGAGTATCCTACTGGGGAGCTCCTTGAACATGTTAAAACTGCATGGAACAAATCTGCTTAAAGTTTGGGACTGATTGCAGATAGGCGCAAAAAACAAGTGACATATTAAAAAAGTGATAGGCAAAGAAACTTCTTCGTTAAAATAAAAAAGAGTCATCATTGTTATCATCAGCAAGTCATTAAGTGTCCACTGTAGGAGGACGTCGCTCTCTTACTTACCAAGAGAAGAGACAACTACCTACACTCCCACACGCTGGCCAGACTGGTTCGAAAGGTCTAGCTAGCGCATATTTAAATATGTAACTCAAAGGTGACTGACGACATAGTGATCTATCAACGCACGCACAGCCGAAACCACTGGATGGGACGGATCGGCCTGAAAGTCATGCAGGTAGATTTTATTATGACGTAGGAAAAGATTTTACGAAACTCCATCCGTAAGGGGGCAAAACGGGATCCATATGTACGAAGTCGCGGGCGGTCGCTAGTTTCTCAACAGTCTTACGGAATCCACGGGAACAGTAGGAATAGTCAAAAACAAGTAAAACATAGAAAAACAAAACGCAGTTTTCCAAAATGGCGTCCACATCACGCTTACGCACGCAATAATCAAACAATCAGCCGTTGTCATTAGCAGAGTTCGTTTTATTACTCGGGGTAAATTGGATAATGCGCGCCGCGGGGGGCGGCGAGACGTGGGGCGGGGGTTAAGTGTCCCGTAATTAAGTGTCCCGTTCTATAAAACAGGATTAGTTGTATTGGGCCACTTGTAACAACTTTACATTTGTATTTTTATTCTACAGTCATACATTTGTACCGCTTATTTTTTGTGTGTGCAATTTTTTTTTAAATAAATAAATACATATCCACGACACTCGATTGGTGCAATTAACTGTTGTTAATTATTGTGAGTTAGGTTACTCTGGTTCTTGATAAAGTTACAGATAGGTATGTGATTTTTACCACTTTGTAACATTGGTAATCTAAAACAATAACTCTTTCTGGTTACAGGTGACTTGACTAAGGCTTTTTGGTTCTTAATTTTGTATGTACAATCATGACTACTAATTAAAAAAACATAACACCGTCTTTTACCTTAGCAAGAAAATAACTTACAGAGTTCATAAAACGTCAATAACACCGGGACGTCCCAAGTCCTAATCATTAACGACCCTACCTCAGCCAGCGAGCGGTGGGGTTCGCCGCTGACAGGTGAACGTCTGGGTCATCACAATGCCAATATGCGGACAGTTTCGGCTGTTTTAGTCAGAAAACCCGCTAAGGAATACGACAAAGGCTGTTTGGTACTTAATTTGTCTGTACAACCAGAACTCCTAGTTTAAAAAAATGCATAACACCATCGTCCTTTTTAAGAGTAAAAATAAAACACCGGGACTTCCCAAGTCCCAACCATCAACATCCCTACCTCAACCAGCGGGCGGTTGGGGTCCGCAGTAATTGACAGGTGACGTCTGGGTCATCACAACCAATATGGCGGACAGTTTCGGCTGTTTTCGTCTGACAGGTTCAGCCGAGTCTGTTATCGGAGGAGACAGTATAAGGAGACTTTGTAGAGTCGAGTCTCAAAGGTGGAGGAATGAGAAGCGTGGAGAAGTCGCTAAAGATTCCTTTTGTATTGGTATTGCTATCAAAGAAGTTTGGTAATTAACGAAAACAACTGAAATCTTAAAATATCAATTCAGGTCTACTGCAAAAATATAAGTAGTTATTTAATACAAAACTACTCTAGTCTAAGGCTGAGTTGCACCACCTAACTTTAACGGTAACTGACGATAACCGGTGCATTTTGTATGGAGTTAGACAGATTTTTGACGTTTGTCAAAGTTTAAAGTAAGATGTGGTAAGATGGTGCAACCCAGCCTAAAACTATACTACTGTCACACACAAATATTTATTGTAATTCAAACAATATGACAAATTCTAATACTGAGGTGCCAAATTGAATAATTATCTTTGAATAAATTGAATATTATCCTTGAACAAAATTAGTAAAATTCAGGACTCTTCGTAGACGTTTACGAGCTATATGTGAGCGTAGCTACACGCTACGGACAGCTACGACTCGGCCTACGTTGGCGTAGCTCATTGTCTACGATAGGACTACGAAAAACAATGAAAATTATAAAAGACTACGATTATTGTCCTTTATTTTAGTTAGACCAAAGTTAAATTTGTCTTATTTTTTAAGCAAGTATTCGACTGATCAGATATTAAGTGTGATGCAGTCTAGGATGGTATATACCTGCCCTGTAATTAATTAGTAACAAATAAAACATCAGTTTCATCGGTTCAATTTTTTTTAAAGATTATTTTAGTAATTTGTTTTGCACATTATTTATGTAGTATCGTTAGCCCGTCGTACTAAGCTAAATATTATGCTTGTGTCACGAGTGGGCTCACCACCATAGTCGAGTGGCGGTGAGGTTCGATTATTTTTGTCTCCATGCAGAAGCACGACTTTCTCTAATTTACAGAAAGCAACTGGAGGACTTAGCTTGTAAATACGGAGGAAAAAAATATACCACATGTTATGGAAATCGTATCCCGAACCTCCGACTCAAGAGAGTTCTTCAAACCTGGAGTCATAAAATACTAAACAGTGCCTCCAAAACACAGCATAGCCAGTATTATTCGGTTAAGCCACGCAATTATTCACAAAGGTAAACGAATCCAGTCCAGCCGGCGTGCAGTGTACAGACTAATGCAATTGCACTCAAAGGGACACGTTCACTTACTCGCCACAGATAGGGAGGGTGTGGTAGGCTCGTTGGGTACTAGCGGAAGTCTAATCAAAGTCAGAGTCAAAGTCAACATTTCTTTATTTGTGTAGACTATTATACAGGGTGTTAGGTAAATGGGTATATGAGCCGACACTAGCCCATGTTAACATGGTCATATAAATGGTATGGTGAAGTCAGAAAATTGATATCTTCATTTTAATTATTTAAATTTTCATACAAATCGGATTTTATAAAATTTATTTTGTATGAAAATTAAAAAAAGTTAAGTGATGATATCAAATTTCTGACTTCACCATACCATTTATATGACCATGTTAACATGGGCTAGTGTCGGCTCATATACCCATTTACCTAACACCCTGTATATGCTTACAAATCGTCAAATATTTTGCTCATAAGGAGCCTCTACATGTCTCATAATCGTTTTATCCTACCAGCGCTTCGAGACCAACATTTGGCAAGTACTGAGAAGAAGCGCCGCAACAAACTCAGTCACCACTGTCTGCCGGTTAATATAAATAAATAGAAAATAATGCCCGTTTTCACCATCAATTCCTAATTTTTCAGTGACCCCAATGAAAACAGAATGCCTGTTATGTGACCATACGGGTCACTTAAAAATAGGGTGAGAACGGGCATAAAGCTACAGCTGGATACTCATTACCACTTGGGCGATGATGGAACGCCGAAGAGGTTTTTAGAATTATGAAGAGCCCACTTTTCAGGGCACCGGGAGTCTCACTTACCAAGTTACCACCTTGTCCCTCGGCAGTGTTGACGGTGCGCAAAAAAATAAGATCGTTGTGTATCTTACTGGAATCTCTGAATGAGACTCGTTACTTCTCACTTTGAATCATTACAGAAGCTCGCTCAACTCTATGCTAGCCAATTTAAAATTCCGGTTATTTACCTATAAGTATTTCCTGGTAAATTCGCTTCTACCTTTGGCCTGGTCGTCACTTCCTATCAGGTGAGATTCAGGCCAAGAGCTTCTTCGTAGTCATTTTTTTAATTGTACCTACCTATTCATTTCAAAAAACAAGACAATTCAAAATCGGTCTCTGTGAATCCTTAGGCTCCCCTAAGGATTCCTCCAGTCTGTTGGTATTTTTAAAGCAACTAAGTATATTTTGGCGTCTCTTCTTGTCGACTGGTGCTTTGAGCGACCATAGACTTTCCCCAGGACCGAATGATTCTACTAAACCTACTGCATCAACGTGCATTATGGTAGTAGGTATGCATGTATGTGCTGTGCTTACACCACGCCTGCTAGCTGTTGTTCTGTGAGCTGTGAATCGGAACATGCGGAATTTGGAACACCATGTAGATACCTAGGTAGGTACTGCTTATTTATGTGATGTTAGGAGATTTACTTTCAATGGGGATGTTGCCTGGGTCAAAAAGCAAGAGTTTTAATTAGTCCGTCAGTTAACTTATCAAAAAATACTCTACACGTATTTTTCACTTTTTCAAACTAATGAAAATTTAAAGAGATAAAGCGCCCCAAAGTTCATAAGAAGAGGCCCGTGACGTCAACGCTTGCTTAAAAATGCCGCACGTTGTGACGTCGTGCGCAACTTCAACGCACCATAACTATGTAATTATTTGTTAGATTGACAAATAAAAATATATGTGTCCAATATTTTTTGATATTAAACATTACGGACTAAAAAAATTTTTTTAGGCAACTAGCCTATTACATACATATTGATCTGTCAGCGCCGACGATCAGCGAGCGGTCAGCGCGATTCTAAAACCCGCCTTAATTTAATAGGCAACTCTGAGTCTACCGACCCTCGTCCCACTATGTAATAAAGATCCGACAAAGGAGTATCGACATGTAGTAATACTGCCCATAAAGTTGGGTTTATACGTTTTATTTACTGCTGTCCAGCCGTTTGATGGCTCCGAGTGATGACAACAGAGAAATTGATTTGGTTCAGCTAGTAAAGTCTTGCTTAAAGATTACCAGATTGTTATGTGATGATATAAACATGTGAAGTTGCATTATCATATTATTATACTTCATAGCAAGAATTTACAGCTTTGTGTAGATATAGAATTTGTGTAGATCAAGTAATACATTATTATGTTTTATGCTATGTTCTTTTGTTCTTTGTTGATTGTAGAAAAGTCTAACACCCGTATTCACAAACGATACTTGCTTAAGTGAATATCAAATCGAACGCACAGCATTGAATAGAGCTCTGTGATTGGTTCGTGTGTCACCCTATGCGTCCACGCCTACAAGCCACTGTGCGACCTCATAGTAATGTTTGTGAGTACGGGCATAAAAGGGTTATGTGTTGCAGTTTGAAATGTAGCCTCTTTTTCTTGTGCATTTTCTTCTTATTCACAGGCTCTTTCAAACAGCTCGCACGCATTGAATTCCTTTTGTGTCTCTTGTCCAGGTGACAAAGGTGCTATAGTGTAGTTTATTCTCTAAACTGTACAACTATGTTTACCTGCATTCTTGTGACACTTATTCTACACTTGTGGTCTTTTAAAGGATCGTGTTAGCAAGCTTTCGCCGTTTGTAGTGGGTATGTCCTGTTGCAACGAGAAGCCTTTGTATGTTGGTATTGTCCACTTCACCTTTGAGTGAGTGCTAATGTTTACTACATTAGAAAGAAAGAAAAACAGCAAAGAGCACTTTTCATATATGTATTTGAAACACTCAAACTTAAGTTTCTACTAAGTCAGTGTTTGAAATAAGTTGAAACTAACTTAATCACTATTGTCTCTAGGTCTCCTTAATATTCTTCGGTTAGCAATAATGTAGGGTACCTAATTTATTAGTGCAATCGAATAAACCAGTATTGGTGTACCTTAAAAATCAGAATAGTTTTGGTGAAAAACTATTTGTTTCCCTAATTTACTGACTTACTCTTTATAAATAAACAAAGCTTTTAGGGATTGATAACCTTATAATGTAGCTAGAAGCCATCTTCGTAATCTGCGTCAAATTCTCGTCGGGAGATACAGCATCGATAGATCACCTCATAAAAGGCGACATAGCGACAATCTCTTTAAAATTAAAAGCAAAGAGTCTGTATAAATATTTTCCGTAGAGTTTCCATAAACAACCCCTATTTTCAGCGCAGTAAAGGCTATAATTCAAACGCTAGTGACCCTCGTTGAGCTGAGCCGACTAAAGCCTACGTTGTCAAAGAAAATGTATAGAAGAATTTAAAGTCCAGGTTGTTAGAGGGGAAAAGTATTTTTTGTGACTTTAATCTTTTGTTAAATAACCAGAATATCTGGTAAATAAATTTATAAATCAAAATGTTTTCATTGTTATTATTAACCGCATACGATCAGTCCGTTGTTAGTCTATCGGTATGTCAAAAGTCTTTTACCTACACGTTACAAAAATATGAGCATCAAGTTGAAATACTACACGAGGTTACAATCGTGAAGCTTCACGTAGGTACTTATAAATGGCATCATTATTTTGATAGAGAGTGGGAGGAAAGAAATAAAAGGTGATAATTGAAAACACGAAATAGTACGCAGAACTGACGGCCGATGGGGCAGCAAGGTTCTGGAGTGGAGGCCACGCACCAAGGTGGACCGACGACCTGATAAAGGTAGCAGGAAGGCTCTGGATGCAGGCCGCTACCAACCGTGCGATGTGGAAGTCATTGGGGGAAGCCTATGTTCAGAAGTGGACGTCCTGTGGCTGATATGATGATGATGATGAAGTGAACACAAAACTTAAGGGGATGAGGGTTAGTATTATCTGAGTAGTTAATGCTAAAAGTGACTGCTTCTGTGCTTGTCCTTTAGCTGTCATTGTGCCATAAACTTGTAGTTCAAACTTACGTTATGGAGCTTATATCGTGAACGCAAACATTAAAGGGTTGGGGAGGGATTCACAATATTATGTTTTAATATTACGGCTCCTGTTCATCATTTTAATGAACCAGCAAGGGCATGTTTACCCCTGAACTTGTCTGATAAGTGGTAAGGTCAACCTTTTTGGAAATGTTTTCTTTGGGAAAGTTATAATGATGACGGTGTATTACGTTCGTCGAAGCTTATAAGTATGTAAATTATTAGTTGCAGATTCAAACCTTGCTGGGACCAAGTGTAAGAGCACGAGCTTTTTATATCTAAGTTCGTTTAATAGCCAAGAGTAGTTGCTAATCTTATGGAGTCTCTTGTTGTAAAGTTAAGATAATAATTAAAGATACGACGTGAAACAATTAGCGTTAGTTTAGAATATTGTGCGAAAATGAGCCTTCGTTAAATGACAGGCGCCAATTTATCTTAGGTACCTACATAGCCTAATAATTTTCCAGACAAATATTAATATTTCTACCTTTACTGGCATAATTTCATTATCGTTAAAAGGCTTTTTACTCTGTCTACATTTTTAATATTAAGTTACATCTTTGATAAATAAACGTGACAGTTTGCAGTTTATACTATTTCGGGAATCAGTAACAATATTGGCATGTTCATTTTAACTTAATATTAAATTACTTTTTCCTGCTATCATTATCCTACTAGGTAGGTCTGTAATGTTGTAGGTATAAATACGATACATGAGAGTTAAGATAGAGACAAAAGGCACACATAATGATGTGTCGAAAGAAATAGACCTCTTTTGTTACCACATTTCTCCTAGAGCGTGTCTTCTGACACTTCCTGGGAAATATCGCACAGTTCGAGCAACAGAAAAATACAAGAATAGTTATGAAAAGAAAGAAGACACCGTTAACAATACACATAAAAGAACCCGATTGTCTTCATTTTGCGTAAATCAGAAGTTAACAGGGTCCAATCTCGGCAAACGTCTCGGTAGAGGTTTTATTCATAAAGTGTTCGTGGCGCGGTGCCAAATAACAAACGCGAGGGCAAAGTGCCCTCTGCGACGTTAGTCTTTGGCCTAACCCTGGCAAAGCGCGATGGGATCAATTAGCAAAGTTTAATTACTGAAGATTAGATCAAGGCCGATTGTCTAGAGAACTCGCTGCTTCGAAAATGTATTAATAAGTTAGTTACCCAGATAGGAGCTTTCCACTGAAGAAAACTAATTTTTGATTATGATAAAATATTTATGGAGATCATGTCCAATGCTCCTTGTGTAACGTCCAGTAATGATGATGTTAGTTTATTCGATTGAGAACAAGAAGCTTTGAAAATGTCACACTTCATTAATTTTCAGTTAGTGTTTTATTCAAAATGTATCGTAGTGTCTGCAATTATTATTAATTATAACCAACCAATAAGAACTTGTTTCTTAATGGTGATACATCTTAATAGGCATTTGATCGTGCAAGTTGCTCTTGTTCTGCATGGCGAGGTGCCAAACGCCGAATGCAAGTGTCAAGTGCCTTCTGCGCCGCTTGCTCTTTGCCCTGGTAAGCAACCTACTACAAAACAGTTTAAGAAAATCGTAAAAGTTTAGTGTTTTCCGAAAGAATGTCTTAGATTGTATCTTTTGGCTTTTAGTTACAACTTTTTTATTAAAATGGTACGACCCACCATTACCTGGTTTGTCCAAAACAAAAATTAAATTGAAACTCAAATAATTACTAATTTGGCCCTTAGAGGTAAGTAACTAAGTACACATCCCAAAAAGTAACAGTTGATCGTAAGCCACTAAATAAAACATCTGAAGTCAATCGAAACCTGCAAAACAAAAATAAAATAAAACGTTTATTGGTTCAGTTCTCGCACTATTCAATCAACAATCGAATAACTCAAGAATCGATTCACTCGATTCCGCCAATCTTTTGCCGGCTGAACGAAGTTTCTTTGTGATTGTGACTCGCACAAAAGGTAAATCTTGACCAATCTTTTGGCGCGCACGTGACACGTGGCTATTAAACGATTTTAATCAGAGTTATTTTATTATAAGCAATGGACTAAACTAAAAATATCTTCTTGAATGTCTGGTAAGAGATTTTCGTTCTTATTATACATCTCGACTCAAATTGAAATAACATAAAATTAATTCATAAACATTAATTTAACAAATTCTGGTGTAGCTACTCTGGTCGCGAACCTTTTATAAATCAATGATAAAAGACGTAAATCTTCTTATCTCATTAATTGAAATAACACCGTGCCAATTAGAACGATCAAATAATTTGCTGAGAAACACAAGCAACCTTACACTAGAGTAGTCCAAACAATCTATATATATAAAAGAAAGTCGTGTTAGTTACTTCGCTTATAACTCAAGAACGGCTGAACCGATTTAGCTGAAAATTGTCAGGGAAATAGTTTAGAGCCAGGAGAAGGACATAGGATACTTTTTATCCCGTTCGAAATAAAAAAAAGTCTGCTTATTTATTGACATTAAGGCGGAACAAAGTTCGCCGGGTCAGCTAGTTCCAAATAAAGAAACACTATTGATCCCGTGGTCCCCGGCGCACTAGGAATACAGGCGGTATTGCTATTTTGGTACCTACTGACTGCTGAATGCCTGGTATTAGGCATTTCAGTAAAACCTATCATTTTAAGACTAAAAGATGATGGTTCTGAAAATACTGAAGAAAAACCTACTTAATACTTATCATAAGTGCGAATTTTGATGAAACTTAACATTATAAGCTATAATTTATTTTACGCGGGCGAAGCTGTGGGCAAAAGCTAGTTTCAATATAAATTATTTTTCGCAACATCTACTAAGCAGCAAAAATGAAAATAAAACCAGACATTTAATAATTAATCTCTAATTCAGCCCGAACCAAAGGAAGGAAGCCGTTACAAGAACATCTTTAAGAAATATGTAAAAAAAAGTTTATAAATTCCGGGTTCAGGAAAAGCCGCGTAATCCACAAAGGGCGGCCTTAACACATCAAAGCCGGCTTACCGCCGCCGGGAGTGGCCAGAACCCACTAAATACCATTCAATGAGAATTTTAAGATGTTTTTATATATTTTTAAAATGTTCCTGGAAAAGCTGAATTTGCTGGAAAATTACTACCGTTAAAAAAAGAGACCCAAGTTGTTCTTCATTTTGATTTTAGGCACACTAATGAAGAGACTTGCACATAATTAAATTTCAAACAATGTTAAAGGGCATTCTACAATAGTCTACTGCCAGAGTCTAGCTAGAAGCAAATGTATCCAAACTAATTTCTTCTTACTTTAAACTAAATTATTTTTAGATGATTGATTCACAGACCAAATATTTAGACCAAACCTAACAATGCTACACAAAAAAGATCCATTAAGCGCGCGCGTGCCAGATGAGAGGTTAAGAACCCAGGTCAAACCCAGCACAACTTTACCACCATAATCGCGTACTCAAAGTACTTAAATAAATTGAAAGCCACATAACATAGGTCTTAGTCGATGAAATGTTAGTAATTAAACCGAAGCTTTTCAGCTGGACGAGCCAACAATGTCTTTTGTCCGACGTCGCATCAACCAATTAATTGGTCTTCTGCCGAAGTTACTCTTTGACCGCAAACCAATTAGCAAGGATTGGCATCAAAGGCCAGCACAGGAAGGCAGGTGAGAGAACACATGCCGTTCTCGACCTTGTCGCACAGACAAAAGGTTTATAGGTACTACGGCGGTATAAATACAGGTGAGTGGATTTCAATTGACTTTAGAGTTGCATAGTTGTAACATTATCGACAATGTTACTATCGACACAATTATTGCTAGTACTTCAATGACTACGAGTATAATATTAAGCTCTACTCAACTATTGGAGGGATTTCCCAGTCATCTTTTTCAATCGCATGTTCTATAACATTATGTAACCTAACATATTATATTATGTGTAATTATTTTACTAAGCAGACACGATTTCTTCCTACTGTTTACCTAAAGAAAATCTGTAACAGTGATACTTTACATTTGAAATCTATACCATTAAGTATTAAAACATCGTATTTTGGACATTTCACCCATTTTTAGACATCGAAAAATCTTTTTGTAGTCTTCTCTATCTTTATCGCCTACTATCGATAACCATAAGTTTTAACATCACTATTCACATGATCTCAAGGAAATAGCAAGCGTGTGCCAGCAAGAGCAGACTTCCTGGCAGGAACTTGAAGGTATTACTCCATTAGTTCTAAATACAAGTTCAAACCACACCATTTAAGATCACAGAGATTAATTTGGCGTGGTAATATGCCTTTGAACATATTTAATTGATTCACGACTTTCATTTTGGTCGTTTTTAACAGCAGTTCGTATTTATGAGAGTTGTATCCGTGACATGCCTTTAAATATTGAATAGGAGCAGCAAAACAACATGGGAAATGGGTGCCGGGTTTAACATAATCCCAGGCGCTATTTACATTGGTAATTATGCTTCAACGATATACTGTTTACTTAATGTAATTAAATAAATGTCGCAGCTATACATAATAATATGTATATCGGATATATCGGACATGAAAAATAAAAAATCCAGATTCAGATCCAGATTTAAGAAGTGGAACACTACATACTTTTAATAGCCTATTTATTTTAAACAGTCCCTACTTGATACACTATTTAGACTTCGAGAGATGCGAAAGTTTGCAACAATCTTGCACGACACGAAATGGAGACTGGAACTAGGAAAATCTTTGACATTCACACCGCAAACTCGGCGTCACTCGGTTAATTTCGGCCCCAGCGCAGCGGCGCACTATTCAGAACATCCTGATACATATTTCATGACCCCTCCCAACCGCTATCTTCGAATCTTTGCTTAGCATGCATCATTTTAAAATAGCCGTTTGCTTTTTCTTTGTCTTCAAGCTTTGGCAATTTAAATTTCTTTGAAGTCAATTTATTTAAATACTGTGGAATGAAATGCAAATGTAGTGTTATAATTTTTTGGTTGTTTGATGTATTGGTAAATACAAAGAAACCTAGTGAAATCAAGACGGATCATTTGATTGTTTGGCTTTGAAACTATTGAACTGATTTGAAAAACTCTTTCACCATTATCATATAAATCTGATAAACATAGGCAGTAAGAAGTTCACTGGGTCAGGTAGTATGAGACAGAATGTATACATTGTAGTATTTTAATGGACGGAATATGCGAATATTTCGAAGTTACAACAACGCGCCACATAGCCGCAGTCTGACTCAAGTGGGCGCTATGTTAATCTTTGCTGCGTAGATAATTTTAAAGATAACCTTTTGCTTTGTCTATAAAAGTTTCAGGCTGGGGAATTCTCGCGAATCCAATTTTGGGGACAATGAGACAGATAAAGGCGTTCGATTTAGCTCCAGGTGACTCCATTCGGGGCGGTTATCTGATGCTTATTGAAATTGTTAGGCAAATTAAATTTTGTTTGCGGTTGGAATTTACTTAAAAGTTGAATGACTTCTTAAGAACTAACCTTAGAATTTTGTTTATTCAATTTTATGTTTTTGCAGCGCCGATTCTCGTGAAAAATGAATTTTGTATACCTACGTGTTGTTTGTTTTGCACACTGGATATATGATTTGCTTCCATCGATGATCCATACCGAATACAACAATGTGGGACGCGTAAAGCAGGCAACGTTATTACACGTCCCAGTAGGTATGGTATGGTATGGGTCTGTCAGTAGATCAGAGTAGGTCGTCAACTGTATTATCTGCTTGTTGTCAAAAAGCTCATTTATACAAATTATTAAATAAGTTGTTTGTTCTCGATATAAAAGTATTTCAACCCTTATGGTCCTCGTCGTTTTCAATCGCAACAGAACTCAGCAAAACATTTAATTCGCCGTTACAAAAAATGTTGCTATTCATCCTAATGTTAAAAGAGCGGCGTGATTGCATTAGGCCGTAATCTAAGTTAGCCAGCAATCGAGTGTTCCCTGATTGCGTTAACATAGCCCCGAATCGGAGTCGAAACACAGCTAGGGGAGAGCAGCCATGTTAAAGCTTCAACCAAACCACGCGATTGCGATCATAGGCCAGTGATAGGACGCGCGACCAATGACAGAAGACGCGTGACCTGTCATTAGCCTATAATCGCGTCGGCAATGGCGATCTGCACGCGTTGGTTTGGTTGAAGCTTAACAGGTTAATTTTATCGATCTATCTCAGTAAGGCCAGTTAATTCCGTAGTCATAACATTTTTTTCTTGCTTAATGGCACCTTTAAAGACTAATTTAAGGTGCTACAATTCGTAATATACTGTAGGTAACGTCGAGTTATTGTTCGATGTTACTTGTTGATGATTTTGACTAGAACTGGCTATAAAGAAAAAATACACACGACAAAATTAAATATGTCACTACTAGTAAGCCCCTTACATGCCATTTAATATGTCCTAAAATCTTATTTACTCTATGTCTGAAACTGTTTCTTAGTATTGATAAATTAAAATAATATATTATGCATTCTCAGAACACGTTGTTTTTAATCAAACAAACATGTTTTTCGTTCTGATAAAATTGATACACTCTTTGCAAACATCAAATAGTTTTCCAATTAATTTCATAGGGCTTTTTTTAAACTTGAGAATGTATTTAATACAGTGGATATTTTTCTCTTGCATAAGCTGGCTGCTCAACCCGAGATGTGCGAAAGGAAACTTCCTCAATATTTCAGGGGAAGCCAATATAAACGTACTCGTCGCCTCCTCCATAATACACTAAGCCGAAGAATCGACACCTGCGCCTTGAGTTAGTGGGTTTGCTAAACTTTTGCGGTGTTGACATGAATCGAATGCCAATCTGTACGAGTATAGTAGAGAGATACGTTTTGCTACTAGTTTACTTTTTGTTTTGCGGCAAAGTTGTAAGATCTTTTTACGGCTAACAAAGAAATGTAAGCGTTTTGCTCTTTTTATCCTATTTTTTGACGCTATGTAACTTGAACAAACTTGTGAAGGCGCATGTTCTACGATTTTTGTTTCCCTCAATCATTAAGTGGCCCTAACTCCTAACACGTGTAAAAAAGATGGATAGGGGCAATCTGTCTGAATCTGCTACCCTTTACGGTTCCATTACTCGGGCAGACACCGGTGAGTGGATGAACGAATATTGTGGAACTTTTACCAACATTTTTCGGATGCTTAAATAAACTACTTTATTCTCCTTAGTTAGTGTTAAAGTAAGATCCTATTTGGAGGGGAAAAGAAGAAGAAAGGTCTTTTGTCTATGAGTATGAACCATTGAAACATCGCATCACGCACGTCGTGTTTAAACGCGTCTCATTGCCACGTTTTTCATTCACATATGTCTAGGACAAAGTCTTAAAGAGCTTACAGACGAGCAACATTATGTTGGTGACTGCTTGCGATAGATAGATAGGCGACGCTCAGCGTCTTTAGGCGTCCGTCGGCGACAGTCTCCGGCTCGTGCCTTTCGTGCCCCTTGCCCATCTTCGAGAGTCGCGATGCATCGGTGACCATCGGCAGTATTCGCGATGCGTCGGCGACAGTCGTTTAATTTGAATATCTATAAGTCGCAAGCGGTCGCCAATAAACCGTTGCATTAGCCAAATGGGCAGGGCACATAGTACGCAGAACTGACGGTCGATGGGGCAGCAAGGTTCTGGAATGGAGGCCGCGTACCGGAAGGCGCAGCGTGAGACGTCCACCTACAAGGTGGACCGACGACATCGTAAAGGTAGCAGGGAAACGCTGGACGCAGGCCGCTACCAATCGATCAACGTGGAAAGCGTTAGGGGAGGCCTATGTTCAGCAGTGGACGTCCTATGGCTGACATGATGATGATGATGATGATGATTAGCCAAATATCTAGTAGACTATTCTAAGACTGACCTGAGGCCGGGCACGTCGTCAAGCTGCGCGCCGTCGAGCTGCTGCCAGGCGAGCTGCGGCGCGGGCGAGCCGTGCGCGGCGCACGACACGCGCGCGCCCGTGCCGTTGGAGAACACCAGCCGCGCCGGCGGCTCCAGCAGGAACACCGGCCCGTGCTCCTGGCCCTCACCACCTACAACAAAAACTGTATTAGAGCTGAGAGCCAAAGCACACGATGCGTTGCGGCGACGCAACGAATTCGCCATGTCGCGCAGCGCGGTGCCGCCCCGCTCGTGTGCACGCGCCAGGGTTGGAGGAGACCCAAGGACTTCTATATCAACCGGTCTTTGCGCTTCACCAGATTGTCGATCCACCTAGTGGGGGGCCTGCTCACAACAACGTCTTCCGATCCGTGGTCGCCAGGAAGCCGGGATCAATTACATTATCATCATCATTTCAGCCATTTCAGGATTTCTACAATGACCTACTCTTCTACCGGCATCCACAGAGCAGAAGATGTAGTGTGGGCACTGTTCTGGCCTCCTACTCGGTGAACCGACGATCAAGTATGGATCGTAGAAAGTACGTGGATGCGGGCAGCGCAAGACCAGTACACCAGTCGTTATGAAATCCTTGGGAGAGGCCTTTGTCCAGCAGCGAACATTATTTGGCTTAAAGGAACTAACAGTTTTCACAAATTACAAAGCATCATCATCAACATTTCAACAAAGAATTTCCAGAACTACGATTACCTGCGGCTGCGCTGCCTGTATACAGTTATAAATTACAAATTAACCCTTCTAGTTAAGCAAACACTCGTATTTAATATGCTTTGTGTTGGGTGTAGTTCACCACAATAGCTGAAAGTGGTTACATTCGTTTGTACAACAAGGTAATAAATAATATTTTACAGAAAATCGATAAAACTGGACTACAGCTAGATAACTAACAAGCACAAATATGTATGTAAAAATGTCATTATTAGAAGTTCTAATAAATTCAGTAGCGTTCTTATTGCCTGCCTCTACTACACCATCATAATGGAACTATTGGAACTATGGTCGTGACAAAGTTGCCTTCAGTGCAACTAGCTGGACACTGAGTAGGAAATAACTCGCGCTTGTGGATAAACTGTACCGGGGCTTTATAGTCCATCACTGGCAGCGTCGGGGACACAAAGGGCCACACGGCAGCGCTGTGATCGAGTACTTACATATTTAAAAGTTTGAAATGGCCAAGAAATACAAGCTTGGTTGCAACGTAAGTTCAAGAAATACACGAGAGTTTGATATGTTTTTATCAATTGGATACGCGTACGTTTCTTTCAGTGCTTGTACGTGTAGAAGTAGATGGTAAAATATTCAACATTTAAGTTGAGTGAGTTTCATGATCTCAATTCAACTTGTTTAGGTACGTACGAGTACCTACTGATTGTCTAAGCAGTAACTAAACGTACAAAGCGGTTATGTAAACTAACATAAGGTTACACAGAAATGTCTATTTCTGTATACCTATGTACTTGTAATTACATAATTTCAAGGCTTCAAATCAACCTTGGAGATACCCGAAGACGTTCTCCCGTACACGAGTTCGGGCTTAATCTTGTTTACCTGTATTAAACACAGGTATTAACTAAACACAACATTACTTAACAAACAAGACTAAGCCAAATACTAACCCTGCCTCACGACGCATTAAACTGAGATTTGTCAAATTAGACGAGAGTTAACACTTTAATGTGGTTAGTGTGTCAGACAGACCGGCTCGAATATAATGCGCGATTTGAATTTCAAACTCCATTCTGGCGTACACCAGATCCAACTGGCCGTAACTGGGACAACAGTGTTATGTTAAGAAATTATGCATTATATCACTGATTAGCTCCGAGAATGTGGAGCGACGATGCCAAAACTACGCCGCGAAAGTTCCCATGTATTTATTGGAACGTTTATTGGTATCGTAAGTGCGTTTCAGAATAAAGTTTTAAATTTCGTCGTATGACTCGTTGAAATTGTAATTTTAACAAAGTTTTTTGTGAAACGAAAGAGTATTGGAGAGCTGTGCGGACCAAAACTCATTTGATTTGCATTGGACACAAATATCGAGTCCATGATAAAAAGAAAACAAAGTTCATCAAAACCGATGCGGATTCTTATTAAAAAAAACTCAAAAGTAACGCGATTTTGTCTCTTTTATAGCGTAGCGTATAATCACAGTTTAATCGACAGTGCCCATTGTGAACTTAAGTAGTATTTACGTTACACAGTGCAATCGAAGTCCATCACCGGTCCCTCGAGGCTCCTTGAGAGTTCTCCGGTAATGCGATCAGGCCGGTCTCAGGGACCTAGTGAAGTTTTAAAGGTTGGTCAGCAGTCCAATGTAAAAGCAACTTTTTGGTTTTACTTTGATTGAAATTCAATGACTAAACTGCCGGTGCTCAGAAGGCACTCGGAAAATTCCCATCCATCATACCAACCACCATCTTACTTTAACTATAACATAATATGTCAAAAGTCTGTCAAACTACATTCAAAATACCGGTAAACTGGTTTAAGTTAAGGTGATGCAAATGAGGCTAAAGTTTCATAAAAAACAAAAATTATCCTACATTGGTAGGTACATTGTCAAGTACCTTTTAGGATAAAGAAAGAAATACATATACATTTTTCCTTCGTATGGAAAAGGAAAAATACACGTGAAAATCAGATTGAAATGTGTTCGACCGTAAAGAGCAATGCACCGCACACGTAACGTAATTGAATGTATAAACCTTTCCAGTCATGCTTTTAGTTAACATAATGATTGGGAATGAAAAGGCAAAGACCATTAACGGTTTCCGTTCACCATTTCAGCCGCACAAATGTCTTGCATTTCCCGGTATTTCGGTCAAGTTATAGCGGTTCGAATGTAATGCTCTTTCCAAGGAAAAGACACGTTCTATTTCGCCTTTGTTAAACTATGTTTCATGAGGGCAACATCAGCAGTTTGGAGAAAAGAGTTAGCTACGCAGATATTAAATACTCAGAATTTTCCGGTCTTTGTAGGTCAAATCTTATTATTGGTTCACCTCATCTTGTAAACCTTATTTTCTGAACATCCCTTGGGATTTTCGTAACCACGATTTGACGCAGCTAGGTACAGTCATAGAGACTAACATGTATCACAAAAAAAAAATCATACAGTACTTCAGAAACTCTCCCTTTAGCGATTTTTAACCTTTTCCTGTCCTTGGCCAGATTATCACAAATAATTTAAAAAAGTTATCATATGGTAAGCCAGGAAACTGCATCAATAGACTCATCATACGCAAAAGTGCTCACACAACTATTCAAGCAAAGTCTTACGAGTATTTGTTGTACTAAACAAGAATGACGTCACTTGTGTAACAGTATCGGATTACGCTGCTGTAATTCGATATTCAGCGCAGGAGCTTCGGTCTAAGTCAGAGGCAGCCCCCTGAGACACTTGCGTTTGTCACGGCGTCATGGCTTGCAGGCGATGCCTTGTTTGCTCCCTAATGCCGTTTGAAATCGAGAATGGACAACAAAGCACCACATCTCTTTAATTTAAGTGTATAATTAGTATTTATTATCTTTCATAAAAACTGTAGAAACACAAATTCAGTTCAGAAAACACCAATGCTTTATCTGTAGCTGTACTCGTATTTGATTCCCCACCCTGACAGATTTATTTTGGGACAGCCGAATGTACCAGACTTTATTAGATGTAATGCTACTGAATCATAATAGTAACTAACTGGACTTTACGTAGGTAGTAAAAGACATTTTCAAGGTTAAGAAATATTTTCATGTAATAAATAGGTTTATGTAAAGACTAAAATAATCTAGAAAAGGAACAAAAGTGGCTATGCTTATACTTTACTTACTCAGAATTGAAACGAATGAATGTTATTTATTCAACCAAAACACAGCTCCTATGCCACCTGTAAGCTTTCTATGTAAAGGCAACGTAACTAGAACTCTGATCTAAGCTTTAAAATTAAGTGCTACGTAGTATACTAAACCGACCCATCTAGTTGATGGACAAGGACATTTCCTAGGATATTCTTTGAAATTGTAACATTTATTATTTTATTAAAAATGTTATGAAGTCCACTGCATCTTGTCACAAAACAAAAGCTTAGCTTCGTTGAAAATAAATAAGTCTCTGCTAAAGATATGCAGTGTACTTTAGAAAATTTTATACTGGAACTAAAATCTTGAGACGATCCATTACCGTTTCAAAGTCAGAAGTGGAATTAACGCCATTTTAGAAAGAACGTCGAAACGGTTGAGTGTTGAAAATAAATCTCGAGTCAGGTTCGAGAAAGCGAGTTCTTAAAGGGTTGTTGCTTCGATAGTTTTCACGGCAATGTTACACAGCAGTCTCACTTCAACACCAATAATAATAAAAGTATAAACCAAAGCTCTCAAAAACTAGGTACTTGTATGGTTGGCGAATTCATCATCAAAGTTTTATGGTTTTAACGAAAATATTTATTGATTTTCATAAGTGATTTTCACCCAAAGGGTGTCAACAGAACCTATTACTGAGCCTCCGATGTCCATTTGTCAATATTCCTGTCAGTTTTATCAGTGACCCTGTAGTAACCTGCTAGGTACCTAGGATAGAAGGCATTTTAACGATACGCCGTAATATAGACACCACATAATCAATAAAAGTTGGACGAAGTAAGAATCGGATCTTTTACACCTATTTACATTGTGCTGCTACAGTCTTGAATTTCAAACGAAGCAGTTCGATTATATCTTTGGACTAATTGATTTTCACTAATTGAGACGTTGATTTGGAATTCGTATCTGGTGTAAGTTTCACGCTTTTACGTCGCTTGTAACTTATTAAAATTTTATCCATCGCCTAAATAATGTTTAAATTTTAAAGGACTTACTTAATTACATCTACTGGAGGTAATTCCATATGAATGAGAGTTCTTGTTTGGCTTCGAAGAGCTGTTATCGTGAACCCTGAAGCACGATTCCGGAAAATACCGTTACACGACACGTGTACAAGATAGCGGGCATAGCTAGTTCATACTAATATTATAAATGCGAATGTAATGTTGTCTATCATATGGCCTAACCCGTTGAACCAATTTGGATGTTTAATTTTTTTTAACTTCGTATAATTGACCTATGGATGAAGCAACGGGAGAAACTAGTGTTGATTAATGCGAGGTCACCAAAAATTAATCTCGGTAAATAGGACTACTAAACCACTAATCAGATTTTCTAAAAAAAACTTATATTAGCTGAAATATACAATCAAGTTCATGGAAAAGATTTAATCATAGTTAGAAATCTTTTGGTCCCAGTTGCCTAAACCTTGAGATTAATTTGGTAAGACTTATTTAAATGTTATTTATTATTCATTGAATTGTGTCAGCGTGCGACAGGCTTTTTGTGAGTGTGTGACAGTCCCGAGTACCTAATCTAAGGGCTCTTTCAAATACTTGAGCCGTACGTCGTCAGTTTGCAGGGCCACACACGTGTAAAATTATAAGTATGTCAATACCGTTGGAATAAAGATGATAAAGGCCTGGCCCTGCAAACACAAGACAGACGTCTAGCTCAAAACGTCTAATTTTAAAGATCCCAGTCAGCGGGCGACAGTCGCGAGACTATGAACGCGGCGAGCGTGCGGCAGACGCTCGTACAATTTTGCAACTCCCCGTCGCAGATGATCCAATTTCCAGCGCAAATTCAGCTCTCACAGTATTAGTAGGGAATTTAGTGCAAGAACCCCTCCACTTTGGTATAGAAGGCTCATTTTTGCACCAGTTGTTCTTTGGATGCTCCTGAGTAGATTTCCGTCGGTAGACATCGGGAGCCCCCCCTGTGGTAGCAGGGGGAGGGGGGGCAAGTTTCCTTCTGCCGCGCTTCACTTTAAGGTCCATATCTTCAAAACTATGGGTATTAGGGCAAGTGTGGTGTCATTTTCAGATAATTAAAGGATGGCGAATTCATTTCTAGAACAAACTTTTTGCCTTTTCATACAAAAAAATAGAAATATTGAGTAAAATTCACAAAAACCAAAAAGTATTTTTTTAAATAAACGTCGTTTACTTTTAAACCACTGGAGATAATCTATTAAAAAAAATATGTCCTGAAAGCTACATTTATCAGGATTATAAATATATACCATTGTATGGTACTTTTTTCGAAAAAAGTAGGTGAAAAAAATTTTTCTTCAGGACACAGCGGGCGAATTTTAATGCGCGTCGGAAAGAAATATTTATTTTATCCATGAATTCATACTATTTGGTTCATAAGCAAGTAAAGATTATTATTTTAGAATTTATTTAGAGTTCCTGGCACATCATGCTACCATGATTTGTATTTTTTCTTCAATTAATTTTGAACTCTATGTGTAAGACATAAGGTTTAAAATAGTTTAAATACATTTTATTATTTAAAATATCATATGAAGAAAGCATTAAATAAAGAACTTGAACTTGTCTAAACGTGTAATGATTATTATTATTATTTTAATAAACATTTTTATTTCTACATACTATTGTACCAGTGATTTAACGGAAAGGTAAGTGTGAGGAAAGTGGGGATTGATATTATCATATTATTATTACGGGAGATTATTTTTAGCACAAAGGCTACGGCTGTGACCATTATAGTTGTTTTTTCAGATAGCACCAGCTTCTGCACTACTTCTTGCACTAACATCTCACCTTTTCCAGGCAAGCTTCGGCAGCACCGGGTAGTTGGTCCATGTAGGCTCCATGTTGCTATCGACTCTGGTCCACCCCCAACCAGTCGGGTAAAGGGAAGGCTGAGTCGGTTGCTTGCAACTGGCCCTACACGCGAACCCCTTGAACCAACTAAATTTTAAATAACTTTAAAAAATCATAAGGACATAATTACTGCCCTTGATATACTGATACAAAACTGCCTACTTAGGTTGGTGGGCACTTACAGCACTCGTTCATAGTCAAGCATGTAGTAATAGTAGGAGGTACTTGATCTAAAACAATACGAGTGGATTAATATTATGATAAGTGGGTAAAAAACAGTGGATTGAGCTAATAAGTGGATAGATCTTGAACAAGGGACGACTAAAAAAGAGGACCAAAATCCCAACCGAACAGCCTAATCTGTTTTACTAACAGCTCCAAGCCAAGATGGCCTGGCCTCGAGAACGGGAGCGGGCGTCTCCTGTAAACACTACGAACACAGTGAACGTTTAAGGAGGTTGCTATAGTATTTCAAGCTGAATTCTACGCTATAATTATGTGTGCACTAAAAACAGGGCTGTAAAAAACGCAATATTTACATCCTGAGCCACAGCCAGGCAGCACTCAAACAAAGCCATCGCTTCAGTGAAGGTTGAGTCTAGAATTATTCTAGATGCAATCTTAAAGATGAACAAACTCTGAAGGCATGAAAAAGTGTCCCTGATGTGGGATAGCTGGACATACAAGGATTGAATGCAATGAGAGAGCCGACAGTCTAGCGAGACAAGGGTCAGAGACGATACCTATTGGGTCAGAACTGATAGTACCTTTATCTAAAAGCTTAGGTACCTCATGGCCATACTTACTATGGCCTTATCCAAGAAGGACAGGGCTGAATGGGAAAGCTCCAACGATATAAGCCTCTCCAAATCATTCCTAAAGGGAAATACAGGGTCATGGAGAAAACTTATCAAAGGTAAGCCCAAGCAATTACAGGTACGCAAACTGGGCATTATGGAACGAACCACATGTCCCACAAAATGGGTCTAACAACAGAAGCTCTCGAGCATGTGGAATACATGTGGCATGTGGGGTCCACTGTAAGGATGGGTCTGCTTGGGTCAGAATATCCGGCATCAGAAGACTATTAGGTGGCTTTCACTCGAACCCTTAATTCACCTAACTAATGGATATAATGTTTTGGATGATGGGAATAAAAAAGGGAGAATAAAGATCCTAATGGGTCGCTGTGGACTACGCTTAGGTGTGGCCCTACATAAGATAACCCAGACAACTTTGTATCAGCATTGGCTACTGGCAGTAGGTATATCAAGGGGTTCGCGTATAGGATTAGTTGCAAGCAACTGACTCTGTCTTCCCTTTACCCGACTGGTTGGGGGTGGACCTGAGTCGATAGATACATGGAGCCTACATGGACCAATTACCCGTAGCTGCCGAAGCTTGCCTGGAAAAGTTGAGATGTTAGTGCAAGAAGTAGTGCAGAAGCTGGTGCTGTCTGAAAAAACAACTATAATGGTCACAGCCGTAGCCTTTGTGCTAAAAATAGTCTCCCGTACTATGATAATATCAATCCTCACTTTCCTCACACTTACCTTTCCGTTAAATCACTGGTACAATGGTATGTAGAAATAGAAATGTTAATTAAAATAATAATAATAATCATTAGGACCGTTCATTGTGGAAAACCTTGGGGGAGGCCTTTGTCCAGCAGTGGACGTCATTTGGCTGAAAAAGAAAGAAGAAAGAAAAATCATTAGACGTTTAGACAAATTCAAGTTCTTTATTTAATGCTTTCTTCATATGATATTTTAAATAATAAAATGTATTTAATTAAACTATTTTAAACCTTATGTCTTACACATAGAGTTCCAAATTAATTGAAGAAAAAATACAAATCATGGTAGCATGATGTGCCAGGAACTCTAAATAAATTCTAAAATAATAATCTTTACTTGCTTATGAACCAAATAGTATGAATTCATGGATAAAATAAATATTTCTTTCCGACGCGCATTAAAATTCGCCCGCTGTGTCCTGAAGAAAAAATTTTTTTCACCTACTTTTTTCGAAAAAAGTACCATACAATGGTATATATTTATAATCCTGATAAATGTAGCTTTCAGGACATATTTTTTTTAATAGATCATCTCCAGTGGTTTAAAAGTAAACGACGTTTATTTAAAAAAATACTTTTTGGTTTTTGTGAATTTTACTCAATATTTCTATTTTTTTGTATGAAAAGGCAAAAAGTTTGTTCTAGAAATGAATTCGCCATCCTTTAATTATCTGAAAATGACACCACACTTGCCCTAATACCCATAGTTTTGAAGATATGGGCCTTAAAGTGAAGCGCGGCAGAAGGAAACTTGCCCCCCCTCCCCCTGCTACCACAGGGGGGGCTCCCGATGTCTACCGACGGAAATCTACTCAGGAGCATCCAAAGAACAACTGGTGCAAAAATGAGCCTTCTATACCAAAGTGGAGGGGTCTCCATACAAATCATTGCACTAAATTCCCTACTATATTGGCAGTTGGCACTGCAGGGCTGTCTGTCTCGTCAAATGAGCGGTGAAATCTGATTCATAAAAATTAAAAGATGCAATTTTCTACATGTAGAGTAGGTACACTAGCTAGAGAATAGTAATGTAAAGCAGGATCTTTTGAGGGTTATTTTAACTACGGATCAAAAAACTTTTTCTAGAATAGGTACTTCTTTTAGAATAGGTAAGTAATTTTAGCTGATTTTTATTATTAATTATTTGTCTGAGTGAAAAATCAATAAAAGAATAATCTTTTGATGTGGAGGTCCACACTAACTAAGGTTGATTAAGTGGTGGTTAGCTACAGGTTGTTAAAGTAGATAGATATATGCTCTTCACAGAATATTTTCTTGTTGCTCTGTCTATACCTAAAAGCTTTTGAGTTTCGACGTTGCTCATTATTTTTCACTGATCAGCCCTAGCGGAGGACGGCAGAGTACAGTGACGGGTCATCTCCGCCCTCCAGTGCCCGGGGCAGGCCATGTCGCGGACGGTAATTAACCACTAGGCTATCGGGTTCCACCGACATGTGGACGAAATATTTCAAACAGCAAAATGCCGGGGGTAAACGCGCTATCAAATTTCATGCAACTCGTGATCACAATTTTTCAAACAGGAAAAATTGCGGTGATATTTTACGCGTATTTATGAGTAAGCTTGTAAATTTTTGTTGTAAACCAACGGATTATGAGTGTTATAAAGATTGTTTTGATTGATTGTCAAAATATTATTAAGGTGTAATTGGAACACTTTACGAAGTTTAAGATCTATTTGGATTAACAAGGGATCTTTTCATCGAATTAAGGGTATCAAGCAAAATAATATCTTAGAAGACTTAAATAAGCAAATTGACAACCGCCTTTATCCGTCTTTCAGTCCACTTTATCCACTTAAAACATTATTACGCAATTACTACTGAAATTCGTTTTGTTTAAGTATGTCATTAGGACAATATACCCATAAAATATTTTCTGTCCGGAATGCGGGATTGTTAAATGATTAATGAACTAGACTTTTTGTGATTTCAGTCAAAACCCTCATGATATTAAAAGATAAAAGTAAAATCACAATATTATAATAACAGTAGAAAACACATTCCAAGAGTTCTCAAAATTCCTTCAACGTGCAATCGACTTTTGCATAGAAATATTGCACTGTCTCAGATTCGTTACGGATTGCAGGAATAACAAAACTGTCCACGGCCCGCTCTCACAATGGAGGGTTAAAAAAACAACTTTTACAAGCTTTTAATACTTTTTTTATCTCGTCCGTCCTTTGTTCAGTTTTGCGAGAATTTCAGGGAAAATGTCCTGAGAGGTATTCTCCTTTGTGTACTCTGTAATGGGGACGCACAACGGCACAGAATCGATTGTTGGTATTAACTAGCTGTATAATCCTTGAGCAGTTTTAGTTGACTTTCAGCAAATGGAAAAGTGCCTACTTTTATCACAATGGCTTTACAACGTTAAGCTATTTATAAAACACTCTTATTTCTATTTTGGCTAAACTTTAGCGACTAAAATAAGTAGGTACTTGTTTAATTTTCGTGACTATTTTTAGTGTAGTCAAGATAAGTGGGAGGAAACTTAACAGGGAAAGTTAATGTGCGAAAGATATAACAAGTTGCTTTAAAACAGATTTCATTCAACAATAATAAAATGATGTGCCATTTTGCTTATTGCACGGGAAAATTCTGAAATATAATTATAATAGTACACTACTAATTGTAGGTCGTCATACTGGTACTATACTTACTAGCTAAAGTGAGAGAGCTTAATACTATTACGGTGGTATGATTTCTTGACACAGCAAATACATTTGCTTTATCTACACATTGGAAATCGAGATCCAAAGTGACACGGGTAGTGTTTGTATTACAATATGATTGAGTTCAGGTTACTTAATAAGATTTAGTAAGCGCTAAAAGTGAATATTCTTGTTCTTTGTTATTGTTTAAGAACTCATTAAGAACTAATTAGTAGTTTGAATTCTTACGTGTTGTTTTCTGCTTCTTTATCCAGAACATAATTGTTTCTCTTTCAACAGTAAGTAAGTTCATTTTTAATTCATTATGCGCAAGATGAAATCAAGGTTGACTTTAAAACTACGACTTAATTAACTTTTAATTGCAGTTTAATTCTTCTGTAAAGCGAAGCAGTTGCTTTGACTTCTTGCGATGTTGTTTGCATATCAATTTAATTAAGAATAAAATGGAAGCATAAGAAATTATTAAGTTTATTTTCTGACTAGCTGACCGTCGGTTGCGTCAGTCGCGAAGTCTTTAATGTTAAATAAGTAGTAGGACATTTTCCTCGAAAAATTTCTGTTTCCATACGAAGAAAAAATGTGGCGGAATCGGAACAACCGGTCTCGGGTCATGCGATTTATTTCTATGGATATTTAAATTATTTTGAAGACTGAGATATTCAAATTATCCTCCTAAGGGAATAATAGCTCACATTGCTCATTTTCCTATCCGTCGCGTCATACAAAAAACACAGGAAGTTTAATATGAAACTTTCTCATATCGAAAAAAGCAAGTTTGAACTACTTCTTCTGGACAAACGAAGAATCCACACAACTCGGAACTCGGAGGAAATCCAAATTGCACTGCACAAGTAAAAACTCTTAACTTATTCAGGACTCCGACAGTTTTGTCCTCGGAGCGCTCGTTTATGATATTATTCGCAAACGCAGATTCCATTGTGAAAAATTAAAATCGGAAAATAACTTTGTATGTTTTGAGATGGATCGAGTTATTCATAACTTTTCAAATTCTCAATAATATTAAGTAACTAGATTTGAATTTTATGCCTGAATATTTATTATCTTGGATAGACTGTGAGCTGATGCAAGTTCGCCATTTTTATAGCCTCACATCCTTGTGATTTCCATACTATCACCCAATTCATTTTAACTATAACTTTAGTGCACGTCATCGCCATTAATCTATTAATTTTGAGCGAGGCCTAATTCAAGCCAATAGTCGTAGTGTAAAGCTGGATCGGGCCATTCCCGTTAACGACATTAAGCCGAAACTATTCACAAAGCTTTGACGCCGCTAATTGGCTCGGATGGCGACCGCCGGCATTCATGAAATATCCACTCGATACCTGCTGCTGCTGCAGATACAATTACAGTGGAGAAGCACTCAAAAATATATTAAGTAGCGACCTATAAAAGTAGCTAGTAGCCAAAACAAACACTGTGAATAAATATATTCTCGCATAACAGTGATAAAGACTTCTCAGCACCAGCCCATATGTTGTCCCGAAGTGGTGGTAGGGCAAGCTATACAGGGTGGAATTTTGTAATGCCACCTGAAGGGAAAGTAGTCTTAATACTATAGATATAAAATTTTACTCAAAGAAAACATTCCTTTATTTTTTTAAAGAAACAGAACTGCAATCAATGATTTATAAAAAATTACCTGCTACACCTGGGAATCGAACCAACTAAAATCTGTTAAAAATTACATCCTGTATTTTTATTGCATCGGTCGTTAGGGTTAAGTATAAGGATGAAATCTCTTAAACAAACTTGATATATCAAATGCAAGGGAAACCATGAAATCTTAAATTATTGTTATTATTTACAGAAAACTGTATGGTATGGTGGTAAATTTTCGTAAAATTTTCGAAAATCTTTGAATGCAGTTCTCTTTCTTTTCAAAAATAAAGGAATGTTTTCTTTGAGTAAAATTTTCTATCTACAGTATTAAAGGTACTTTCCCTCCAGGTGGCATTACAAAATTCCACCCTGTATTTTGGACGTGTATAAGTGCGCTCGGGGCAGGGCACCGACGAGATGGTCGGACGCGGTGAGGAAGACGGTGGGCGGGAGTTTGCATCGTGCGGTCCACACAGCTTATGACCGCAGTCTGTGGAGGAACACTATCTGTGGTCGCGATCCTCATCAGTGAGGGACCGAGGAAGAAGAAGAATAAGTGCAATAGAAAGGGCCTAAGAACTGAATAAAAGCTTTGAATTTGACTGAAGTCATCATACGATTATTTCTAAATCTATGTGGAATAACTTTTTTTTAAAAATAAAACCGACTTCAAATGCGTGAACACAAAAAAAAACTAAAAATTAAAAATATTGCGTATAAAAAAGTTCATCCCCAATTTTCCACCCTTGGGGGTGAAATATTTTCTTCAAATTCGCATGAAACCACCCTTTTGATAATACCTATTCAACAAAAAAATAATCGTTTAAATTGATTTATAATCGGCGGAGATATTGCGTATAAAAAAGTTCATCCCCAATTTTCCACCCTAGGGGGTTGTTTTTCTATTATTAAATTTAAACGGGACCACCCTTGAGGTATTACCTATACGCCGAAAAAAGATTTGTTCAAATCGGTTCATAATTGGCGGAGTTATCGCGTAACAAACATAGAAAAAAAAACATACGGGTCGAATTGAGAACCTCCTCCTTTTTTGAAGTCGGTTGAAAATGGAAACCGGCTGAACCAATACCAAGTTTTTTAATTAATCAAAGTTCGAGTAAATTTCAGATACTCTTTTGTCATAGAAGCTTAGTATTTTAGGTAGATACGATGCTCAACATAATGCAGAACACATTATTTCACCTAATAAGTTAATTTGTGAATAAAAGCATCAAATGCTACTAAATAGATGGGCCATCGCGTGTCAGATAACGCAAATGTAACACAAGCATTTAATTTGCAAATTGAAGCTCCCGAGTGGGCAAGTGACGCATTAGCTTATTGGTTTAGCATTAACCGAATGTAGTCAACCACTACGAGGGTGGTCGCTGAGACTTCAGATTGGAGCTCTGTGACTCTTGGACGACCATAGCTGGCTTGATTTAATAGTTTCAATTTATCAAAATTCTTCATAGTGTTTAATAGTACACAGTATTTATTTAAAAGCACGTAAAGCACCATTTTTCGGCTTAATAGTCGGCTAAACAGAAAGTAAAACAAAACTGCTAAACATGACTCTTCACTTTCCCCCAAGTCCTCCGAGAAGGACTCAGTGTAAATTTAATAATCACGAACTAAAACTAGAATACTACGGAATTAACGCGAGCAGAAATCATATTCTGTTCAAATAACCGGTCCAACGTAGTTATAGCTGGCTCCAGCCGGTTCACGTCAGATTGTGAAGTCTGTCTGTGAGGATTACGCCAAGGTCGCGATTAAATTTGAAGAGACCCTGAATTATTTAACGGGCCTGGATCTCAGATATAATAGACTAAGCAGATACAAGAGATTTATTATAAAGAAAATATAAAATAATTTTAAATTAAAGTACCTTTGTGTAGACTTACATTTTCTAAAGGTTGGAATAAAGTTATAAGATTGAAGATAAATATTAAATTATTTAAATTGTGACCCACATAACTACTGTTGTAGATATAATTTAAATACAAACGTTTTTGAATTTAGCAATCCCTATTTTCAGAAAAACAGTTTATTTCTGAAAATATGAAAATAGCACAAGACTAACACCCGTATTCACAAACAATGATTACTTAAGTGAAGCAGAAAATCGAACGCACAGCGTTGAATAGAGCTCTGTGATTGGTTCGTGTTTCACCCTGTGCGTCCACGCGCACTGTGAGACCTCATAGTAATGTTTGTGAATACGGGCGATAAATACATTATTCAGCAGCAGTCACCACACAAACCCATTATTTCAGCGAAACCGCATAACCACATCGTAAAGCTTAATATTTAAGCAAAGGGAAATAACCTGTTCGTCATTGCTGTCTCACATTTGTCATCTTCACTCGTACATTATCTACGAAAAAAAAAACTGAAAGTAATAAAAGAAATCCTCTCCAAACAATTCCACAAGACTTTGTCATTTCTCATTTTGTTCACCGAATCAAAAGAGACCCCTAAAGCTCAGAAGTTAAGGAACACTCTCACGGAGCAGGTCTGACTCGGTGAGTGCGCACGCAAAACGCATTAGCATATAAACAAGAAGAGAAGACAACAACTTTGTGTCTTCCAAAGCGTCGACGGGCTAATGAAACCTGTTTGGAAGCTCATTACGTTTTAATAAACCGCTTTGTGAGCGGCGGGCATAACGTTTAATACATGTAATTTAGCACCTATTAAATTCTTCAGAACCGTAATTAAGGCGTATGAGGCTTTGTTTGGCTAAGCAATGTAAATTAAGCGTAATCTCTCAAAACACGACTAGCGCGTTTAGTTCGACAGACTAGTGAAAAAAACAATGCCTCTCATACAAACTCATACAAAGTTTGTTTTCCTTGATGAAAATTTTGTATTAATTTATAGGTAGGATCAATTCTGGATTACAAAAATTTGGAACGGCAAAACAATGTCAATTTGTATCTCAAATGAGCATGAGCGACGATAATAACTTTTCAACATGAATCTGGCTGTACATCAATTTTAAAAATGGCTAACTCTCTATGACCCCACGATCAACTGCTGGCGTACTACCATGTAGAATGTAGAGATATACAGATTGAATAATGTCATTTTTGTTTTATTTGCTCAGATAAATCCGAGCGTTCCACTTTTGTTGTGTTTTTGCGTTTCGTTACGGAGCCGCATCGCGCCGGTAATCGCGTTACGAGTCTGGCCGCTTTGAAGAGCACAGATTGCAATTTTTTGGAAATATTTGGGTCAACAGAATGCAGCGCGTGTTCCTACATTAAAAACTTCTTTTCGGTATTAACTTTATAGGTCGCGCGCGACTCTGTGGCAGAATACCCGTATCAAATGCATTAGCACAAAGTATTTTAAGAACTAACTATAAGTACCTAGTACATACGCGCGCATTAAAGATAAAGTAAAACAATCATTATGATGACGACAAAATTCACAAAGTCTGTTATGTAATTGTAATTTTCTTAGTTCGACCTACGAGTATACTCGTACTACACAGTTTAAAGTGATGAACTAGTAATACAGTCTAATGTTATTCGATCCGAGTCAGTTCCAGGAAACAGCAAGGAAGCCAAGTTTCAGTCTCGAATATGTTAGCCAAGTAATTTACTTACAAAATAGGTTGGTCAACTCAATCTTCTCGCCTTTTATGACACAAAGTGTGCCAAAACCCTTATCACATGCATCATCCTCCGCCTTTACTAATACAGGGTGTCGTTAAATTTATGTCCACACACCCCGCAACAAAGGGTGTCCTCTGTAGAGATTTTTCATCGGATGTCCTGTCAATTAACATGCAAATTGGAGTCAGAGGCCAGCACGCCGAGCGGCAAAAATTGCAGAATTTGAACCGTATAGTCACGAAAATAAGGAAGTTATATGCTATATCGAAGACTGTACACGGTTTTACTGCTATATTTTATTCGAAATATAAAACACGAAGTTAATTTGGGATTGAGGAATGTTTCATGTGACGTCTGATTTGAATAATGCTCGTGATTTTGTTACGGGTTTAATGCGAATTTGAATGGGGGGATTTTAGATATGAAAAATGATTCAGCCGAGAGAGTCAATAAAGCTGAGTTGCTATGAGAAAATGCTAGTGTGGCGTTGACGTCTCTATAAGCTTAGGCTGGGTTGCACCATCTTACTTTAACAAACGTCAAAAATCTGTCAAACTCCATACAAAAAGCACCGGTTATCGTTATAGTTACGATCCGGTTATAGTACTGAATGAAGTCGATATTTGGGACGTGTCGTGTATAAGCGAGGTCCCAAATATCGCCACTTCGGGACAACATATTATGTGCTGATTAGAAGTGGCGGTAGAAACTCAGTTTAAAATATAAATCTTACATAATCTTAACACCTCATCTTTCCGATTCTTGTCACCACGTATCAGGTAACCCAAAACATTGAGTGATTAAATCGATACATTTATCACGCAGGTCTAGTGTAAGTAATAATGAAGTCAGAGGGGTGAGATACAGCTAATATTAATTTTCAAGAATTTACGAAACTTACTAAGTGCGACAATGCCTGACTGTAATATAAAAATTTCAGTCTCTATCTATCTCTCTCTCAAGCACAGACTCAATCCATCTCTAGCTTCCTGGTTATGTGAACCAATCACAGAAAATGTTTTTTATAACTAAATAAATTACACTCAACATAAAAATGATATTCATTCAATTTGTCTAAGCTTTAATTCATTTTCCTTAAACATCGAAATGATACGCCGGTTTTCCTCCACACAAATATTGGGAAATAATCTGTATTATTTTCCAAGAAGCAGATATGTTACATGAGTATATGGCGAAGCTTCCCGAACGCTGCCCATCCGAGTTGGATTCGACGATTGACCTCTTTCTCGAAGTTGGACCTACCTAACTGGACTGTTTGTCCCAGGTATACATAATTGTCGACAACTTCGAGTGTAGAGTCTCCAACCTTCAGAGGAGTGGGTGCAACACGGACATTAGACATGATTTTTGTCTTGTCCATGTTCATTCTGAGGCCCACTTGTTGAGAGGCTCTACTGAGGCCATCGAGCATTGTGCCTAGATCCTCCAAGGTCTCAGCCATGACTACGATATCGTCCGCGAATCGAAGGTGGGTGATGTACTCGCCGTTGATATTTATGCCAAATCCGTTCCAGTCCAGAAGCTTGAAGACATCTTCCAGGGCGGTGGTAAACAGTTTTGGAGATATGACGTCTCCCTGTCTTACCCCTCGCTGCAACTGGATAGGTTTCGAATCCCGATCCTGGANGGACCGTTCATTGTGGAAAACCTTGGGGGAGGCCTTTGTCCAGCAGTGGACGTCATTTGGCTGAAACGAAGATATGTTACAACAAAGGAATCTTCTTAGCAACAGAAACAAAGGCTGTGTGCTCGTCTGCTCGACGTATCGAAACAAAACAGATCATATCGGCGAATGGTATTGAACTTGCGGGGCTTTGGCACAGTGGAGACAGAACAAAAACATTCAACCCTATGTCACATTCAAGCTATCAGTAGCAGTATGTGTATCAGCCCACAAACAGAGCCCTTGGAGACCCTTTTAGGTTAGTTTAGTTTTTACAAGTTTTAATTTTTAAGGCATAACTAAAAAACGCGAGTACCTAGTAGCTGAAAAAATTACCTACCCAAACCATAATTTTCCTTTCTACAAAATACTTAGAATGTAATATTAAATCGAGCTTTTCTTCTAAACCTCAATTAGTAGAACTAAATAAGCATACATGTTTCAAAATCTACTTTGATCTTTATGAGTCCTTGGTTCTCTCAGATCGTACCTATGAAATATTAAAATAATAGACTTTCAGTAATTCCAGTAATCATTAGAATAAAGGCACGGTCTGATATTTTCATGACCTAATATAACAGGACGGACTGGTTAATTTGGATCAGGAGCGTATTTATTCTAAGTTGTAGCCTGCTTTGTGCCCGATCAGAAATAGAAACAATTAGAAACTTTGCTCAAAGTCAAGTTACTAATCTGACTGTTTATTTACCATGGATTTCAAGAGCGCTGATACTATTAACTTTTAATTAGTCATTAAGGCACGGGATACAATAGCCTTTGACAATCACGAATTAATTAATAATAAGCCGATTCACAGATAGTATCTAATTAAGTTCGATTTGATCGTGTTCCTATTTGCAGATTTAGTTGATAGTTCCATGTATAGTTGTTGCAATTCACGAAGGCGAGTGAGCTTTACATGTGTGGTGGCTCGCTACTGTTCATTTTTCAAAAGTTTTGATAGACATTATGTAAAGTAAATACTTTTTACTTTAAGGTCTATGATTTGTCTATGACTTTAAATGTCTGTCAAGAAATGTCATAGTGAAAAGTCATTGTGGAAAATATGAAGATATTTTAAGAGATATTATTAAACTTTAAATGTCGTTTTATTATCGCATTATCGCAAACATTACATGTAAAGCAAGTACACACACAAGTAAAGCTCACTCCCTTCGTGAGTTGAAAGAAATATAAAAGAAAACTTACAATAATTGTGCCCCGTATAATACAAAACACCAGGATAACCAAACAACATCAGTAAAGTTTGTCCCATTTCATATTATTTGCCTTCTCAAAGTACACAATTCTTTATACCCTTTCCGACGGTCATCTTGCGTATCGTCCAACAGCGGCCCGCGCCTCGGGAGCTTTATAATGCACTAACATACAGTAAGCTGCATACGGAGGTTAGCCCGATATAGATAAAAAGTGCAATTGATTATCAAACGCGGTGTAAAGATAAACTAACGAAGAAGATAGGTACACTTGATAACTCTAGGTAATATTTTTTGGAAGATAGGTTGACGACGGTGATTGACGGTGGTGACATTATCTCGAAGCAGAGGTAGAGTTATAAATTGACTAGGCAACGTCACAACACAAATAAATTGATACTTAGCGTTAAATTCAACACAAAATGATTAGATGACAGAACAGATAATGCAAGCATAAACTTCTTGTACTTTCTCAAGTACTGCTTGCTTAAACATAAATTAAGAAGTATTTTAAGAGTATGACACTAGATAGGAAAAACCAGCACGACCTACTTCTCCCTAATTCTTTTTGGGATTTCTGTACCGTCTTTTGACTGTGGAGGACGGTCCTTGAAACAGAGTGGGTCACTCCTTGCCCTAGGCAGTGGTCAGACAATAGTCGACCTGGTTCATCGTTGACGATGTCATAATAGAGTACGGGTCGTCATATGTCAACGCACAAAGGTGAACATTATTTAAAAAAATAAGTAAGTATAACTTGTGTTTAGTAACAGTAAAGGTAGCAGGGAAGCGCTGGACGCAGGCCGCTACCAATCGATCAACGTGGAAAGCATTGAGGGAGGCCTATGTTCAGCAGTGGACGTCCTATGGCTGAAATGATGATGATGAACTTGTGTTCATCAGATAAAGTAAACACAAGTTTACTTTATCTGTTTCATTTTTGTTGTTAAATCGAGGACGATTTTCTCTTGAACCCTAATGAAATGTTATTTAATAAAAGGGGGCTTACCCATGGCAAAGAGGATGATGAGGGCAGAGGTGAGCCAGGAGCCCATGGTGACGATGAGGGCGGGTCACATTGCTCGGGCGCGCCCTCCCGCCGTTTGTAGAGGCACTAACTGAAACAAAACCATAAGGACATTTATTTACAGAATAGTGAACCTAAATAAATTCACAGTAACGGCGGGTCGTTACATTCCCTCTAATATGGTCGAGTGAAGCGATGGCTGGTTCACTCGTCATGTCTGTGAACAGGCGCTGCTTTCGGGGACTGGTCAATCCAAGTTATTGAAATTTATGTATGCGAGTCATTTCTACTAGTATCTTAATATGTAAGTCTAGATATTAGCACGTCACTACCTTGTTTAATATACCACGCAATCTTGTATACCCATTCTTATAAGATNACGTAGATCACGTGGTGCATCACGCAGCAGGTCGCGTGGCAAGTCGCGTAGCAAGTCGCGTGATATTAGGTCGCAAGATAGTGCGCGTGCGTCACGTAGTAAATCGCGCAGACGAGATCATGTACGTAGGTCTCGTAATCGAACTCGCACACCGCCTATGTTACGGAATTCCCAGGACTGCAACTCTCAAATGCAACAGACATTGAACTCGATTCTGTCTCGTCTTCATAACATTGAGAATAACCACTCAACTAACGTACTACCTTCTCAAACGGCTAGGCACGATCAGGGCGAGTTAGACCTTTCCTCTGGTGCAATTTTAACGACACGTTCTCGTGAAACTTATAGTGTGAATTCTCATAACGATTCTCACCTAATTAATACCCCGAGTGTACAGGCTTCGGGAGCCACAACAGACCAGACACCTCAACCGCGTTGTAATAATTCATACCCTGACCATGAAGTTCAAGTGCCTGAGTCCACTCGCATATTAGCTGAGGCAATTAAATCCTTGAACTCTTCACGTTCGCAGAACTATTTCGTATCGAACTTCGATCCCGCGTTACATGATATCGACGTTTGGTGTGACGAGGTCGAGAGAGCTAGGCTCGCAAATAACTGGCAGGACTCCGAGTGTTTATCGCGTGTGTCGAACTGCCTTAAGGGCGACGCGCGTACTTGGCTAAACGAATGGGTAACTAACGACCGTACGTGGTCGAGCTTTGTGCGCGAGTTCAAACCACTGTGTCCACGAAAGTTGGACTATGCTAACATTCTTTACGAGGCAATGAATACCACCTCGGATAAATACTCTTCGTACGCCGAGTATGCGCGTCGCACTATGTTACGACTACGCATCGTTAAAGGTCTGAGTGCAGAGTTGATGGTACTAATCGTCATTAGGGGCATAACGGATCCGCAAGTCCGGGCGGCAGCAGCAAACGCTAATTTGACCGCGGATGACGTAGTATCGTTCCTCTCCATTTACACTAAGCCTGTTCGCAACAAACAAGACTCACGACCCGGTATGAATGTAAATAAAAAGCGTCCGCAAGGTAGTACTAATTACGCTTTAAAGTGTTTTGGTTGCGGGCAGACTGGACACAAACAAGTACAGTGCACGAAAAAAGCTAGATCCGATACTCATTCACCGAAACCTAGCACAGAGGCGGGTAACAGTTCTAATAGGCATATACCACGCTGCGGTTTTTGCAAAAAGTCGGGCCACAGTGAGGACGTTTGCTTTGCCAAGGAGCGATCTCAGTCTCGAAACAAGCGTAACGTTAATTTGTGTACGGAGCCTTCGCCTACTACCTCAAAGAACAACGACATCGTTACCGCGGTAGTCCAAGGTATCCCTATTGATGTGTTGATTGATAGTGGCGCTTTAAATATTTCGTTGATTTCTGCGGACGTCCTTAAGCATTTTGCTTGTGACAGAAAACCAACGACTTGTACCTTGAAGGGATTAGGTGACGGTGTTATCAAAGCAAATACGTTTGTTACTTTGACTCTCGAGTTTGACGAAATTTCTATTGAGGCCGACTTGATAGTAGTACCGGGATCTTCTATGTGCTGTCCGATTATAATAGGTACGGATATTCTCAACCGCGACGGTGTCACTTACGTACGCACTAAAGATAAACAATATTTGACACGTTCCCTTCAGAACGCAGTTTCAGTAAACACCGTAACGGCTGACGAACCAGTAACGGTAAACACACCTCTTCAAGGTGAGGAACGCGATTCACTTTTGAAAGTGATTAGTGATTTTTCCAAATTCTTTATAACCGGGACAGCAACTACTACTGTTACTACGGGAAAAATGCAAATTAATTTAACGGACAGCACTCCGGTAGCGTACCGACCGTACAAACTCTCTCATCAAGAGAAACTTAAAGTGAGGGAGATAGTTAGCGACTTAAAGGACAAGGGGATAGTTCGGGAATCCAACTCGGAATATGCGAGTCCTATTATCCTTGTCAAGAAAAAGGATGGTAGTGACCGCATGTGCGTTGACTACCGTGCCTTGAACAAGTTGACTGTTAGAGATCGATACCCCTTACCACTGATTGACGACCATGTAGACCGGTTGGGCAATTTCAAATATTTCACCAGTTTAGACATGGCCACTGGCTTTCACCAGATCCCTCTGGATGAGCAGTCCATACACAAGACAGCCTTTGTTACGCCCGAAGGGCACTTCGAATATCTTCGAATGCCGTATGGCCTGACTAATTCACCCATAATTTATCAGCGAATCATAAATAACACCTTACGGAAGCACATTGAATGTGGCAATGTCCTTGTCTACGTAGATGACGTCCTTATTATGAGTAATTCGGTGGATGAAGGTATAAGTACGTTGCGCCAAGTGTTAACTACTACTATTTCTATTTATTTATATTAACCGGCAGACAGTGGTGACTGAGTTTGTTGCGGCGCTTCTTCTCAGCACTTGCCAAATGTTGGTCTCGAAGCGCTGGTAGGGTAAAAAGATTATGAGACATGTAGAAGCTCCTTAAGAGCAAAATGACGATTTGTAAGAACTATTTATTAGTCCAAACAAATAAAGAAATTTTGACTTTGACTTTGACTTTGAGTAACTTGGTTGGTGAGATAAGCTGCGCTGTATCTCTTTTAACATATACTGTACTAGCTTTCCGCCCGCGGCTTCGTCGCCCGCATGGAATTTTGTCTGTCACAGAAAAACTTTATCGCGCGCGTCCCTGTTTCAAAACCGGGATAAAAACTATCCTATGTCCTTTACCGGGACTCAAACTATCTCTACGCCAAGTTTCATCAAAATCGGTTCAGTGGTTTAGGCGTGAAAGCGAGACAGACAGACAGACAGAGTTACTGTCGTATATAATATTATAGTATTAGCTCAGGCATGACGTAGCCGAGCCGTAGCAACGGCACTCCCCACTATTTCCTATAAAAGGACTGCGCAGACCGGCTGCCAGTCATTTGCTTGCTGGCGCTCGGATCGTGCACATCGCTCTCGGCGTGTTTCCTGGTATTCGTGAGTTATTTTATTTGTTATTTTTGTGTAAATTCTTTTTGGTTAATTTGATTATTGGTGTATCGTTTTTAGACTGATTTTGTAAATGTTAGAAGTGTAATAATTATTATTTAAGGTTTTTGTGTTGGTTTGTGAAAATAAACTGTAAGTAGTGGAATAATTGTTTTTTTTTAATAAATACCTACTTCTGAAGCTAAATTCAGAAGTGGGATTGCTTAAAGCACCCAGGCCCATTACATTCAAAATCAGTTATTTCTCAGACAATAGCAGTTTTCCATTACTATCAGTCTAAAAAGCGAAACACCAATCTTGTAACTTTTGTTGTTTTACCTTACTTTTGTTGTTTTCTTTGGATTGCTACAATTTTTCTAAAAATATGTCCGATCGACAACGGACCCCGGGCGACAGGACACGCCGAGACGATTGCATGCGTGTGTCACGTAGTAAATCACGTGAGCACAGTAGACGTAGGTCGCGGAGTAGGTCCCGCAGACGAAAGGCAACGCGTAGGTCGCGAAATACGTCACGTCGCAGGTCGCACCAACAAAATAATGCGAGTACACCGCGTATCGGATCTCGTAGACACGATCACGTACGTAGATCACGTGGTGCATCGCGCAGCAGGTCGCGTAGCAAGTCACGTGATATAAGGTCGCAAGATAGTGCGCGTGCGTCACGTAGTAAATCGCGCAGACAAGATCAGGTACGTAGGTCTCGTAATCGAACTCGCACACCGCCTATGTCACGGAATTCCCAGGACTGCAACTCTCAAATGCAACAGACATTGAACTCGATTCTATCTCGTCTTCATAACATTGAGAATAACCACTCAACTAACGTACTACCTTCTCAAACGGCTAGGCACGATCAGGGCGAGTTAGACCTTTCCTCTGGTGCAATTTTAACGACACGTTCTTGTGAAACTTATAGTGTGAATTCTCATAACGATTCTCACCTAATTAATACCCCGAGTGTACAGGCTTCGGGAGCCACAACGGACCAGACACCCCAACCGCGTTGTAATAATTCATACCCTGACCCTGAAGTTCAAGTGCCTGAGTCTACTCGCATATTAGCTGAGGCAATTAAATCCTTGAACTCTTCACGTTCGCAGAACTATTTTGTATCGAACTTCGATCCCGCGTTACATGATATCGACGTTTGGTGTGAGGAGGTCGAGAGAGCTAGGCTCGCAAATAACTGGCAGGACTCCGAGTGTTTATCGCGCGTGTCAAACTGCCTTAAGGGCGACGCGCGTACTTGGCTAAACGAATGGGTAACTAACGACCGTACGTGGTCGAGCTTTGTACGCGAGTTCAAACCACTGTGTCCACGAAAGTTGGACTATGCTAACATTCTTTACGAGGCAATGAATACCACCTCGGATAAATACTCTTCGTACGCCGAGTATGCGCGTCGCACTATGTTACGATTACGCATCGTTAAAGGTTTGAGTGCAGAGTTGATGATACTAATCGTCATTAGGGGCATAACGGATCCGCAAGTCCGGGCGGCAGCGGCAAACGCTAATTTGACCGCGGATGACGTCGTATCGTTTCTCTCCATTTACACTAAGCCTGTTCGCAACAAACAAGATTCACGACCCGGTGTAAATGTAAATAAGAAACGTCCGCAAGGTAGTACTAATTACGTTTTAAAGTGTTTTGGTTGCGGGCAGACTGGACACAAACAAGTACAGTGCACGAAAAAAGCTAGATCCGATACTCATTCACCGAAACCTAGCACAGAGGCGGGTAACAGTTCTAATAAATATACACCACGGTGCGGTTTTTGCAAAAAGTCGGGCCACAGTGAGGACGTTTGCTTTGCCAAGGAGCGATCTCAGTCTCGAAACAAACGTAACGTTAATTTGTGTACTGAGCCTTCGCCTACTACTTTAAAGAACAACGACATCGTTACCGCGGTAGTCCAAGGTATCCCTATTGATGTGTTGATTGATAGTGGCGCTTTAAATATTTCATTGATTTCTGCGGATGTCCTTAAGTATTTTGCGTGTGACAGAAAACCAACGACTTGTACTTTGAAGGGATTAGGTGACGGTGTTATCAAAGCAACTACGTTTGTTACTTTGACTCTCGAGTTTGACGAAATTTCCATTGAGGCCGACTTGATAGTAGTACCGGGATCTTCTATGTGCTGTCCGATTATAATAGGTACGGATATTCTCAACCGCGACGGTGTCACTTACGTACGCACTAAAGATAAACAATATTTGACACGTTCCCTTCAGAACGCAGTTTCAGTAAACACCGTAACGGCTGATGAACCAGTAACGGTAAACACACCTCTTCAAGGTGAGGAACGCGATTCACTTTTGAAAGTGATTAGTGATTTTTCCAAATTCTTTATAACCGGGACAGCAACTACTACTGTTACTACGGGAAAAATGCAAATTAATTTGACGGACAGCACTCCGGTAGCGTACCGACCGTACAAACTCTCTCATCAAGAGAAACTTAAAGTGAGGGAGATAGTTAGCGACTTAAAGGACAAGGGGATAGTTCGGGAATCCAACTCGGAATATGCGAGTCCTATTATCCTTGTCAAGAAAAAGGATGGTAGTGACCGCATGTGCGTTGACTACCGTGCCTTGAACAAGTTGACTATTAGAGATCGATACCCTTTACCACTGATTGACGACCATGTAGACCGGTTGGGCAATTTCAAATATTTCACCAGTTTAGACATGGCCACTGGCTTTCACCAGATCCCCCTGGATGAGCAGTCCATACACAAGACAGCCTTTGTTACGCCCGAAGGGCACTTCGAATATCTTCGAATGCCGTATGGCCTGACTAATTCACCCATAATTTATCAGCGAATCATAAATAACACCTTACGGAAGCACATTGAATGTGGCAATGTCCTTGTCTACGTAGATGACGTCCTTATTATGAGTAATTCGGTGGATGAAGGTATAAGTACGTTGCGCCAAGTGTTACAAACCCTTACCGAGGCAGGATTTTCCATAAACCTACGTAAATGTACTTTTCTCGCCACTGAGGTGGAATACTTGGGTCGTCTTGTCAGCCAGGGTCAGGTGAAGCCGAGCCCGCGAAAAGTCGAGGCATTGGTTAATGCCCCGATCCCCACCAATGTGAAACAGGTCAGACAATTCTTGGGTTTGGCCGGGTATTTTAGACGATACATTCCGAATTATGCAACTCAAACTCGTTGTATCTCTCAATTAACGAAAAAAGACGTCAAATTTTGCTGGGGATCGGAGCAAGAACAGACTCGGCAAAATATCATTTCGCGATTGACCAGTGAGCCCATTCTATCCATCTTTGACCCCACACTCTCTACCGAACTCCACACTGATGCCAGTAGCAAAGGTTATGGCGCAGTTTTAATGCAGACCCGAGCTGATGGCCAAAAACACGAAGTGGCATATTTTAGTAAAACCACACAAGGGGCGGAGAGCAGGTACCACTCATATGAGTTGGAAACACTGGCGGTCGTAAGGGCATTGCAGCACTTTCGTCATTACCTAATTGGTTTGAAATTCAAAATCGTTACTGACTGCAATGCTCTTAAGGCCACCGAGAATAAAAAGGACCTGCTCCCACGTGTTGCCCGATGGTGGGTTTATTTACAAGATTTTTCCTACGACATTGTGTACCGTAAGGGTGTCATGATGTCCCACGCTGATTATCTCAGCAGAAACCCACCCAATCAAGTTTACCAAATTGCTAGGCCCCGCAACTGGGCACAAATAGCCCAATGTGCCGATAGTGAGACCCAAAATCTGTTGCGACAATTACGCGATGGTCAATTGGATTCTCGCCGGTATGTTGAAATTAACGATGTCTTATACTATCGCTATGAGCGAACCGGCGAGGAACCAAAACCATTGTGTTATGTGCCAAAGGGTCATAGGTTGAGCCTGCTCAGAATTTTTCATGACGAGCACGAACACATTGGTGCTGACAAAACGGTTGATCTTATCCTGAAGCATTTTTGGTTCCCTGGACTTCGCCAGTTTGTGGCAAAATACATAAGCCATTGTCTAGTGTGCATTACAAAAAAACGGGTGCCTAGAGCACCACATCAACCCATCTCTTCTTGGGAAAAACCCGATGTCCCTTTTCACACCCTGCACTTGGACGCATTGGGTCCTTTGCCAGAGTCCGAAGGTCATAGGTTCGTACTATTGGTGGTAGACGCCTATACAAAATTTTGTCTTCTTTACCCGATATATAGGCAAGACGTCAGCGAATTAAAGCGCACTTTTACAAATGCAATTTCTCTGTTTGGAGTTCCCAAACTTGTAATAACTGATCGCGGACGAATGTTCGAGTCTGCCGAGTTTACTAAGTTACTGTCAGATATTGGCTGTGATATTCACTACATCACTCCCGAAATGCACAATTCTAACGGGCAGGTGGAAAGATATGTGCGTACCGTCCTGAACATGATCCGAATTGAAGCCAACCACAAAGGAGTTTCTTGGTCCGAGCAGACATGGAGACTTCAACTTGTCCTCAACATGACGAAGCAGAAGACGACGCAAGCCTCACCGTTGAACCTCCTGGTAGGCATTGATGGCGCGACTCCAATTATTCAATCACTTATTCGCGATATCTCAATTGATTGTTCTCAGGACCGGGAAGCATGGCGGGAGCTGTGTAGGACCCGAGCTAACGAGCTGCTGAGGAGAAATCAATCTCAGCAGGATGCTCGTGTCAATCGAGAACGACGAGCGCCTCGGAAATTCTCTGTCGATGACCTGGTGTTTGTAATAAAATATTCCCAGTCGACAGGTAAACTGGACTCCGGTATGCGCGGGCCCTATAGGGTGGTGAGGAGTCTGCCGAGTGACCGCTACGAGCTGAGGCTGCTGAGTGGATCCTACGGGAAGACCACGCAAGCAGCAGCTCAGTACATGGTGCCCTGGCGTGGAGAGTGGTGCCCCGAGACCTGTGCTGCTTTCTTTGAACGTAAGTTGAATAGGCTGGGGAGTACAGGGTAGTGATTTGGCTTGCCATGAGTTAAATACCCCAACTTGGTCCCTTATAAGTAGGTTAGACAAATACAAGCACACATAACACACTACATAGGTACTCATTACTTTAACATTCAATAAAATTCTATCTACTAATAATGACATCAGCTGACTTGGCAAGTTAAATCATTTACGCTGTAGTGGTGGATGCCTGCTATGTGTTCGACCGTTTTAGAACACTGTGTAGACATGCGGACTTTATGCCTCTGTCGAGCTGCGTGGACATGCGGACTTTATGCCTCTGTCTACATGAGACATGCGGACTCTATGCCTCTGTCGACCTGTGTGGACATGCGGACTTTAGGCCTCTGTCTACATGAGACATGCGGACTCTATGCCTCTGTCGACCTGTGTGGACATGCGGACTTTAGGCCTCTGTCTACTTGAGATATGCGGACTTTATGCCTATGTCTCGGACGGCAGTAGGGGACGCCCACTGTCCGTCGGGTGTGTTCACAGGTGCAGTTCCTGAACAGCCACCTGAGTTCGAGGTTCGAGAAGCTGGAACCTGGAAGAATCTGGGTTTGGTTTGAAAAACAAAGAGCTCTCTATTTTTATTTTCTTTATTGATTTACATTAATAACGATACAGTTGGTATGAAAGATGATGCGTGATTGTGTTTATTCCGTGGCCTGAGTAGTTCTTCTTAACAACTAGTTCGTTTCTACAGATGGTGAACTGTATGACTCTGATCAGGGTCAGCCACCAGCAGCACGCGAGACGGACGAGCCCATTGCTGGACCGTCTTCGGCACCACACGGAGGATCGGCACGAGACGCATCAAACCCGTCGCAGCCGCCCCAAGATGTCGTCGAGGACGACTCCACGTCAGGAGAGGCCGTATTAGCTCAGGCATGACGTAGCCGAGCCGTAGCAACGGCACTCCCCACTATTTCCTATAAAAGGACTGCGCAGACCGGCTGCCAGTCATTTGCTTGCTGGCGCTCGGATCGTGCACATCGCTCTCGGCGTGTTTCCTGGTATTCGTGAGTTATTTTATTTGTTATTTTTGTGTAAATTCTTTTTGGTTAATTTGATTATTGGTGTATCGTTTTTAGACTGATTTTGTAAATGTTAGAAGTGTAATAATTATTATTTAAGGTTTTTGTGTTGGTTTGTGAAAATAAACTGTAAGTAGTGGAATAATTGTTTTTTTTTAATAAATACCTACTTCTGAAGCTAAATATAGTATAATAGTATAGATTACCTTGTCTCAGTGAATAAATGATCTTTGAATATAAACTAAACAAGAACAAATTAGCTGTTCGTCTTCATTCTGCATTAAAAGTCAATTAATCAAGGATTTAGTCTATCACTATGGTTATGTCTACACCTACATACTTAAATCATGGTTTTCCTTATAAATAAACGTGAAAATATTCAATGGCCAAATTCATGGAATTAACAAATAATGACACTTTTGGAACAAAATTACATATTTTAATACGGCGAGTGTTTCCAGGTAGGGCAATACAAATGAAATGCCAGTTCTGGCAGATATGCATCAAGTTGCTACTATTGATTGAACACGCTCACTACAAACAGTGTCTGTATCGTTCGCGGAAGATCCATCTGACCTTAATTAAATTGGTCAATCATCGATTAATTATGCCGATAGGCTCGAGCATTCGATTCCAATTATAGATATGTAACGATTATGCAATTAAGTTAACTACTGGCCTGAAGTGGATGCGGAGACTGTCCTTTAATTTGTTGTTGATTTGAGTAGGTAAATCATATCATGACAGGTGAAGTTTGATTTGCCAATTTGCCTTGGCTCATAAAGGTACGAGTAAACAAAACTTTTGTCATGCATTATCTTGGAGCACATTGTATCAAATTAATTTCCTACTGTAGAAGACAGGACGCGGGGTTGATTAACGTCGAAGGGCAGGTCAGCAAAATGAAACACAGGGCTCGATCCAAACGTGACAGTAATAGCGTGTTCAAANGGCCAAGGCTGTAATTCGTGACACCCAAAGCAGCGAAAAAGTTCTTAACACGTCGGAATCGGGTTGTGTTTGACACTGACTGTACTTGAGTTTTGAGCTTTTCCAAATTACAATCCAATATTTATATCTGTCCCAGGATAACCGTAGAAGACATAAATGCCACAGCCGCGCGCATAGAGCTGCGCACAGCGAACATGGTGAGCCCTGAGCCGGTGTGCGAGGAGTGCAAGGAGCAAGTCATCGACTGCTACATCGCTGCTGAGCGGCCGTCCGATATCATACGCTGCTGGGACACCGTCGGTGAGATATGAGCCTTTTTACTGTAGAAATAATGTCCATTGTTCAGCGATTTGCCAGCGAAGCGCACTTGTTAGAGTTCTATACAAATGTGTTGGACAATGGTAAGGATTTCCACAACAACCGATCCTCCGCTGCGTACATTTAGGTGCTTATCGCGAGAATTATCTGAAGAAACTCACAAAATCTTAGAACCCCTACAGTTTTAAGATTTTAATCTAGATGATTACTTTATTCACTTGTGAGTTTTCTACCTAATGTCATACTTCCTAAGATTAATATTTTTCTAACATTACAATTTCCAGGAGCATTCACAAAATGCGTGCAAGACGCAGCCACTACGCGTCTGCGTGCGCGCACGCAGAAGGAAGCTCGCGAGCACGCTCGCCGCGAACGCCACGTGGCCCACGCTCGCGAGCACGCGCTCAAGGACCTCGCACCGCCTCGAGAAGGCACGGTGCCTTGACTGCTACCATGGCGTATACAGCTTATGGGCCAGGGGGCAACAGTCTGGCCCAGGAAGGGGCAAATTAGGCAGGAACGAAACATAAGTCAACCTAATGTAGTTGTAGGGGCTTACAATTTCCAGGAGGGCAGCTTCTTACACCATTATACACCAGGAATAATACTATAACCAAGATTCCAATGTTTTTATAGCTTTAAATGTCATGGACATTGTATTTTTTACACTGGACCCCAAGATTATGTCATCAATATTATGTAAAGCATTGTATATTTTTTAAACTTATTTTTAAAACCCATTTATTTAATGGGCTAATGCATACCAAATTGCGTATATCCCAATATAAATAATTCATTTTCTTAAAGCAATAGAAATGTTTTCGAAAATAATACATGTATTGTATTAGATAACAGCAATAAATAAATAAAAAACTTATGTTGTGTATTAATATTATATTTTGATTTTTATTATTTACAGCTTAGTCTTTAGGTACTTATTTTGCTATCAAAAATAATAATTTTCTTTACGTAAACCACTGGTAAAAAAAATATTTAACGTGAAATACTTATAATAACACCTAGACTGTATAGAACCAGCTATTCTAAACTTACACGGTTTTAAACGAATCCCTAATGAGAATCCAAATTTCAAATAAATTCACTTGCTATTATCTGACAAAACCATGAAGTGGAAACCCAGTTGCCTACACTTTAACATCAGTATCTCATTCACATCATCAGGTGATAACTTTATATCTATCTAAAGCAGTAGTTCTTAACTAAGTCACGTGGCACCATTTTACCAAATTTCTGTCTTGTCAGGGACCACTCATTTTTTTTTAAATCCTATGAAAGGGGAGTTCGATATCTCGCCCACTGTGCACCGTTTGCGTTGTGTTGACTCGACTCATCACGTCACGTCACTTGTTTATTACGATGTCTTCGTGGACCACTTGGAATGCCTCCAGGGACCACCAGTGGTCCGCGGACCACCGGTTAAGAACCACTGATCTAAAGGCTCCACAGCCGTGTTATTATTAACTAGGGATGTTATGGATATGTAGTTTCGGTTATGGATACGGTTACGGATATTGGAATAATATTATACCGGTTTCGGTTATGGTTACGGATGTTTTTTTTTATTTTGGATATCCGAAAGTTTCGGTTACGGTTACGGATATCCATAACATCCCTGTTATTAACATAAGGCACTTTCAACTTACTTTTATCACTAATTAAACGACACTTTCTTCTTCACGTCATCGGGCGACGGCCTGCTCCGCACTTGTAACGCTCTGGGCAATGAATCTTTCTCCACCACATGTGGCGGTTTTCCGGCGGGCGAACCGGCGGCGGCGGCGGGGGCGGCGGCGCGTGCCAGTTTCCGGCGTAACTCGCGGACTTGTGCGGAGCTGGCCAGCTGAGCGGCCCCGAGAGACAGCACTTCGGCGCGCAGTTGCTCGCATTCGGATCTGAAGTTACATTCAGTATGTTTAGTAGATTCTTGTACAGACGACAGACGTGAGAAGTTTGACACTAGCATCTTATACAGTTTTCAATAAGAATGCAAAAATATAATTGGATGAATTTTGAATATAGCTCAGAATAATTGGTAGCACAAGTTTTTACAGAAAACCATGTGGCGAAATAATGAAAATAGTACTAGTGCTAGCTGATAAGTAAAACAATTTCTAGAAACTGATTTAAATCTCATCAACCCAAACATAAAAACACCAAATTCAAATTCAATTAACTATGAATGGCTATCAGGTCAAAAAGGAACAGTATTTTTATTTTAAGTTTGTAAAAAGTACACAAAAGACGAAGTGAAAGAAAAGTACACAAAAACTTATTCCATCATTAACACTTAAGGACTCGCTAATGGGTCTAACGGACCCAGTCCTTCAATTTTTGTGTAATAACTTTTAAGTTTTGACGTTTGCGATGTTGTCGCTTTTAGTACCTTTCTTCGACATTGTAGCACGTCCAATAGCGGTAGTACTCAACAAATAGCCCACTGCATGTGAGTGCTACAGACGAAAAAGGTGTTTTTGAGTCCGCTGGACCCGGTAAATAAAGTGATTTTTTTAATGTTCTATACTAATTTATCATTAATTGTTAAGTAGTATAAGTAGGCAAATCATAGTACTTTACGAAAATATATAAGGCATTATTTTAAATAATTAAATACAGAAATTTTCAAAAATAACCTTCATTTTACCAAAAAACCTTCAATTTCTTAAATAAGTTGTTATTTTAGAANAGCTCAGGCATGACGTAGCCGAGCCGTAGCAACAGCACTCCCCACCATTTCCTATAAAAGGACTGCGCAGACCGGCTGCCAGTCATTTGCTTGCTGGCGCTCGGATCGTGCACATCGCTCTCGGCGTGTTTCCTGGTATTCGTGAGTTATTTTATTTGTTATTTTTGTGTAAATTCTTTTTGGTTAATTTGATTATTGGTGTATCGTTTTTGGACTGATTTTGTAAATGTTAGAAGCGTAATAATTATTATTTAAGGTTTTTGTGTTGGTTTGTAAAAATAAACTGTAAGTAGTGGAATAATTGTTTTTTTTTAATAAATACCTACTTCTGAAGCTAAATTTATATATAAAAATGAAACCCGTTTTCCGTTGTCACGACATAACATGAAAACGGCTTGACCGATTTGGCTGATTTTTTTTTGTAGTTTTCTAATACTATGTACAAGGTTTTTACGGAAAAAAATATAAAGAAAATTTCTCAGAAAGATTGAAAATTTTGCATATTTTAAAAAACGCGCGTAACGAATGTCAACGTCATTCAATTTAATTTATTAGATAGATGAAGGGGGTAAAACGGGATCCACGCGTACGAAGTCGCGGGCGGCCGCTAGTCCTTAAAAAAATACAAAATATTTTTTACATTACATTAATTAAACTTGTATCATCGCAGCCATCACAAATAGATTTGATTTAGCTTTTTTTACCTTAATTATACGATTATACGAGTTTCAACAACCAAAATTAAAATATTTCGCGGGCTCGATCCTCTTGTGTCGCTTAGCGACGCGACGTCGACATAATGGGACGAAAAAGCCTCACAAATTCGATCCACGCCATTGCGACATCCACTCCAGCCTTAATTGGGTACGGTTTTGCATTAACAGTGGATTTTATGGAAGCTAAAACAATTCAGTGCTTTAGCTACGCCGACAGGGCAAAGAAAACAGCCAGCAAACTGTGTGAACAAAAAAAATTGTTTCGTTCGTTCGTTTCAGCCAAATGACGTCCACTGCTGGACAAAGGCCTGACCCAAGGGTTTCCACAATGAACGGTCCTGCGCCGCCCGCATCCAGGCTCTTCCCGCGACCTTTACCAGATGGTCGGTCCACCTAGTAGGAGGCCTGCCCACGCTACGTCTTCCAGCCCGTGATTGTTCCAAAGATTGTTTATCAAAATTAAAATTCCTCCAAAAAGTACATTAAGAAGCAGAATCATCATTCTCCAATTTCGTTTTCTTGTATGACTTAAATTTTAATTTAAAAACTAACTGAGCTGATTTTGATACATTGTATATGGGACCGACTTCCCGTGAGAACCGTCTACTAAAAGTTTTTCTAAAAGCATTGCTTGTGACCACGGTTACAATATAGCAGCCGAAACGTCAAGCCGTGAGTACATAATGTAACTCATTCATAAATGTCGCGTTAAGGCCCGTGTCTTTCTATTTTTAAGCCCCGACGAAAAAGCGACTCGGCGGGGTGTTATAAGTTTGACGTGTCTGTGTATCTGGGTGTGTGTCTGTCTGTGGCATCATAGCTCCCGAACGGGTGAACCGATTTTGATTTAGTTTTTTTTTTGTTTGAAAGGTGAATTAGTCGGGAGTGTTATGTAAGTACGCTTAATGTAATGACCCTTTATTAAAATTTTTCAGCGGTTGGTACCCCGATGCGATATTATAGGTTTAAAATATTATTTGTTAATTTTTAGAGTTTATTTATTGTGTAAGGGGTTTTTTAATTTTTCATTTTATTGTGGTTTAGTCCATCCGAATGTAAAACTATTATCTCAGTAGCCTTGTTGGCAGTCTGAGCAGGCTGATCCCATAAAGCTGTGACGCGTGGGGTAGATAAACTCAAACGCAAAGCCTATACATATATATTTAATTTGATTATTCCGCGAGGATGGGAATATCCAATGGCTTTTGTCGGGTTTATAAATATTTATAACGCAGCTTCTGTTCAGCGAACAGATTTCGATATGTTTTTGTTTCACTTACTACTATTTTTTAAAGATTATTAGTAATTTGTATTTCGCCCGCGGCTTCGCCCGCGTGGAATTTTGTCTGTCACAGAAAAACAATATCGCGCGCGTATTTTCTCACCGTTTAGACCTACCCTGGACTACGACAAACATTTTAAAACCAAAATCAGCTCAATCGGCCCAGCCGTTCTCGAGTTTTAATCAGACTAACGAACATCAATTCATTTTTATTTATATAGATTGATTTGTATTGCACTTGTGTTACGAGTAGGCTCACCACAAGAGTCGAGCGACGCGGTGGGATTGGAACCCGCGTTTCTCGGATCTCGAGTCGGCCAGTCCGACCCTTCACCGTTCGGCTATCGTGGCTTCTTTAATTACTGAAAAATACTCTTTATAATGTAAGGTACGAATAAAATTTAAGCTCTAGGTAGTCAAAGAATACTGATTGTTGTTACTATGGCTTGGTGTTATTATACACAGACTTTTGGTTTTTAATTAAGAAAATAGTTGGTGAATCAGGACCATTGAAAAAAAATAATTAACCATTTAGCATAAGCACATTTTAAACCATAATACCTTTTACCCTCAATGTTACCCTACTCTATGCACGTAACGAGGTAACAAGCAAAGTTCTTCGCTGTGTAGTCTTTCATAAACTCATGAGCAATAGAGACTTCAATAAACTTTTCCATTTCTGGCTTACAATACAAAAGATTCAATCGAGTGCTTTCCAATGCAGGCACTGAGTGCTCCATTAAGGCATTATTTGCATGTAATGCGATGAAAGAATGAATGAAAACAGGTTTCCATTTGACCTGCTTTATATTATTCAATCCCCGCGTTTTACCGCCGCTCTAGCACCTGAATTCCATTTAGAAAGGTAACTAGGGCTACATTATAATACGCTTAGCGAATTGGGATGGTTATACATAATACTATTTTGCGATCAGTTGGTTTATTGAATACGGTAATCTAAAAGGAAGGTAGATAAGTCATAGAACTTATTCACGTGTTCACTTAGGCTGGGTTGCATTTTACTTTAACTTTGACAAACGTCAAAAATCTGTCTAACCTCACACAAAAAGCACCGGTTATCGTCATAGTTACCGTTAAAATTAGGTGGTGCGACTCAGCCTTAGAGTTCGCGATAGAATATTTTACTAACGAATGCTCGCCATTATCCCAACTAATATTATAAATGCGAAAGTAACTCTGTCTGTCTGTCTGTCTGTTACGCTTTCCCGCTTAAACCTCGCAACCGATTTTGATGAAATTTGGCATAGAGATAGTTTGAGTCCCGGGAAAGAACATAGGATAGTTTTTATCCCGGTTTTTGAAACAGGGACGCGCGCGATAAAGTTTTTCTGTGACAGACAAAATTCCACGCGGGCGAAGCCGCGGGCGGAAAGCTAGTGTTCTTAATAAACTTGCCAAAGTCGAATGGTTTAAATCTAAAGATCTCTAGTATATTACCTCAAAACAAAAAATAATAATACAGTTCTAGTTTTTCGTGTGGGCAGTAAAAATCTAGACGTTAAATCAAACTAACGGCTCTACTAAATAGAATACATCGTAACATTCATTTTGTAATATTAGATCCTATATTTATCGTAATTTAAAGACCTAATAGCAACTTTTACTCTATTATCACAGTATATCATAATGTAGACCCTAAAGGGCAACGGTACCTTAGTACACACACAGTTTTTACATTACTGCTGATAGGGAGAAATCTGTTTCGCAGTAGGTACGGACAGTATGCTCAATAAATTACTATATTTAAACTCTGCTATATTATTTCTTTGTCATTTTTTTTACAGAAATGTCTCCCTCGTTTAAATTACTTATGCCATTTGGTATTGCTTACTTTGAATTATTTACACGAAAAATAAAACAATTCAAATAACTAGCTAAAAAGACGCACACACAGTTTTTATGGCTACATTTTCAGCGGTAATTAGATCAAGTGCCCTTAAAACATAATTTATAAGCTCTATATTGTTTACCATAAACATATTCAGACGAAATTAAATAACTATTTTTTATCTTTGCTGTCTACCGTTATGACAGCGTCTCACTAATAAATGTGTTTTTGCAGGCGTGCGCTTCGTTGAGAAAGTTAAGGGTTAACAGACACTGGACGCTAGCTCGTTTATCTCGGTCCATTTAACTAGTTAATGTCACAAAGCCTTGATTTAATGATAGTCGCTGTAATGTAACAAGTAAGGAACGAGTAAGTCGTACTTCTCTTCTTCATCGCTACACTCTTGGCAGAGTGGTCGTGGTCGTCACACACCTGGTTTGGTGGCAAGCTTCACAATGGCGACCATTCCTCCCGCATTGCAGCCTTTCTTGTACACTCGTGGAGTGGACCATTAAGTGCGGCGGTAATTCGTACAGTTAGGCTGGGTTGCACCATCTTACTTTAACTTAGGCCGTCGTACCATAAACGCCATACATCCGGTGTTGGAGGAGTGGGTACGGCGGCAACACGGTCGTCTCTCTTATAGAGCGACCCAAATACTAACTGGCCACGGCTGTTTCGGCGACTATCTATTTCGGATAGGACGGGAGCAAAGTGCCACTTGCTGGCATTGTCGAGAGGGCATCGAGGATTCCGCGCAGCACACACTCGAAGTGTGCCAAGCTTGGGTGGCAGAGCGCGAAATCCTCGTGGAACAGGTAGGACAAGATCTCTCCTTACGGGCCATCCTGCCTCGTATGCTAGAGAGCCCAGATGCATGGCATGCGGTGCTCCACTTCTGTGAGGAGGTCATGTCGCAGAAAGAAGCGGCGGAGAGGGAGCGAGAGGCCTCGCCTGACGCTCCACCGAACCGTCGCCGACGTCCAGGACACCGCAGGAGACACTACCATCTCCATGCCCCCTCTTAAGGGTCCTCGGCTACTAGACACGGGGGTGTTTGGTGGCCGCTAAAGGAGGACCCGAGGCGGCGGCGCGCGCATGTGTTCACGCGCACCGTTAGCGAAGACCAGGGGAGGTACTACTCCCCTGAAGCCAGTCGTCGCTTGCTCAAACAGAGCGAGCCACAGTCCGGGGCGGAGCCGCGAAAGAATGTCTAGGCCGTCTAGCTCGGACAATAACTCGCAGCTCCGTCCCAAAGACTTCGGGAGGACACCGTCAGGTTTTAGTAAGTAGGCCCTGCCCATCTGGTAAGGAGAGCCTTACATAACCCACTGGTTCCCCCGGGCCAGTGGGTATGCAATTTCATGCATTTCCTGACGAAAAAAAAAAATAATAATCTTACTTTAACTTTGACAAACGTCAAAAATCTGTCAATCTCCATACAAAAAGCACCGGTTATCGTCATAGTTACGGTCAAAGTTAGGTGGTGCAACTCAGCCCAAGTGTAAAATAGTAATAGTTTGTGACACCCAAAGTGGCCAAAAAGTTGACTACACAACCTTCTTCCAATGGTAGAAAATACGTGTTGCGAAGTTATTGGCTACTCTGGGAGTCACGAACTATTTGACGCTGAGTGTACGAGCTTTACTTAATGTGAAATTCTGGGATTAGATGGCGCGTTGTAAATTATTTTTACGGGATAATACCAAGGCTGAGTTGCACCACCTAGCTTTGACCGTAACTATGACGATAACCGGTGTATTTTGTATGGAGTTTGACAGATTTTTGACGTTGGTCAAAGTTAAAGTAAGATGGTGCAACCCAGCATAAACCTCTTTAAAGTCAACTGCAGATTGGGATGCCTTTGGAAATTATGAATATTTGTTAAGTCTTGGCGTATTTTTTTTTGCGGAGTAGACAAAATTAAGCTTGAAAAAGAAATGCTAGTAAAATCAAATAAAGACTATGATGAAAATGAGATTTTCTACTCTGTTATTAGTCCGTGAATACAGCTTAAAACCTTTGAGTAATGATTTAATGAGTGGATAATTTATTTTGTAAATTAGCTTTAATCTTAAGCCTGTCTAATCCATAGATACTCATCAGTGGAAACGGTTTATGTAATTCTGTATGAGCTCCACTAAATTATGTATTATGCTTATACAGAATTACATAGACCAGGTACCTACAATAAATTGTGAAATCACTTAAATGTAGCGTTTATTTTTGAAAACGTTTAAATTCATGATAAACCCAAAATAAATGGGTAATAAATTAAACTATACATGATTAAATAATGCTTTAATGTTATGTATATGTCAAGTAAGCCTGGGCACAGACAACACTTTTAGTCTGGCGATAGTTGGGCCCGATTCTAATTTGTATGAAGAATTGGCCGATCAAATGTGCGCACTTTCATACAACTCCATATTTTAACAGCCCGACTCAACTATAGATCAACTAAAAGTCGGTTGTCTGCGCCCAGGCTAACTGAAATATTAATAATAGCGCTCTACATGCTTCCTAAACTTTTACGTCACACGCTACTTTTGTTCCAGCTGTAAAAACAGTTGCACCTACCAAAAAACAAGTCAAATAAACACATTCCACGGTGAATTTTGTCGCGTCCATTTCCATGTTTCAAGCTTCCTTTGTTTAGCGAATTTGTGTAGACAAACGTCACAAAGCGTCACGTGGAATGCAACAAAAGCATGTGTAATAGAATATGTACATTCCGCGTGGGAATTCGTCAGTCCGCACCTTGGACCCGGATCAAAGAGAATCAGACACCAAAAAACGGGACAATCCTTACCTCTTTTCTACTGCATTTTCGTAAAACCACCAGTATAATAAATTAGTCTAATTAGGCTGTGTTTAAAAAAAATCGTTTCTCGAAACCAAAACGAAAAGAATCTGAAGAAAATTAATCAGAAATATACTGGTTTTAGTGAAATTACCCCACCTAGGCACCTTTTTCAAGAAATACGCACTCATTTTGTGCCATACCTACTGAACTAAATTCCAAAACAAAGCATTAATACATATTCGCATTTGTTATTATTCATAGCGCTACTAATTTAACAGCAAACTAAAACCTAGAATTATCCCGGTCGATTCTTGGAACGTTTACAATGAAATAACTTTCTGTCGGGTAAGCAAGGGCTTATTCATTCATGTTTCACTTCTGATTACAACGCTGCTTAGAAAAGAGCGTATTTAATTTTAGAAGTTTTACTATGTTCATTTTCATTTTTTCATTGACAAATGTAATACTAACTTAAGAGTCTACGTATGTATGAGTAGGTAGGTACATAACACCTTCATGGTTCTCTTTTTTTAAGCTTATTTTCTATTTCAGACTGCTGTAGGGTCGATAGTTTGACCTCCTGCTGTCAAACACTCGTATTCACAAACAATACTAGTGCGCGTGGACGCACAGGGTCCCAAAAATCTATTTATAGAATTGTCTATGTTTATCTTGACTGGCGGAGTGACACACACGAATCACCGACAGAGCTCTATTGAACGCTGTGCGTTCGATTTAGCATAGTGTTGATGCTTCACTGTAGCAAGCATCGTTTGCGAATACGGGTGTTAAACTTGTCAGTTTTTGAATATCTATACTAATCCCATCAAAAACAATACTTGTCAAAAAAACCAAGTCTCGCAACTCAGTTGTTCTACGGTAAAAAGTTGTGAGATCCATGTAATACCAAGTCCAGGCCAGGAAATCTTTAACGTTTTACATAAATTATTGACTTGGCCATCGCACTAAATAATTTAATTTACACGTGTTTTCATGCGATGGCCAAGTCAATATATTTATGTAAAACGTTAAAGATTTCCTGGCCTGGACTTGGTATTACATGGATCTCACAACTTTTTACCGTAGAACAACTGAGTTGCGAGACTTGGTTTTTTTGACAAGTATTGTTTTTGATGGGATTTCATTTCTTTTTGTATTTTGTAGACAGCAGTTATGTATCTAGAAAACTGGACCGAAATTGAAAAATTTTACTCGACTTGGCGGTTGCACTACCGTGCCCCCAAATATTTTAGTTTTTCCTTGATTCATACACCAAACACTACTTATATTCCAAATTTGAAGCTTCTAGGTCTGCTAGAAGTGCCTTAGAGTTTTGATGATCGGTGAGTCAGTGAGTGAGTCAGTGAGTCAGTGAGTCAGTCAGTGAGTGACAAAATTAAGTAACTTTGACCCGTTATAATTCTTAAACTACTGGTTCAAATTGAATGAAATTTTAAATATACCGTGTCTTTACAATGCCTGCATAGCTAATGAAAATTCAGCCTTCTAGTTTTATCCACAACGAAGTTACAGGCGGTCGAAAATGGCCTGAATTGCTTCGAGAAAAGGATGGTACGGCCGTGCCGCTTTTTTGCTCGACTTGGTGGGGGCACTGCCGTGCCCCCAGATATTACTTATAAAGCTGAGAGTTTGTTTGTTTGTTTACTGGAACGCGCTAATCTCAGGAACTACCGGTCCGATTTGAAAAATTATTTCAGTGTTAGATAGCCCATTTATCGAGGAAGGCTATAGGCTATAATATATTATCACGCTACGAGTAATAGGTGCAGAGCAAAAATGATTTTCACGCGTACGAAGTCGCGGGCACTGCTAGTCTATTATACGAGTCATATGAACTTACTTGGAAGCTGTTGTTGGCGTTATTGATGCTGCACTCGGCGAAGGTGGCGTCCTCTAGCTCAAACTCGTCCCACAGTTGACTCTGAAACAATCGAAAAATTGCACATTAGGAAAAAAGATACACAATTTTGATAATTTGGTTTTGGTTGGGTTTGTTCGAGGGCAAGCTGTAGATCCTGGCTATAAAGGAGTTGCAGTGTTGGGAAAGAGAGGCAGTATTAGTCCCGTATACTCTTGAGAGTTTCTTAAAAAGCCGAGATTGTTAAACCAACAATTTGAAGATGAATCAAATCGTTGAAGAAGATCTAAACCCTGCATGGGAGAAAAAAATTAGGAGTGTCACTTGCGTTGCGGTGCAGCGGTTGGAAACTGCCTTTTTATCATAAATATCACATACAATCGTTTGGAAAACCTTGGGGGAGGCCTTTGTCCAGCAGTGGACGTCATTTGGCTGAAACGAACAATCGTTTTAGTTACGATAGGTTTTTTACAGCTAAACATAATTAGGTAACATATGTAACAGGTAAAATTAAAGTTCTCAGAGCCGGACGAATCAGAAATGTCCTGTAGAAAAATGATCCTTTTGTACCCTTTGCACCACCGGCCTGCACCACTGGTGGTGCAAAGGGTATTTTTTAATCCCTTTTGCACCACCAATAGTGCCGCCCTACCATTAACTGTAAAACGATTATCTATAATCATATAATATTAATATTATAAAGAGGAAAGATTTGATTGTTTGTTTGTTTGTTTGTACTGAATAGGCTCTGAACTACTGGACAGATTTGACAACATAACATAAAAATTAATATAATAACAACCATTCATACCTACATACAACGAATAATTCCTAAAGTACCAGGGCAACATAATCATAAAGGAGCTATATCAAATTCTTCTTGGTTGATCCGAGAAATAAACATGTACATCATAAAATAGCTCCTTTATGGTTATGTTGCCCTGGTACTTTATTCGTTGTATGTAGGATGTAGGCCCGGGGTATCGTGGGTCTGAAGTGAAATGTTTATAGGCACTTACACACACACAAATTAAAACTTTTAGGTAGGTTTTGATTTATTTATAACAATTAAATTATTAAGTATTTTACAGTCTACTACTAGTTTTACAGTCGATGGTAGCACAGCACTATTTGTTGGTGGTGCAAGAGGGATTTAAAAATACCCTTTGCACCACCAGTGGTGCAGGCCGGTGGTGCAAAGGGTACAAAAGGAAAAATGATAACAGTAAGTAACTTATCGAATCGAAAGGTTTCATCCGAACTGGAGGCAGTGTTATTTTCAATGAACGAGTAAACGCTTCGAAATTTAAAATCTTTAAACTCGCATAATAATTGAGAAAATTCACGTTACATAAGTTCTGTATTACGAAATTATATACTCTTGGTACGCTGCGAGCTCGTATATTAAGTTTTCAAAGAGATGAAGGTTCTCAAAGTCATCTATTTTTAAAGTTTATTTTTTGTTTTTCTAAAGGTTATCATCTCATGTTATTCAAGCGTATCAAATAAGTCCCATTTAAAGGTTCTATATTCAAAACATCGCGTCATTCTCGTATTTAATTATTTATTGTACACCGTTTTAACGACCTGGCGCAGTTGGCATTCCCAGAGCGCCTTATAATGGCGTGACATTTCGGATTAGTGATGTAGCTTGATAGGTCACTCTGGATAAACCATCGATATTCTTCTTAAAGACAAATATTCGAAGATTGAAAGGCACAAAGGATACATTCGTAGATATATAGATAAATAGAGCTCACTTCATTGCACACCGGAAAAGACAATAAAAGAAAGAAATACTTACACAAAAAAGAGACGACACAATTAGATTATTCGTATTGTTCAATTAGGTAAAAGGCAGATAGTAGAGAAATCTTCTTTTCTTCGTAGTCATATCACTAGCGAAACACCATCTAGAATTTAAATACTTTACGAGCTGTCAAAATACATCGCCCTCACTTGTTTATAAACACATGTGACGCACGTAACTTATTTGCAAATTACAGACTATTGACTAGTTTCAGCAACGAAAATTTATAGTTAACTGAAAATTAATTAGATTTTCAGTGTCATAATGAAATGCCTATTTATAGAACTCGTGTATTTATAGAAGTCGTGGAATTATTTGATATTGATTCTAACTACCCTTATGTAAGAGTCCCCGCAGAATATTTATAAGCCGATAGTATGGTCGGTTTCTAATTTGTATGAGGAATTAGCATTAACAGATTAACAGCCCGACCAAAGTACAGGTCAACAAGTCTTAGAGTTTGGAGTTTGTAGTCTTCCCTCCTCCTAAAGAGACGTAGAATTAATTCAAACTTTATTATCGATAACGGCATCAATGAAGGACTTTGAATCACTATTCACATAATGTCAACAGCCGTTATGAGAGCATAGACCGTGTCACACTCGCGAGTAAATCGTTAAAATTCTTTTTGCTGCAAAAAGAAGAAAATAAGGAAAAACTATTCGGTGATAAGGGTTTTGATTTGATTGATAGTTTTGAGGTTCGTTGTGTAATACCCTCAGATATTCTCTCCTTAGATTATAATAAAACTTTACCAACGATTAATTGTAAATAAAAAGCATTTAAATCCACGAGATGTTAAGGTGTTAACAGACTCTCGTTAAGAAATAACATTAAAATATTACTCAAATTGAGCGCGAATTTTCTTAAAAGGAAAAAACCGGGGCATTATGAATAAAAACCTCTTACTTAAGATTTTATAAAACTGATTAACGTCGAGGTAACAAAAACATATTAAGTAAGAAAACACCAAGCGATTAGTGTTGCTAATGGAGTTAAATAATATCGATATTTGCGTTATTATGTCCAAGCATCGATATAATTTATCTCTAAGTGCTATGAAATAACATTAAATGCACATTCATCTCATACGTTACCCATCTTAATCATTTGGTTTGTTTGGAACTAGAAAGCTATTAACTGTGATCACCCTTGTTTTATTTAATAACAGGCTACATTACATGATAATTAGAAGATACCTAATTTAAAATAATATACCAGTAACAACTTAGTACATTAATAAATTATTGTATATTTTATTCTATGCATGTAGCAACCAACGTGTTAATAAATTCATAGCTTATTATTACTGTCTTAGAATTATGACAAGATTATTAGATTAGTACTGTTTATCAATTTACAGTTTTTACATAACTCTATCGATATAAAAATCGATATAGCGACAGCTTATTTTTTAAGCCTCTGAAAGGTAAATATTTTCTTTGGAGGTAAATATTATCGATGGAGTAGGTATTTTGGGGCGATCCAATATTTTAACAATGCTTGTTAAAAGCTCTTGGTGAAGCGTTGATTTACTGATTTTCCAGCAATTAACTTTTTCAGTAAACCAGGTAAGTACGTCTATTAAATATTTTTGTACAAAAATTCATGCGATTTTTTAAATAATATCAGAAGCTGTTGATGTTGTCTACGTCAATAAGTATGATAGTAATAAAGAATGAAGCTGAATTGTATAACCCTAACATAAAGGTAGCAGGAAAGCGCTGGACGCAGGCCGCTACAAACCGGGTAACATGGAAAGCATTGGTGGAGGCCTATGTTCAGCAGTGGACGTCCTATAGCTGAGATGATGATGATGATAATGATGATGAAAAAGCCAGAGTGAAGTGAGTCCAACATTGCCTTGGGGATCCTTTGCTTTAGTAAATAGGCACTATCATTTAGGTACCTACATGTAACCTTGTGTAACATTAATAAAAAAAGCAATTCATGCCAGAAAGAGATGAAAAAATAATTCACAATTCCAGTACATTTCCTACATCACCGTTTTCTTTCTTCAACGATTGTCTGCTTCAAATAACAGCATACTCGTCCCAAAGGCCTGCACGATTGCATACTCGCTTTTCAATTTTAAGCCTTTTTGCATGAGCAACAAAACTCTTTTCGGTTGAATGCATTCACCTTTATTCGAGCACACAGCAACGGAATGCTTTGAATTTTCAATTGTTCCGGAACCGTCGAGGAAACGAATATTAAATCTTGGTTGCTAGGTAAGTACTGGTTGGGTTCTATCGATAAAAATTCGTGGTAATTGACATAACTTGTCCTAAAATAGAGAAACACGGGACTCAACGCGAATTTTTTTATATGAATACATTTATAATGTATGTTCGGTTTCGGCTGCTACTTATGCTGCAGCCGTGGTCACAAGCAGACTGGCGGCTTTCGGCGCCGCGTCGTCGAAAGTTTAAAATCTTATTATAAGTAACTAGTCCTGTAAGCCTAGGCGCAGACCAATTTTAGTTGGCCGATAGTTGGGCCCGATTTTAATTTGTATGAAGAATAGCAAATCGGTGTAATGTGCGCACTTTCATACATGCCCAATTGGCCATAGTGATTAACTGCCCGACTAAACAATCGACCGATAAAAAAATCGTTGGTCTGCGCCTAGGCTATGGGTAAAGGTACAATGGCTCTAATTATGACTACTTGGGATAAAAATGGTTGTTTTATTATCCATCCAACGTCCAAACCAGTTAATGTTACGCAACCAAGAACGGCTTCGTAAATAGGTCAGTTTCTCCATTTGCACCATTTCAGTTTGGATTGCCGTGCTAGGGCGACGAGTGGCAACCCCGAGGCGTATTTCACTTTAATAATTCACAGCACTCCGACCGTAATGCAAGGAAGTACAGAAGGGCTTATTTTATAAACTTTTTTCCAAGAAGCTTTTTATTCGGTCTTTATCAAGATGTATTGATAGAAAGGTAAAATTCAAAGGTCCATTGTCCGTGTATTTTCTACTGCTGTATCTGTCTCTATCGTTTACTCTAGCATTTCGTTTAACTACGTTGGATGTTTGACTGAAATGTCATTCAGGAGTAATAGGCTGTAGATTAAAGTATCAAATTAAAATTCTTTGCTAGTATGTAATCCCTTTTCAGAACATTTAAAGTTTTCTTAACCACAATTTCGGGAAAAATTTTACTTAATACCATTGCGAACGTCAGCAGTCGATCGAAAAACTTCTTCTTTTGTCTATTGGCAATCAAACCTTTATATATTTTTATATAGTTTTATTTGTGCTAGTGTCGAGTTCGACCTAGGGGGCCTTCTGCCTTTGTTTCTGCCTATTATGCTGGCAAACAGCTTAAGATTTCTGCGTACATTATCTTAGTATGGGACCACGAAGTGATTTGCAAGCCGCGACCGCCTGAAATGTTATCAAATCAGAACCGCAGTTGGGAACGGATTCATTAGATTCAAACCGATTTGCCGTCTGACATAGAGACATACAAGGATATTATGTATTGTTGAATAATTATTATGGACGGAATTGCTACTATGTACCTTAATTTCGATAATATTATTCTATTAGTGACAATGAAAGTATTTTTTTTTAGTGGCAACCAAACCTCTCTGGGAGGTTTATTTCTGCCAATGTCGAGTGAAAAATAATTGTATCAATAGAACTTGGGTGTTTCAGTTCTATTGATTTTTCATGGATTCCGTGGAGTTAAGTAAGCAGGTTTCGACCGGGTCCAAAGCGTCGGTCATACGACAACCCACTCGACACTCGATGCGCGCTCAAATTCGAAGTATTTCAATGTTTTTTATAATTTATCACTTCACTGCACTTTAGAACACAAAATAACACCAAATTTGTACACTAAAGTCCATTAAATAATAAATTGAAACCATTAAAACAGATCGACCATGCTTCCCGTTCAACTACCCTCCACGGAATCCAATGAAAGTATAAAACAAGAAATGTATTGTTGACAAAATGTACAATTTTCCATGAGTATTTGTTTTTTTCAACCAAGAGATTCAAAACCACTGCTAGGCAAAGGCTTTCCAATTGATGATTTACACAATGACTGGTTCTGCGCTGCTCGCATCCAGGTGGTTCACGCGTCCTTCACCAGATCGTCGGTCAGATGTTTGTATTAGAAATTAATTTCTTTTCTCATGTTAGCTAGGTATATGTAAACAGTATCTTTTGGTAAAAATAAAATAGTGGTTATAATCGGAAAACATGCCTGCAATTGAAGGGTACAGGGGCAAAACAAGGAATGTACATTCAAAAGTTATTTTTGATGGCAATATTTTCGATTTCCCGCGTATTTTTATTTGAAATTATACAAAAAGCGTAAAAACAAGTGTTAGTCATATGTATTTATATTAGTAGTTTATAATTTTAAGTGACACATAAGAATATTTTAAACTATAAAAAAATAAATGTTCATTACGTAACTTTTTGTTTTTGTGACATTTCTTGTTTTGCCCCTGTACCCTTCAATTAGTCCAGGACTTTGTTTGAGAGTTCGTAGAGCGCTTTCACATTAGGGCGTTAGTAGCGTGACTGCAGCGCGGCAGCGAAGTTTTTATAATGTGAAGGCATGCATCCGCTGTCAAATAGTATGAAATTTTCGGCAGCGCGTCTGTCGCGCGTTTGTCGCGCTGCTAAATGGCCTAAATGTGAAAGCGCTCTTAATTCACGTGGGTAAAGTCGCTGACAGACGCTAGTATGCCATAATCACAGTCAATGCATCTGACACAGTGGTTAGATGCGCAGCCACCGACGGGAATAGCATTATGATCCGGTGGTGCGTGAAGGACTTATGGACCAGAATAAATAGAACAGTCAGCCCACTTTAACTTAAGTCTTTTTTATGTTAAAGTGGTTAATTTACTCTACCGAAGATTCTTAATTGAGACAAAAGCATCTAAAGAACTAGTGAGATACACTAAAGTTTTGTCTTCGATAAAGGAATCAAAGATAACGGAAATTAACAACCTTTCAGGCCTAATGGCCGAAAAAATCGTATTTTTCTTGTCTCTAAAAACTTAGGTCTATAGTTAGCGCTTAACTGAGTCATTGCCTGAGGTATGGGAGTGGCACGGGAGGGTGTTTTTTGTTACGTTAAATGTTAATGAGACTTCAGATTTGTATGCTCTGTCACGTCATGATATAAGTAAGTAAGTAAACATTTATTTGCTGCACACAAAGTCACATGTCAATCACATGTCATATGTCAAATAACCCCTACCATGCCGATCCCATACCTCAAGCACTGTCTCAGTTAAGTGTTAGATCTATAATTATTCTTATTACACCATCGTTAAAAAAGTGACATGGGCGGTTATCACACTGCGCCGCGCTCCACCTAGGGTTGCCAGGTCCAAAAACACAAAAACCGGACTATGTGCTTCATTTGGCCGGACATTTTACCCTAAAAGCCGGACATGCAATTAGTGAGCTTACGAGTGAGTACTATCATCATCGGTTGCCTACTTATTCTGTGGCTCGACTTTCGCCTGCCCCGGCAGCCAAATAAAAAGCCGGACAGGCCGGACATCAGTTATTATGGCCGGACACGCAATCAAAAAGCCTAACTATGTCCGGCTTTATCCGGACGTCTGGCAACCCTAGCTCCACCGGGGAGCGCGGGGCGACAGATTTAATCATTGTATGCAAGTACCTCAGTTTGTATAGAGAACACGCGCGGCACTTCACATTGATGGCGGTTATCACACTGCTCCGCGGCGGATCGCGGCGCAGTGTGATAACCGCCATAAGTAGGTAAAAACTGAACATGTTTACTCTGAATCAACTTCAGCATAAGCAACAAGTTTAAACGTCTTTAAAATTACAAGTGCCGTTTGACTTTAGACTAATTGGCTGTTCTCTTCATACTGTGACTAATAAATACATCACAATGTGCTCTCAAAGCTAGGAGTACGGCTCAAAAGATTAGCCGGCATGTGTTGTGTAATTAAGCCCTTGCTTTGTAACGTAGCTAATAAAGTAACTGATACGTAATGAAGTAATGTGACTGCGAAACGTGCTCTTAAGAAAGCACAGTGATAAAACTTGGCTAGAAATACCCAAAAATACAAACAAAGAAGAAGACAGAAGTAAACTCAAAACACTGCTCAATCTCAAATTAAAAGGTTTGATTTGATTTACTTTTGAGCGTTGTTTTGTTCAAGCGAAAGTCATAAAACAAAGATTTTAAAAATCTTCTCTCTATTAAACTCTGCTAATGAATTTTCAATATTAATTAAATTTTAACCAACTATAAAATGGTGCGAAGTGCTTTTAGCTCTACCTTTATTATTAATCACATTTGGAGTGGAGCTTTAATAATACGAAACAGAAATAATAAAAAAAACATATCAAAACATGGAAAGGTATATTTCGCTTCAGTATTTTCGTTCTGTGTGTTTTTAAGCTCTTGGGAATATGCAGTACAAACCTTCACGTACCACGAATATAAGAACAATAATATTGTATTCATAAATGTGGCGGATTTTACAAAACCTACACGAAGAATTTACTGCATATTTTGTTTGAGCAGATGTCACTATCCCTTAAATGAACTATCTTTATCAAAAAATCAAATCAAAAATTTTTCATTCGTTAACAAACCAAATTTTATAAAAATTGTGGTGACATACCTAGTAAGTAAAAGTATACCTGTATCAGGTAGTCACCGCCCATTCAGACAGTGCTAGTATATGGTGTTACTTAAAATTACCAGTTACCGCTCATATTACTATTTAACTGGCTCAAGACTCCCTACAGACCATAAGCTTTTTAAACATGTAAGGAAGTGCGAACACTAGGTACACCGATTTAGCCTAGGCGCAGACCACCGACTTTTAGTTGGCCGATAGTTGGGCCTGATTCTAACTAATTTGTACATGATGATGATGGCCGATACCAAAGCGGTGTAATGTGCGCACTTTTATACATCTCCATACCGATCAACAGCCCGATCCAACTATGGGCCAACTAAAAATCGGTGGTCTGCGCCTAGGCTTAGTATCGGCCAAATCCTCATACAAATTAGAAGCCAATCAAACTACTATTGGCCGATAAAGATACTGTAGTCTGCGGGGACCCAATATTTATTGTAAACATTCTGATTAATTATACTCGTAGAGAAGTAGGTAAAGAGAAGGAGTGCGTAGTTAAGGCAGTGAACTGAAGCAGGTAAATAAATAATAAATATCCTTAGACATTTTACACTGCGCTTCTAGTCCCAAACTAAGCAAAGCTTGTACTATGGGTACTAGGCAACGGATATAAACATACTTAAATACTTTTTTTTTTGTAAATACATACTTATTATACATAGAAAACACCCAGTCCAATACAAACAAATATGTTCATGCACACCAATGTTTGTACTGTGCGGGAATCGAACCCGCTACCTCCGGAATAGTAGTCCGTTTTGAACCACTACACCAAACGGCCGACGAAGGAGGTATGTAGGACTGTTTAATTTACAAAAAGAGCAATAGCATCATGATGTTGATCGTATATTTCAAGCAGCTATCTTATTCATACTGTGCATTATTCAGGCAATTTTTGCTTCCAAATTCAGTACGTGGAAAAACTGACGCCTTATATTTTGTCTGTCCAATCGCATGAGCTCATACATAAACAAGATGGGTCGCCCATCCATCTCGTGAAATGGCATATTTCTCACGGCCCTAATCTGTAGTCAAAGCCTTACTTTGCAAAACAATCCTGAAATGATCGGCTCTATTTATCTTTCTCGCTCAATCTTGACCCCTGCCGTAAGTTAGAGAAAGGGACAAAGCATAACATCGTCATAGAGCGGCCTCCTTGTTTGTGGTTGTCACGTCCTAATCTAGATACGAATCAGGAAAATGAAATTACCGGCTTGTTGTTCTGTTACGATTAAATAAAAGAACTAGGCAAGTGCGAGTCGGGATTCCGAGGATTCCGGACAAACCTGTAAGTATATATAGGTTTGTACTAAAATAAAGAAACACGGGTCTCAAGTCTCAACGCGAAATTTTTTATGTGACTTGTGTAGGTACTCAAGGCTTGACGTTTTGGCTGCTTGACGTTGAGACCTGTGTTTCTCTATTTTAGTTGAAATGGAACACGAAAGATAAAATCTTATAATACACATTTTTTACAGTTTTTGCGATTACGAACATAATAATAATATTATATTTGTAATCGCAAAAACATTTTTTTGTGATGGAACTACTTGGGACTTTTTCTTTACTTACTTATGCTGTAAGACCTTTTTTGTACAGATAAGTGTTTGATATTAATTTCAACTTGGTAACTCCACGCGTTCCCAATAAAAAAGGCGTTGACAGATAGATGGACAGCAAAATGAATCCTATAAAGGTTCCGTTTTTTCCTTTTGAGGTACAGAATGGAGCAAAGATGATGCACCAACTTTAATAGAATATCTAACCGTACTGACGTCCCGTCCCTAGACTCAAGTTCATGCCTTCACTTATAAATGGCAAATTAACATAGCTCCGGCGCTAAGTATGAAACGAGGTAGGTTTATAAATAATTTTCACTTGAGAAGGCACTCTTGAATAAAATATTGGCCCGTGTAAGGGCCGCGTGGGTAGAGCGGTGTGCATAATAATTAACGAATATAGGAACGCCTGCCATATCTGAGTGTCTTTAGAATTGGCTTTTAGAATAATAAACTTTGGCTGAATTGCACCACCTAACTTTGATCGTAACTATAACGATAAGCGATGCTTTTTGTATGGAGTTCGACAGATTTTTGACGTTTGACAAAGTTAAAGTAAGATGGTGCAATCCAGCCTTAGATATACTTCCAATACGCTCCATTTGAGGCCGTTAAAAGACTATACTAAAAGTAAACATTACGTAGGTACTGCTTTAGGTCAAAATGTGGGATATAATCTGGGAATATCGGTATTTAGTCATTGAGTTATAATGTACTACGTACTAGAGAAGACATGTCAACTAGACTGTTTCTGGCACGCAAACAGGTCCATGGACCGAAATTCAATTAGTATTAAAGATGTGTCGTGATGGGTTTTTGAAATAACGAAACGCGACGGTTTTCGAATCACGAATAACGTTTTCAAAACTAGTTTTTTTTAAACGAAGTTATTTCCACAACGCTCAAGCAAGAGTGATAATAATAACGTTAGGTGTTTGGTTAGCTGCAAGGCCTTTAGGAACTTATGACCTTCAAAAAAAGACTCAAATTCGATTGACTATCTAACGTACGACGAAGATTATACCTATTTCATCCACACTTATGTTAACGTCCTATAGCTTTCTCACTCGCACACGCACTCGATTCGTTGCGATCCTTATTATTTGGACACCATACATTACTCGCTTTACTCCTTTAGGTTACAAAAAATATGTTTAAGAATTGTCAATGTACGACGTTGTCCTCAAAACTGTCATAACGAAGCGGGAAACACGTTATTTTTTGTGTCAACCAAACATCTACCTTATGTTGTTTGCTTAAGAGTGAATTCAGTTTAGAACGGGAGTTAGCGGGAAAAAACATCTGTATGAAAAAATCTAAACCGCGTAAGATAGATGAAGGGGGTAAAACGGGATCCACGCGTACGAAGTCGCGGGCGGCCGCTAGTACAGTATGAGTCTTGAGAAGGTGCACATATGAAAATAGGCGGAACTACTAAACCTATTTTTATCGATAAAAAAGTCAAAAAATATCTGAGTTTTTATTATTTATTGACATTTTCTGGGTATTTTATGTATTTTTTTAGTATCGCCTGTTATTAAGCACTAGTGGCCGCCCGCGACTTCGTACGCGTGGATCCCGTTTTACCCCCTTCATCTATCTTACGCGGTTTAGATTTTTTCATACAAATGTTTTTTCCTAACTTCCGTTCCCGTAAGAATTTTGGAAAATCCTGTTGTAACTAAGCTTTAAGTTTACTAAGGTACCTGCATGCCAAATGTCAAGCGTCTAACTTAAGCGGTTTAGATTTTTTATACAAAAGGATTTTCCCGCTAATTCCCGTTCCCGTGGGAATTTCGGAAATTCCTTGTTGTAACTAAGCTTTCAGTTTACTAAGGTATCTACATGCTAAATTTCAAGCGTGTAACTTAAGCGGTTTACTTTTTTCATACAAAAGGATTTTCCGGCTAATTCCCAATACCGTGGGAATTTCGGGAATTCCTTGTTATAACTAAGCTCCAAGTTTACTAATGTACCTACATGCCAAATTTCAAGCGTCTGACTTAAGCGGTTTAGATTTTTCATACAAAAGGATTTTCCCGCTAATTCCCGTTCCCTTGGGAATTTTGGTAATTCCTTTCTTAGTGCACATCTACGGTACCTAAGCTACGTCCCTTCTAAATTTCAAGTGCCTACGTTTAGCCGTTTAGGCTGTGCGTTGATATGTCACTAAGTCAGTCAGTTTCTCCTTTTATATATTTAGATTCTTTTTTAACTACAATGTCGTTTATATAAACTACATTGATGTTTTTTAATATTTTAGTTCTTTTTGTTTCTTTGAGTAATAATTGATTTTAATATTGATTTGATTTCAAAGGTGGAAGAAAAAACGTAAGAAACTATTAATAGCAGGGTTACTAGCCAATGGATGGCTAATAATGGCTATTAATAGATAATAATCAGTTATTATCCAAACTAGCTGGCTACAAACCCATCTCTAGTCACTATCCCTTAAATGAATTATCTTTATCAAAAAATCAAATCAAAAATGTTTCATTCGTTAACAAAGCAATTTTTACAAAAATTGTGGTGAATACCATTAAGTAAAAGTATACCTGTATTAGGTAGTCACCGCCCATTCAGACAATGCTGGTTTAGGGTGTTACTTTATAACCACTCATATTACTATTTAACTGGCTAAGACTCCCCGACGACCACAAGGTTTTTAAACATATAAAGAAGTGCGCACACTGCTACACCGATTTAGTATCGGCCGATTCCTCATACTTAGAAGCCATTCAAACTATCGGCCGATAAAGATACTGTAGTCTGCAGGGACTCTAATGTTTATTGCAAACATTCTGAAATTATAGACAAGTAGGTAAAGAGAAGGAGTGCGTAGTTAATGCAGTGAACTGAAGCAGGTATGTAGGACTGTTTAATTTACAAAAAGAGCAATAGCATGATGATGTTGATCGTACCTATATTTCAAGCAGCTATCTTATTCATACTGTGCATTATTCAGGCAATTTTTGCTTCCAAATTCAGTACGTGGAAAAACTGACGCCTTATATTTTGTCTGTCCAATCGCATGAGCTCATACATAAACAAGATGGGTCGCCCATCCATCTCGTGAAATGGCATATTTCTCAAGGCCCTAATCTGTAGTCAAAGCCTTACTTTGCAAAACAATCCTGAAATGATCGGCTCTATTTATCTTTCTCGCTCAATCTTGACCCCTGCCGTAAGTTAGAGAAAGGGACAAAGCATAACATCGTCATAGAGCGGCCTCCTTGTTTGTGGTTGTCGTCCTAATCTTGATACGAATCAGGAAAATGAAATTACCGGCTTGTTGTTCTGTTACGATTAAATAAAAGAACCGGGCAAGTGCGAGTCGGGATTCCGAGGATTCCGTACAAACTTGTAAGTATATAGGTTTGCACTAAAATAAAAAAACACGGGTCTCAACGCGTTGAGACCCGTGTTTTTTTTATTTTAGTGCAAAATAAAAAAACACGGGTCTCAACGCGACATTTTTTATATGACTTACATATAATTAATGCTTGACGTTTCGGCTGCTTGACGTTGAGACCCGTGTTTCTCTATTTTAGTTGAAATGGAACGCGATAAAATCTTATAATATTATGTTTGTACCTAATCGCAAAAACTATTTTTTGTGATGAACTTGGTAACTCCACATGTTCCCAGGAAAAACCGGCCAAGTGCGTGTCGGACTCACGAACAAAGGGTTCCGTACCATTGATTTGTGAAATTAAAGGCCTTTTGTTTATTTTTATATTTTAGTTGATTTAATGAAACGGTTTACGATTTATATTATGACCAACTTTTTCCACTTTGGAAGCGTCTGTCACGCAAACTATTCGGTTTAGAAAAAAAATGTTTTAGAAACCTCGATATCATTTTTGAAGACCTATCCATATACATATACCTCACAAGTATGTGTTTGATGAAAAAAACATTTTTAAGTTTCAGTTCTAAGTATGGGGAGCCCCCAATATTTATTATTATTATTTTATTTTTGCATCAAAATCTTAATGCGGTTCACAGAATACATCTACTTACAAAGTTTTAACAGTATAGCTCTTATAGTTTCGGAAAAAAATGCCTGTGACATACGGACGGACAGACGGACGGACGGACAGACAGACATGATGAACCTGGTTTTTGCCATTTGGCTACGGAACCCTAAAAATGGTGTTCTGTTGACAGATACGTTGACAGAAAGGTTCTACTTTTCCTTTTGGAGTACAGAACACTAAAAATGGAGCAAAGATGATGCACCAACTTTAATAGAATATCTAACCGTACTGACGTCTCATCCCTACACTCAAGTTCAAGCCTTCACTTATAAATGGCAAATTAACATAGCTCCGGCGCTAAGTATGAAACGAGGTAGGTTTATAAATAATTTTCACTTGAGAAGGCACTCTTGAATAAAATATTGGCCCGTGTAAGGGCCGCGTGGGTAGAGCGGTGTGCATAATAATTAACGAACACAGGAGCGCCTGTCATATCTGAGTGTCTTTAGAATTGGCTTTTAGAATAACAAACTTTGGCTGAGTTGCCCCACCTAACTTTGATCGTAACTATAACGATAAGCGACGCTTTTTGTATGGAGTTCGACAGATTTTTGACGTTTGACAAAGTTAAAGTAAGATGGTGCAATCCAGCTTTGGAAATACTTCAAATACGCTCCATTTGAGGCCGTTAAAAGACTAAATACTAAAAGTAACCATTACGTAGGTACTGCTTTAGGTCAAAATGTGGGAAATAATCTGGGAATATCGGTATTTAGTAGGAGAAATCCCGTCCTTAGAAATCTAATCAAGTGGAAATAACGAAATGATGCTAAGCTCCATATTCTATGAATGGAGTATCCGAAAGTGATAAATCGTGTTTATAGCACTATTATTATTCATTGAATAATTGTGCCCACTAGGTGGACCGACGATCTGGTGAAGGTCACGGGATGAGCCTGGATGCGGGCAGCGCAGGACCGGTCATTATGGAAATCCTTGGGGGAGGCCTTTGTCCAGCAGTGGACGTCATTTGGCTGAAACGAACGAATTGTGACGATATTTCATAACATCAATTTATATAGCAGTACTAGAATTTGAGAACGTCATTTGTGTGGATGAAGGCGCCAGGAGACCGCGGGTCATTTCCTGAAAATGGACGATTGAAATTCGGGACTTATGTACGAGCAAAATAAAAAGGCTTATCCACATGTTTGGCACTTCCGATGTTATCAATATTTCGTCATTTTTCGCTCCAGGCCGAAGGCAAACGAACCGATGGTGATGGATTACTCCCGGACCATCCGACGTGAGTACGCAGAAAAACGTTTTTTTGTGGCATATATCGAGTGCTCTACACCGCGCCGGCTTTCAAAATATTTGATTTCAATCACCCAATGGGTTGTTTTAAAAGCTTTTATAGAGGGTAAAGAGGTTGGTTTTAAATATAGGTTAAGAAATAATGAATAAATTATTCCATGTTATTACACTTTAAATTACGGTGGCACTTCTAGCTATTGTGGTATCTTATTTAGTTTTAATAAGAGTTAATATGCAACAAAATTTGATCGAAAATTTCCTTCAGGTGAGATGCAAGCCAAGAGTTCCCCGTTGTGGATAAAAAACACTGTTTGATGCACTGTCGAGACGAATAAATAACTGATTATGTAGGTACTTAAATTGATATATTAAACAGACACATTACATTATCTATGCAATCTCGTAGATAAATAATTTATTTAATACATAATATACTACAGTATTATGAATATTGTTGATGATGTGATCGAGTTCCCGCACAATTAAACTAATAACGTCGTAGTTTGAGGACACGTCATATGCAGGTATTAATTGGGACCTCCCATGCATGTTCAGAACACTGAAACTGAATTAGCAAACCAAAGTTTAGAATCAATTAACATGCGACAGGTTGTTCAGTTACGAGTATACGCAGAAAACAATTTGTTTTCGTCTTGTTTGTGCTTACATCTTACGTATTTAACATTGCCGGCAATAAACGACTTCTATTTTATGATGCGAATTTTCCGCGATTGTAAAGTTAATTGTTTTATACAATGGAGAGCGACTCAATTAATTCAGAGTACTAAACTGTTTTGGTTGGAAACTAGTGACCACTTATTCTAGGAAAATTTACTTTTATCCTCATTTTATTTATATTTTTTTTTGTATTATACTTAAAATTGTCTTCGCAACCTAATATTTAACTATGAATTAATGGACGATGAATTATTGTCATTATGATCGTAGACGGTAAGTAGCGGAAACAGTATGTCGGATTCAGGGACACAGAAATAAGTAAATAAAAGCATAAATCTTTCACAACATTTAGGAAATAAAGTAAGTAATTAATGGTTGGAGTTTTTGACACTAATTGCAGTTTGGTGTTAATTTTTTCCTTGCCTGTCCCTTACAACCTGTGTATTGTAATGAATTTCTTTTTTCTTGCTAAGTCGTTCTTTTTGGTTGTAAAAAAGTAAAATACGACTAAATACTTTCACCATTAAAGGTTCATTTGCTTTAATGTATCTATTCCATTTGCTTTAAACTTAAAATCCAGGTAAAAATATAAAAAAAAAATCAGTAACCGGCATGGAAGTGAGAATATGAAATCAATGCTAGCGATGAAGTACCTACAGTCAATGTATAACATTTCAGTTGAAAAATAGTACCTATTAAAATGATACTACAATGTACAGCTTATTGTGCTATTCATTCTTATTTAGAAAAGTAATTTCACAATAAATCAATTTCTAGCTCCACTGAATAATAATGCGTATGATTTATTACTTTCGCATGCTCTTTTCATAAAATATGGAGCATATAGCAGCCAATTGGCACTTTCCCCTTCTCACATTTCACAAGCAACTTTCATTTTTATGGAAATCTAGGAATAAAGAGCTGTTTTGCCTGTAATTGGAAATCTCGGCTGAAAGAAATTTATGTAGCTAGCCTGTCACCGCGGCTTTGCTCTCCTAAAGTATGGTTTGTCAAAGAAAGATTAGGAAAACCTTCGCCTAAATTCCGATGGCCTAGAACTTGCCACGGGAAGCCTTTGTTTTGTTTTGCATGCCAAGAACGAAGATTTAAGAATAAGTTAATTTTTATAAAAAAAAATAAAACCGACTCCAAAAAACATACACTAAAAAGTAGAAAAATAATTACTAATTACTTATTTATTAGGACGAATTAATATTTATGTATACCATGACTGATACTTTTGGAGTCGGTGCCAAGATTATGAAACGTGTGAAGTTTGCCTGCACCGACTCCAAAAGTATCAATCATGGTATACATAAATATTAATTCGTCCTAATAAATAAGTAATTAGTAATTATTTTTCTACTTTTTAGTGTATGTTTTTTGGAGTCGGTTTTATTTTTTTTTATAAAAATTAACTTATTCTTAAATCTTCGTTCTTGGCATGCAAAACAAAACAAAGGCTTCCCGTGGCAAGTTCTAGGCCATCGGAATTTAGNAAAAACATGAAAAAATACAACTGTTGGTCTATTTGTACCTATAATATTTAAAGAATTATCCTCCAACTCCTAAGCGTTAAGGAGTTGTACGTACCATGACCAGTTCATCATGATGAGATGATGACTATCTAATGCTAACATTCGAATAACTTTAGAAACTATACTTATCTATAAAATTAAAAGAATTATCCTCCAACTCCTAAACATTAAAGAGTTTTACCTTCTATCATCAGCTCATCAATATGATATGATGATTTCCAGGAGCAAATACTTGAATAACTTAAGAAAACGTTTGAAAAACGATATACGTCCCTATAAAATTTGGGAGTTGCCCTCGATTTCCCTAGGATCCCATCATCAGATCCTGACTTGGTGACAATGGGACCACCTCAGAAGTGTACCCTATCAAACAAAAAAAGAATTTTGAAAATCGGTCCACAATTGACGGAGTAATCGGTGAACATACATAGAAAAAAAAAAACATACATACAGTCGAACATATTATAACCTCCTCCTTTTTTGAAGTCGGTTAAAAATGTCCAAATGGGTTTACCCATCTGAATCAATAACCATCGAATGGGATGAATCTGCGGAGTTCGGTACAATATGTATGGATAATTGGCCTACAAAATCTTACAAAAACATATTGTAACCTAAATTGATATTGTGCTCTGAACTATCGCTAAATAAATAAACAATGAGCTTAAAATGAATAGCTAAGAACAGCATTTCTTGCCATGACACATCAAAAATAAAATTCAGGCAAATTGTAATACGTTACATTTATTTTTAAAAGCTATCTTAAACACTTTTTAAATTACCAGTACACACCCACTGAACTGTAAATTTAATGTAGTGAGGTACATTATTGAAGGTTAAGTTTTAGATCTTGCACACAATCTCATAGGTATTGTTGAATTAATACATACGAGTAGGTACTTCTATGTGAAAAGGTCTAATTATTTTGGCCATGTAACTGGCTGATGTATTTTGTCTGTCTTGGGTCGGGTTCGCCGGTAATTAGTCCCATGTAACCTGCGGGAACATGCCCCTAGTTATAGAAAACATAGTTATAAATGAGGCAGACAATGTTCAGGTAAAATAAAAGACAACTTGATTACAAATAAAGTTATTCTTAGAAAATATACTTATTTCAAATTGCTATCAGTCGATTAGGTAATTTTCTGAGAAATTTCTTAGAAAATTATTATGTTTAGTATGTACTGATCGAGAAGTTTCAAGTAAAGTTTTATTCAGTTAGGCGGAGTGCTTGATCGTATGAGACACGAGTACAGTCCCCGTCTAATGTAGTAAATATAAACGAAGCACGTACTCCTGACAATCCAATGAGTACTTTAAGTACATTTTCAATGTCAGTGCGCTGCTGGACGTAGACCTAAACTAGGGATTTACTTCTTTCTGCTCTACAAATTTTTAAAAACCTTTTTGTGAATCTCTTCCTTTTCTTTTGTGGTGTAAGATAGTGTCTTCTACTTATCCATATATGATCATAAATTAATAATTACTGTCATGCCCAGGACATATTTATGTTTGGAAACGCGGCCAAGATATGTACCCATTGTTATATCCAAGCCCGCACTCTTATAGCTAACAAAGTGGATCGCATAAATAATAACAGCGTATCTTTGCTAGCCACGTACGAATACCTGAAGTCAGTGTAGCCAATAGGCCTTGGAAATCTTGTGAATAAAATAGAAAAGAAAAAAAAAAGTCAAAATTTACTAGATATATAAATAGTTCTTACAAATCGTCATTTTGCTCTTAAGGAGCCTCTACATGTCTTAGGGGAGAGTTCGGTATATTGTACCGCCGGGTAAATTGTACCACCCTCATATTTCGTAAACTATTTATAGAATGTCTGTAATTGCAACACTCAGCGATACACAACTAAAATCAATTAATATCGGCCATGTGGTTTTTGCCGTGACAACAAACACGTGTGTTTTATTTTGAAAAGTATTTTTTCATTGTTTTCAAGTAACTTTTGACAATACATGTTTAGTTTGTAATTTTGCTAAATTTAATCACAACGTGTTTCTAATATATTATTTAGAAGCGTAAATTAGTGTGGATTACAATCATTTGAAACATTTTTCGGTATTTGGGTATTTCTCATCGCCACGGTTCTCATCGTCACCTTCGTGGCAAATTTTATTTTTAACTTATTTCAACTTTTTGTAAACAGAAATTGTAGCGCTTGATGTAAAGAGTGTATTCTCAGTAAATCAGTCAAATAGTGAGTCTCGTTTGGAAACTTTAACGTTTTGAACTTTTTGATGCCACGAAAGTGACGCGATGATCCACTAATAATTCACAGCAATAATTTTTTCAAACTTTACTACTCTAAATGACTCATAAGTGTTTATAAAACATACATTTTGTCTTATTTTCATAGTTAAATGGCAATAACATAATATAAGTACTTAAATATAAGATAAAATTTTACCGATAACGTCACCTACTAAGTTACAAGATTCTACGCAATTGGTTTTAAGGGTGATACCTACTGGTGGCATTCTGAAATGCTAAAAAAGCAAAAAAAGGATTATCAGTACCTCAATAAAAAAGAACTAGACAGATTATCAGTCCCTCAACAAAAAATATTTTTTTTTATTGAGGCCAGAGGGCCTCGTATTTTTGTTGTACAACTTTTAACTCAAACTTCAGATTAAATTTATCTTACAAACAGATACACAGTAACATATACAGACATACATATAGTCATACAGACAGACAGACAACAAAAATACGAGGCCCTTATTTTTTTATTGATGTACCTACTGAACTCTACTGAACACGTATAATTTATTCGTTATTAAAATATTGTAAAAACATAAACACCAGTCACTATATTTTAAAATAAACCAAAGCAAGAAATCACTTTCGTGGCCTAAAATCACCTTCGTGTATAAAACACCACGAAGGTGATGCCACGAAGGTGACGAAAATTTTAGTTTTTTATGAATTACTCTTAAATTTGAATTCAACGGTTCAAGTAAAATACTACTCAAATAAGTCTAACATGTTAAGTTTTCAATGGCCTAAGTTTCAATTAAATTGTTTAAATACTAGAGGTAGAAAATATTGTTGAATCAAGCGACGGTATGTCTATGAATAATCACAAAAACTTACGTATTTTTTTCGCGGAGCGACGATCGACCTATCTCACCTCCGCAATGGCTGGAGCGCGACGGACGTTACCCGAATACAACGCTGTGATTGGTTGCTGGTGTTCGGTTTAACGGAAATCTTGTATTATTACTCAAAATTTTAGGTACCTAAAATCGTGTGACCAACGTATTTCGCTTTCTCAATTCGAAATAATTATAAGAAGATATTTTTTTGACTGTTCTGTGGAAAGTATATTTAATTACGATGATTTTAGTATATGTTACACACAAATTGAATGAAAATTGTGAATGCAGTAACCAAATGTTTCAATGCAACCGAGGGTGTGACACGATGAGAACGCGAAAAATGACCCCGTTTTTTATCGTTTCATATGATGTTTTCGTATTATTTTTGCTTCTATTACGATAAAATTTATTTTGTATGTAGCTAAATAGATATTTTATCATCTGATTTCAAAGTTATTGTTCTAACTTATACCGTTTATGAACTATTATTGTGTGACCATCAAACTTGAGTGTAAATGAGAAGTACCCATTTATAAGGTATATTTTTTACCGATTTTTTAAAAGCACTATCACCTAGTCGGCTAAATTGTACCACATCAAGTTGTATGGAACTTTACCAAAGAATTTTGAATTTTTTTTTAGTAAATCATATTTTGAAGATATAATAGCGTAGTTATGTTTGACTAACAATAAATGAAAGCAAAAGACTGGCAAAGTAGATAAGGTACAAGTGTGCGTTACGATAATTGGAATTACAAAACTTGTACTCAAAATCGTGATAACATGTAAAACAATATCGATTGTCTATGTTATTAACTACTGTTCCTTTTCGTTTCCTAATTTGTTAAGAATGTATCGTATAATATTTTGCCATAGTTTATTTATAGGCTTGAAATTTATTGAAATCCAATTTAGTAACCCTGTGGTACAAATTATCGAACCGGTTGGCTAAATTGGACCGAAGCTCTGAACTCGTACTTTGTTGATTTGTGCTAAATATACAACAATCATATTAATAAATACTTATGAAATAGTAAGTTGAATAATGTATCTTTTATTATATACCATGGACATTAGCAAAAACAAAAGAAAACTATGTGTAAAATGGGATTGAAAAAAACTGGTCCAAATTAGCGGACTCTCCCTTATAATCTTTTTACCCTACCAGCGCTTCGAGACCAACATTTGGCAAGTGCTGAGAAGAAGCGCCGCAACAAACTCAGAAAACAAGTTTGTTGTAACTGGAATTATTCTATAACCACACATATTTTCATTGTATTTATTTTTAGTAAGGTGTCGTAAGAGGCGACTTAGGGACTACACATCAAACAGAGAACGGGCACTCTGAAAAACATCAATCTTTTAAACTGCGATCTCCAAGTCTCCAACCCGCCTGCTAAGCGTAGGGATTATGACAAAACCCTCCACTATAGTGGAGGAGGCTCATAGTAATTCAGCAGTGGACTGTAAAGGGCTGTTGATGATGATTTATTTTTATGTTTAGTACCTTCGTTGTTAGTTGTATCAAGCGATAATGCCAGGCCGCCAAACATGTAAATCTCTAAAGACTCAATTCTTTGACAATCTTTTCGTTCGTTTCAGTCAAATGATGTCCACTGCTGGACATGGACAAAGGCTTCTCTTAAGGATTTCCATAACGACCGGTCCTGCACTGCCGATATCCAGGTACTTCCCGTGACCTTCATCAGATCGTCGATCCACCTAGTGGGGCTTACCGACACTACATCTTCCGGATTTGACAATACTTATTTTTTTAAACGATTGCCAATCTCTACTGGCGCTACTACCTGACCTAGCCGGCGGTGAAGTATTTGTATTGGATGCCGAATTCCACGCCGAAGGGCCGTACGTGCCCGACCTGCTAAAGAAAATAATTTCAACTCGATCAAATTCGTGTCAGCTCTCAGTATTTACGGCTTTATTTCAATAAGTTGGATGAGGTTTGGAATTTGAGATTTGCTTGATATAATAATATAATATCATTCTGTAGAGGTTTTTCAGCCTCGTAAATGTAATATGAAGGCGCTGAATGCAAGCCGCTACCAATTTGCCAGTCTGGAAATCATTGGGGGAGGCCTATGGTCGGCAGTGGACATCCTGTGGCTGAAATGATGATGACGATGATGATGATACACTTTTTTCTTTTTTATCACTGTGAATGGCATTGTTTGTTTGCAAGTTAACAACGAATCGCTGATATCTATAGTGTAAGCATTTCACTTTTTTTATGTGACAAGATTTAGCAATTCTGCGAGCCTTGGGGAGGCCTTTGTCCAGCAGTGGACGTCATTTGGCTGAAACGAACGAACGATGTGACAATATGCAAACGGGCCGACGGATCCCCTGATGGTAAGTGATTACCGTCGCCCATAGACACCCGCAGTCCCAGGGGCGTTACAGGTGCGTTGCCGGCCTTTAAGGTGAAGATACGCTTTCTTCTTGAAAGCTTGCAGGTCGTATCGGTTCGGAAACACCGCAGACGACAGTCCATTCTACAGTTTGGTTGTACGGGGCAGGAAGTTTATAGAGAAACATACTGTTGTGGGTGGACTGCCAACCATCTAAGTGACGGGGCTCACTTTTGTTTGTACATATTTTGTTTTTTTTTTTCATTTTTTTTGTTTTTTTTTGCTGCCGTTGACTGGTACTTAAGCGAAACAGCTGGACCAGTATTTTCCTATTATAATTGAAGTCAAATTGAACGCTTCTTTTTATTTATCTTGGGAACATTTTGAAACAGCTGACAGTCGGATCCGTCTTACGAGCCCTCCAGGATTAGGTCGGCCATTTTCTCATTATACTCCCTAATCATTTAAATTTCACGTTTTCGGATTCTGGAGGCTTTTAATTAATTTAGAATTTATGTTTATTCCGACCTTTATTATTTTATATTTTAAGTGTTTGCGGTTTTTACTGTTGTATTAAATTCCCACAACACAGATGAATCCCCACGTCTTTACAAATATCATGTTAGCACCTACTGAGCCTTGAAATAAGATACTGTATTTATTCACTTTTCTTTTCAAAATATAATGTAACACGTGTATTATTGGCTTACAATGTATATCTCCAATGTAAATCATATAATGTACCTATTGTTATTTAAAGCATCAGCCAGTACTTATTGCATTACCTTAATATCATTTTTTGCCGTGCAAATACTANAAAAACTAAAACACGCTTAACCGGTTTACTACCCTGACTTATAAGTCAATGTTATAACATAATATTCCATACACGACCGGTCTGAAAGCCGATTACATACAATAACGCTCGCGATTCCATGACACAAAGACACACAAAGATGTCCAAGGATCCTAGGCTATGCTCACATTAACGATAAAATGCTCGTAGCTCGAAGATAGCGACAATATTTTTGTTATAAGTTGATTGATAAGAAAGAACATTCTACTTAACAATATAACATCAACAATCTATAAACCTAAAAGTGCGGCAGTATAGTCCAGTCATTTGGTACAAATTATGTAACATCTAATGTACCACATTCTGCAAATAAATAATTTTCATTTTCAGTTACTTTCCAGGTTCCTTCGTTCGTTCGTTACAATTCACTGCTGGACAAAGGCTTCCCCCAAGGATTTCCAGAAAAACTTTCCAGGTAGAACTACCAAATGACTGAACTATTAGGCTGGTGAGAAATTGAATTATGTTTGCCTATTACAATAATTACCGGTTGAATTTAATGAGTAATTTATGCACACTTTCATAAAGTACATAAGATGTTAGTCATTGATGCGCTGGTAGGGTAAAAAGATTATGAGACATGTAGAGGCTCCTTAACAGCAAAATATTTGTCGATTTGTAAGCACCATACAATAGTCTATACAAATAAAGACATTTTGACTTTGATTTTGACTTTGATGCCTCCGACTGCATTTGTGAACACTTATTCATTTTTACGCAGTTGGGCTTTTTATTTATTCAATAATAATTTTTTGCTAATGGTGACACACTATGAAAAAATTAATTAAAATGTTTGGGTTACAGTTACTTAGTTCTGTGTAGGCCACGTAATGTGCACGCATTCTTACGCCTTTCCCGGCTAAAGGGTCCCGTAGGAGCCGTATCTCTACATACGCGTTCCCGAGACCGCCGCAGTGGACATCTTTTTAAATATCCATGTTCATAAACGACAGTTTTGTATCTTATGCCGAGGCAACAAGGCCCATATTGACGCGCTATTGCGGTAACCCTCTAAGGAATAAATAATTCGCATGGTTGGATATAAGGGGCTTAACATTATGACCACTTTTGTAGTGACACGATTGAGTGACTTTGCACTTGTTGTAGTTTTGCTTTGAATTTACCGATGAAGCTTTGTAAGCGGGATTTAAAACAGTTATTTATATTAGGGAGACTAGGTTTACATAATTAAGTAAGTCATTGGACAACAAACCTATACAATTGGTTCTTTAAACTGGGATAAACGTTGTTGTATTTCAGTTTTTATAGACCATATACTACTACTACTTCTTCGGGACAATAGATGGGAAGCACTGAGAAGAAGCAGCGCAAGAAACTGACGCCCGTATTTACAAACATTACTATAAGGGTTCACAGCGTGGACGCACAGGGTGACACACGAACTAATTACAGAGCTCTATTCAATGCTGGTCGTTCGATATTCTGCTTCACTTAAGCAAGCATCGTTTGTTAATGCGGGCGTCATTCACTATTGATATATTGCGAGTTTCACAATCAGAAGAAAAGTAAACAATCATGTAGTGTTTACACTCTGCCTGAACTAAACTTTGGTATGCCAGCCACGCGAGTACAGACGACATCACATCAGACTTGCCTAGCAAAATCGTACCTATTACCACAACTTTAGATGCTAAAGGTAGTTAAGCATGTTCTCGCCTGTACAGTCAGCATCAAAAAGATCGTGACACCCAATGACCAAAAAGTTGATAACACAACCTTATCCTTATCATGCAGACTCTCACTCGGCATGGGGCACACTGAAAACCAGCGTCGTGGCCTCCCTCACCGGGGGCCACGGCATATGCTGAGTGGGGTCCCATTGCGATGGGCATCGCTGTGCGACAGGGTGGCACTGCTTAGTTTACTTGCTCATTCATTGTATGTTTTATGTCACCTCTGTCTTATTTGCTTTTTTTTTATTTTACCTCTTTTGTCTTTTGTGATGTCCATGGCAATAAATGTTTCTTTCTTTCTTTCTTTCTTTCTTATTCCATTTGTAACAAAGACGTATTGCGAACTTTTTGGCTACTTTACGTGTCACGAACTATTTGACGCTGACTGGCCTTGGCATTGCCAGCTCAGCTAGGGAACGTCGCCGAATAACAATACCACTTACATTGATTTGAAAGCTTATTAAGTTTGTTTTGAAATGTCAAAGTCAAACCACGCCCGTCGCATCACGAGTGTTATGGGTAATAGAGTAATATTAGATCAACGCAATTACGTTAAAAGCAGAGGATGTAATAAACTACGATATGGAAGGCTTTACGCTGTGTCTCTCATTTAAAACATGGAATGCATCTTTCAATAGAAATGTTGAAATAACATTGTAGTCCATTAAAAATCCCTCCTGTAATAATACCTAAATGAAATGAATTTAAACCATTTCATTTTGATTTGATTTGGTTTGACATCTGAAAGAGTGAATTAATAAAATCTATTCGTATAACAATCTATAATCTAATCTAAATACAGGGTGTTAGGTAAATGGGTATATGAGCCGACACTAGCCCATGTTAACATGGTCATATAAATGGTATGGTGAAGTCAGAAATTTGATTTCATCATTTTATTTTTTTTAATTTTCATACAATTTTTTTTTTATAAAATCCGATCTGTATGAAAATTAAAATAATTAAAACGAAGATATCAATTTTCTGACTTCACCATACCATTTATATGACCATGTTAACATGGGTTAGTGTCGGCTCATATACCCATTTACCTAACACCCTGTATATCTAACTCAAAGGTGACTGACTGGTTATCTATCAACTCACAGCCCAAACCACTTGACGGATCGGGCTGAACGGCTGCAGGTGGATGACGTAGGCATCCGCTAAGAAAGGATTTTACGAAACTCCACCCCTAAGGGGGTAAAACGGGATCTACGTGTATGAAATCGCGGGCGGCCGCTAGTATTAAACATAACTGTTAGATATAAGTAACTATCTTTGATTGTATTTCCTATATCTCTGTAGAATTATTCAGTTAGTTAAGCTCTTCCAAACTAAACCGATTTACAATTCAGGTNAAATACTAAAACACGCTTAAGCAGTTTACTACCCTGAATTATAAGTCAATGTTATAACATAATATTCCATACACGACCGGTCTGAAAGCCGATTACAGTAGAATCCCGATTATCCGGATCAATTAAAACCAGGGGTGGTCCGGATAATCGAAAATCCGGATAATCGATTTCAAAGTAAAATCAAACAATAATTAACTTTTTACAACAGAAAGGGTTTTCAATACATCATTTTAGAGTCTAAAAATCTAAATTTTAGACCATTGGACATCCATTTCTTTTAAAAGACGTCCGTACTATGTTACGTTGGCGGCGCCTTTGGTTTTTATGGGTCCAGATCCTGAATCGGTAATTAGAAAATCTTGAAGAATGAGTCCGGATAATCGGATATCCGGATAATCGAAGTCCGGATAATCGAGATTCTACTGTACATACAATAACGCTCACGATTCCATGACACAGAGATGTCCAAAAGAATCCTAGGCTATGCTCACACTAACGATAAAATACTCGTAGCTCGAAGATAGCGACAATATTTTTGTTATAAGTTGATTGATAAGAAAGAACATTCTACTTAACAATATAACATCAACAATCTATAAACCTAAACGTACGGCAGCATTATAGCCCAGTCATTTGGTATACATTAACGTGGTTACTTTCCAGGTTCCTTCGTTCGTTCGTTATAATTCACTGCTGGACAAAGGCTTCCCCCAAGGATTTCCACAAAAACTTTCCAGGTAGAACTACCAAATGACTGAACTATTAGGCTGGCAAGAAATTGAATTATGTTTGCCTATTAGAATAATTACCGGTTGAATTTAATGAGTAATTAATGCACACTCATAAAGTGTGTTGGGGTAAGTTCGGACGCTTTTTTGCTAATGTTGACACACAAAAAATAATTAAAATGTTTGGGTTACAGTTACTTAGTTCTGTGTAGGCCACGTAATGTGCACGCATTCTTACGCCTTCCCCGGCTAAAGGGTCCCGTAGGAGCCGTATCTCAACATACGCGTTCCCGAGACCGCCGCAGTGGACATCTTTTTAAATATCCATGTTCACAGACGACAGTTTTGTATCTTATGCCGAGGCAACAAGGCCCATATTGACGCGCTATTGCGGTAACCCTCTAAGGAATAAATAATTCGCATGGTTGGATTTAAGGGGCTTAACATTATGACCACTTTTGTAGCGACACGATTGAGTGACTTTGCACTTGTTGTAGTTTTGCTTTGAATTTACCGATGAAGCTTTGTAAGCGGGAATTTAAAACAGTTATTTATATTAGGGAGACTAGGTTTACATAATTAAGTAAGTCGTTGGACAACAAACCTATACAAATATTTCTTTAAACTAGGATAAACACTGTTGTATTTCAGTTTCCATGGTTATATGTAGGTATTTCAGTCCATCATCAAGTAAACTCATTCATTTTTTGCATGTAAGCTTTTAAATGGCGTTTTACACCTCCCAGTATTTAACTTTAACCCTCTTACTATTTCTTCGGGACAATAGATGGGCCAGTACTGAGAAGAAGCAGCGCAAGAATCTGACGCCCGTGTTGTGACGCACAGGGTGACACACGAACTAATCACAGAGCTCTATTCAACGCTGGTCGTTCGATATTCTGCTTCACTTAAGCAAGCATCGTTTGTTAATGCGGGCGTTATTCACCATTGATATAATGCGAGTTTCACAATCAGAAGAAAAAGTAAACAATCGTGTAGTGTTTACACTCTGCCATAAACTTTGATATGCCAGCCACGCGAGTACAGTCAGCAGCACATCAGATTACTTTCCTAGCAAAATCGTACCTATTACAACTACTTTAGATGCTAAAGCTAGTTAAGCATGTTCTCGCCTGTACAGTCAGCATCAAAAAGATCGTGACACCCAATGACCAAAAAGTTGATAACACAACCTTATCCTTATCATGCCGACTCTCACTCGGCATGGGGCACACTGAAAACCAGCGTCGTGGCCTCCCTCACCGGGGGCCACGGCATATGCTGAGTGGGGTCCTATTGCGATGGGCATCGCTGTGCGACAGGGTGACACTGCTTAGTTTACTTGCTCATTCATTGTATGTTTTATGTCACCTCTGTCTTATTTGCTTTATTTTATTTTACCTCTTTTGTCTTTTGTGATGTCCATGGCAATAAATGTTTCTTTCTTTTTTTCTTTCTTGTTCCATTTGTAAGAAAGACGTATTGCGAACTTTTTGGCTACTTTAGGTGTCACGAACCATTTGACACTGACTGGCCTTGGCATTGCCAGGTCAGCCAGGGAACGTCGCCGAATAACAATAATTACCACTTATATTGATTTGAAAGCTTATTAAGTTTGTTTTGAAATGTCAAAGTCAAACCACGCCCGTCGCATCACGAGTGTTATGGGTAATAGAGTAATATTAGATCAACGCAATTACGTTAAAAGCAGAGGATGTGATAAACTACGATATGGAAGGCTTTACGTTGTTTCTCTCATTTAAAACATGGAATGCACCTTTCAATAGAAAATGTCGAAATGACATTGCAGTCCATTAAATCAAAAATCCCTCCTGTAAAAAATACCTAAATGAAATGAATTTAAACCATTTCATTTGATTTGGTTTGACATCTGAAAGAGTGAATTAATAAAATCTATAATCTAAATATATCTAACTCAAAGGTGACTGACTGACTGACATACTAGTTATCTATCAACTCACAGCGTAAACCACTTGACGGATCGGGCTGAACGGCTGCAGGTGGATGACGTAGGCATCCGCTAAGAAAGGATTTTACGAAACTCCACCCCTAAGAGGGTAAAACGGGATCCACCCGTACGAAGTCGCGGGCGGCCGCTAGTATTAAAAATAAATGTTAGATATAAGTAACTATCTTTGACTGTATTTCCTATATCTCTGTAGAATTATTCAGTTAGTTAAGCTCTTCCAAACTAAACCGATTTACAATTCAGGTCAGCTTCTAAATTTGGCATTTGTACAAACATTTAGACAGCCCTGTACAATAGTAGAAATGTTCAATTTATTGAATTACTAAAGTTAAAGTCGAATAATGCATTTCAATATTGTATTGACTCACTGTGTTCCACGATTATTCCACTGAATATTACAGTGAGATAGTGTCACTTTTAATTAAATCAAAAATACTTCATTTGTTTCATTAATATTCATTCACAAACATTACTATGAGGTCTCACAGTGCGCCTGGACGCACAGGGTGAAACATGAACCAATCACAGAGCTCTAGTTAACGCTGTGTGTCAACTCGATTTGCTGCTTTATTTAAGTAAGTGTAGGATACCGTGAATCTTTTTCACCCAAAATCATATTATAATATAACCTTCGTCATTGAATCACAATAAGCTTTACTGCCGAAAATGTTTCGGATTCTGAAGGTTTCCGTGGCAATAAAAACTGAAACCGCCATCAAAAATAATAAAACAGTGCTTTGGAGACAAAGAAAATAACAGAAACGGCGTCTAGAGTATAATACACACATTACGCTGGCCTTGGCATTGCCTTTACAACGAACATACGCTATTCAGTGAAAGCGTAATAAACAGTATACGTTAGTGAAGCGGAAAAAGTAACTCAATCGATACACATGTATGTTTCGCGACGTAGGTTTTTCTTAGATCGTAGGAAATGATTTTTAAAATAGAAAGAAAGAAAGAAAGAAAGAAAAAATATTTATTTGGTACTAAAATAATGATACACATTGACATTAAAAAATGAAATAATACAATTGTTTTACCAAATTGGTCTCTGCTCAGTATGAGGCCATAACGTACTCGGGAGCACGTTACGGCCACTGGTATTCTGCAGAAACCATGAGAGAGGGGGGGCACTTGGCCCACAGCGAATGTTACAACTCACAACATATTAAAATAAAGAAAGGAGAATAAGTAGGTGGGTACATTATTTGTGCTATTTTGCGCTATGGAGCATCTTATAGTGAATATAATGTATAGTAACAATAATAAATATGAGAGAAAAGATATAATTATGTGTGTATAATCATTTAGATATTTATATTATATACGTTTAGGTAGGTACTTTAGATATCCTTTTGTAGAGATAAAAGATGTAACTTTAACTTTACCTTGAAGGCTCTGACTGTGTCACTATTACGAATTGGTGGAGGAATGTTGTTCCAACATTTTGTTGCTAAGTACCTGAAGCTGCCACGAAAAGCAGCAGTCTTGTAAGGAGGACATATCAATCGATCTGTAATACGTGATTGGCGTTGCGTAAATTTCAATTTGTTAAACAAGTAGGGAGGACTTTCATAATTTATTACTCCAAAAAGAAGACTCGCGAAATACATTACATATAAATAAATACTTAATCAATGACGAATCAATTTAATAAAAAAGAATTGTAAAACTGACATACTCGTGGTTTTTTTGCCACCTGAGTACAGAATGAGCTAATATGATTTCATTTTTACTTTGAAAATTATAAATAAAGACAATGTAGAGTTCTTTACTCTTATTTTATTTTTATTTTATTTGTTTAACAATGTTGAATGTTTAACAACCTTATTGAATTCCTACGTGTATTATTGCATTTTAAAACTTATTTATTTATTTATTTATTTATTGACAAAGATCTACCAACAACACAACTTTACATAAACAAGTAAAGTTATCAAATTGTTATTAATCTGAAAAACAAAGTCATATGACAGAGTATCACACTTAACTTTCACGATCCTGATAAAAGCATATCTAATCTTTTTAGGTTTCTCTTTACCTTAAAGGTGGAAACCCCAGGAATATCGACAAAAACAATGCTATCCCAACACTAGCAAACAGCACGCCGCGAAAGAAAGATAAAGTATAGGATATTATTGTGGATTCCTTGCACGGAGCGAGGTCACTCCCAATACTGGCCTTGGCTTTGCCGGGCGGACCTTGTCTCAGGGCACTCAATATTAAAGAGGTCATTGTTATTATTATTTTATTTACTAGATGCCCTAACAGACGTGTTGTCCACATCTATTTGACAATTATTCCAAACGATGTTTGCGCAGTTTCAAAAGGTCAGTTCTTTCCAAATTGAAAATTTTCCATCCATTAGAAAGATATTTTTTATGGTATTTGTAAATTTTCCGTTGTTTTTTCCATTCGAATCTTGTTTTGACAAATTTGAATAAGTATATATTTACAAAAATACGTGATTCTAATCAATCGGTCAAGCTGTTCTTGAGTTTAAGCGAGAGTAATGAAGAACAGTGTAGTTTTACTCGAATTTAAAATTTTAATATTGATATTATTCTTGCCTGATCTGAAATCTTTTACCAATAGCACCTAATGAGTTTTCATATCTCCAATTCGGGAAATTACCCCCTTTCTTCACTTCCTTTTTTCATATTTCTGATATTTTAATTATTTATATTATTCATGTCGACTAACCGACATAAAAACACTTGATCTTTCGTTTCAATAATTTTAATGAGCAGAACAATAAATGTTGCCAAGTTAATAAAAACAGAATTCCATTTCACGGTCTCGTAGTATGATTAAAATGCATTACGAAATTAAGCTGCCTGTAGGGTTGGCAAAGCTTTTGTTCGGCCAAAACTTTCCAGTGACGAACGGACTCAACTTTTGCGTCGTAGAAATTAATGTTGGTATTAATTAAAAGTCGTCGTTTGTTTAATTTATATTTCAGTGAAATAGAAGAAAGTCCTAAAAATAGATTTCGCTTGCGTATTTACTAGACTTTTTACAATACTTGCGTATTTACTTTTTACAATTATTGTAGTGGGAAGTATACGTTCAGAAGTAAATGGCTATTGATAGCAATTATGATGATGATGATGAAAGTAGCGAAGTTACGTTACAATAAGCCCTTGACTATATAAGCTAGGATGGATTACTTTAGACAGATTTTTAAATAAACTGTATACACTCTGAAATTGACATATTGATTTATTTCCTGACTCGGCATACTCTCGGACAGTAATGTTATCGGAAATGGTGACACTAGTCCTATTATTGTCTATTAACAGGAATGTAAAATTAATAAAACATTTAAAAATGCATTTTTAATTGGCAACCATAATGTATCATCGTGGGACGCGTCCACGTGCAAGGCATATAAATTGCGATCGTCACCGCCACACAATTCGATCGTCGACGTCACTCGTCGCGCCAATTCCGTAGTAATCTGTAGGCGTAGAAAACCGTAGCAATTCCGTAGTAGGTCTGTAGGTAGCTCGTAGTACATGACAGATAATGATGCGAACACCACAGATGTGGTCTATGCTACGGCTATGTGTAATTTGCTACGAGCTACTACGATTAATGGCATCGATAGAATGCTGAGAATTTCGATGTTAAAAAATGTATTTTTATTTTGGAGCCTCACTTGCAAACTTAATATCTTAGATAGAAATAAATTGTATCATCTATTTTCAGTATATTTTCAGCTTGAGCAAAAAGTGAAAGATTATCTAGTACATTTTATCTGCGGCTAAGTTCGCTCAAATACTTACATAGTTATAGTTTGGTAAATGATGGATTGGCAAGCAAGCGTATCAGAGCCAAAAACTTACCGCACACTTCTATAGAATTTGTGTAACCGACATAGTAAAGTTGTAGTGTATCTTATGAATAATGCAACACCATGTCTTTCAACATGAACAGTTTGGGCTTTTCCCATTTGGGAACTTTCTCATTTCGGACACCATAAAATTGCCTGCGTAAACGAAGTGTTTGGGAACATTTTTTACTGCTCGTATATTTTGGTATTGAATTTCCTTGAAAAAACAAAACAATATCTAGATCGAGTTGGCACTAACATATTCAACTTTCCTTGAAATTGGGGTGATTTTATTACTCAACAAAAAATATCTAGATCCGGCTGGCACTAACATCTTGAACACTTTTGTACACAAAAATGTAAAAGGATTTTTCGTATGGAGTATGTACACACGACAGCACATCAGGCTACCCATTTTTGTTGCAAACTCGCCCTTATTACAACTGCACAAGAACAGTGGTTACCTTGACGTGCCGTCGTCAGTACATATTAAAAACAAAACCTTTCTCCATATTATAATCTCTAAGAGAGTGGGACCGAGAAATGCTGCTGCTATCATCACTTGACGGGAGTACCTTCTTTTTTCTGAGACATAAAACATACATTAATCTTTCAAGGCCCGCGAATCTAGACACAATAGATAATCAATTGTTATGACATTAATTAATGCCGTCTGGGACTCAAGCGGTTAATGAATGTTTACCACACTGTACGAAGTACCAATCAGATAAAAATTAATGACGATCAATGATGACCCAATAAAAAGTATTAGAATACGGAACAAACCAAAATTTTTATAGGAGCCATTTTCAATAGCTCCAGATTTTTCTTGGAATATCCTTATGAATATTTATTACTTTTTCACAGGTCTTGTTAATGTTTTGTTAGGTTGCCGTTACATGATAACGAAATTGGTTTCAGCTCGTTGTTTTGTAAGGAACAAGTTGATTAAATCTTTGATAGCGGATTTTTAAATGATTATTGTTTAATGCGTTTGTATTACCGCACTTATTGAGGAAAATATTATTCATCATTAAATTTAACATTATCACTAAAATACTATTTCCATAAACAAATCAACTTTTATCAGAAAATGATAACGTTTTAAATAGCTAAATTCTTCTGCTTATAATGTTTGTGAATAAAACAGATAATGCCTAATTAAAACCTTTTAGTAATAAATCTAGTAATAGTAGTATCTTTTTGTGAAATCTGTTTGTACAATTATTTGTTATCCCTAATAAAATAAAATAAATGATTGTGAAGCAAACTTTTCTAATTAAGCTCTTAAAAATAGAACTATTTTAATTTTGATTTGTAGTTTTAGTACAATTATTTTAGGACGTAAAAGCCATAAAATTTTATTGCTATCTGTACGATCGAGTCCTAAATCAACCCTCGATTTTCCATCAAACAACATGGGCAAAGAATAATAAGAAATAAGAAATTTAATCGATGGTCAAGCTCAAGCCCATTGGGAATAAAGCCGAATTGTTGAACGAATTGAAGCAATTTCTTCTGAGTTTGTTCGACTGAGAATGGGTTAAGAGTTTATTGATTTCTCGTTTTAGAGCCTTCACTCACATATCTGAAATTACTTTTGACTTTCTTTACGTTTTACGTTTAGATTTAAGTCTTATTACGTTCGCACTAGAATTCATAGTTATTTATTTTAAAGGAAAGCTTGATTACCCACTCGTACAATATTTTGTCCAAGTTGTCATATAGTCCTACATTGTTGTTGCATTAACAAAACTAATATTAAAGCTATTATTTTCTACACTGCTATTATGAAGAGGAAATATTTTATTGTTTGTATTGAATAGGCTCTGAAACTACTCGACCGATTTGTATTTATTCTTGCACTATTAGAATCCTACATTATTTCTAAAGAACATAGGTGTACCAACTAGTGTTTGAAAAAAGGGCTAACCTAGGTGACTTTATTATCTATGCCTAACCTTCTAGGTGACTTTATCATCTATGTATGTTAAACACTTAGTACAAGGAAAATGTTCAATACCTACAGTTTGACTAAATATTCGCAATGATACCTCAAGACTTGCCACAGCCTCAGGATCCAATAATATGCGGCCTTCAAACGCTAGGCGAAAGGTATTGAGTTGTTCAGGCATTGGAGTCATCTGCCCAACAATGTCCTGGCTCAAAGGACTGACGAAAATAGTTTAGTGATGTGTAAAGTTCGAACTGATACATCAATCAGTGTTACGATGAATTTCTATCTTATATAAATTTGTCGTAGTGCTTAGGAATTTTAAGGATAGCAACTTATTTTTTTTTTATGGATAACAAGGCAGGTATTTGACCACAATCGCACCTGGTGTTAAATGTGCAGTCTAGGATGGTACATATCTGCCCTGTAAGTGCCTATTCACTATCGAGTTCAGTGCGAGTTGTGCTCGTGCATAGAGGCTTTTGTAGGTACATTTTTATCGCATATTTTTTATATTTACTAACACTATGATCTGTATGTGGTCGAAATAAATAAATTTATTATTTTATTATTATTATAATTACCTACGTAACTATAAATTAAACAACTTGTCATTTTTATATCTTTATGTCAGTGCAATACCTAATGGTCACACTAACGTAAAAAAACTCCATCGCGTTAGACAAAAAAAATGGTGATTACTCAATGGAATTTTCTTACAGAATTTTCTCATGTTATAAAACTATTCTGTTTGCTCAATTCTAACCCCTATTGCGTGAAACTAGAAACCGTTATACTAAAATAAACATAATGCTGCGCTAGCTAGCATTAGCACGTGTACTCGCAGCATAGTGATGTCGTTGACATGTGAAGAGCCATTTTCTGACTCGTAATACAATGGCACTTGAGTCTTCCTTTGTCTGCCGACTGATAAAGGTGTCAATTCAAGTGAATTCATCTTAGGATAGGTTTCGTTCATAGAGGCTATCACTTACTATTTAAGGAAGGGAAATGTTTGTTAACACCTACGAAGAGAATGAAAAGGTAATAAATATTTTTTACACTATTTTGTAAATAATACGTTTTTTTTATTTCTAAGTGTGCCTAGCCCCGAACTAAGCTAAGCGTCTAGGTAAAAGCAAAACATAAATTCAAATTCCTTTTTAACAAGTAGGTTCCTTTTAGGACACTTATACACGTGCAAAACAGAGCTGGCATACTTACCTAAATACATATGACAATGTATGAATGAGTCACAAGAGCTGACGCAATACGCCTCTCTCACGAGAATAGAGGCAATTTTTAATCCTGATAAAATGTGAGTATACTATTTTTCTTTAGGGTGTAAAAGGTATGCCTTTCTTTAGGGATTCAAAATTAAGTTACGATGTAACTACGGGCATTTATAAGCAAGAACTCTTATAACGCGTCGCAAGACCGGTCTTTGTGGAAATCCTTGGGGGAGGCCTTTGTCCAGCAGTGGACGTCTTTCGGCTGAAACGAACGAACTCGTATAAAATCAACATGAAATTAACCCCGTTGCGTCACATCACTAGACTTTTCAAAGCATTCCGGCCTCAGGCCTACGTATTATTAGCTTAAGTACAAAACGTAGTTGTAAAGGCTTAATTCTCGAGAATGTTGAATAATGACTGACTGCGAACAGCTATCGAAGTTTTCAGGACTTCGAAACAAGGGTTTCAATTCAATTGTTGTAATTCTTGGGCAAATGTTCGTACGTTGCTAACCACATCTTAATTTGAGGGTGGTTGGATACAATCAACCGTACAAAAGGGTGGGGTAAGTGACCTACTTGACATCCTTGGATAAGCCTAAACAAGTAAAAATACTTCTCAGTTGTTTATTCTACTTCCTACATTTATTCCAAGACAATAAAATCAAAATATAACCTACATTTTCTTGGACAATAAAGACAAATCATATAAAACGAAACCAAAAGTAGATCAAGATTGAACCTGATATGGACATAAAAACGATTTATCGTGCATCGATCAGCACTGAACGTGATGAGTCTCTTTTTAACGATCGATCCCGTAACGGATGACCTGATTGTGCAGAAAGAACCCGCATGACCTGCCAGTCAATTACAGGGCGATTAAAATTTTACAACCTCGTAACTGGCCCAAGCTGATTTATAGCGACGAGCTGCGGCCTCGCCGAGCTTATAGAAATGGGGCCACGAAATAAGGGACTTTAAAGCTCTATCGTCCAGTTATAAAAGAAACAGTTATTACGATAGGACACAAAAAGACAATACAATCATAGCCCAATTCAATAATAATTTTACGCTCGGTATGTTACAATTCAGAGCATTTCTGAGACAAACCGAATTGGTATGGGGCACACTGATAAATGGCATTACACAGATAAACACGAAGAAAAGAAAATAAACCAATCTACCTTGTTGCTATCACGATCTTTAACTACAATACGACCACACTTAGCAAAATATGTCGTGACTTCCAGTAACGAAGTCTCAGAGATTCTCCGAGGACTCATGCTAAGCGTAAAATCACATTATGTATAGTTTGGTTAGGAGTTAGGACTGAATCAATATAGTTATCTGAAAGGAAATAAGATTTCCTATTTCGGATGATGCGTTAAACCCACAGATCACTGAAACTAAAGGGAGATGTGACAAGGGGGCGGGGCCGGTGTTGCAGCAATATGCCCAAAAACAGAACAAATTGCTCGTGAAGACAAACGTAGGTGTTTCAGTTCTATTGATTTTTCATGGATTCCGTGGAGTTAAGTATGCGTAAGCAGGTTTCGAGACGCCACCGGGTCCAAAGCGGGTTGTTCATACGACAACCCACTCGACACTCGATGCGCGCTCAAATTCGAAGTATTTCAATGTTTTTAATAATTTATCACTTCACTGCACTTTAGAACACATAATAACACCAAATTTGTACACTAAAGTCCATTAAATAATAAATTGTAACCATTAAAACAGATCGACCATGCTTCCCGTTCAACTACCCTCCACGGAATCACCACTGAGTTTTGAACTCGGCGGCGTTGGCAGCTCTCTACATCTCTATGGTTAAACCGTTGCGATGTTTCGATTGAGCTACGATAACCACTTATGAGGCTCATAATGTATGACTCATAGTCGATATACTCATCATAATCCAATAAAATACTGCGGTCTGATGTATCGTGTGACTCACCACCACTATTCACAATAAAGTTGTTCGTATGACCTTTATCCAGCTATTCTAAACTTTCCGAAGCCAATTTATAAACTTCAATAACTAGAATCCCGTTGCCTCGCTGTATTCAATTTTCTGCGAGAAGCGAGTGAACTCTGAACGATATTAATTAAACAATCAAATTATTAAAGAAAAGGCAGTAGTTTTTTTATTAGTTACTGTATTATTTCTGTAAACGACAGAACTATTATTTGCCAATAATAAAAGAAAAGCAGATTGATGGATCTAAACGCTCAAATACAGCATCGAAACCTTGAACTGCTCTCAAGATTCTATTAACTATTAATAGCCAACGCGAGCATCCTTACAAACTCGACAAATCCCGGCACATCCAATACCCTACACAAATATTTATCGTGCCACGTAGTCGCAGGATCATAAAAATCACATACACCATGAGGGTCGGTTTCCATCAAAGCGGAGCGGAGCAGAGAAGTTTTGGAATAACCAATCAGATTCCCTTATTTGCACATCTCTACTCCGCTCCGCTTCCGTGGAAATGGATCGAGCGGAGAAGTTTCGAGCGCACTTGTCGTGGTTGAGGATTCCGGGTGAAGCTCGCTTCCACCTTCGGCCTGATCATCACTTACCATCAGGTGAGATACAGGCCAAGAGCTTCCTTGTTCTGTATTAAAAAAGCTATGTATAGCTCCCACATCTCTCGTCTCCGCACCGCTCCACTCTTCTCCGCTCCGCTTTGGTGGAAATAGCCTGCCAGCTTCGCCGCACATCTCGTCTCATCTGGGCATTTCTACTGTACGGTGTATTTTTTCTCAATTCGGTGCTAAAATTTATATTTAGTTTTTTAAGTAGTTTCAATACAAAAAAATAAATGTTACTCCATTCTGAACGTAAAAATAGCATTGTCACTAAATATTGTTAAGTAGTTTATGAGAAATGTTAAGCATCGAATTGAGAGAGCACCGAATTGAGAAAATGAATCACGGAATTGAGAAATATCTCCAAATATAAAAATCGCTCTGCAAACTTAGAGTTGATGACATTATGAAGAAATACCTAATGTATTTCAATAATTAATATAATAAATACTTAAAACGTTTTGATATCTGATTGCTGGTCTATTAGTTAGATGGTTCATTTTAGGTTTATGTGTCTGAAATACCAATGGAATAAAACAAAAATCCTAATCAATAATGTTTAATTTTTTAATAAGGAACTATAATAAATTCTTAATTTTTATATTTTATTTTAATTTTATTTAAATAAAACAAATAAAGACATAACACAGGGTCTCTTTGTTTATTTATTCTTAACCTTAAACATAAAACAAATATTGCAAAACCCAAGAGCCAGATTGACCTGACACTATACCGAAGATATTATATCGGACGTCAGTTTGTACACGATTAAAATTGCACTCAAATAGCTGAAATACAACAAGGCACCAGGTGTTACGGCATTATAGCTGAGCTTCGCCGGTACTAAAGGCTCTACAGAAGCAGTTCAATTCCGTCATTCTCGAAGAAAAACGCCTCCGGCATGGCACAGAAGTGTGGTGATAGCATTATTGATTCATGTCACTTATGAGGCGTGTTTACAAGCTGTTTTCGAGAGTCCTTACGAATCATCTCGCTCGCAGACTCGACGACTTCCAGTCTTCCGAACAAGTTTGTTTCCGAAAAGGCTTTAGTATTATGGTACACACACAGGTACGCTACGGCAGATTATACAGAAGACCAAGGAGTCGCGATATCGGGGATGTTGTCGGAGTCATGGCCTCCGTAGAGCCTTTCAACAAGTGGGTCTCAAAATGAACATGGACAAGACAAAAATCATATCAAATGTCCGTGTTGCACCCACTCCTCTGAAGGTTGGAGACTACACTCGAAGTTGTTGACAATTGTGTATACCTGGGACAAGAGTCCAGATAGTTAGGTCCAACTTTGAGAAAGAGGTCTATCGCTGAATTCAACTCAGCTAAGCATCGATCGGGAAGCTTCGCCTGAAATACCGCAGCGTCCTAAGACAAAAGTCTTCTACCAGTGTGTGTTGCCAGTGATAATGTATGGATGTGAAACTTGGTCGCTTACTATGAGCCTAATAAGAATCAAAAATGTGAATATCAGCAAGAAAACCAAAGTGACCGGCATAGCCGTAAAATTGCATAAATCAAGTAGCAGTGGGCGGGGCACATAGCTCGTACAGATAATGTCTGTAGGGACTGAAAAGTTGTCGAGTGGAAACCACGGACCAGTGAGCAGGNAAGCATTTTTCTTATACTGCGTGCGGTCGTTGCGCGTGCGCACAAAGGAATGAGACCGCTCGGTCACCGAGCCCACAGCGTGGTAGGGGTGGGGTTGCCCGCTCTTTTGTTTTTTAATACTACTACGCTGAATATTGTGTGCGGATTGGGTTGTCGTACAGGGGTACTACTACATGGTAAAATAAATCTCGGAGGCGAAAGCAGGATAAATTTAGATAATAACGTTAAAAACCATTTAAAAATCCTGTGAGAACTTTTTCGACTTCTACACGGACGAAGTCGCGGGCAAAAGCTATTTGTAAAATCATCATCATCATCATCATCATTTCAGCCATAGGACGTCCACTGCTGAACATAGGCCTTTGTAAAATAATTAGACTAAATTATTAAAAGTGCCTACCCAAAGTCATTAGTCCACGCGGACGAAGTCGCGGGCACAGCTAGTATAATATATGGCCGCCTGAATAAACTTGAGTGAAAAAGTGTTTCCACTGTCTCAATTGCATCAAAAGCTTCAAACAAATCATTTAATTCAGTTTCCATTTTGCCGAATAGGCGTGATTGACAATAAGCGAAAGTGACAATATGCGTGACAGTTGTGGTGACAGTGACAACCTGCACGCGCAGTGATCGCCATCGCGGTCGCGGCAGTGTGAAACAACTTTTGCACGCGCAGTGGTCGCCATCGCCATCGTTATCGCTGCACGCGTTGGTTTGTCCGAACCTTAACTAGCGGCCGCCGGCGACTTCGTACGCGTGGATCCCGTTTTAACCCCTTAGGGGTGGTGTTTCGTAAAATCCTTTCTTAACGGATGCCTACATCATAACATCTACCTACCTGCATGCCAAATTTCAGCCCGATCCGTCCAGTGTTTTGGGCTGTGCGTTGATAGATCACTATATCAGTTAGTCAGTCAGTCAGTCACCTTTGAGTTATAGTATATTTAGATTTAATGAGCTCTACAAATTAAAACTTTCTTAGCATGTTGTTACGATAAATTATTTTTTTTTACAAATGGTTAACTACATACAAATGGCCGACAATGCCCTATTAGGTTCACCGTACGCACCTATTCATGAAGCATTTAAAAATAAATAACAGGGTGGCCAATAAAAACTAAGGAATTCTAATTTTAGATAAGTAGGTAGATTTTATTCATCCAATTAATAAATACCTAAATCTTGTTTTAATAGCCATTCCCCGACTTAATTTCGTGTCGTGGCGTTACCAGCATTGTAATAGACTCAATAAATAAGACGACCGCTGTGAACACTAACGCACTGAGCTGTGCATGAATCGGACCGAGTAAACTCAAGTTGTTGAGAATCCTCTTACGTCTTTACGGTTTCACTCGAGTAACTCATGAAATTTCTCGCACATCGCTTCACTTGCAAAGTACCTACTCATACACTAATCGCTGATTTTAGAGCCTCGAGCCGGTGGATCTGACAGTTGTGATAAATTACAAACCCCTTCAAAGAAGTTCTGAGACGTGTCGAGCGAGCCGATGGGATTGCTACATTCATCTTGGCGCGTTCTCCCGGCGAGCTGAGCGAGCGAGATGCGATGAGCTACTTCCGTTTTGACTATTACAAATTACTCAGGTGAATAGACCGTAAAGATAATGTTTTGAGCTACGTAAAAGCGATGACGTCATTAATTTATCAAATTGGGTCATTCGGTCGTCGACATTTGTGATTGCATTTATCTAAAAACCGCTTTATCTAAATTTTTATGTAGGTTATTAAACCGTGAATACCTATTTTTCAATAAATAAATAATTCAACGTTTAGTTTAGTCCAAGTTTAGTTGGGTCTGGTTTTGACCCAACTATATTTAATCGCTAGCTCATCTGCCAATACAGTAATAACCTTCATATTCCGGCCGTCTTTCAGTCAAATACACTAAACATTATGAATAAATTCAGCCGGATTCATTTGCAAATATTAAAGTGTAACTGTAACCACAGCCTCGTATCACCTTGACAAACCCACGACCCACGCACCTAAATGATTATACTGTGACAAACCGAATTCAAAGGCTTAATAATTATAAACGTGCCCGCAAACCTGCGCTCAAGTTTATAAGAGCAAGTTCATCTAACGGTTGTTTCTTGCGGGGTCCAAACGACCCTCTTTGGGCCCTGTCGGCTCCACAAAGGTCCCTCCGACCCCGCGAGGGTGCGGCAAAAAGATCGGTCCCAGATTAACCCGTTTTACAAACCCTAGATACGCTAAAGGTTACTTTCACCTTAACCTTTGCACAGTCAAACGTAATGGAATCACGAAAAATGATTACTTAGCAGTTGCCAGCGAAAGTGGTTAGTGTTTTGCTAATCAATATTTGCTTCGTACACGTTTTAGCAAAACAGCAGCGAGCAAGAAATTGATTGGAATAGCATCTGGCTTTGTTTACAAACGTTTTGAACTGTAGATTCGGTGAAATTACCTCTTCAGCTTACTACGTAGTAATCCTCAATATGCTATAATGCTAATGACTTCGATACGGCGATACGCATCTTCATTAATTTTGTTAACTAATACAAGTGCAAAGCAGATTATACTTATATAATCTGCTTTGCACACGCAATAATGTAACAAAAGCTGGGATTATATCATGACATAATAGAGTTCCCATTAAAAGCTACATGCCCGCATATTTTGGCTACATGCACGAATCTGTATTCATGGATGGATCAAATTAATTACGTGGATAAATCTGTTAGTGACCGCTGACATAAGCAGCGAAAAATGAACTATTTTCGTTACTTCAAAAATAGCTCAAGTTAGGTAACGAGCAAACATTTCAGGAAAACATTCATTGAATGATCTAGGTTAATAACTACACTCGGCATCAAATAAATCGCACCTCCCGCGACAAGAACTTATCAAACGTATGCATCCCCACTTCCCACCAACATTGGTACCATTTGAAAGCCTAGTTCTACACTTCATTTCATGAAAGGAAAGGTTTTTACCCCAAAAATGTGTCTTTACAAGGATCCAGAGACACTTCTTCAAAAAATAGGTAGTTACGCTATAGCCATTTTTTATGACTATAAAACTGTTAAGTTAGGATTAATCGCTATCCATCTGTTAAATAGGACACGTGAGATCTTTATTTGGTTTTATAACCATAAAAATTGGTCTACTTGGTCCCAGAGGTGAGCCCAAAGTGAGGTCTATTTTCAAGTCACATTTATGGTATATGTTAATCATTTATTTAGAAATGAAATGTATTTTTCTTTAAGGATATTTATTGGGCTTTCAAATAACACCAATATTGTTGGGGTACCATGATTGTGTCAGAAGAAAATCTTTAAAGTTCGCGTCGCGGAAGGTGCGGTTTATTTGATGTTGAGTGTATTTAAGTTTACCTTACCTTTAACTATTGCTTGCGGATTCTAAGGCCCAGAACAGACGGTGAAATGCAACTGCAACTAAACTGCAACTGCTAGTTACTTTTGAGTTGCATCTAAGTTTCTGCCATAGCATCCGTTGAGAGACCACACATGACGCGACCAGTTTGAAAGTTTCAGTTTCATTCATAAGAATCATCAGAAAGTTGCAGTTTCGTTGCAGTTGCGTTTCACCGTCTGTTCTGGGCCTAACAGTTCCAAGTTTGTTTATTTCAAAACCTATAAACATGGCTGTGTCAACAAAGAGTTTGCCTAAAGCTTCCGATGGCGATGGCGATCACTGCGCGTGCATAGATCGCCGCGACCAATGACAGGACGCGTTGATGTGAACTTATTGCTACCAATTCTATTTCTAAGCCACGATAGCCGACCTGTGAAGGGGTCGGACTGGCCGACTCGTGATCCGGGGAACGCGGGTTCGGTCCCCGTCGCCGCTCGACTATTGTGGTGAGCTCACTCGTGACACAAGCATATTTAGCTTAATACGAGGGGCTATTGTGTAATAACAAATTACTAATAAATAAATAATAACTTTATTTCTCTCTTTAAAAAATATATAAAGTCACAATTTGTAACGGGTAATTATAACAACAAGGATCAAAATTCGTATTTCGTAGAGACTGGTGTCCGTACTAGGATACCCTGTGCTACAGCACACCAGGCCTCCACCACCGGCTAATCGATACTGTGTGGTTGTGTTAATCTATTTAAGGTAAGTTTTAAATTAAGATACTATTAATAATTAATCTATTAAGTCTATCCAAACGGGCAACATGAAAAGCATTGGGGAAGGCCTATGTTCAGCAGTGGACGTCCTATGTCTGTAGTCCAGTCAATAAAGCATTATAGATGGAAAACTGTAGAACACAATTTCTGACTTCAGGACTTTATTTAGACTAGTTAGGAGGTGAACAAAGCAAAAGTCCCCGCCCTTAGCCCTTGAGCCGGCGGGGAGAGGGGGGTTTAAAGGTGCCACTTTTCGGTTTTTCGCTTAATCCTCGGAAACTATGCGTCCTAGTGACATGACTACTTTGAACCAAAAAAAGCAAATTCAATTTGCTACAGGTGAGATGGACAAGTTTTTCTATAAATTGTATAGTTTTCGCGGCATCTNGTTATTGAAATGAATTTATATCATATAAACTTATATAAACTGTCACGCACCCATCCTCAATATGCTATAATGCTAATGACTTCGATACGGCGATACGCATCTTCATTAATTTTGTTAACTAATACAAGTGCAAAGCAGATTATACTTATATAATCTGCTTTGCACACGCAATAATGTAACAAAAGCTGGGATTATATCATGACATAATAGAGTTCCCATTAAAAGCTACATGCCCGCATATTTTGGCTACATGCACTAATCTGTATTCATGGATAGATCACATTAATTACGTGGATAAATCTGTTAGGCTGAGTTGCAGCACCTAACTTTGACCGTAACTTTGACGATAACCGGTGCTTTTTGTATGGATTTTGACAAATTTTTGACGTTTGTCAAAGTTAAAGTAAGAAGATGGTGCAACCCAGCCTTAGTGAACGCTGACAAAAGCAGCGAAAAATGAACTGAACTATTTTCGTTACATCAAAAATAGCTCAAGTTAGGCAACGAGCAAACATTTCAGGAAAACATTCGCAGTGAGCTCCGAACTTGATCTAGGTTAATATCTATTTAAGTTTACCTCACCTTTACCTATTGCTTGCGGATTCTAACAGTTCCAAGTTTGTTTATTTCAAAACCTATAAACATGGCTGTGTCAACAAAGAGTTTGCCTTAAGCTTCCGATGGTGATGGCGATGAATCTCATAATGTAAGTTGCTAGCTAATCTAAGTTTAGATTAGTCCTCTCTCACCACTAATATTGCAATACCCAATAACGGGTTTTTAAGTTTTAAGCACATCGTTAGATTAAGACCCAATTGTAAACACTTAATATGCAATAAAACATTTGAACTAGATCACTGCGCGTGCATAGATCGCCGCGACCAATGACAGGACGCGTTGATGTGAACTTATTGCTACCAATTCTATTTCTAAGCCACGATAGCCGACCTGTGAAGGGGTCGGACTGGCCGACTCGTGATCCGGGGAACGCGGGTTCGGTCCCCGCCGCCGCTCGACTATTGTGGTGAGCTCACTCGTGACACAAGCATATTTAGCTTAATACGAGGGGCTATTGTGTAATAACAAATTACTAATAATCTTTAAAAAAAATCATACACGGACGCCAAGTCCGCTAATTTACAAATGGCTCAATTGAATCGTAATTGAATCTCCATGGAATTATTTGACACTTTTGGTATTCTGCTAATAAGAAAAGATCAATGATTTTTCAATGGCATTCCATTGAACTGCCATTGGACTATTTGCTAGTCTGCTCTTCAATCGTGTTACAATTACGATTGTATCGTTAATCGATTGTGGGTTAAAATGGTGTTCTACTATTATTTTATTGCCGTTTGGCTGAACCTTAAATGAGACTAGAACAATTGAGACTTATCTGGCGCCCACACTTTTTTGTATCACTTTACTGCCCAAGTTTTCCTGGCAGTTCATTGACACATTAAATGTTCAATCACCCCCACTTTATTACCTCGTAAATATACTTTATGGCTCCTAAATCGAATAATAAAACTATGACAACAGTATAAAACGAGCGTTTCATTTATAGGCTCTTTGATTCAATTTTTTAGTGGGATATAATCAATGATGTTTATTGTTGTAGCGATGATCTGAGAACTGCTTATAAATGATTATTATTTATTTATAGTTTTACGAGCTATGTTATTTATAAGAGAATCGTTGGGATGAATAAATATGTCTTTATAAAAAATAATCGTCTTCAAAAGCCTACTTAATACTACTTATTGCTTTTTTGGATATTTAAGTGTTTGTGTTATCCCCAACCTCGGTAATAAACCTTTTTTATTTTGTGTTGTGTGTTTGTTATTAAGTGGGTAATTTCATAATGTAAGTTTAGAACATCTATGGATGTGACGAAAGAGTGGGTTCCTCTCGATACAAGTTACTTAAACTTAAAGAGAGGAATTCCCCAACTACTTGTAACATTCGTACTAAGTGTCAATAAAATACTTTTCATTTTCATTTCATTTTCACTACTCGTCCGGATCCCCGTCATCCGCTGGAATTTTGTGATGACCTCACAAAATATGGTGTCACAGAATTTTGATGTGGGTCTTCTTCTTTTTCTTTCAACGTAAATTCTCTAATTAATAGAATATTTAAGAAACATATTATGAAAAAGACGACAAACCTTCGAAAAAAACGTCGATAATTGTATTCGTAAATTATATTAACCGATCTATTTCATTACGTTACTACTAGAGTTACTATCACTATTTATTACGATAAAATCGTCCTACGCTACGACTACGTGAATAAAACGGCGTAAAAAAGTTTAATACTACGACGTAGCGTTCGTAGCCTCGTAGCGTCGTAGACACGTAGCCAGCGAGCGAGAAAATTTAATAGCAGCGCCTCATTTAAACGCGTTTATGATTAAATTCATACATGAATTCACACAAGACGCTTTTGGAAATAAAGCTATAAATTTTATTTTAAGGACTTAACAGATTTCTACTTCACTGATTTCTTTTGAAATTTAGTTAATGGGTTTATTTTTGTTCGCGTCACTATTTACTGATTTTTGTAACAAGATACCATCTATTTTTGATCCACTACACCTGCTTAGTCTTAGACAGATCGTGGGCATAAAAGTAAACTAACCAAATTGAACACGTAAACTCGTGCTGTCGGTTTTTGTGAACCGATCAAAGGCGAGGGGAATGAATGGAAACTATGGGATGGTATGAATTGACTATTCAAAGAACAAGCATAGAGCTGGTATAATTCAATGTGGTGGAGTAAGACTAGGCGCAGACCACCGATTTTTAGTTGTAAGTATGAAGAATCGGCTAAATCAAATTGGTGTAATGTGCGCACTTCCATACATGCCCATTGCCCATACTGATCAACTGCCCGACTAAACTATCGGCCGACGAAAAATCGATGGTCTGCGCCTAGGCTTAAATTGAATATCGAAAATAATATAATTACATTTGCCTTCTAAAATGCAAGCTAAATATTCAACTATTTTCAATGAAATGACCTGAATAATTCAGAAGTTAGATAATAAAATATTGTAATCATGTCTTTGTGATATTTGACTACAAACAAAACGTTTATTTTGCTGAGCGAAAGGGTAGACAGTTCAATTTACTTGAAATAAAATGCTTTAATAGATATAAATCTAGGAATGTTTGTGAGTGTAAGCCAAATGTTGGCTCAATTTACAAAAGAAAGAACTAACTAAAATAACAAACCAAAGTTTTAAAAAAAAGTTATACCTAAATTTTTCATATCATAATACGAGTATATTGTATTGTAATGAAAATTGTAAGCTTGATTTGCTTTTTTATAAAAAAAATCTCAAACATTTTATTCACTTTATTTTGGCACTTATGAATGCCAAAATAAAAAAAGGTAGCCCTTAAGTACATATCTCCTTATCTTTGGGGCTCTACCAGCGCTTAGATACAAACATGGCAAGTGCTGAGAAGAAACGCCAGCAATAATTATTATTGCTAAACTGCTTATTAAAACAATTAAATTCTGTGATAGCGCATTAAGTAAATACAATTAACACTAGGTAAACAATACCATTGGACGTATCCAAACACTTATTCTTCGCAAAAGTTTAGTTTAGTTTAACTGCGGTCGAGCGAGCGTCACATCGATCGTCGGCGACCTAGGTCGCGGGGTCCCGGGCAATATTATGAAGCTCACCTGGACCATATGCGACTAGATCAGGATTTCCTAATATGGGGTTCACTGGGGTTACAGACTCGTGCCCTAACTGGGGTCTACTGTGCTTACCATGAGTTTACGTTAGGTGTGCTCGCTAGCGAGTATGTCAAAAAATCTATGAAGATTTTAGCTCTTAAAAGTAGCCGCTAGGGGCGCTGTACAATCTGTCATACATAAGTCATTTTTTTAAACAGTCGCTAGCGAGCACACGTAACGTAAATTAATGGTAAGCACACAGATCCCAGGGGGACCATATCCTAAGGGATTCGCAATCAAAATAAAAATATTTATTTCCATATTCAAAAAAATAGTGATTATGTAAGGTTTAGGGGTCGGCGTTGTATGGAAAGGATCAAGGAATCTTCGAAAAGCTTCGAAAATAATCTTGATGTAACATTCAAATAATTTGATTTGATATGGTCGCATGCTTAAAGAGGTATTTGAAATAGAATAAAATAACTTGGACACTATTTAAGTTGTGAGCCTAACTATGAAAACAAAGTAGTATATTATTAAAATGGTATTGATTGCATTTATTGGTATTGTCTTTCATGATTTATGTACTTTTTAATGTGTCCGAAACACTTTTCATACCATTTTTTCCACTCAGCTTGAGGCACCTCCAAAGCATGGTTTTTGACCGCACCGACAGTTGCTTCTGGCTACATAAATCGCTGTTCACGCATTTAATTTTAATATAATGGATACCAAAAGATGTGTTTAGATTCCAAGCAAGAATTTTGTAGCGTTGGACCTGTTTATTTCATATTTTGAGTGTTCAAATAGTCAGTTGTTTGACGAGACGTGTAAAAGCTCACATTTTCGTCACGAATGCGATTCGACTATGCTGGCCAGTTTCCCTTATTAAACTGAAGACTTTTGAAAAAAAAGTGGCTGTTTACTATTAAGAATTAACCATTCTAAATTTCTCTAGTGATGTTTCTGTCATATAATCGGATATTTCGGAAAAATAGGCGACCGTAAGTTTCAAAGTGTTCCGAGCGCATGGGACTTTTGTTGGAATTGGTTCATCTTAAAACACCTCCATAGTCGATAGCTTTTTATTTTCAGGANCATCATTTCAGCCATAGGACGTCCACTGCTGAACATAGGCCTTTGTAAAATAATTAGACTAAATTATTAAAAGTGCCTACCCAAAGTCATTAGTCCACGCGGACGAAGTCGCGGGCACAGCTAGTAGATAATAATTCTAGGAATGTTTGTGAGTGTAAGCCAAATGTTGGCTCAATTTACAAAAGAACTAACTAAAATAAGAAACCAAAGTTTAAAAAAAAGTTACCTACATTTTTCATATCATAACATATTGTATTGTAATGTTTATAAGCTTGACTTGCTTTTTTATAAAAAAAAAAAAAACAAAAATATTTTATACAGTCTACTAGCGGCCGCCCGCGACTTCGTACGCGTGGATCCCGTTTTACCCCCTTCATCTCTTACGCGGTTTAGATTTTTTCATACAAATGTTTTTTCCCGCTAACTCCCGTTCACGTTTGAATTTTGCAATATCCTGTTGTAACTAAGCTTTAAGTTTACTAAGGGACCTGCATGCCAAATTTCAAGCGTCCAACTTAAGCGGTTCAGATTTTTCATACAAAAGGATTTTACCGCTAATGCCCGTTCCCGTGGGAATTCCTAAGTATCCTATAACCTGCCCAGGAGTACGAAGAATGATTGTACCAAGTTTCGTTAAAAAATCCGTCGAGTAGTTTTTGTTTCTATAAGGAACATACAGACAGACAGACAGACAGACAAAAATTTTACTGATTGCATTTTTGGCATCAGTATCGATCACTAATCACCCCCTGATAGTTATTTTGAAAATATATTTCATGTACAGAATTGACCTCTCTACAGATTTATTATAAGTAATAGATTTTGGCACTTATGAATGCTAAAACAAAAAAAGGTAGCCCTTAAGGGGCACTTTACATGTCTCCTTATCTTTTGGGCCCTACCAGCGTTTCGAGACAAACATGACAAGTGCTGAGAAGAAACGCCAAGAATAATTATTATTTTTGCTAAACTGCTTATTATAACATTTAAATTTTGTGATAGCGCATTGAGAAAATATAATTAACACTAGGTAAACAATACCATTGGACGTATCCAAACACATTATTCTTCGCAAAAGTTTAGTTTAGTTTAACTGTGGCCGAGCGAGCGTGACATCGATCGTCGGCGACCTAGGTCGCGGGGTCCCGGGCAATATTATGAGGCTCACCTGGACCATATGCGACTAGATCAGGATTTCCTAATATGGGATTCACTGGGGTTTCAGACCTTACGTGCCCTAACTGGGGTCTACAGTCTGCTTACCATGAGTTTACGTTAGGTGTGCTCGCTAGCGAGTATGTCAAAAAATCTATGAAGATTTTAGCTCTTAAAAGTAGCCGCTAGGGGCGCTGTACAATCTGTCATACATAAGTCATTTTTTTAAACAGTCGCTAGCGAGCACACGTAACGTAAATTAATGGTAAGCACACAGATCCCAGGGGGACCATATCCTAAGGGATTCGCAATCAAAATAAAAATATTTATTTCCATATTCAAAAAAATAGTGATTATGTAAGGTTTAGGGGTCGGCGTTGTATGGAAAGGATCAAGGAATCTTCGAAAAGCTTCGAAAATAATCTTGATGTAACATTCAAACAATTTGATTCGATATGGTATATGCATGCGCTTATAGAGGTAATTTTGAAATACAATAAAATAACTTAATTACTCCGTAGAGTACGCAACGAAGCAAGCCGAAAAATCTCGCTCTACAATTTCAAACACCCAGTTCGAAACTAAGCAGAGTATTCAAGATTAACTCATAAAAGCTCATTCCATTTTCTACACAGCCAAGCTTTCTATTTCACGGTGCAATCAATTTTCAGCAAGATATGCCGGTTTTCAACACGTCTAAGGTTAAATTGAAATAGGCTCATTTCCAATCTGCAAGTATGAATGAGCGCATCTGTGTCAGTAGGCCGAGCGGTCAGGTGACATTGAGTGATTATACGGAAGCGACCGAGATGTGCCCACAGAATTGATTAGGAAAGTTGGTAGATTAATTAAGCCAGAGAAGGGTTTCAATCTTATCGCGATGGTTTAGTTATTGCTCGGGGCTTTGTAGAAAGAAATGAATGGCAGGACTTTATCAAACGTACCCAGGGTAAGCCTGGGCAAGCGTAGGTTGAGTGGTAGATTTAGATTAATAAAGGTAGGTTCCCGGGAAAGAAGATTGCCCGTATTTTACTAAATAACAAATGCTGTATACGCCGCTACGATAGCCTATGAAATATATCGAAAGTGAAGTCAAAATCAGTTATAATTATTGATACAATTTGATAGCGATGATGATAATGTAGTGTAGTTAGTAATTGGCTGATATTATTATTGTGAGCGATGGTATTACTTGGATTATAGGTGTTATTTTTATAAAGGTATATTGGCGTTCCATAGTTAATTCACACACTTTTAACTATGATAGAAAAAATAAATCTTCCGTACTTAACACCAGGTGCAATTGCGGTCAAATAACCGCCTTGTCATGCATTAAAAAAGAACTCTCATAGTGTCCTTAATGTAACTTTATGTCACACGTAATTAGATTATATTTATTAATGTTTTTAGGCTAATGTGTGTGTCTTGTCGGTCGCCAGACAGGTCACGCAGGTGACTGATTAACCGGAAATCACCCTAAAAAGGAAAAAAGAGAGTTGTGTGTTTCACCTACTTATTTTTCTGTCTATTAGGCAAGTTAACGTAGTTATTTACAAAATAAATGTAGGTATAAAGTTCGCTGCGTAATGAGCCGGTCTCGTGTCACGTCTCATTCCCGCCACTACAAGTCTTGTATAGCCACTAGCCAGGATCTACAGTTTGGTCGCCAAGGAAATCCAACCAGTGAAGATTGAGTAGTCCCAGGGGATAGCTGATTGACTTGGAAACCGATTTAATCAAAGGAATAATATTTTTGGTGAGCGGTAACGTTTATCCTTCGTTCATTAGTACCTACCCTAATTCATCACTAAAGGTTTCAGTAGTTTGGTACACGAAGTGTAAACCGATTTATATTTACTTTCGCTTCTACTATTATATCGGTGTAGATTCGGTAGGTGCCTAGATTTCGTGATAGTCTAATTTCCAGGAACAGATATTGCTTCGTCTTGTGTTCTCAGCAGCTCAAGAATGTTGCAAACAATAGATTAAGTTCAGTTTGAGGATAAAACGTTACAAAAAGATAGAAATAAGCGTAGGTTGATGACATGTTCTGAACAGTGGAGGACTGGATAATTTCATATTAAGTAAAGAGCACTTGTCGTTTCAATTAAAGGCCGTCCACTCGGTCCACTGCTGGACAAAGAGTCTAAGGATTTCTATAACAACCGGCCCTGTAGTGCTCACATCCAGGTGCTTCGCGTGACCTTCACTAGATCGTCGGTTCACTGCAGGGCTACTACGAAATGCTGTTACGTAGTTTCAGGTCTATCTGTCACTGTGGTTCACACTGGTATTTCGCTTTGCGTGAGAGGGATGGCAACATTCGAAACTTCGGATAACGTTTTTCGGAGTAACACCGCTGCCCACACCGCGTCTTCCAGGCCGTAGTGTCTACTCGAGAAAGAAAGTAAAGAGAAAAAAAGCACAGCATTTCCCAACTACTACATTTTAATTTTCCCCCATGACTTTGACCTTCACTGGATGGGTTTTTATTGGCGGTCAAGCTGTAGATCCTCACTACACAGGAGTTGCAGCGGTGGGAACGAGAGGTGGGAATAGTCCCATACTGGATAAAATCCCAAGGTTTTCAACGTTCCTGCACTTCTTATATCCAGGTGCTTCGCGCGACTTTTACTAGAACGTAGGTTCATAGAATGGGAGGCCTGTCTACACAGCATCTTCCGGGCCGTGTTCGTCCTCGAGAAAGAAAGAGAAAGAGCACTTAGCAACTGCCCTGCTACATTTGTAGATAAAAGCGGAAACGTCGGAGCGTTTACATGTTTGTTTACTCCACAAACTATTCTAATCCGAGCTGGACCGCGTGTTTTTAAAGTGCGTTCACCTCGTACCCCACTAACGGCTGTAGGGTTGCCATACTATTAAACTTTACTAATATGATAAACTGAAAGTTTTTGAGGATGGGTCGATGTTCTTTACTTGTCCCTGGTAAAAACTACCAGAGTGATTTTGATACCACTTTATTTTGTTATAGCTATAGGTACTTGTACATCTACATAAATACATCAGAAAAGCACGTAGGTCAGTTTGTGAGGCTATTTTAAATCAAAATGTGTGATATAAGAAGTCGGTTAAAAATGTAGGCAACATGGCAAAAAAAATCTTAACGACGACGAAACAGGAAATGAAAGTTTTTGTGTAATATTTTAAGTTAGGAATAAGTATTGAAATTCACAATTGTTATTTTGGTACGGAAAGCTTCTTCACTGAAATCTGAATAAAGTAAAAACCCAGAGTTATCAAAGCGTGTTAAGTAAGGTCTATAGTATTACAAGAAATCAGGCTTTAAATAGCTTTTATCTGAACTTTTCGTGATACTTATTTTAACAGCTTTCAACAGGGAAAACAACAGTCTTGTTTATGGACAAGGAATTGTGGCAATCTCAGTGATCACAGAAATACAAATACATTACATTCACATCATCGGGATTATTGCAAGATTGCCAATTTCTATCCGGTCTAACCTTGGACTACAGATATTATATAGGACGCCCAAAACTTGTATCAAGCAATTACACTCACAAGCCTCATACTATCGTAGTTGGATACACGATATTGTGCGAAATCTCTGCGGTATTACATCGCAACGAATTTGTAACGTTATAACATACACCCACAAAACAGAAGACAATCGCTTGTCTGTACGTCAGCATCAAATAGTTCATGACACCTAAAGTAGCCAAAAATACGCAACACGTCTTTGTTACATTATATGGAATAAGGATGTGTTGTCAACTTATTGGCCAATTTGGGTGTCATGGTCTATTTTTGACGCCGACTGTACTTCATTTTGCTTACGCACACAGACGCAAGGCTCAAGCGCACTGATTTAGACGGTTTGTGACACTTCGCGCGTGTAGTGTCCTTGAGCATTGTCTAATGTCTCTACATAGACATTATGTTACAGTACGTTGCCCGAACGCACTTTCGCCCGTATTCACTAACATTACTATGAGGTCTCACAGTGCGCGAGGCCGCACAGGGTGACACATGAACCAATCACAGAGCTCTATTCAACGCTGTGCTTTCGATTTGCTGCTTCACTTAAGCTTAAGCAAGCATCATTTGTCAATACGGGCGTGTATGTAGGTACGTAGATTGTCTTCTGCTCCAATCTATTTTGTGGTACAGCTCTGCGTGTGTTCACCTCAGATAAAACGAGATCAAATAACAACTCAACTTCTGATTACTAGCAGAACATATCTGTGGTGTTACTCCGAAAAACTTAATCCGAAGTTTCGAATGTTGCCATCCCTCTCACGCAAAGTGAGGTGCCAGTATGAGCGACAGTGACAGATAGACTCGAAACTACGTAAACAACGTTTCGTAGTAGTTCTGCTGGCCCGTACGCTACGTACTACATGCAAACTTGCGTGACTCATTATGAGTAATAATCTGTACGAAAAAGATATGTTTTTGCGACGGCAACATATAACGATGTAGTCTTACTAAATGTATCATGAATATGGAAGATTCTGAGGAAGAATTTCACGCAAAATCTTTTGGTGAAACTTAACTGTACCTATTTATTGTTTATACTAGTAGTTACAACCCACTTGTTACTAGCGTTCTTTTAAAAGAACGCTAGTTTTTACATAAATATTTTTACTAATGTGGGTAGTGTAAACAATTTTTATGTGCAACATTTGAAAGATGAGGTGTGTCTCAGTACTGTCAAAGTCTTATAAGTACACTGACGTAAATAACTATAAAGTTTTGGAGCGATTGTTTTGAGATAAATTTATCATGACTGATTTAAGGTAAGTGGTAGAAAAAGTGAATTCCGTAACAAGTGGGTTAATTTACTAAATTACAACGATGTGTCAAATAAGTCGAACTTTCTGTAACAATCTGAATAACAGGCGGGCAAAGCCGCGGGTTTAAGCTAGTTGACATTATTTGACACATCATTCAGGGCTTCATGTTGAATTTTTTTATGCATAACAAGGCAGGTATTTGACCACAAACGCACCTGATGTTAAGTGGTACGCAGTCTAGGATGGTACATTTATTTATTATCTGCCCTGTAAATGCCTATTCACTCTCGCTCTAATCTAAGTATAATAATATCTTAGTTTAGAGTTGAATAAACATCCCATGAATTAAAATACAATGAAAACTGCATCGACAATCTATAGATTCTAGAATAATTTATTTTCCACCAGACTACTTGACAGGTCGACTACGACGTTTCTTAATCTTCTCAGCGTGTCTAAGTGCTATTTGATGTTAGTTTCAAAATTTAAAAACCATTGACTCTCTCGACGTTGATTGACACTTAAGAGTTCTGCATTATGGAAACTAATATTTACAAATTATAAAAGTATTAGAAAAATTCTTCTTCTTCTTCTTCGTCGCTACACTCTTGCCAGAGTGGTCGTGGTCGTCACACCAGGTTCGGTGGCAAGTCTCACAATCCGTCGCCATTCCTCCCGCACTGCAGCCTTTCTTGTGCACTCGTGGAGTGGACCATTGAGTGCGGTTTTGATCTGGTCAGTCCAGCGCATGGGCGACCTGCCGCGTGCTCTTGTGCCCTCAACCTTCCCCTGCACGACAAGTCGTTCAACAGAAGCGACGTCTCCACGTGTTATATGGCCAAAGAAAGTGAGTATACGACTTTGGACGATGGAAGAAAGACGCTGTTTGACATCAAGCTCTTGGATTAGAAAAATAACCAGACGTAATTTATGCCGATCACACTCATTCACTTTTACATATTCATTGCTAAAATTATTATTTGTTTTGTTTTTCTAAACTCTTTAATCAGATTTCTGTTGAAAAGGGGTTACGCACTTTTGTTTGATTTGTGACGAAATGAACTTAACTTTGCGACAAACATAACAAAACCGCAACGTAAGCCTTATAGCACAGTAGATATATGAGCTAAAGCAGTACGGAAACTTAGCCCTTTCGGCGAGTTAAATACCTACACTTCAACTGAGTGTTAGGGTTGGCACTCTTAATCTTTATAAAATTAATAAGGTTCTGACTTACTTATTTATTAAAACGTTTATTTAGGTTTTTTAATTATCAAGTACCTAATGGAATAAATTAATTGACTAAGTAGTTAACAAAAAAATAAAACGTTAATTAGGTTCTATAATGATCGAATACATAATCGAATAAATTGATTAAGTACTATTAGAGGCCGGTAGAAGATATTCTATTCTCATAAATAAAATACCGGATTNATCCAACCAGTGAAGGCTGAGTAGTCCCAGAGGATAGCTGACTGACTTGGAACTCCGATTTAATCAAAGGAATAATATTTTTGGTAAGTGGTAGCGTTTATTCCTTAGTTCGAAGCCCTTCAAGTACCTGCGAATCGAGACACGACAGAAATCAATGCTACCGCGGTCTCACTCATGCGACCACTTAGTATTTGAGGGTAACCTATGCAAATTCATCACTAAAGATTTCAGCAGATTGTTACACAAAGTAAAAACAATATTAACTACATAATTTACTTTCGCTTCTACCATATTGGTTTAGATTTGGTACCTAGATTCCGTTAAAGACTTAATTTCCAGGTACTCAGAAATTGCTTCGTCTTGTGTTCTCAGCAGCTCAAGAATGTTGCCAACAAAAGATGAAGTTCAGTTTGAGGATCAAATGGTCTAAAAAGGTAAAGAAATAAGCGTAGGTTGATGCCAAGAAAATAAAGAGAGAAAAAGTACTTAGAATTTCTCAACTACTACAGTAACTACAGTGACAGTACCACAAGGTGGACTGACGACCTGATAAAGGTAGCGGGAAGGCGCTGGATGCAGGCCGCTACCAACCGTGCGATGTGGAAGTCATTGGGGGAGGCCTATGTTCAGCAGTGGACGTCCTGTGGCTGAAATGATGATGATGATGATGACAGTGACTACACAGGAGTTGCAGCGGTGGGAACGAGAGGTGGGAATAGTCCCATGCAGGATAAAAAGCCCAAGGTTTTCTACAACGAATTTCTAAACGAATCCAGGTGCTTCGCGCGACCTTCACTAGATCGTCGGTTCATAGAATGGGAGGACTGCCTACACAGCATCTTCCGGACCGTGTTCGTCCTCGAGAAAGAAAGAGAAAGAGCACTTAGCAACTGCCCTGCTACATCTATATCTATATATATAAAAGAAAGTCGTGTTAGTTACTTCGCTTATAACTCAAGAACGGCTGAACCGATTTAGCTGAAAATTGTCAGGGAGGTAGTTTAGAGCCAGGAGAAGGACATAGGATACTTTTTATCCCGTTATTTATTGCCATTAAGGCGGAACAAAGTTCGCCGGGTCAGCTAGTTGTAGATAAAAGCGGAAACGTCGGAGCGTTTACATGTTTGTTTACTCCACAAACTATTCTAATCCGAGCTGGACCGCGTGTTTTTATAGTGCGTTCACCTCGTACCCCAGTAACGGCTGTAGGGTTGCCATACTATTAAACTTTACTAATATGATAAACTGAAAGTTTTTGAGGATGGGTCGATGTTCTTTACTTGTCCCTGGTAAAAACTACCAGAGTGATTTTGATACCACTTTATTTTGTTATAGCTATAGGTACTTGTACATCTACATCAGAAAAGCACGTAGGTTAGTTTGTGAGGCTATTTTAAATCAAAATGTGTGATATAAGAAGTCGGTTAAAAATGTAGGCAACATGGAAAAAAAATCTTAACAACGACGAAACAGGAAATGATAGTTTTTGTGTATATTTTAAGTAAGGAATAAGTATTGAAATTCACAATTTGTTATTTTTGTACGAAAAGTTTCTTCAGTGAAATCTGAATAAAGTAAAAACCCAGAGTTATCAAAGCGTGTTAAATAAGGTCTATAGTATTACAAGAAATCAGGCTTTAAATAGCTCTTATCTGAACAAGGTAAAGTTTACCCATCAAAAACAATACTTGTCAAAAAAACCAAGTCTCGCAACTTAGTTGTTCTACGGTAAAAAGTTGTGAGATCCATGTAATACCAAGTCCAGGCCAGGAAATCTTTAACGTTTTACATAAATTATTGACTTGGCCATCGCACTAAATAATTTAATTTACACGTGTTTTCATGCGATGGCCAAGTCAATATATTTATGTAAAACGTTAAAGATTTCCTGGCCTGGACTTGGTATTACATGGATCTCACAACTTTTTACCGTAGAACAACTGCTTCGAAATCTTTTGTTTTTACTTGAAATCTAACTTGTCTTTATCAAAATTACAAATCTAGAGCCATTTTCAGTTTCGTTGTTAGCGAAGCGTTGAATGGCGCGCCCGGAGAGGCTTAGTTCAAACGATCATAGCAAATGTTGTGATAGGGATAGAGACATGCGATTTTTGGTTTTACAAAGGTAATACGATAGAGAATAATTCAAAGTAATAAAAACCACCTTTTATATGGGCATTTTTTGGAGAAATTTATCAAATAACAAAAAAAACACGAATTTTTAAGCAGATTTTTTTCAAAAAGTATCATTTTTTTGTTATTTGTTGGCATTTTCTGAGTATTTTATGTATTTTTTTAGTATCGTCTGTTATTTAGCATTATTACTGTTTTTATTTTATCAGGATATACCTCTTAGTTTAAAAGTTATTACGTTTTCTTTACAATAAGTACTTGAAAGAAAAAAAAAATCTATAAAAAAATTTAAAAAAATCTTAAAAAAATTTTGACCAATTTTTTGTCGATAAAAATAGGTCTAGTTTCATCTATTTTCATATGTACACTTTAACGTGACTCACACTGTATATAAAAATGAAACCCGTTTTCCGTTGTCACGACATAACATGAAAACGGCTTGACCGATTTGGCTGATTTTTTTTTGTAGTTTTCTAATACTCTGTACAAGGTTTTTAAGGAAAAAAATATAAAGAAAATCTCTACGCTAAGGCGGTACGAAGTTCGCCGGGTCAGCTAGTAATAAATAAAAATGACCAGACAATTTATGCCGATCACACTCATATTGTTCTGCTTGAATTGTAAGACCTAAATGATAATTTGGTAAAGCAATAAATTATTGAGTATTACTTTTACATATTCATTGCTAAAATTATTCTTTGTATTTTCCTAAACTCTTTAATCAGATTTCTGTTGAAAAGGGTTTTACACACTTTTGTTTGATTTGTGACAAAATATTATTCTGAACTTAACTTTGCGACAAACATAACAAAACCGCAACGTAAGCCTTATAGGTAGCTAACTTATGTAAAATTCGCTGAAAATGTTTGGGAGAACCAGTTATACTTAAGTTAACATTAATCCAAATTGTGATAGAGTTTTCATGGAACTCTATGACTGGTAAAATAGCAAAATGTCGCGTTGAGACCCGTGTTCCTCTATTTTCAACCGACTTCAAAAAAAGGAGGAGGTTCTCAATTCGACCCGTATGTTTTTTTTTTAGTGAGTCAGTGAGTGACAAAATTAAGTAACTTTGACCCGTTATAATTCTTAAACTACTGGTTCAAATTGAATGAAATTTTAAATATACCGTGTCTTTACAATGCCTGCATAGCTAATGAAAATTCAGCCTTCTAGTTTTATCCACAACGAAGTTACAGGCGGTCGAAAATGGCCTGAATTGCTTCGAGAAAAGGATGGTACGGCCGTGCCGCTTTTTTGCTCGACTTGGTGGGGGCACTGCCGTGCCCCCAGATTTTCGTGATAGTTTTTTTTAACAGCTTTCAACAGGGAAAACAACAGTCTTGTTTATGGACAAGGAATTGTGGCAATCTCAGTGACCACAGAAATACAAATACTTACACAATACATTCACATCGTAGGGATTATTGCAAGATTGCCAATTTCTATCCGGTCTAACCTTGGACTACAGATATTATATAGGACGCCCAAAACTTGTATCAACCAATTACACTCACAAGCCTCATACTATCGTAGGATACACGATATTGTGCGAAATCTCTGCGGTATTACATCGCAACGAATTATTGTATCGTTATAACATACAGCCACAAAACAGTAACAGAAGACAATCGCGGTCGCATGTATGTAGAGTCGGCGTCAAATAGTCCGTGACACTTAGGTTGAGTTGTACCATCTTACTTTAACTTTAACAAATGTCAAAAATCTGTTAAACTCCATACAAAAAACACCGGTTGTTGTTATACTTACAGTTAAAATATGGTGGTGCAACTCAGCCTTAAAGTAGCCAAAAAGTTCGCAGCACGTTATTGTTACAATTGGAATAAGGATGTGTTGTCAACTTATTGACCACTTTTGATGTCATGATCTATTTGACGCTGACTGTACTTCATTTTGCTTACGCACACAGACGCATGGCTCAAGCGCACTGGTTTAGACTGGTTTGCGACACTTCGCGCGTGTAGTGTGAGCGTTCCTATGTACGATGCCCGAGCGCACTTTCGCCCGTACTTACAAACATTACTATGAGGTCTCACTGTGCGCGTCCCTGTGCGGGTGACACACGAACCAGCCACAGAGCTCTATTAAACGCTGTGCGTTCTATTTACTGCTTCACTTAAGCAAGCATCGATTGTGAATACGGGCGTGTACGTAGATCGTCTTCTGCTCCTATCTATTTTGTGATACAGCCCTGCGTGTGTTCACCTCAGATAAAACGAGATCAAATAACAACTCAACTTCTGATTACTAGCAGAACATATCTGCGGTGTTACTTCGAAAAACGTTATCCGAAATTTCGAATGTTGCCATCTCTCTCACGCAAAGTGAGATGCCAGTATGAGCGACGGTGACAGATAGACTCGAAACTAAGTAAACAGGGTTTCGTGGTAGCCCTGCAGGCCCGTACGCTACGTACTACATGCAAACTTGCGTGAGTTACGTTGCGTGACTCATTATGAGTAATAATCTGTACGAAAAAGATGTTTTTGCGACGGTAACATTATAACGATGTAGTCTTACTAAATGTATCATGAATATGGAAGATTCTGAGGAAGAATTTCACGCAAAATCTTTTGGTACATAATAATACGTGGGCTGTTAATTTACTAAATTACAACGATAAGTGTCAAGTAAGTCGAACTTTCTGTAACAATCTGAATTTCAGGCAGGCAAAACCGCGGGCTAAAGGTAGTTGATCATTTGACGCATCATTCAGGGACGAATGCTGATATAGGCTACAAGCCCAAGTTTAGAGTTAATGTTTTAAATATCCTATCATCATCATCGTCATCATAATCATTTCAGGCATAGGACGTCCACTGCTGAACACAGGCCTCAAACTTAACAAACATCATATAACAAATGAAATTACTGCATCAACAATCTATAGATCAGGGGTGGCCAACTTGATTACATAAGATCTACTGTTTAATAACGAAACCCTGGGCGATCTACCACTTACATACTTCTTGAAAACTTATATAAAACAGCATAGTTTAGTACACAATCATGTAGTATTTTTTGCCTGGCCACGATCGACTGGACTAATAGTCGCGATCTGCCCCCCCTGCTGTACCCCTGATTCTAGAATAATTTATTTTCCACCAGACTACTTGACAGGTCGACTGCGTCGTTTCTTAATCTTCTCGGCGTGTCTAAGTGCTATTTGATGTTAGTTTCAAAATTTAAAAACCATTGACTCTCTCGACGTCGATTGAGAGCTCTGCAATAATAAAACTAATATAATTTACAAGCTTTATCTATATACAGTGTGAGTCACGTTAAAGTGTACATATGAAAATAGATGAAACTAGACCTATTTTTATCGACAAAAAAGAGGTCAAAAAAATTTTGAATTTTTTTTTTAATTTTTTATAGATTTTTTTTCTTCCAATTACGTATTGTCAAGAAAACGTAATAACTTTTAAACTAAGCGGTATATCCTGATAAAATAAAAACAGTAATTATGCTAAATAACAGGCAATACTAAAAAAATACATAAAATACACAAAAAAAGCCAACAAATAATAAAAAATGATACTTTTTGAAAAAAATCTGCTTAAAAATTCGTGTTTTTTTGGTTATTTGATAAATTTCTTCAAAAAATGCCCCTATGTGGTGGTTTTTATTGTTTTGTATTATTCTCTATCGTATTACCTTTGTAAAACCAAAAATTGCATGTCTCTATCCCTATCACAACATTTGCTATGATAGTTTGAATAAAGGCCTACCACAACATTATTCTCCTCTACAGGTAGGGACAATTTTAATATTAACTAAAATGCTTATTTTACTTCGAAATCTTTTGTTTTTACTTGAAATCTAACTTGTCTTTATCAAAATTACAAATCTAGATCCATTTTCAGTTTCGTTGTTAGCGAAGCGTTGAATGGCGCGCCCGGAGAGGCTTAGTTCAAACGATCATAGCAAATGTTGTGATAGGGATAGAGACATGCGATTTTTGGTTTTACAAAGGTAATACGATAGAGAATAATTCAAAGTAATAAAAACCACCTTTTATAGGGGCATTTTTTGGAGAAATTTATNAGCGGCGGCGGCGCGGCAGCGGCAGGATCTTATGCGTGAAATCAAATCTCGAAAACAGCGGCGCGGCAGCGGCGCCGGAGCGGGCAACGAGCGGGCAGCGGCGAGGGAGCGGGTAACGAGCGGGCAGCGCACTCCTTCTTTTGCCCACAATAAATCGAGCGTTAGGAATAAATTTGAATCGAAATAAAATTTTCGCCGTTGTTCAGACATTTCGTTTGCGAATAAAAACAACTATCTCGACAACACAACCCCGAACACAACACTTCGCCGCTAAAGCGCCGCGCGAGCTGCCCGCTTGTTTCGAGAACGGGTCTGCGTTGCCCGCCCCGCTCCCGCGCCGCCGCCGCCGCCGCCCCGCTGCCCGCTAAGTTCGAGGCTGAGGCCTAGAACCTTATTAAAATAGTGTTGAATTTAGTTTTTACGGCAGCTTATGTTTTTGTCCCGATTTTTAAGATACTACTGATGTAGCAGACTGATTGTCTTTTTTTGTACGTTTTATGCAGAGATCGTATTATTCCTCAATTCTTCTGTTTTTTTTGTAGTAGTAGGCGCTGGACATGTTATATTATTCAATCTAATACAGATTGAGAACGAATACGAGCTCTGCTATTACATATTTATATTTTCTAGATAAGGATCGTTAGTTCTGTCGGAAACGGGCCATACATCATGCGTGAGGGTGGGTGTGCCTGTCTCTACTGATGGGTTTCTTCAAATCCTACCAACTTCCCTTTGATATCGCTGCCAAATGGTTTAGCAAAAACACCGTGAGGAATCTACACTCTGATCGGTTTTTAGGTATTGTGTGCCATAATGTAATTACCTAATGAGCAATGTTGATATTTGATCAATCTAAAGTCATAAGCAATTTCTAATAAGATCCCTTGGTAAATACCTGTTATTCGTAAAGTTGAACACCATAATTTGGTACTTACCTGAAAAAAGAAGAAACAAATTAGATATTAATCATACAAGAACAATACAAAGAGATATGCACATGACATGAAGCACACAAATGTATTTTTCGAGTATCGAACGCACAACTCTGAGGCTAAGAACCGCGGCGGTTGCGGGCCCGCAGCTTCTGTAGAATGCAGATACTTATGTAAAAACTAATGCACAACTCACGACGCGGGTTTCGCCCGCAGCGGGCGCGATAGATTCGCGCGGGCCGCGGTTACCGCAGCCTCGGCGGTTTTCGGCCGCGCGAAAACCGCCTGATCGGCGGGCGACCATTTTGTACCAGTGTCATAGCGCGCGGGAAAATAACCAGTCCCGTGAGTTTTGAAATAAAACCGCGTTTTGAGTTCCCCATAAAACTAAGTGAGAGTGAGTGTGTCAAATAGTTGTGTTTTCAGTGTGTGCGTAGATACCTAAATCCGAATAAACCTTCCTTTTCGTAACCTTTTCCCAAGTTGACTGATTACTAGCGCGGCTTAATGGACGACATCGCATCGCCGTCACGGCGCATCACCTACGACCCTACTCAGCAACGTACTGACTAATGAGTTGAGTCAACAGCTCAATACTACGTGAAACTATTCACGAAACGCAACTTGTGAGTTCGTCTGGAAATTACTTCTTGCGACCTTTATTAAGAAAGGTTTTATCTATAAAAGCGAAAGGTCACTGACTGACTCACTCATCACAAAATCTCAGAAACTACAAGTGCTGCAAAATTCAACCTCTAACGGGGTAAAACGGGATCTACGCGTACGAAGTCGCGGGCGGCCGCTTAGTAAATTATAATACAACAAATTATCATCCCGTACTTTTTTTCTTATTTGGCTTTAATCCACCCGCCCATGGGCGGGCTCGGCATGTGAGTGAAGAAGTTTTGAGCTCGGCAATTAATGGGTTAATTAAAGGCTGTAACGCATGGCATGCATTTTGGACAGTATTAGAATAAGTACAGAAATAACAAACAAAAAAAATACAGCAAAGATTCTTGGAACTGGCGAGTTCGTCTTGAAATTACTTCTTGCGACCTTTACAAAGAAAGGTATGCTTACAAATGAGTATTTAAAAAGAAGTTGGAATATTTACCAAGAAATAAGAGAACTTACACAGCGATTATAGCACGGAGCAAGCCCGGCTAATCTACGTTTATTACCGACGTTGGTGTTTTTAATATTTACTCGAAAAAACACGCCGAGGTTCTCTTATAAGTTAGACATAATGTTTAATTGTTGTTTGGAATGTTACAACACAACATATTAGATGGTTAATATTTTTTTTAATTAGAAGCGACCTTCACCCATACAGATTCATTAACTTATAATTATTTTCATGTTATTCAAATTCAAACGTATCGCACGGGTAGATCTAGCGCTATAATCGGCGTAGACTGTAGGTATGTGTAGAATGTGCCGAAAAAACGATACTATTATAACTTGAGTCATATAAGACGCCTATAAATTATAAAGACCAGAGTAATTACGACATTATAAAAATAAATAATATCCATTCCGCAGCCAAGCTCTGAGCATGGCTTTCCAAGGGGTAACCTCTATCACACTTAAATCATCTAAATATTAAAAGAATAACCGCACACTTTTCTCATTCAGTCCTTTGTAACACACCAATATTATTGTTGCTAAATCCACACAATTGCGTACCAAATATTAATATAAATGTCTCAGGGTGGGCCTCACGGACCACAATGGCGTAATAACGAGCACTGTGGCGGTATGAAAGGGTACCAAACAATGCGAGACCATTCAGGCTGGACGAATACCTACTATGGGGAATGATATCTGAATCGAAAATCATTCTTTTGGGCCAGCTAAGACTGTAGAATGATATTGGTTTTGTGAAATCGCCCTACGATTTATTACTTAACTGATGCAAAAGAAGAAGAATATGGCAAAAATAAAATACTTAGGTTCTAAAAGAAATAAGAAATAGATTGAACGAAACATCACGATCCAGAAAAAATATGGATGATGATAGACACAATTTTAAGTAGACTTTTGTATGATCGATTATTATCGTTTCTTCAGCATAGATATCAGCCTGCCAAAAACAATTCCATGCATAACAAATTGCAAATAAATAAGATATCAGAAAATGTTCAACAATGAAAACAGTTTTTCTAAGTCAAAGACCTTACAGTCTTCAGTCAGTAAGAAAACTAGTTGAGCAAACTTCCTGATAAAACACAATTGCGTACCAAACTTTAATGGACGCGTACAAAAGTCTCGGACACCACAATGGGATAATGACGGTCGAATGTGGCGTATCAATGGGTGTTCAAACAATGGGAACCGCTCAGGGGCTCGGGCCGAGTAGACATGGTACAGTCAGGAGGAAAACATTTGACAATCGAACGAAACGAATGGATTTTTAAAGATAGCCATTAATAACATCTGACAATCGAAAATCGACTTGGTTGAGGTAATTAAAAAAATATTGCGCATTTTTTTGCAAATGTGATTTGATATCTGTGGATTATATGCAATGAAACCTTATAGCAGAGCATCCCGTGACATAACACTTTTATCAAAAAGTTTTTTATAAAATTAAGAGAACAGGTACCAAGAAATTGTTGAATAAACATTTAAATTTTTTATAAATGTCAGAAAATTCTCTTCCATTCGGTTTTCATTTTCATTGTCGTTACTTTTTTTTCAGAAATCTAGAGATGCCGTTTAGTTTTTTATCACAGTCGCCTAAGATAAAATCTGTCTTTGCCTGTAAAAATTGCCCTGAAACTATACTGGCCGTGACTGTACTCCAATAGCCTAATATTATAGCACATAATAGCACTGGTTGGAGCAGTTCATCAAAGTAATACGGGCGGTCACGCAATCTGCGCGCTGACGGATGGCCGCGCGCCGCAAATCGCTCGTAAATACTATTTTATTGGCCTAGCCTAGTGTACCGACTGCAGAAACACTGAAAAATATTATAATTAATTATTTTTTTATCCACAACGAGGAAGCTCTTGACCTGTATCTCACCTGATGGTAAGTGACGATCAGGCCGAAGGTAGAAGCGAGCTTCACCTGGAATCCTCAACCACGGAGGAACTGGCTATCTTACCTCTAACTGCCGGAACACAACAATGCAATGCAAACAACAATGCAAACTACGAAACAATTTTACAATCTCTAATTTGAGGGATATACGTAAGGGTTTGTCGATAAAATAATGGTTTTATGTAATTAAGTACATACATTGAGTACAATGTAAAATTAAAATTGCGACCACGGGCTGGAAGACGTAGCGTGGGCAGGCCTCCTACTAGGTGGACCGACGATCTGGTAAAGGTCGCGGGAAGAGCCTGGATGCGGGCAGCGCAGGACCGTTCATTGTGGAAAGCCTTTGTCCAGCAGTGGACGTCATTTGGCTGAGACGAAGAAAATGAAAATTAAGTCGGAAATAAGCTTACCTCTACTCAACTGTTTAATAAAATGGAAAAAAGCGCTTAAATTGATCACACTATAAGAAAGTTTTTCTGCTGACGTTACCCGTACAGCTGAATGGTGTTGCTTTATGGAGAGCTTTACGCGCTAACGCCGCGGCGCTACTTTTGTTTAAACTACAAAGTTTCTTGTATACGAGTATTACAACTTTGCTATCAAAACTTGTCTACGTTAATATCTTTACAATGTTTTATTTAGTACATTAGTGCAATAATTTAGCTGTATAGGTGGTACTACAGGTAGTGTGCAGTAACTTTAACAATGTAGAAAATAGAGAGATGTATCGGTTCGTGTTTTATACATAACAATATTAAAATGTAATAGGTACCTAATGGGTATTGATCAGATTTTGCACTTTATTAGTTAGACAATTACACTCATTGCAACTAAGGGTGGATTCGACCAAACAAGAGTAAACATTAGTCTCAGAATAAATCGTCAGTTTCGACATTTTGACATATTTCCAACACTGAAACTGTCAATGTGCCAGTTATACCAAGAGTTATTCTCGGATAAAAGTTTGGTTGAATCGGGCCTAAGTAAATGAAATTCAAGTGTTATTTTTTATGCCTCATCGTCAGTACCTTAAATGTTCAATGAAAAATAACACCTTTGTTTATTTTCAGTTGTATAAAACGGTATTCAGGTTTGTGGGTTGGGAGTAAATGTACCCTTCCTTTCCGCACTGCTCACTTTAGATAGAGTAAACTATTTTACCTACATCGCCCACCCATCGAGAAAGACTATTTTTAGATGACTAAGAATAGCCGAAGAATACAGAATTAGCTTTGATTTACCCAATTACAAAGGCGTTCAACTCTTATTTTTTATAAAATTATCACTTCACGGGATTTATTGCAACAATATCTATTTTAACGGTAAATAATATTTACCCTCCCGACGTTTCGGCTCGGTTGCACGAGTCATGGTCTTATTTTTTGTCACTGATATTTTTTTACCGTTTTACACTCTATTTTTAGGACCTTTAAAATCAAAGTTAAACAAAGTCCAAACAAGTTTGTTTAACGAAACCGCCCTTTTTGCGTCCGTTTCGCGATCCTCGCTCATAGTATAATTGGATTCCTCTGTGAAGAATTCTTTCATTACTTTAACAAAGTTTGCTTGTGACGTTGATATGTAGGGGACGGGACAGCTGTTAGCTACCTGTCATTGTGGTGACGTTTCTGTTTTAGTCATTAAAATTATAATGGGTTTAGTATAGTAACGTATGTTTACTATGAATATTTATAGTTCTAGTTACAAAACGTTGTCGTAGTAGTGTGTGTAACATAAAGTTACGTGGAGTTCACACTAGGGTAAGTCAGGACATAATGTTTAAGTAGGTACGGTAGTTTTACTTTTTTCTGGGTTCGTTCGTTTCAGCCAAATAACTTTCAAGTCTTTCCATTTCCAATGATTGTCTGGTATCAGTAATATGTTTTTACTATAATTTCGTTATCAAGTTATAGGAAAATCCAAGATATAATCAAATCAAAAGAAAATCCAAGGGATCTGAAACGTTCAGAAGGCCGGCCGGCCCGATTTTCCATTACACCTTTAAGAAGCGTGAGTTATTGATTCACATTCACTCGGCACATTCTTATAAGGAGATGCCTCTATTCATCAGTAGACATTTAGAGCCCGAAATGATGACGAAAATTCGTTATCCCGTCCCAATTTCTTTATGAAGAGTAACGTGTAACATGATCATGCAAAATATCAACCCGGGGCGTGAACGAGCGCTGTCCGTTATTGACAACAATTGAGTTTTAAACAATTGTGAACAAATGCACACTTCATTTTTTTTATCAAAAATTGAGTTTATATGTAAAATAGTGGCTAGTTGTACCTTATGTATTCCTTTTCTTTCTGTTCTGTTCTTTGGTGTGCAATAAAGTGTATTTATTACTATTATTTTTTACTTAGATTATATCTTTCTCCATCTTAAAGATGAGTGTACTCCTATGATGCGGGCCTCAGCCAAGCATCATAGGGCGCAGTGCTGTGGAACCGGAGGATAAAAATTTACGTGTGATGCGGCAGGTGTTCAGTGGCGAGGCTTTTTGTAGGGTGTAGAGCAAATTACTTGGGACATCTAAAATTTCAAGGCTTTGTTTCAGTAATTTCGGTATTACTCCAGTAGAAGACAATTATTATTATTATAGTTCAGGAATCGAGTTATTTTTTACTTCATCAACAAATAGACATTTTAAATTATTTTCATTTTGTACGTTTGGTTAAATGTTTATTAATGTAGATGCAGGTTTCAGACCTTACTGATGGAGAGATACTTCCAAATATAAATTACTCGAATTATGTTTGAATAACGTAATTGTTTTTTTATGTTTGTTATATACTAAGTTACTGAATGGAAAATGAATTCTGCTTCTCTTTATACTTTCTTGTAACGCAACAAGCAGACTCAAAGTAAATATGTCAAGACAAACTTTTTGCAAGAAAAGCTTTGCACGCTGTTTTAAAAAAACAAACAATTGTTTCTCGGTAGTTAATTCTTTATAAAGAAAATTAACTTTTGTATTAAGAATCTATAGAGGTAAGAGACGTCAATAAACGTAAGCATACACTTATTTATGTAGGTATCGTATTTCGTTTCAGCCAAATGACGTCCACTGCTGGACAAAGGCCTCCCCCAAGGTTTTCCACAATGAACGGTCCTGCGCTGCCCGGTATCGTATACGCTTGTTAAATAATTATCATCAACATTTCAGCCACACTTGTTAAATAATTATCATCAATATTTCAGACTGTTGAACATAGGCGGTTAGTAGCGGCCAGCATCCAGCGCCCTCCTGCTACTTTTATGAGGTTGTCGGTCCACCTTGATATATTATGCTCTTCAAATATGAGTAGCAAAATAAATGAAATAAGTACACTAAAACAAAACTCCTGCAGATAACTAATTAAAGTACGTATAGCCATGATACGTCTCAAACAATCACATCAAACTTTTCCCATTGGCAAACGAACCGGCAATTTCATAACCGAACAATCGGTCTAATTAAAAATGCCAAAAGTTTGACAACCCGACGCCCAGCAGTGGGCGTCAGTCCTCCGAATGATGTCAGCGGGGCGAGCTCTTGTAAAAGTTTAAACTTTGCAGACGGACGAAGTTGGAAACACGGTTGGAATTTTGGACACGCATTTTAAGTTGTTTCAAAGTACATTGAACAAAAAGTTATGTTTGTGTTTCTTTGAAAGAAACTTGGCTGCTAGAACTGTAGAATATAAGCTACATGATCCAAACAAAACGTTTTATAATAAAAAATATGTAGAGTTCTTTAGAGTTAAATATTATTTGTTTATTATTATTATTATAGAGTATCTTGAAATAAAACAAGATAATAATGTCTGGTGGTTGATCTGCCACGATATTTTTTGTAAAAATAGTAAATATTTAATACCCGTAACGTGCAAAAATAAAATTACACCACGACTGATTCTGATGGTAGGTTTATTCTTCACGAGCCTGGTCAAGCTTTCAATCTTTAACCATTTTAACTATAAATAAGCTTTGAAAATATAAAGACCACCCACAAGGTGGACCGACGACTTCATAAAGTAGCAGGAAGGCACTGGATGCAGGCCGCTACTAACCGATCATTATAGAAATGATTGGGGGAGGCAGGTTCGGCAGTGACGTCCTATGGCTGATATGATGATGATGATGAAATAGAGGTATAAAGACATTTTCTAATTGATTGCTCGAGCGAGCATCAACCCTGTGTTTTCAACACAAAAATTCATCAATTTAGTAACAATGCAGTGTAGCCGGCCGTCTATACCGCGAAAGTTTTGTGATGGAACGACTAAAAGAACCGCATCTCTGTCAGTTCTGAATAAGAATATAACATTTAAGTAGTGGTATTTTCAACAAAATGGCTTTATTAAAGTGTATTACAGGCTCTTGATGGAATTTTCTATCCACGTTCTGGTTAGGAATTAGTGAAAAGTGTTATACTTTGGACCAGAATTGCTTAAGATTTGCGAATCGTATATCACGAATTTACTTATGTTCGTTGTTGTTTATGTCCTTCCAAAATTATTTTGTAAGAGCTCAATACATAAATGAATCTTCAACGTCAATAACATTAATACCAAAAGAATTGTGTTGTGTACAACATTATCCTTATATAGCTAGGTGTTTCAATTTAATCAGGACGTCCCAGTTCTGAGGGTTGAGACGCGATACCTTCCTATAGTAGACACAGAGTAAAGCTACTCCGCTGCCACGAAATTCCGATCGACCGGCAGATCAAGCGCCGCTAGTGGAACTGGATCGGCCACACTCTCAGAAGGGATCCTGATCACCAAGCAGGCTCTGGATTGGAACCCCCAAAGAAAACGCAAACGTGGTCGCCCCGGTTGAAGTCAAAGTTGGCGGCGCACTGTGGCAGACGAGGCGAAGAAAATTGGCAAGACTTGGAGCGAGATCAAACGCGAAGCTCAAGACCGGACGCGACGGAGGACTATTGTGGACGCCCTCTACCTACCCCATCTAGGGTAGGTAGAGGGACATAGGACCTTAAGTCAAGTAAGTCAAAGTTACTCCGTGCTACGACAAATGTACAGTAACGGCAGCATATCAAAGCACTTATTGCGACTACGAAAGATGCCACAGTGTTTAGCTGGATATGCTGTCCTCTGTACTTTACCTAAACTTAAAATTCGTCGATCAAAGAAGTCGAAACGGCAAGAAAAGGTATCAAGTTTTTCTATCTACAAAGAAGTTCAAAGCAGCCTGCTCACGGACTCGTTATTGCCATTAATCGCAAACCAGTCTAAACCAGTGCGAACGAAAATGCCGCCGTCTGTGTGCGTATGCAAAATGAAGTATCATCAAATCATGGTTCTATTCCCACTTCCATTAGTGGAAGATTTTAGTGGGTATACACCAAGATTGGTGCTACTGTTTCCAATTACTTTATGAAAGGGTATACCGATACTTCGCCGCCTCAATATAAGGCGGCTGGCTATAATATCGTGGTTGAGCCATTACGGCGATTGATACAATGAGAGGCTAGCAATGTTGGAGGAACAAATTGAGGTACTGTTGCAATCTGGGTCATGGTGGTTAAGGCCACTAACCCTTATTGTACAGCAAATTCACTATTTAGAGTTTAAGGTTCAAAATGTGGTAGCATCTTTAATGTTATTATCTTAATAATGTCTCTTAAATCCAGTAAATCATCTACTTATACGTTTTGCGAAGTGTAGAAGTAGGTACTGCTGACGCTGGAGTAGCACTATTAAATTATTTGATGCTTGGGAGAGTAAAAAGACGCTGTTGGTTAGTACCTAAATTATTTACTCCTACAGATAAGAGTGGGTAAATTACCATAAATAAAAGCAAATATTCTTTAGTCTAAAAAGGCAAAATTAATTCCATTTCAGTAAAAGTTCAATTAGTAGGCATTACAGTGAAGTATTGAATTCTGATATCTTAATTTTCTAAGTTAAATTTCAAACTGCTTTGGAATCTATTGAATTTGACACGGGCACAATTAGACGAGAACGCGACCGTTAGGTTCAATTAAATATAACTAGATATAAAGTAAAGTATAAACTGGAAAATGCAAAACAAAAAGGTCTAGCCAGCAAACATAATAATAATCTGCTTCGATCGTATTTCATCCGAATGACATAAAAACATTGCACCCTCCGAACTAGAATTTGCGCAGTGAGCAATAAAACGGCTCTCGACGTGTACCTCTAAAAGCCAACCGATATTGCCTCTTAATTCAAAGGCCGTTGCCCCTCAAGTATCACAAACCGAAATGCTGATTCCACTGAAGATCTATAGTATCGTTGCCCTTCTCTTAATACAGATATATTGCTGCTACATATGGATGAACATTCATTATAGACTAAAAAGTCTAACTAAAGAACATCAATCTTAGGATATATCTTGTAGAGTATGAGTCTTGTAAAGCAGTCCTATCAATTGTCTGTACCCTGGCTAAGCTCTCTGCAATTTATTATTCCAGCTGAACTAACAGGTCTTGGGAATAAATCCAACTCCAGCGCATTAATACGCATATTGAGGCGAATGACTGCAATCTATCCACACGTATTTATGACTGACTGACCTGGCGAACTTTGTACCACAAATATATTAATCAGAAATATAATAGGATTCTAATGCTGTAAGAATTTTTCAAATCGTTCCTGTAGTTTTGGTGTCTTTTTAATACAAACAAATAAACAATACTCATAAAATCTTTCCTCTTAGTAAGAAATCATGCCTACATAAATCGCAGTAATCTAGAGGTACTCTTATACTACTCGGGAACTAGGGACGTATTTGAAAAAATATTTTGGTGTTGGATAGCTCATTTATCGAAGAAGGCATACCATTACCCTACGACCTACCTAGAAACAGAGCATCAATGAAAAAATTTGCGAAAACGCGTACGAAGTCGCGGGCACATCTAGTGCTGTAAAAAACACATAGCGTAGTCCATGCTAGTGAGCAGCATTTTTTGATGCGAAGTAACAAGATGGCAAGAGAATCTGATGGCAATATGAGCACAATTATTATTAAGGTACTAAAGAACATTGTAAACAATCAACATAAATAATAATAAACTTAAACTTTCGTAGCGTCTCCAGCATTAGGGCTCAAGATGTTGCTTATCAGATAGCCCAAGGCTAGAAATGAATTGCCTTGAGATGAAACGGCCATTTACTGGGACTCGAGTCAAATACAGTTGAAGATTGAATGCTGGGACGTGTCTTGGGGCAACCAACTTGAGCTTTAAATTGACAATCGGGAATTTGATCGCAGAAACTAAGCGAGGTTCTACTTTTTGGAAATACACAATAGCCATCAGTAGTAGATATGTTTTTGCAAATAGGAGACTTGTAGCTTTTTTGCATTAAGAAAAAGGCAATAAATCTGTTCTTAGTAAGCACCTACGTACTAAAAGGAACTCCTAACACTTGCAGTTTCTGAGATTTCGTGATGAGTGAGTAAGTCAGTCAGTCAATCAGTGACGTTTCGCTTTTGTAAATATAGATAACCGTCCGTCTCAAAACGTCTTATTTGAAAGAGCCTATAGACTGATCAGTTGAACAACGTACTCGTACATCCAAAAAACTGTCAGTGTACAATGAATTTCATCGTAAGATGTCACATACACGGTCAGTGTTTGGTTAAGAGAAAGAGGGTTCAAACGAAAAATATTTTGAAAATGTCGACAAAAGAGCGTTCCTGTTTTTGTTGTTACCTTGCCAATGCATACATTTACCGAAATGGGTCGCAAACTACTTGCGAATTCAGCAAAATATTTACAACTCGCTGTCACAACTGTCCCCGTTGCAGCGAGTAATACATTTCGTCTACTATTTACTTTAGAACTAACGTCGTTACCGTACCAGTATTAATCACTTGCGCTGAAATATACTAGAAGTTCTTTGAAGTAGCATAATATATTAATAATCACATTAAGGCTGGGTTGCACCATCTTACTTTAACCTTGACAAACGTCAAAGATCTGTCAAACTCCATACAAAAAAACACCGGTTATCTTTATAGTTACGGTCAAAGTTAGGTGGCGCAGCTCAGCCTTGGTAATAAATACTTTATTATAAGAACAAAACATAAGTGTTGCCTTTAAGCAGGCCTTTATACCTCGGGGGAGTCGACATTATACTTCGACCTGCTCCTATTTTCTGATTAAATTCGTTGCGGGTTCCAAGACAGCCAGGAATCCCTCGGGACTACTCAACCTGCTGGTTGAGTTTTCTTGGCAACCTAACTAAATATTCTGGCTATCAGTATTTCCATTCGTGGGAGAGAGAGGTAGCAGCAATTCCGTTTTTAATTGTCATAATAATATTTTATTTTCAGGGTTCCGTAGTCCTGACAAGGAACCCTTATAGTTTCGATATGTCTGTCTGTCTGTCCGAGGTTTTGCTTGAAAACTATTGGCACTAGAGAGCTGTAATTTTGCGGAGGTATGTATATTAATCACGCCGACAAAACGGTAAAATAAACCTCCCCCCCCCCCCTCTCAAAACTAAAATGTTGGCTTTAAAAATCTGGAAAAAATCTTAATAATACTGCTTTTCATGAACTTTCAAGGAAAACTATAGCGGTTAAAATACAACATTTAGTTTAAGAGTACTAGTCATTTAATACATGTATTATAAAATTTCTTAACTAGTGAAAATGCATTTGAAGAAAATATTAAAACTGACTGCTTGCTTCTGAAATATTGTGTTAACGACGGACAACTAAGGAACAATACACTGCGCGTGGCACGACACGCACTTGGCGATTTTTAATTTTCCACACCTAAACAAATAGCCACTATCATAGCAGACTTATCAACTCGGAAAGGGATGAACACCGTATCGCCTTTGACGAGCTGTCATCGCCTTTCGCGCGCTGTCAACCGCTAGGTGAGGCGTTTACGTTACGGTGCGGATAAGTGTGCGTTGCAGCATGGAGGTTCATACAAAGAATACTAACCGCCTCGAGTTGATACGGTTACGATCCCTTTCCAGGTTGATAATTGTGCTACGTCCTTTAATCCCTAACTATAAACAGAGTAAATGCAAATGAGTAGGTCATCTTCATAGAAACGCACGGGTGCGGTTTGTATGTGAGCGCGAATTTTGTCAGTGTGTACGTGCGCGCCGCATACGTATATTGGCGCGCTCACATACAAACCGCGCTCGGTGCTTTTCTATGAAGATGACCTACTCATTTATATTTACTCTGCTATAAATATCTATAGCCCAGCCCCTTAAACCGTGCAAATTGCATGTAAACACCCACATCCGGTACCCGCGTCGCCTGTTGCAATTCATTTCCGGTGCCTGTCAACAAAACGCCCCCAACTAATTGGTGGCAATTTACATGATTGGTGGCAATTTACATGATTGCTTTCATCAATTTCCGATGCGCAGCCATCGTGTTATGTCGGGCCTGTAATTTGTATTAACCTGGTTTCTGTTGCGAGGTTGAGTAGGCTTTACAGGGTGGAATTTTGTAATGCCACCTGAAGGGAAAGTACTCGTAGAAATATACATAGAAAATTTTACTCAAAGAAAACATAATTTTATTTTGAAAATTATAAATAACTTGAAAAAATCGAACTGCCTAAGGCGGGAATTGAACCCACGACGTTCCACTTGCTGGGCGACTGCTCTTTCAACTGAGCTACTTAGACAATGGATGAACCCGTCGAAATTTTTCAAGTGTAATACGCTGTTACGGCCAGCGTTTGTTTCATCAATGTTGGGTATACCTGCCCTTAAATACCCTTAGGCAGTTCGTTTTTTCAAGTTATTTATAATTTTCAAATTAGTTTGAGATGCGACGCTAAAAATTAAATAATTATGTTTTTTTTTATTTATTGTCCCGAAGCAGTGGGAGGGTTAATTCTGGCAAGTGTAAAAGTGCTTTTTAAAAGCCTACTTAATTGCAAAAATAAAATGAGTTTTTACGAGTTCAAAAAAACCGCATTCAAAGATTTCCGAAATAAATTGAATATTAACGAGATTTTTTCCTTCAGGTGGCATTACAGAATTCCACCCTGTAGACTGGGGCATTATAATGTTAATGATGTTATCTATGATGCCCTGCAATGATTTGAATGTTATGAATATTTGACCGACTTCATGTAGGACCAAACATGCGTTAATACCGTATCATAAAAAGATGAACACGGACCGATGGTAAGTATTCTGGCCTTTTAAACTTTTAACCTTACGTGACCATTTTCATTTTATTCGGTCAATCCTAGATCCTGAGTAAGTATCGTATTGTGGAAGAACGGCAAATATTGATCCAGGAGAATTATTTTTAAGGCATTAAGGGTTTGATTCGGCCAAATAAGAGTATTAATCTCAGAATAAATCGTCAGTCTTTCGACATTTTGACATATTTCCCATACTGAAACTGTCTATGAGCCAGTTATACCAGGAGTTATTTTCGGATAAAAGTTTGGTCGAATCGGGCCTAAATCACTTAAAATTAAAACTACAGTCCATTACATTAAAAATGCAAAGCGTTAGAAATCCAATTTTCCACTTCATCATGCTATAAGAGGCTTAATTCTAATCGCTCTTTCTCTTACCCTTTACTTTATTGAGTGGTTCGTCTCCCGATGAAGTGTACTTCACCTTTTCCATCTTATCGAGCCAGCTTTTACGGCACAAAAGAATTTATAATAGTCTATACTAATATTATAAAGGACAGTGCCAATCCATGTATGGAAGTTGGACCAAGTGCTGCCCAGAATGAAACTATAGTGCATTTTGTTCCTCAGGCCAATACTAATTTGTAAACCGGAGCACACTGAAATCTATCCCTGGAGTTAAGAGAAAAAAAGAGTTTGGAATTATTTACATACAAAATATCATCGATGTATACTTGCTACGCATAAGATTTCGCGATTTTGGCATTAAATAACACTCGTTATGTTGAACTTAACCTTACTACATCCGTACACCTTACTTTAGTACGACTTCGACATTATTTATAAGCGATCAAGCGCTGTTGCAGTAGTTTGGTTAGTTGACCGAAATTAATTATTTCCAAAATAGAGCAAGAAGTTTTAGCTTACAATAATTTCAATAATCGATTGTAATACACCAATAAATTGATTTTTCGCAAGGATAGAGAACTAAAACTTCTTGATTCATTTTGGAAATAATGATTTCTGTCAAGTAACCAAACTATGCAACAGCGTTAGATCGCTTATAAAGAATGTCTAAGTTGCACTAAAGTAAGGTGTACGGATGCAGTATGGTTAAGTTCAACATAGCGAGTGTTATTTAATGCCAAAATCACGAAATCTTATGCGTAGTACGTATACATCGATGATATTTTGTATGAAAATATTTCAAAACAAAACCCTTTTTTTCTCTTAACTCCAGGGATAGATTGCAGTGCGCTTCGGTTTACACATTAGTATTGGTCTGAGGAACAAAATGCACTATGGGTTGATTCTGGGCAGCACTTGGTCCAGACCCTGGCACTATCCTTTGAAGAGTTTGTTCCCCAGAAGATGGACCGACAACCTCATAAAGGTAGCGGGAAGGTGCTGGATGCAGGCCGCCACCAACCGGCCATTGTGGAAATCATTGGGGGACGCCTATGTACAGCAGTGGACGTCCTGTGGCTGAAATTATGATGATGATGAAGAGTTTGTTTTTTTGGTTGAACGCTCTAATCTCAGGAATTACTGGACCATTTTGAAAAATTATATTTGTGTTGGATAGCTCATTTATCGAGAAAGGCTTTAGGCTATATAACATCACTCTACAACCAATAGAAGCGGAGCAGTAAAGAAAAGTGTTGCAAAATCGGGAAATATTTTCACGCGTATGAAGCCGCGGGAACAACTAGTAAATGAATATTAGAACAAACGGTATTGCATGGCGGCTCAATAAAATATTTAGAGCTGAAAGGAATGGGCCGACCTTTGGCAGCGAGCCAGTAGGGCTGACACACGAGTTATGGATTAGGTTATAGTATCCCTATGACTTATTTCAGTTTTTAGTCACATTAAAGTGGTTTTAGTCGGGTTTGAATCAAAATAATATTCTATGACTTTCTACTATGGCGAATGATGATGATAGAGGCTCATGGAAGCCCAAAAAATTACTTTGTAACCGACTTCATAGATTACTATTATAGTAATGTCCCACATTAGTGGTAGTCTTATTTTTTAACGACTTTTGTAATAGAGGTAAATTTCAGATTTAATCGCTATTTGTTTTATGCTTAACTTTCTCATGCCAACAATGAATCAATTTCCTATTATACATATTTGTAAGCACTATTTTAATAGTAGGTAGACTTTGACTTTATACATTACAGAAATCACAAAATTCAGAAATGTTAGGATTTTTACCTTAACTAGAAGGGTGTTTATTTTTCATTTATTTTCAAATGTTTGGCAACCCTAAACCAAGGTCACATCCTAGGCCCCAGAGCGATCACCCCAGGTACAGCAGGCATTCGCCCCTCCATCCCCACCACTTTATATTAATTACATTTTAAAAATCCATTAAGAATAATCCCCTTAATATCATAACCAATTAATTTTATGTGCGAAAATTCGCTGATCGTGAGATCGTGATCAGATTATTTTAAAACCGTTTTAACATCAAAACCAGCCAAAAAAGACTCACTCTTAGTCTCTTACGGACACAGAGGTTTTTATGCAGCTGCACAAAGCAGTTATTTGACTGCAATCGCACCTCACGTTAAGACCGGCCCGGATATCCTTTCAATTTAGAGATGAGTGCAATCCACCCCCTCTTTAATAAAAGTGACTTTTACCTGAATCCCGCCCGCATCCAGATAAAAATCGCTGCACTGGACCGGTTGTTATAGTCCTATTGTCCAGCGGTGAACGTCTTTCAGGTCGTAGGTTCACCTTGTGGGTGGACGTCCCACGCTGCGTTTTCCGGTACGCGGCCTCCATTCCAGAACCTTGCTGCCCCATCGGCCGTCAGTTCTGCGTACTATGTGCCCTACCCACTGCCACTTCAGCTTGTTAATCCCACAAAGTGAACCGACGACCTGATAAAGGTAGCAGGAAGGCGCTGGATGCAGGCCGCTATCAACCGTGCGATGTGGAAGTCATTGGGGGAGGCCTATGTTCAGCAGGGGACGTCCTATGGCTGAAATGATGATGATGATGATGAACGTCTTTTGGTAGAAACGAATAAACCTGTACCCACCCTAATGTTGTATTCGGTAGGTTACCCGTGACTTAAAGTCAATATCGATGTACTGACTTCAATTTAAAAAACTTCTGAACACATCAAAACGTCCTGAACAGATTCTAACATCAAAGCAGAACTTCGAATGGGTACTGTCATCAAGCTGTCCTGAATTTCGGCAAACATTTATTCATTCTGCAAACTCAGCATGGCCGCCGTCAACAATGCGGTGATTTGGGCGAGTTGCACGCTCAAACGGTAACTTTGCGAGAGACACAGTGAAAGACGACACAGTAAGGCTGGGTTGCATCATCTTACTTTAACTTTGACAAACGTCAAAAACCTGTGAGAGTCCATACTAAAAACACCGGTTATCGTTATAGTTATGGTTAAAGTTAGGTCTACTCTAATTTTTGCTAGGCCCAAAGTTCAACTGAACGAAAATGCCATTTATGGCATTAAATTCGCCTTTTGTAAGCAAATAAGTTTAAAATAAATAAATAAGTTTCATACAAAGAAAATTACGGTTAAACTGTCCCTATTCGGTAACTTATTAGAAATCTGTGCTGTTAGTGTATATAAAATGAAGTAGGTATATAAAGTTTAAACCATGCTTGTAGGATACAACTCTACCTACAGATCTCAACTGCAGTAGGCCTAAGATGCGCGCCGTGAGAAGCGGTTATCACGCCGTTTTATCGATTTTGCCCATACATTTTGCCGTCGATAAAAGTTATCACGGCGCGTATCTTAGGCCTACAGGCCATGTTACCTGTTACACGTGCGCAATTTCACCTTACTAGATGTTTGTATATTGTGGTACTGACTTGAACGACCTCTGACATTTTTAAAGCCTCTGAGCTCAAAGTTTAGAAGGCCGGTGTAATTATTTTTCATTTAACTGAAACACGGGTCTATAATCAAAAAGATGTTAGGTTTCATCATTACTTGCCGGCTTTGCTGTTAAAATAGCAAATGAAAGTTTGATCAAACAAATTGTATTTAATAACAGTCAAAGCGGCTTCCAGTTGTTTTATACCGTATTTTGAATATAGTTAGACAAAAATTGTGGATAAATAAGAGAAACTTCGGGAAGGGACTTGAAAACAATAAAAGAGCGTTGAGCGTTATTTCAGAAGCTTGCAAAGTCTTAACGTCACCAAACGAAGATCAGTCTACAATTAACATCGAGGTACTCAAGGGCTGGAAGACGTAGCGTGGGCAGGCCTACTACTAGGTGGACCGACGATCTAGTGAAGGTCGCGGGAAGAATCTGGATGCGGGTAGCGCAGGACCGGTCTTTATGGAAAGCCTTGGGGAAGGCCTTTGTTCAGCAGTGGACGTCATTAGGCTGAAACGAACGAACTCAAGGTGCCTTGTAGTATGTGAAAGAGAGCAGCTGAGGATCTGGGTCAGCACATAAACTAAACGCTATAGCATATTGCAGTGGTAATAAGGTTATGTTTTGTAACAGAACAAATTCTTGTTAACTTAATCACACTAATATTATTTATTTATTTATTTATTTATTTGAACACCAACAAGGTTACATTGAGGCTTCACAAAAGTAACTTTAAAAAATGACATGAACTGCTGTTGAATATGTAACATCGGAGAAGCAAATTTTGTGCTGTTGAAATATGAAACCCTAACAAAAATAAACCAAAATGTGTAATAAATTCTTTCCGCATCATACAGACGACGCCTTGTTACCTATATCTTGTATTATACATTTTATCGTTTTTCATCCCAATTGAAGTTGCCAAGCACACCCGTATCGCCCCACAAACAGTTTCCGACCGATTGGGCAATATTAATAATATTCAAATGGCCGAATTTCAAATCCACTGGGTCGGTATATTGGTCGTGTTTGTAGACATTTTTCAAGGCCACTAAATATGCTTCCTTTTGGGATCGGTTACCGTTGAAACTTCAAGAATACTAGGAATCAGGTACAGACTGGATCCAGATATTTTAGGATAGCAGATATGAAATCGACTTAAAAAGCCAACGTATATACAAGTTAAACTAATGATTAAAATATGAGTACTTTAGCCTTGTTTCAGACAAAGTAGTAGATATAAACACTTAGGCTGTTTTATTACCTTAACTTTAACCGTAACTATAACGTTAACTGGTGTTATTGTATGGACTTTTACAAACTTTTGACGTTTGTTAAGGTTACGAGTGCCTTAAAAAGGGACTCAATTAAAGCTGGTGTGAACCTATACGGGGCACATAGCTCGTAGAGCTACTGGGGCAGAAAAGTTTTCGAGTGGCGACCACGAGCTGGAAGACGTAGTGTGGGCAGGTCTCCCAGTAGGTGGACCGACGATCTGTCGCGGGAGGTGCATGGTCTATGTGGAAAACCTTGGGGAAGGCTTTTGTCCAGCAGTGGACTTCTTTCGGAACCTATTCACCCAACTTAGATAGTGATGTTAGTGAGTTTCCCATTTGAAAACATTTAACATAATAATTGTCCTAATGCGTTATTTTACAGTCGACTGTTCTGTCTGTAGTATTGTGCAATGTACAAAAGCCGCGAAATGGGCGTGCGGCTGAAAAGGCCCTAACTAGGTCGCGGCGGTCACTTTGTGCCGGCTGGGAACATATAAAATGCAAACCGGAAGACAAGTCTGCGCGAATGAGGTTTGAGTAAATACTAGAATATACCGTTGAATAAGAATTTGAATAATATCTAGTTTTGTCCGTATACCGTCCTTAGGGTTATAAAAAGAAAAAATAGTTAATGTTATGTATTTTATTAAGCACTAAGCAAACTTTTATTCCGATTAATACGTCATGACAAAATGTGCAAATGAAAATTTGAATATACCTACTGTAGTACCGATCATTTTTCTAAAAGAGTCAATCTAATGATTTGTGTAAACCTAGCTATGTTTGAGTACAAAGTGTCGCAATATTAAGCATACCGAGACAGTTCAATCTCGGATTGAGGCAATATTTATCATATTATATTTACAAAACTATCTAAACCATTGGAGCTGACTATAAAGAATAAAATCCAGTTCATAAAAACCTTGAAGCACACACATTCTCATATTCATATCTCATCCAACAAGCGTCCTTGTTTTGCCACAATCTGCGTCTTACCCTAATATGTAGAGCTCCACAAGTGGCTAATCAAGTCGAGAAGTCTCTACAACGTAACAAGGCGAGCATAACTCTCTACAAAGACGTAGGGTAGTTTATAGGATCATTCTTCCATATTGACGGGTGTTTCACAACGCAATACAATTTCTTAAGTACGCATATCCTTCGTTCGTTTCAGCCAAATGACGTCCAATGCTGGACAAAGGCCTCCCCCAAGGTCCTGCGCTGTCCGCATCCAGGCTCCTCCCGCGACCTTTACCAGATCGCACTATGAACCAAAAGCCCAATCTAGCTGGACAAAAAGGGTCATCGGATATCTTACATTCATTTAGCAAAAACGATAGCTTAATAACCATAGGTAATGATTCAGTCATTATTTTTAGCAACTATCCTCTGATAATTTAGTAATTTTAAGACGAACTTGAACAAGTGAGTATTTTACGATCAAATTATTCACTTTCTTGAGGTTGATATATCAGTGTCTCCTGATTAATTCTAATACAATTGTGAAAATTTTTGTTATGGATCGTGAAGTAGAAGGTACATATTACATATTAAACCAAAAAAATATTCCTAAAGCCTATTAATTAATTAAGATACATGTAGAAATAAAATGAAAATTCGTATTTTTTCACGTTTTTCTGTATTTGCGAGACCAGGAACTACATGTCCCCTCATGTCCCCGGGCTGGATTTTTTATATGAAGTAGCCACATATATGAGCTTCAAAAAATGGTAGGTTGTAGACAGCACACTGAAGCACAACTTTGATATTTTTGCAGAAAACGTAGTAGCGGTGACTCGAAGCGAATTTTATTACGAATGGTAAAAACACACAAAAACAATACAATTTCAGGACTATTCGATTATTTCTTAGCTAGATAAGACTAAAAAGAGGTTATGGAGTGTTGTTTAAGAAACATTATAAAGAATTTAGTCAGATTAGCTCAAAATTAGGCGAAAAATGGGTCAGATTTGGTAAAATTCAGGACGATTTTGTGACAAGACTTTGGTTGAATGGCTGAATGGTGAAAACTTCAAATTGATACACGTATTTTGTATCCATCTACATCATCTTCAGAAAGTCAATCTAGTACTTCAAGTCCTGGTCGCCCAAAGATTGACTTCGTCCAAGCCGCGTTCAAAACAAAAGGAAGACGTAACGAGTTGACGATTTATTTAATTCCTGCAGTACCTACTGAAGATTTGGTAATGGCCGGCCAGGTACTGTTATAGTTTTATTTAATTTCCATTATTTTTAACCAGCTGTGCTTGCGTCTTTGTATGCGTAAAAATAGTTTGATTAATACTTCCCGTTTTTGCAAAATTTTTCTTTACTGCTCCACCCCTATTGGCTGTAGGGTGTTATATAGACTAATGCCTTTCTTGATAAATGGGCTATCCAATACAAAAATAATTTTTCAAATCGGGCTGTAGCTTAGTTCCTGAAATTAGCGCGTTTAACCAAACAAACAAGGTCTTCAGCTTTGTAATTTTCAGTAAAGAAAGCCATCTTTAAAAGTACTTAGGCTTAGGTTTAGCATTATACCTTAGTACTTTTACAGAACTAATGCAAAGATGTTAAAATATCAAGCACCAGTATAAAAAAACAATAATTTACCTTAACTAACAAGTCCAGTTTAACTACAAAATGTTAAATAGAGAGGGTCAGCTTATGCTGGTTTTTAGTTTTATCATTATTAAAAGCTTTCTGTTCATTTTTTTTAACATATCATATCAAAGTAAGAGTTTTTAAGGCGTTTAGTACCTATTCCAAGCCTTAAATAATTTTGTCCAGCTAGATTGGCCTTTTGGTTCACAGTGGATCGTTGCAAGTACGCATATAGTGGATGCTTATTTTAGCAATACCAACATTCCAAACGACTTTACAAGATGTATTGTTTTCTATCAAATGAATGTATCAACATTTTTGTAGACAAGTGTGTACGAGTACCTAATGTGTCTAAGTAATTAGGTATTAATTATTTTTGATTTACGAAAAAACAACTTGTTTAGCGTAAATTGCGTTTAACATTAGCTTGGCCGCAAATTCTAAACGAAGTGATTATAAAAACCATAAAACGAGATAATTAAATGAATTTTATCTAATTTTGCCAGACCTAAGATATTGTAAAATATGTTATCCTGTATCCAGGTACCAATAAACCAAGCGACCAGTCGCAACTTTCAGTCGCTTTCATTCGTGGTACCGGCAAATTCGGCACATTAAAATATCGGCCGACCTTGGAACTGTCTTATCCGATCCCGAGGATGGTAACAGGGATCACGGGATTATTGTATTACGCCCCGAAACATAGGATTGACATCGCGACGTCGGCTTCGGAGGTAATCAAGTTTGCAAATTAATTTAGCAAAAAGATCGCTTTTAATGGAAAAGGAGAAGGTCCATTATGTATGGAAAAAAAACAGAATCGATTGGAACTAAATGGGTATGAATAGTTTCATTATAATGCACATTTTATCCCAACGAAAGCTCAATGTCGAAATCAATGGGGCATAGGAGTTAAGTATAGCCTGTCAGTGTGTATGAAAAATGTTGTGTTTCTTGTGATTTTTACCAGTTTTTAGAATATTTTAACATATTAACAGGATTATACACTACTAGCTTTTGCCCACGGCTTGGCCCGCGTGAAATTTAAGCTTGTCATAGATCATTATAAATTAGCCTATATTATTCTGATGGATAAACAATATAATACTGTAAAGTTTCATCAATTCATGGCGGTCAACTCCTCAGGTACAAAGATGTACAGAAGCGGCACATGAAAAGATGCAAAATTGAGCCCTCTCAGTGGGAAGGTTTGGCAACACAGCGTCCAGAATGGCGGGAGATTGTGAAGAGGCAAGTCCACGAGTTCGAGGAGCAGCGTACGACTGAACTCGACGCGAAGCGCGATGACTTGAAGGCCCGTCCATCTGCCGCCATTCACTATAACTATGTTGGCGGCGTGCTCAGATGCCCTCAATGCGAGAGGGATTGTACCGGCTACGTAAGCCATCTTCGGGCACACCAGCGCCGCCAAGACAGCTAGGAGTCGAATGGTCGCCATGGCCGAAATCGGTCGGATGGATCATCATCATCAGTAGGATAATAAACTACTAATACCCATTTAGCTCCAGTCGATGCTGGTTTTCTTCGGACCATCCGTTTTCCATTTGAAAATTCTTTAACAATCAATATGTAATAATTACTCACACCCAAACGATCAGCGCTCGTTCACGCCGTCTAAGTCTGTACCTTCACGGTTTTTAATTAAATTCGCACCAATATTCCTATAGACAATCCAAATCTGCTTCGCAAATAACCCAAAGAGCAATTTCTCATCTGACGCAATAATTATCCACGAGAACAAAGTAAAACTTACGGGAGGCAGAGCTACGTCGTTAATTAAGAAAATACAAAGAACATTGCTTAGTAGTATACATAACTATACAAATACAAGTCCACATTCTGTATACTTATTCGGCGACTAACGATTAGTGTCCTTCTATGTAACAAATTAAAATGATAGACTTTGGGCAATTTACACAATATTGGAATTGAACAGCTTTTATGAACGTCTAAGATGTTTGGTTCCACTAAAGCTGAGAGATGTGTTGTATGTGATGTCTAATCAGAGGTGGAATTGTGTAAAGCAATCGTAATAATTTGACAGTTCATAACGTACGATAAAGTCAGTTAAACAAAGCATTTGACAGAATAATCGTACGTTATGAACTGTGAAATGATAATGATTGCTTTACACAATTCCACCTCTGATTCTGAACCGAAGCTGAAACAATAGGTGTTGTGGAAATAAAGAAATATGATTGGTTCTTTAAATCTCCTCTCCATTGTGGTGGAGACCGGGCCTAAGACGCCACATCGAATGTGGCTCTATCTATTGGGGCAAATAAGTAATTGAAATCACAAAGTTTAATTTATAACGTCCGCCTATTATATTAGGTAACTAGTAAGTGCAGCAGTAGCAGCGTGGGACGTCCTCCCACAAGGTGGACCGACGACATCATTAAAGGTAGCAGGAAGGCGCTGGACGCAGGCCGCTACCAACCGGGCAGCATGGATAGCATTGGGGGAGGCCTATGTTCAGCAGTGGACGTCTATGGCTGAGATGATGATGATGATGAACTAGCCGCTCCTCTGGCCAGCCGCGCGAAACGTAATCGCGTTGAGTGGCCACAGCGATTACGTCATCGCGGATTACGCCGCGGATTACGCCGCGTCGTAAACAAATACAAAATATGACTCACGGTTTGAGAAGTTAGTTAATACTTGTTGTTTTTTACAATGCTGAATAACAGACCTTTCGAACTGTGCATATTTCATTAGCGTTCATTATTTGTTAAAATTATAAAAAATGTTGTAAATATGATAATTGGGAATTTTTATCTTGCGGGTATATTACGAAAATATGACAAAGTTACTTACCGACACTTAAATCCTTTTCTGTATTTAATATTTAGTAACTAACTAACACTCACAACAACAATTCTTCGTGTTTAAAGAAATAAACCATTAAAATAAGAAAAAACTAAGTGACGGGCACGTCAAAACAATGAAATGTCATTTTTGACATTTTTTTTTTCCAAGTGTTGGGAATGATTTCTAGTGTTGTTGTACCTTAAAAAAACCGGTATTTCATAGAGAATCCAATTGAATTTTTGCCAATCGATTGTAACAGTAATCTAGTAGACGTAAAGCTTAATATTCAAACACTATTTTTGGGTACCGCTAGTACCCAAGGCCAATCGACTACAAATTTCGTTTTGGGTACCGCTAGTACCCAAGGCCATAGGAGCGGAAGAACTACGTTGCATTAAATCATGACGTTCCGAATTGTTCCCACTAGGGACCGAGAAAAAGGTAACTATGCCCGTTTTCACCATCAATCCCTAATTTTTAAGTGACACATTTGAAAACAAAATTCCTGGTATGTGTTGCCATAGGGGTCACTGAAAAATTTATTAGTGAAAACGAGCATAAGTTTCTTCCGCCACTTCTTTTCAGCACCAGCCAATAATTTGTCCCGAATTAGTAATAGAGCACGTTATATTTGGGACGTGTTTATGTGCCCTGAAAAGGGCCCAAATAAGAATTTGGATTTAATCTATGAAGGCATTTCCCAATCGTTCCTTTAAGTTCCTCTAAGAGTTCGCAGTCACGGACTCACGTCCATGTGACACTTAAACGATATAACTTTAGCAATTAACTAAAGTCTGTGTGTGTTTCATTAAAATAACAATTATATTTTGTTTGAAGAAGAAATACCGAAGAATAAAATAGTGTAGGTGCGTGACAAAGAAACTACTTTTAACCAAGTGTGTGATGTCGTCAATGTTTATTTAAAATACAATATAATTTGTAGTACCTTCCTACTGAAGGCGTACTTTCAAGTTTTATGAATTACGTGAATAACGTTTCAGAGTAAAAACTAACCACTATTAATTAATTAGACTGTTACTGCGCAAACGTGCATATCTGATTTCTTAGCATTATCTCAAGCAAACATCAATCACGGGCGTTCAGAGATATCGCGGATCCAATTAACCACAGAATCTGTTCGTGAAATAATAAAGCACTTGATTTAATACAAACATTGCATACTCGTACTACAATCAGAACCCGAGTTGGGTTACCAACCTCATATACAGTCGTCAGCATATTAGATTACATATTTGCTGCTAAATAGTACCTATTATAGACCTAATATGCTACAGTGTAAAGCTTTAACAGTTTGCCAACAGAGAGAGATGGCGGGAGATCGTGCGGAGAGTTGTATCCGCCTCTACAACCGATGTGAACAACGCCTCAACGTGACCACGACTGCTCTGCCAAGAGCGAAACGAATAAGAAGAAGAAGAAAACTAGAACACAAAGATATGTGTGTCAAGTTTGACAACCGAAAAGCGGTACAAATGTGGAACTTGTTCGTTACTTTGCATCTTAAGCGAGGTTTAGACTAGCTATATGCAGAAGATGACTTCCGCAAGCTATCACCACTGTGTAAATCTTGCAGAAGTTGGCTTGTCACAGCTATTTACTTACAATGGTAATAAAGCTTACGAAAGTCAACTTCTGCAAGTTTTATTGCTAGTCTAAACCTCGCTTTAGGTTTTTGCAGAAACTAACCAAAGAGCGACAAACCAAAAAAAGAATAACATTATAAGAAAGATTTCCAACAATTACCTACCTACCAAGGTTAGTTTTCTAGAAAGGACTGTTAAGTAGTGCTATTTCAGAATATTGTAGGTAAGCGATGAGAAAAACAACAGCTTGAGTGCTCTCGTGGTAAGAAGTTGCACGTGCACTGATAATGTTATAGAGATCGATATAATGGACTGAGATTGGCACTATAGAGACCGTGTAAGACATTGGCTTTCTAATAATATATTTATTTTTGTTGAAGAAGTAAACAAGACTAGATTTTATTCATTAATTATTTAGTAGGTACATTATAAGAAGTTACTTACGAGTACAGCTTGACGTTAGACTCACACACAATCAAAACGCTGAACTGTATACCATAGTCTTCTCACATTTAGGCTAAATTGCACCACCTAACTTTGACCGTAACTATGACAGTAACCGGTGCTTTTTGTATGGAGTTTGACAGATTTTTGACGTTCGTCAAAGTTAAAGTAAAATGGTGCAACCCGGCCTTAAATGGCAATATAATATTTTTGAAGATATGATAAAATAGACAAGAGAGCATGATTCTGTATACAGAAATAACCTACGAATACATAATACAGTTTTTGAATTTTAGACTTCATAACACTTTATTTCTGTCCCTCAATAAGAAAACTAAACTTCTATGCAAACTTAAAGAGTTGTAAACTGTAATAACAAAGAAAACTTCATTCTTCAATTTGTATTGTTAAATATTCTTTGCATCTGTTAGACTTCACTAAGAATTTAAATAGGTTGGTATAGAGCTTAAAAGTTTCAAGAACTCATGGTATGGAATTTAGTTACTCTCCATAACTTAAAGAAACTTCAAGAATAATTTTCTTTGTAAACATTTAACCGTCATAAATAAAAGTAAGGCTTTCATTGCAGAAACTTCGAGAATTTTGGGCAAGTGAAAGCTGAATTATTAACCTTCTGAAAATGTTAACTTTGTAACTTTCGTTCCAAGTAGACGGGTACATTTCAAGCAATAATCATAATTAAATTATATTATTTATATTTAACGACAAACATCAAAGGGCATTTCGTTCACTTCTCTGAGGGCTGGTCTCAACTTTACGTTACAGTTCTTGTGAAAAGTGTATATGCGGGTAAGACGTATTGATGAAAACTTTAATTATGTTTAATACTACCATTCTACAATAGTTATTATACCATTATACAAGGTGGAATTTTATGCTACTGCTGTTGCTGAATAAAGGTATTCTATTCTATTCTATTACAATTTCTTAGCGATTAGAGTCGCTTCTCAAAATCTACTATATAAAAATAAGTCGGGTTTTCCTCCCTGACGCTATAACTCCAGAACGCACGAACCGATTTCCACGGTTTTGCATTCGTTGGAAAGGTCTCGGGCTCCGTGCGGTTTATAGCAAAGAAAATTCGGGAAAAGGGGGTAAAACGGGATCCACGCGTACGAAGTCGCGGGCGGCCGCTAGTAAATTATAAATAACTTGAAAAAATCGAACTGCCTAAGGCAGGAATTGAATCTACGACCTTTCTTTTGCCGGGTCTGCCGGGCGACTGCTCTTCCATCTGAGCTACTTAGACATTGGAATGAATCCCGTTTATAATTACTTTAATGTTAGTTACCATGAAAGTTTAAAACAATATATTTGTTACGGAGAGCGCACTTCCTGAAACTGAATGACGTATCGAAAGACCATGGTAAGTGACAAATACCTATAACAATCAAAAGAAGGCAGTTCTGCCATTATCCAACAGGGTTCTATGTACTTCACTTAGTTATCTCTCTACATTATCTTAACTTAGATTGTGTAACCTAAGTATCTTCTCTCTATAGTCGGCAACAAGAAAACTCATAAAAAAGCATAATATCTCTGTAAAAATGTGTACAAACTAATAAAATAAAAGCTGTTAAATGATTCTCTATTCTTTCGCACATTCCTTAACTTCCTGCTTCGTTAAGCAAGTTAAAAAGGAAAGTATCGAAGACTGCAGTTAATTGAGTCTATTACCGCTAGTTGAATCGTGCTCCTTGCCATAGCCTAACAAAAACACATAAATCAACAGCAAGATTCCAATAAAGAAAAAATAAAAACAGCAATATGTATACCAGCGTACCCGAATAAAATTCTTTTGCAAGAAGTTTTTACGAGTACTTCGATCGACTATGTACGTTTGGTATGGATATTTAACAAGTTTGTTTAAATAGCCTAATATTTAGCAAAAACAGAAAATAGCCTACAACTTCAATGATCAAAAATGTATTCTAATACGACTGTTCTATGAAAATTATATTCTTTAATACTGTACTCACATTAGTAATTGGGTTAATTTGTACTGTCTGCTTTATGCGAGCTGTGTTACGTGTTGTAAGCTACGGACCTGTAACTTGAGAACAACAGAGACAATGGGCGCCTGTACTCAGGGGAGAAAATAAAGGTTATAGTATAGGCGATGTACTAAATGGTATGGGAGACATTAAGGCAAACACTGAGACATATTATGAAGGAGAACAGAAATGTACAGTCTTATTTTCAGTCGACTGTACATAGAGATACCTAAAAATTAAACTTTTCTTCCTAAAAATTCTCAACGAAATCTACATAATTTGATAGGATTAACAAAAATTCAAAACAAAAACTCTCGTATGTTATTAATATTGCAGACACTCTAGTTCTATGAAACAAAAAGACAGGTGTCTAAATTGTAACACTACTAAAATATGTAGGTAACACCACAGAATAATATTAAGTACCAAGTAGTAACACTAATAATCTATTATATAAAAGAAAGTCGTGTTAGTTACTCCACTTATAACTCAAGAACGGCTGAACTGATTTAGCTGAAAATTGTCAGGGAGGTAGTTTAGAGCCAGGAGAAGGACATAGGATACTTTTTATCCCGTTATTTATTGCCATTAAGGCGGAACAAAGTTCGCCGGGTCAGCTAGTGTCTAATAAATAAAGTCCTACACAATCGTGAAATGTAAAATTCAAAATGTCGAACCAATCATAACAAGAAGTATTTGGAAGATTCTTTACGCTTTCCACCAATGTCAAAACGAAGCTACGTATAAATATACAAAGTTCTTCGGTTTGGTTGTTTCTATACACAATGGGGCTTTCATTTCCACCCTCGTTTTCTCGATCTTCGGAAAACGCTTGACAGGGAAGTGTTATCGCTCCCAATACGACTTTCATCGGTTTGTGAAGATTGTTTCTAAATATTTTACTTGCAACAAAAAAGATGTTATTTTGATTATTATTGTTAAATGTTAACTTTTTTTTTATGTGACAGGAGGCAAACGAGCAGACGGATCACCTGATGGTAAGTGATTACCGTCGCCCATAGACACCCGCAGACCCAGGGGCGTTACAGGTGCGTTGCCGGCCTTTAAGGTGAAGATACGCGATATTTAAATAGCATGCACACGCGACTTCGTACGTGTGGATCTCGTTTTACCGCCTTATTAGGATTGGAGTTTCGTAAAATCCGTTCTTAGCGGATGCCTGCGTCATAACATCTACTTGCATGCCAAATTTCAGCCCGATCCGTCCAGTGGTTTGTGCTGTGCGTTGATAGATCACTATGTCAGCCAGTCAGTCAGTCAGTCACCTTTTTTCAGTCCTGCTTGGATTTGGCTCTATAAGGAGCATTATCATGATATTGTAAATTAATTTTGTTTTCTTCAGAAATTAAACATAAGTTCAATGCTTATTTTGTAAATCACATTTAACGCGAAAGATATAATTATAAAACCAAGCATACCTTTTGCAATGATTAAATTTTTCTTCATGATAAATCAATCTCAACTCAACTATACAACTCATTTACAACGCAATACGGTTAAACCTGCATGAAGTTTAACAGAATAACTTTCCTACTCGATAAATCATATCCAGACCAACAAAATCAAGGCGTGGTTGAAAAAACTTTTACTTGACAGTGAACAGCATTGTTGTGTTCCGGCAGTTAGAGGTAAGATAGCCAGTTCCTCCGTGGTTGAGGATTCCGGGTGAAGCTCGCTTCCACCTTCGGCCTGATTAGGAGGGCTAATTTTAGTCTAAGGGAGGGGAGCTTAGATTACATTACAGGTAACGCACAATATAATAAAAGAAAATAATGTAAGTAGCTGAACCTTTTTGCTATTGAGCACCATGAAAATTTAACACAATTTAACCGATTTGTTTAATTTCAAAATCGATTTACAATGTCTATGATGAGGCGACCGCAGGAACGTCACTATTCGTGCAATCCTATCAATGAAGTACGACATTTTCTGGTGCAGATTTTATCGCCATAAATTATGAAACTTGATAGTCATGGATTTGACTGACAGCTGTCCGTCAAATTCCCGCCCCGCACCCCGCACTGTACATATTTTGTTCGCGATGTCTGTTCTATACGTAGTAATATTACTTCAATGTATTTAGTACGAGAACTCGCGTCCTTAGAAATCTAATCAAGTGGAAATAACGAAATGATGCTAAGCTCCATATTCTATGAATGGAGTATCCGAAAGTGATAAATTGTGTTAATAGCACTATTATTATTCATTGAATAATTGTGCCCACTAGGTGGACCGACGATCTGGTGAAGGTCACGGGAAGAGCCTGGATGCGGGCAGCACAGGTCCGGTCATTATGGAAATCCTATCGGGAATGGGAAGGCCTTTGTCCAGCAGTGGAAGTCATTTGGCTGAAACGAACGAACGATATGTGACGATATTTCATAACATCAATTTATACAGCAGTACTAGAATTTGAGAACGTCATTTGTGTGGATGAAGGCGCTGGAGACCGAGGGTCATTTACTGAAAATGGAAGATTTAAATTCATGACTTACGAACGGGGAAAATAAAAAGGCATATCCACATGTTTGGCACTTCCGATGTAAATAATATTTCGTCATTTTTCGCTCCAGGCCGAAGGCAAACGAACCGATGGTGATGGATTACTCCCGGACGATCCGACGTGAGTACGCAGAAAAAACATTTTTGTGGCATATATCGAGTGCTTTACACCGCGCCGGCTTTCAAAATATTTGATTTCAATCACCCAATGGGTTGTTTTAAAAGCTTTTATAGAGAATAAAGAGGTGGGTTTTAAATATAGGTTAAGAAATAGTGAATTAATTACTCCAGTGTTATTACACTAATTACGGGTGGCACTTCAAGCTACTCACTGTGGCATCTTATTTAGTTTTAATAAGAGTTAATATGCAACAAAATTTGATCGAAAAATTTCCTTCAGGTGAGATGCAGGCATGCAGGCCAAGAAGTTGCTCATTGTGGATAAAAAATATTGTTTGATGCACGGTCGAGGCAAATAAATAACTCATTATGTACTTAAATTGATATATTAAACAGACACATTACATTTATCTATGTAATCTCGTAGAAAATTACAGTACATTATGTACTGAATAAATTATTGATTCAGTACATAATGTACTGCAGTGTTAAAGATATTGTTGATGATGTTATCGAGTTCCCGCACAATTAAACTAATAACGTCGTAGTCGAAGGACGTCGTGATGTGCAGGTACTATTTATAATTTATATTGGGACCTCCCATGCATATTCAGAGTGCTGAAACGATAGTGGTTTGCACTTTAAATTAGCAAACCAAAGTTAAGAACCAATTTACATGCGACAGCTTGTTTAGTTATATGCAGAAAACAATTTGTTTTTGACTTGCTTGTGCTTACATCTTACGTAATTACTTAAAATGGCATGCAATAAACGACTTCCATTTTATGATGCGAATTTTCCGCGATTGTAGAGTTGTTTGATGTGGAGTAACTAAATTAATTCAGAGTACTAAGCTGCGTTGGTTGGAAAATAGTGACGATTTATTTTCGGAAAATTCTCATTTTTTCACATTTCATTTTTTGTACTTTGCTTAAAATAGTCGTCGCAACTATACATAATAATATTGAACTATCAATTAATGGACGATAAATTATTGTAACTAAGAAACGTAGACGGTAAGTAAGCGGAAACAATATGTCGGCTTCAGCGATAAATAAATAAGTAAATAAAAGCATTAATCATTCACAACATTTAGGAAATAAAGTAAGTAATGAATGGTTGCAGTTTGGTGTTAATTTTTTCCTTGCCTTTCCCTTACAACCTGTGTATTTTAATTAATTTCTTTTCGTACTTAGTCATTCTTTTTGGTTGCAAAAAAGTAAAATACGACTACATAAAACACCAAAGTGTAACTAAATACTTTCACCATTAAAGATCCATTTGCTTTAACTTAAATTCCAGCTAAAAATGTAAAAAAAAATATTGAGAATGTGAAATCTATGCTGGCGATGAAGTACCTACAGTCAATGTATAACATTTCAGTTGAAACATAGTACCTATTAAAATGATCGCGACTATTAGTCCAGTCGATCCTGGCAAGGCAAAAAATACTGCATGATTGTGTACTATAAACTATGCTGTTTCATTTAAGATTTCAAGAAGTATGTAAGTGGTAGATCGCCCAGGGTTTCGTTAGTAAACAGTACATCTTATGTCTTATCATGTTGGCCACCCCTGATGTACTTCTATTCATCCTTGTTTAGAAAAGTAATTTCACAATAAATCAATTTCTAGCTTCATCATCATCATCATCATCATTTCAACCACAGGACGTCCACTGCTGAACATAGGCCTCCCCCAATGACATCCACATCGCACGGTTGATAGCGGCCTGCATCCCGCGCCTTTATCAGCTTCTATTTCTAGCTCCACTGAGTAATACGAGGGCTGCACTAAAAGTATCGGGAATGGAATATTTCCACTGTTCCAGTCATATTAAAATCTATTTAATTGCAAACTCCAGGGTTTTAAAAATCGTATACCATTTATTTATTTAAAAAAAGATTCTCGGTCGTATCACAAGGTCTTGTCAAACTTGTTTAGTCGTTGAGAAAATGGAATTGACTCGAGAAAATTCAGCTCGCGTTACTTGGTGCGTCAGAACTCTCGGGAGATTACATGCAGGATCCTCAAATGCTGTATACAACATCGTATCAGGTGACGAATCATGGATATACGCGTACGAACCCGAAACAAAAAACCAGTCACGAGTTTGGGTGTTCGAAAATGAATTAAAGCCAACAAAAATTGTTCGTTCACGGAGTGTTGCAAAAAAAATGGTGGCCACGTTTGTCTCCAAAACCGGCCATGTTGCGACTATTCCTCTTGGGGGACAAAGAACGGTTAATGCAGATTAGTATGCTAGCATTTGTTTGCCACAGGTCGTTTCTGAACTCCGTAAAGAGAACTGCAACCGCCGCATCATCCTCCATCACGACAATGCGAGTTCTCACACCGCGCACTGAACAAAAGAGTTTTTAGAGCAAGAAAACATAGAATTATTAGTCCATCCGCCGTACAGCCCCGACCTAAGCCCTAATGATTTCTATACTTTCCCTAAAATTAAGAATAAATTGCGTGGTCAGAGATTTTCATCACCTGAAGAAGCTGTGGAAGCCTACAAAACGGCCATTTTGGAGACCCAAACTTCCGAATGCAATGGTTGCTTCAATGATTGGTTTCGTGTATGGAAAAATGTGTCAAAGTTCGCGGAGAATACTTTAAAAAGCAATAAATACATTTTTAAATAGTAATGTTGTTTCACTTCCTTGATTCCCGAAATTTTCAGTGCCGCCCTCGTAATACGTATGATTTATTACTTTCGCATGCTCTTTTCATAAAATATGGAGCATATAGCAGACAATTGGCACTTTCCCCTTCTCACATTTCACAAGCAACTTTCATTTTTATAGAAATCTAGGAATAAAGAGCTGTCTTGCCTGAAATTGGTAATCTCGACTGAAATAAATTTATGTAGCTAGCCTGTCACCGCGGCTTAGCTCTCATAAAGTATGGTTTATCAAAGAAAGATTAGGAAAACCTTCGCCTAAATTCCGATGACCTAGAACTTGCCACGGGAAGCCTTTGTTTTCTTTTTCACGCCAAGAACGAAGATTTAAGACAAATGCCCAAATGGGTTTACCCATGAATCAATAACCATCGAATGGGATGAATCTGGGGAGTTCATTACAAATTATATGTATAATTGGCCTACAAAATCTATTAAAACATATTGTAACCTAAACTGATATTGTGCTGTGAACTATCCCTAAATAAATAAACAATGATCATAAAATGAACAGCTAAGAACAGCATTTCTAGCTATAACACATCAAAAAGAAAATTCAGGCAATTTGTAATAATATGCTACATTTATTATTGAAAACTATCTTAAGTACTTTTAAAATTACCAGTACATACACACTGAACTGTAAATTTTATGTATTCAATTTTTAAAGGTTTTAAATTTTAGATTTTGCACACAATCTCATAGGTATTGTTGAATTAATACATACGAGTAAGTACTCTTCTATGTGAAAAGGTCAAGTTATTTTAGCCATGTAACTGGCTGATGTATTTTGTCTGTCTTGGGTCGGGTTCGCCGGTAATTAGTCCCACGTAACCTGCGGGAACATGCCCCTAGTTATAGAAAACATAGTTATAAATGAGGCACACAATGTTCAGGTAAAATAAAAGACAACTTGATTACAAATAAAATTATTCTTAGAAAATATACTTATTTCAAATTGCTATCAGTCGATTAGGTAATTTTCTGAGAAATTTCTTAGAAAATTATTATGTTTAGTATGTACTGATCGAAAAGTTTCAAGTAAAGTTTTATTCAGTTAGGCGGAGTGCTTGATCGTATGAGACACGAGTACAGTCCCCCTCTAATGTAGTAAATATAAACGAAGCACGTATTCCTGACAATCCAATGAGTACTTTAAGTACATTTTCAATGTCAGTGCGCTGCTGGACGTAGACCTATACTGTAGGTAGGGATCTACTTCTTTTTACTCTACGAAAATCTTTTTCTTGACGTTTTTGTGTGTCTCTTTCTTTTTTTTTCTTTTGTGGTGTAAGATGGTGTCTTCTATTTATCCATCTCTATACTAATATTATAAAGCTGAAGAGTTTGTTTGTTTGTTTACTTGAACGCGCTAATCTCAGGAACTACCGGTCCGATTTGAAAAAATTTTTCAATGTTAGATAGCCTATTTACTGAGGAAGGCTACAGGTTATATACCATGACGCTACGAGTAGTAGTGCAATAATAAGGTGCAGAGCAAAAATGAAAAATGTTGCGAAAACGGGTCTTCACGCGGACGAAGTCGCGGGCACAGCTAGTATGATCATAAATTAATAATTACTATCATGCCCAGGACATATTTATGTTTGGAAATGTGGCCAAGATATATACCCATTGTTATATCCAAGCCCGCACTCTTATCGCTAACAAACTGGATCGCATAAATAATAACTGCGTATCTTTGCTAACCACGTACGAATACCTGAAGTCAGTGCAGCCAATAGACCTTGGAAATCTTGTGAATAAAATAGAAAACAAGTCTGTTGTAACTGGACTCATTTTATAACCACACATACGATACCGTAAGAGGCGACTTAGGGACTACACATCAAACAAAGAACGGGCACTCTGAAAAACATCAATCTTTTAAACTGCGATCTCCAAGTCCCGCCTGCCAAGAGTAGAGATTATGACAAAACTCTCCACTACAGTGGAGGAGGCTCATGGTCCAGCAGTGGACTGTAAAGGGCTGTTGATGATGACGATGATGATGATTTATTTTAATGTTTAGTACCTTCGTTGTTACTTGTATTTTCTGTCTTCCCAATTTAGCAACAAGCGATAGAGTCAGCTAAGCATAAGCTCTAAGGACATACACATTTCTTTGTCAATCTTTTCGTTCGTTTCAGTAAAATGACGTCCACTGCTGGACCAATCTTTTCGTTCGTTTCAGTCAAATGACGTCCACTGCTGGACCAATCTTTTCGTTCGTGTCAGTCAAATGACGTCCACTGCTGGACCAATCTTTTCGTTCGTTTCAGTCAAATGACGTCCACTGCTGGACCAATCTTTTCGTTCGTTTCAGTCAAATGACGTCCACTGCTGGACCAATCTTTTCGTTCGTTTCAGTCAAATGACGTCCACTGCTGGACCAATCTTTTCGTTCGTTTCAGTCAAATGACGTCCACTGCTGGACCAATCTTTTCGTTCGTTTCAGTCAAATGACGTCCACTGCTGGACCAATCTTTTCGTTCGTTTCAGTCAAATGACGTCCACTGCTGGACCAATCTTTTCGTTCGTTTCAGTCAAATGACGTCCACTGCTGGACCAATCTTTTCGTTCGTTTCAGTCAAATGACGTCCACTGCTGGACCAATCTTTTCGTTCGTTTCAGTCAAATGACGTCCACTGCTGGACCAATCTTTTCGTTCGTTTCAGTCAAATGACGTCCACTGCTGGACCAATCTTTTCGTTCGTTTCAGTCAAATGACGTCCACTGCTGGACCAATCTTTTCGTTCGTTTCAGTCAAATGACGTCCACTGCTGGACCAATCTTTTCGTTCGTTTCAGTCAAATGACGTCCACTGCTGGACCAATCTTTTCGTTCGTTTCAGTAAAATGACGTCCACTGCTGGACCAATCTTTTCGTTCGTTTCAGTAAAATGACGTCCACTGTTGGACCAATCTTTTCGTTCGTTACAGTCAAATGACATCCACTGCTGGACCAAGGTCTCCCCAAGGATTTCCATAACGACCGGTCCTGCGCTGCCCATATCCAGGTACTTCCCGCGACTTTCATTAGATCGTCGATCCACCTAGTGGGGGGCCTGTCCATACTACGTTTCCGGATTTGTCAATATTAAGTTGATCATTTGTCCACACGATTGCCAATCTCTACTGGTGCTACTACCTGACCTAGCCGGCGGTGAAGCCAGAAGTATTTGTATTGGACGCCGAATTNCCTTAAATCATAAACAAGCATCTTCTAAGCAAGAAGGATTGTTGTGAAAAAAGAAAATGGATTTTGCAGATAAATAAGTAGGTACCTATACAATTTGTAAATATGTACAATAAGTTAATAATTTTCCGCCGATTAATTAAAATAATAAAATCAGATAGGTATGTTATACAATAAAGATCGTGTTATGAATTTTATCTGATTAAAATTAATATTGTAGTAATTAATGTTGTCAATTAAATATAATCATTGGAGCAATAATTTTGTTTGTTTTAAATAAACATCAGACCTATCTGAACGTGTGAATAAATATGGATATAATTTTATAAAATGCATATTAGGTAAGTAATCAATTAAGATGATTGAAAAGATAATTCAATGACTTTCATTAATCAGAATACATTTCTGATAAAAAAAACTTAAATTGGTTCGTTACCTATCAGATTGAATGAAACAGAGTATTTAACCAAACACTTTAATAAGCTCTTCTCAAGGCAGTCCATGGGTACTTATCAGTTTTCAGGCATCGGTATATAAAAGAGTAATACGCTACAGTGCCCGCCACCACTGAACTAGTTAGGAAATACGCTTCATTCACAAAGGTAAGGGCTACACAGGCACACAACAACAGAAAAACGATCAGGATATGAAATATCAAGTACCACACATGGTACTTCAAAATCGGCTGCTTTCGTTTCACGAAGCTGACGATCAGAACCGATGTAGCAACGAACAGCTGGAGGTAGAGTATTCCAAATGTGAATTCGGCGATCAAGGTGGTAGGAGTCTCCAATTCCACGTCGTACCTTCCAGAAGATACCAGAATTAGAATAGACGCGAAGACCAGGATCGGTAGCACAGCAGAACATGCGATGTGTATGAAGGTTTTCCGAAGCTGCATACAGTGTGAACACACTTCTTCTGATTCTTCTATTAGTATGCTCATTTTGTTTATTGATTGATTTCAATTTAATTCATGGTGTACACCGCATGTTTCACCTAAATACGATGTGAAATGACGTTATCTACGTCAATTATGTCAAGATAATTTTGATGAGTATTTTTCTTTACACTGTAAGTAAAGAGTTTTAAGGACCTGAGATAATGCATCATGAAGTTTGCTTATAAATAAAGTGGACCGAAGATTTTAATTTGTATTTCTTAGACTAAATTCTCCAGATCGTCAGCAATTTTCAGGAAAGACCGCTGCTGTAATGTGAAAACTAAATTTTACGCTAGCAAAGCTGCTGGCAAAGACTAGTTCATGACATAATTGCTGAAAATGGAAACTGTAATTGACTTAATTTTACGAAACAATTATTATAATAATACTGTAAAACAATATTGTAAAAACATAAGAAGAAAGTTGGCAATGGCTTTGTGAAAAAATAGAAGGAAAAGTGTTCTTTGATGCTCCTTAGTCCTACGCCCAACAATGGGCTTTAGTTGATGATACCGTTGTAACAGAAACAGTTTTAAAATCGGGTTTCATACTTCATTGTACTGTTCGAGGGAAGTACCTGGATGCGGGCAGCATAGATGTAAATCCTTGGGGGCCTTTGTCCAGCAGTAGACGTCATTTGGCTGAAACGAACGACCGAACGAACTTCACTGCACCCAATAAAATTAAAAATGAATATTTGATTACAGTTATCAACTATTTTTATCTGCAGCGTAATGCGAGGTTCATTTCGCCCATAATTATTGCACTGCAGTGTGTGATGAAGGTTTCCAATTACATCGCGATGGAAAAGTTATGTACGAGGCGACGAGCCTACGATCCTGAAAACCGATTTGTATGATATGGCTTACTCGATAATCCGCGGAAAACATTGCATTATAATTGAAAATGCTTTATTTGTGCAGTTTAATTTGATCAGCGCCAGCTTCGGGATGAGATTAAGTTGATTAATGAATGGTTATTGGATCCATTAATGTGCATTAATTTTTATGTACATCAAAGGCTACGTTTTTGGTGCAAAATAGCATCTATTACAACGTCATAAAGTGCCATATCACAGTTTACCTTGGTGTGAGGACATCTTTACAACTTAGTAGACGATATTATGTATCTTCTTCTGTATGACTTCGTTTAAGTATAACGTTTTATTTGTAATAGAACTTTCGCGATCATTGCATTGTACATAAGTCCATTATTTAAGTAGCTCTACTAATTCTCCTGTTGTCCCTGGGCAGTTACGTTACCTACGTAATATTTCTACTTCAAAGGGGTTTCCGCAATTTATTGTACAGATATTACATAACATGATAATCTTCAATCTACCAACCTCTTGAAGTCAAAACCTCTAAGGTAGGTCTTAATGATATCTACTGATATGACCATTACATAAATATAAAAGATTCCAAGAATGTATGAAATATTATATTATTCAGTGCAGCTGAAGACCACTGCCATTTTTCCTCCTAAACGCGACGCTCACTGGTTTTCAAGTTTCAGATATTTTTAACTTTCTTTGCGTTACAACTCGAATAGTCTAAGGAAAAGCAATGACCCATCGTGCTTACCTGACAGACCTAGCTTATTTAATAGGTTCATAATAATGGACACGTGATGACACGTCTCAGCTAGGGATGACGAGTTCGTTATTTTCAACAAAATGACGTCCACTGCTGGACAAAGCCTTCTCCAAGTACTTAAACATAATGCAAACAAATATGTCACTTAATAAACTACATACGATCCTTCTACGAAACTGGGTTTTTTATATTTAGTCTAAGGCACTAATTCTTTCTGAAACATTTCCCAGATAAAAGAAAGAATAAAGAAAGAAAGAAAGAAATAGAATTTATTGAACACAGTAAGCACAAATATAAACAATAACAACACAAAACGAATATATAAAAAATAGTGGGCCACTATGTCAATAGGCTCCCGCTCAGCATTTATCCTGACATGCTCGTGAGGGCATGTCCAGAAGCTGGTCTTCCGCGAGAGCCCTTGTTGTGGCTTCGCGCATCCCTTCAGAGAGACATCGGCTCGAGTTCGATATCTCTCAAAAGGGGTGAGCAAAAAGAGCGAGTAAGAGTTTGAGAATCTCGCTTCAGGCTATCCATCACGTCTAATATGCATTAGTGAGAGCCGGCAGTGCATACATTATACTCTGTTTCTGAGGCCTGTCTATGATATAGACTAGACTGTGTGAAAAGCTGATATAGGGGCTACTTAGGATTGAAGACAACTTTTTAGAGCTGTTAGGGGAGACAGAGATGAGTTGTAACAGAGGAGAGTTGTTGTGACATTGTTAATTTTTGGAAACCTATTAAAAACGCGCACTTTTACGAGCTCGCTACTAGTTAATAAGTTCAACTGGCCAATTTGGAATTCAATGGGAGGCTTATGTTCAGCAGCGGACGTCCCGTGGCTGAAATGATTATGATTAAGATGATATTTAGAGAATTGTCTTCTATATTAGATGTATCAGTTAGTTGATACGAGAAGAGGGAATTAAATATTATGATGATATACCAATTTGCCTTCAAAATGGTTTAACGATATTGATAGTCAATTTCTAAAACACTGAAAGAACCCTTTAAAGACTTAATATTTCCACCGAGAGATAGCATCTAAACGAATATAAACTTTAAATGGCTAAGTACTTAAGATAAGGTGATGAGGCTTCTGGAAATTTAGCCGTTTATGTAAAGGTCATAATATTAATAGGTATAATTCACTTTATTAACAGACGCAGATATGGGTAAGCTTGCTGGGTTAGACTCATATTAACACTTAGGTACTTAAAGTGCCTATGGTGTTGCAAAATACATAATTTTAGAGTTTAAGGTCATTTTTTCATCGCAGAAGTTTTGTAACGGTACAAAATTCCCAAAGAGTCTCAGACAGAAGAGTACCTACCTATATAGTTTACTCCTTTTTAATCAGGTGTCCAAAATAGTCAGTCCAGACTAATAATGCAAATAATTGTGGCTGGTATGGTAATACCACTAATGTCGGTCTGATTTTAACTAGATAAGGTAAAAATCATTGTTAATTAATTCAATTCCCTATGCAGCTAACGGGTATGACATTCCCTGTTACTCACTGCACCATTCCATTGCTCATTTTGTGTGTGCACGCATATAAATGATGCCCGTTCGCGTCACGCAGTCAAAATTGACGGACAGAATATTGCATTAATTATACCATGCCTCTAACGATAAGTGACGTCATGCGTTTTAGTGCACTGCGTAGGTTTGCGCATCCACTTTGCAGGACAGTGTAGCTAGATATAACCCGAAATCGTTGCTGTTGTGTTGATTAACCATGACGTGACAAGCAAATAAAGTGATGCTTTTGAACACCGTCCATGTTGTTTCTGAACTGAGCCGGTGTGTGATTTCAATCTCACCTGTACCTCTAGCATGAACAACTTTCGTCTTCGAATCGTTTGCGTATTCGACAAAATTCGATACTCAATCTTCGAATTAAACGATAACGTGACAGTTTTGATTCTCAAAATAAGTTTCGTGCAACCATTTCTCATATTAAGTTCACTTTACGACACGTTCACAAGGGCGCTGTTGCAGTTTTCGTACTAAATCCTTGATGGCGAGTCGAATACGCAAACGATTCGAACTCGAAAGTTTTTCGTGCTAAATGCTCTGGTAAGTAATTTGATATCTAAGATACATAGATTCGATAGAAAACTGAAGGACAAAGCAGCTTAGGTTACAAACGTCAAAAATCTATCAAACTCCATACAAAAAACACTAATTATCAATATAGTTACGGATAAAGTTGGGTGGTGCAACTCAGCCTTAATGTTTCAGATTTGATTGACTTTGAATACAATCGGTATACCTATGAACGCTAGACAAGTTAGTATGATAGGAAATATTTCAAGCCACCTTTTTCAGCCCCTCATCATTATTTGTTACAAAACCAATATCGAGCGGGAAGTTTATGTTGTCCTCTATACTCGAAGAAGGCAGTTCCACCGGAGTGCTTATCGTTATCAACCCTTATTACACCATAAATACCCGTTTATGACTGGAACAGCAAAATATGGACAGATCCAATCGTTTTACGACCCTGTACTTCGGCAGGCAATCTTGTATAAGAGAGTAAGCAAATATGCTCCCGAGTTATGTAAATGAGACGGGGAATTTGCCGTCTCATCGATTCGCTTTTGATAAGACGCCATGGCTGCTTTGGTGAATGAGCGTGAAGGCATTCAGTGATGCCCAGTGAATGAGGAGAAACCTCGCCTGAGGTAAAGTTTTTCTGACCCCAGATGCTGCGCTTGTCGCGATCAACTAGTAAATTTAATAACCTTTACATCTGTATGGAAGTTGATTACAAGTATGTACTCCTTATTTAATCTAAAATTTAATCGCAGCAGGGAATTAAATAAGAATTGAATAAGTACTTTATTCTTAATCAAATGGTATCCATCTGAAATAAATTCTTTCTTTCTTTCTTTCTTTGAAATAATGCATTTTCTACATACACACTCATTTTGTATTTCTCACTTTTATTTACAAATAAAATAAACATGTTGGTTACTTTTGTATTGCAAAGCAAAAGGTATTAACTAACCGTAACATTGAGAAGTGAAAAAATAAATTGCCAATCTTTTTAGATTATTTTACAAGATTTCACACATCACTCATACCTACGTTTTAAAATCGACAAACTAAACATACCGTCATATCTTATCAATTTACTTTAAAGTATTATGCAACGACTCTATCATTATTGTGATCAAAATATTTTCCTCTCACAAGAGAGACGGTACTGAGATAGGCAACAATATACATTATTGAATTGTTGAAGAAAATTAGCAAAAAAATTAATATAATTAGTAAACAGTTTGAAGTGTTTATATTGAATGCAAGTGCTTAGATAGTGAAATATGAAATGTCTCTTCAAACATGCATCACAATAGATGATTATGATAAGGAGGGAATTATAAATAGTTTAAAGATAGCTGTTAGTGCACATTTCCTCGGAACATGGAGGCGGTTAAAGTGTTGAGTGTGATTATTGCCAGTGTCTTGACAGTTGGAGCTGATACTAATTACAGTATCTATGAAATTGTAAGTAATAATTAACCATATTAGTTCGTATGATTAAAATAATGACATAAATATCCGATTACCAAAGGGTTTTTTGTTTTTGCGACAAAGTTTGCCCTTTCTTCATACTAGTCATCTATCCTTGGTTTTTAGTGATATTGTTCAGACTAATGACTCTTAAATTCAGCTCAGACTAAAAAATCTGACATATACGGTACGTACATTAGACGTTGAGAAACTACTATACCTACCTATAATCATATGTACGAGTATATCAGAATATAGAAGCGGGTAGGTACAGATACCTACCCGCTTGTTATGATTTTATTCAGGCTGTAAAATAATGCAATTAAAAATGAGTTATCATTTAATTGACAGTGATAAATATCAATTTGCCAAATCATTTGTAAACAACAAGATTAGATAGAAAATTATCCTTGTTTAATGAATCACGCTACCTATAACCATTGTGCACTAGTATACTAATAACACAGCAAAGCTAGTACTTAAGCAGAACTCTACTTCAATTTCGATAGTTTTTATGAACTAAAACTACCGAACTTATACAAAGTAAAAATAAGTAAAGGAAGATAATGAATTGACGACACAAAACTACTGCTAGTACATACTTAAATAAACTTAATTTTCAGCCTGAAGAAATAATCGCTAATGGATATCCAGCAGAGCGACACCACGTGGTTACAGAAGATGGTTATATTCTAGAAATGCATAGGATACCCAAAGGGAAAGATGATTCAAGCACATCTACTAGACCAGTGGTATTCTTAATGCATGGGCTGCTAAGCTCTTCGCAGGCTTTCATTGCTATTGGGCCAAAGAGTGGCGTAGGTAAGAAATAATTTATTTTGTCTCGTCATCATCATCATCATCATCATTTCAGCCATAGGTCGTCCATTGCTGAACATAGGCCTCCCCTAATGCTTTCCACGTTGATCGATTGGTAGCGGCCTGCATCCAGCGCTACCCTGCTACCTTTACGATGTCGTCGGTCCACCTTGTAGGTGGACGTCCCACGCTGCGTTTTCCGGTACGCGGCCTCCATTCCAGAACATTGCTTCCAGAATCTTTTGTCTCGTAAATATGATAAATCTCGTAGAAATGATAGGATGATAACAGAATAGAAGAGCGTCATTCGGGCTCCAAGACAGCTATCCCCAGGGACTACTTAACCTTCACTGGTTGGGTTTTATTGGAGACCAAACTATACAGGAGTTGCAATGGTGAGAAAAAGTAGTGGGATTAGTCCCGTAAGAGCGTCTGTATTCTTCTTTTGTTCCATTAACGGTGTTTCCCAAGTGTCAATTCATGTCATCTAAAAGACCTACTATTAAAGTCTATTCGAGCGAATACCTAAAGAGCATGGACCTATAAAAAAAGTCGGTCGGATTCTCATCAACAAAATACTGTGACATTAGGATACACCAGCTTGCCTGTACGTATAGGCCGGCACGCACACATTCACACCCTGATACACCACTTCGAGTGCAAACTTCACACAGTTGACACATTTAAGCAGCGAAAAAACAACACGAATACGACATGTCTTGTGTGATGAAATTGTGTAAAAACCGTTCTGTTCGAACAAACAAAAATTAAGGAATCACATTTCACAGCCAAAATAATAATCCAAGCGCTTATTTCCCGACCTTAAAATATTGAAATTAATTGAAATCAAACNAAATTCTGGGTAATGAGTTATTGATACTGATCCCATTTGTGCAAAAAAAAGAGTAAAATAAAGTGACTCAAAATATCCTCCTGAAATTGGTAATTTATTGACACATGCGTCGCTAGCACTATTTAAATAGTGTGTACGATAATGTAACACTTATTAGAATTAAAAATGGCCTAAGTTAGCAAAGTATGTAATAATAACGGTTCTATATTGGCTCACATAAAATTCTAAATCCTATTCTTTGTCTTACTACCGATTTGTGTTCATAATAATCTCTCTTTAGTCCAGTCAATGAATGCCTTAACGACGGCGTAGAGAGAAATCCGTGGAACACAATTTCTGACCTCGGGACTTTATAAAGACTAGTTAGGAGGTGAACATAGCAAAAGTCCCCGCCCTTAGCCCTTGAGCCGGCGGGAAGAGGGGGGTTTAAAGGTACCACTTTTCGGTTTTTTGCCTAATCCTCGGAAACTATGCGTCCTAGTGACATGACTACTATGAACCAAAAAAAGCTTATTCAATTTGCTACAGGTGAGATAGTCAAGTTTTTCTATATCTTGTATAGTTTTCGCGGCATCTGCTCTAGAAGGTCTGTAATATTAGAAATTTTATTTTTGTCTTACATGTTTCCATCAGGTGAAAATCGACTTAATTAACATTGAGCAAACATTCTAGATATGCGGGAGCATGTTAAGCCTAGTTCCAGGGAGGGGACTGCACCGTGCGTATAATTAGACGAGCCATTTGCAGCCACTTTTGACTCCTCATCACTCAAAAACTACTGTGCGTTAACACTTCAAATTTGGCTCATGTGTTGAGGCTTACGAGATAAACATCAACATAAAATTTCATAAATATACCTCAAACGGTTATTTAGGTATTGACGTTCAAAAATCGACATTTAGAACACTAAAATCTATCTATTACCTGTGAAATGTTAAAATTTACTGGTTTTTTGTTTCTTCCTTTGTATTTACACATCTACCTATCTGTATGCCAAATTTGAACCTTCAAAGTCATCTGGAAGTGGTTAGAATTTGGTCTATAGGTCAGACATGTAGATTTTTGGACGTCAATACCTAAAGAACCGTTTGATGTATATTTATGAAATTTTATGTTGATGTTTATCTCGTAAGCCTCAACACATGAGCCAAATTTGAAGTGTTAACGCACAGTAGTTTTTGAGTGATGAGGAGTCAAAAGTGGCTGCAAGTGGTTCGTCTAAATATACGCACGGTGCAGTCCCCTCCCTGGAACTAGGCTTGACATGCTCCCGCATGTCTAGAATGTTTGCTCAATGTTGATTAAGTCGATTTTCTCCTGATGGGAACATGTAAGACAAAAATAAAATTTCCAATATTACAGACCATCTAGAGCAGATGCCGCGAAAACTATACAAGATATAGAAAAACTTGANGACAAACTGTATTTAATAAGACCTTTTTGTAACTTATGCTGCCATCTACCGCATACCCTGAGAAACAGCTCGCGCGATGTTAGCTTTATAAACAATGCTAATGCTAATGACTGCGATTAAAAGCATGCTTTAAAATTTTATTGGAAGTCTCAGCAGATGGCTCTACTTATTTTTAAAGTTAGGGATAGAATTATTAATATCCATTTACAAAGATTATAAATGTAGGTTTATTCATAATTCTTCCTCTAATATCCATTTACAAGTTGAGTCTATCCATAGAAAAATAAACATTGGGAATCAGAAACATGTCCAAGTTAACAAGTCCAAGCAACCCGTTTGCATGGTAGGTGTGAGAAGTATATACTCAATACTCAACATTTTAGGTACATTGCATCCATTATGTACTTAAAATTAGAACATTGTGGGCCCAAAATTCAAAATCTTTAATTTGCTTTTGGTAAATTGGAGATGATTGTGCTGCTGCAGTTGAGGACTAAATGAATGATCATGATTATGATCAAAATATCGTGAAAAACTTGGTAACATTATCGGATGTTATAGACTGTTTGTACATTTTCCAAGCAAAGTTAATTCATGTAAAATTACGATACGCGTGGAGTGTTTCCGATTAAGTATGCTACGTGTGTAGTCACGTGGGGAACATGAATGCATTAGACTCACTTGCCACCTAAATGCATAAATTGGACTCCCGAGTGCGCCCAATCAAAGTTGACGTTTGACTAACACTCTAGTCTAGCCCTGTTAGTAAGATGTTTTAGTTATCATATTTTGTACTAAAATCGTTTCTATCACGACGTTTACCCAACGGATAAGAATGGGATTTTCAGTAGATAATAGAAAAGCAACAGGGTTATGATTAATTTCTAAAGTAGGTACCTACCTACCTACTAACTTATTTATCTGTAGTGCTATTACCTAATTATATTTATGAGGAGATACCTATACTTAGTGTATTTTTGCCAAGTTAAGATAAGATTTCCTAATGTGGGTGCACTGACGAATGCAATATTGAAAATTACATTCTAAACTGACTGCAGAATCTAGAGCTGATTGAATACGAGTTTAATGTGTTTTAGTCTTGATCTCGAATGTCGTTAATCGCCCGTCTTCACAAACATTACAATGTGATCTGAGGGTCGCACAGTGCGCGTGGACGCACCGGGTCACACGCGAACCAATCACAGAGCTCTATTCAACGCTGTGCGTTCGATTTGCTGCTTCACTTAAGCAAGCATCGTTGTGAATACGGGTGTACTCGTAAAGATTTACGAGTACATCTGTTGATTTCGAGTATTAACTAGATGCAATCGAAAATTTGGTAGGCTCACTGGTGAAAAGCATGGCGACGAATAGATACGAGGCGATTCAATGTACTATTAAACCCTCTGCAGACTAAGTAGTACATACCTTCCATTTACCGATTTCAACAACAATGCAATAGCCTCAACAGTCTTTAGATATTCCGTGACCATGGCACATGCAACTGTAGGTAGTAGTGTTGGAAATTAAATTAACTGGAATCCGTGTGTAGATTCGTTTTTTAGGGTTCCGTACCCAAAGGGCAAAAACAGAACCCTAATAACTAAGACTTTGCCGTCTGACTATCACCAGGTTACACACCATAATTTGGCGAGACATGTTGAACTGTATCATCAATTTTGTGTTCCATCCTATGTACCGTGTTTCATGTAATAAACAATTTGAATTTGAATTTGAGGCTATGTCTTGATTGTATAATGTTTTGTATCTCTTGATTGTTATTGACGAACCGTGTTATATTGATGTGTTTCAGTACCGCTGCTGTAGCAAATACTATAAATATATTAAAGTAAATATTTAAGGTTACTTTTTTAATTTGAGCATTTTGAAATTCAGTGACAGTGCGGCGCTATCGGTTTACATACAAGAAACAAAAGCGTTGCGGCGTCGTACGGAACCCTTCGTGCGCGAGTCCGACTTGCACATTGGCCAGTTTTTTTTAATATATTTGGCTAATTATATTTTCTGAATTTGACAGGCTGCTAAATGCACAGCAGCAGGTTACGCCCTCATTGCATCCCCAACTCGAAATTCAATTTTAACTTACATCACAGCAAACAAAAAGCATACACACAATCCTCGAATGCATTGTATTTGACTCGTAAGTAAATAGGTACAAATGAAATATAGCCGTAACCTTGTACAGTCAGATTGATTTTACAGAGATAAGTACTAAAATTTGAACAGCGCTATTTTTTATTTCAGCATCTATTGGTTACTTTTCAGGGATCTTGAATCGTAACTGATTTGTTTATTTTAAATAATAAATATAAAAATACACAACTAAAATAACACTTTCAAAGCCGGTAGGTATTGTTTAAGTTGGTGATTATTGTCATAGCAACATATTTTTTAATAAAGTACGAGTAAAACTACAAGTAAGTACTTAACCCTTTACCTACGGGCCCTTGGAAACCAAAGTCGCCTCTGAATACGGGGTATTTTAACCTATAAAATTGTTTGCTCCACTTAACATCAAGATACTTTAAAATTTATGAGACTTACGGTATTGAAATTTGGAATATTATATTCTGGAACTAATGTAGTTTCATAATCACAAACGCATTTTACACTTAATTTTCAATTTTATTGCTTTTTTTTCGTAAACCGTGATTTAGTACTGGCTTTGCCAAAATTACAATAGATGCCACCCGTATTGAGAAGTGACTTTTGACTTGGCAACTATAGGTGCCTCCCGTAGGTAAGAGGTTAATCATTCTAAAAATATCTCGTTTAGTTTGATTGCTACGGTATGAAGCAATTAAATATTATGGGTATAAAATGGTAATTAGGTAAGACTAATGCTCGTGTAAGATGAAAAATAGTATCAATTTCTTTTAGATTGCAAAATAATTAAATAATGCTTTAGTATCGGCGATCCATTACTTTTACATAATAGTTTTTTTATCCGGCCCACTGATAAAAGAAGAAACATACATAAAGGGGCCAACACAAAATAATATTAAGTAGGTTATTCCCCCTTATAAAAAGTAACACCCTAGTTGAACACTGTATAATAGTGACATTTCCATACTAAAGGTCAATTGAAAACAGGTTTCAACTATCTAGAGAGACTATTACTCAAAATGAACAAGATAAGTCTAATTAGGTATTTGTGAATTAACTAATATTACAGCTGAATTAAAAAAACATTCCTTGAAGTAAGGCTTCACGTTCAACTGAAAACTGTAATTTAGCAGCAACGATGATGATGAAGTGATAGTTTAAGATTTTTAAGAGCTTTTCCGTGGGTTAAAGCACCCTGAATTTCTGCTAATAACCCGTAACACAATGCTGAATATTATGGCGTTTCCATGGAAACGTGACTCATGGTTAATCTAATGGAGGAACGTGCATTTAGAAATTAATTACGTCAACCAGCCCACGTCACTCCGCTGTTGGTTAAAGGCAAACACTTTTCTCCTGTGGCTTGCAAAACGATTTTGTAGGCAAGAGGGTTTGTTTATAATTAAGAATTTCAATTCAGTTCTTAAAATAAACTGTCTATTTATAAATGAGGAAAAAACCTCATCGACAATCTGCTTAACAAAATATTAATTTGCTAATGGAACTCTAGGTAGTTCTAGACTATAGTCTAGAGTATATTTTGAATAGAGAGAGAGAGAGAGACTGGAGAGAGAAACGAAACAGGTGTAACAAAACTTCTGGAGTAAAATAATTCAGACTTTTAGCTAATTAGGTACCTACCTAGTTCTTGAGCATGAAACATGGCCTGGATGCGTTAAAAGATAACATAAAAGGAAGGCGTCTTGCTTTGTGTCGGATCTGACGCCGCGTCCTCAATGTATTGTTTATTACTGAATAAACCCTGTAGATACCTCAGGAAAAGCTTCCATTGTTAATTATTAGCCATAATAAAAGGGTTGACCTAATGTCCATGATCTGAGCTAGACATTCTTCATGCATTAGTGCACGTACAATAGCGTTATAAGAAGATAAAGAAAGGTAAGAGGGTTTATAAGAAACAAAGGCGCTTTTAGTGAAACTAGTTGGCGAGACACGAGTATAATGGGTTTGTTATAATGACATTATTTGTGCACTCAGTAGAATAACAAAGATAAAACTCGACTGAATAGGGATATTCTTTAGGAAATGAGTAGATACAAAGGCATTCTTACTGCTGTAAGCTTTATTGCTGATGCATATTTTAATTTATTTCTCATCATTACGTTAGCTGCATTTTATAATGCTTTTCTCTTAGTAAATTGTTGATTTAGAGCTATCCCAAACAAATATTGATAACTTATTATACTTTCTCGTTGCTTTGCTCAAGATTCCTCTAATCTGGGGGCACGGCAGTGCCCCCACCAAGTCGAGCAAAAAAGCGGCACGGCCGTACCATCCTTTTCTCGAAGCAATTCAGGCCATTTTCGACCGCCTGTAACTTCGTTGTGGATAAAACTAGAAGGCTGAATTTTCATTAGCTATGCAGGCATTGTAAAGACACGGTATATTTAAAATTTCATTCAATTTGAACCAGTAGTTTAAGAATTATAACGGGTCAAAGTTACTTAATTTTGTCACTCACTGACTGACTCACTGACTCACTGACTCACTCACTGACTCACCGATCATCAAAACTCTAAGGCACTTCTAGCAGACCTAGAAGCTTCAAATTTGGAATATAAGTAGTGTTTGGTGTATGAATCAAGGAAAAACTAAAATATTTGGGGGCACGGTAGTGCAACCGCCAAGTCGAGTAAAATTTTTCAATTTCGGTCCAGTTTTCTAGATACATAACTGCTGTCTACAAAATACAAAAAGAAATGAGATCCCATCAAAAACAATACTTGTCAAAAAAACCAAGTCTCGCAACTCAGTTGTTCTACGGTAAAAAGTTGTGAGATCCATGTAATACCAAGTCCAGGCCAGGAAATCTTTAACGTTTTACATAAATATATTGACTTGGCCATCGCATGAAAACACGTGTAAATTAAATTATTTAGTGCGATGGCCAAGTCAATAATTTATGTAAAACGTTAAAGATTTCCTGGCCTGGACTTGGTATTACATGGATCTCACAACTTTTTACCGTAGAACAACTGAGTTGCGAGACTTGGTTTTTTTGACAAGTATTGTTTTTGATGGGTCTTTCTTTACTGAAACTTTTAAATCGAGGAATTTCATCTCTGTTTTCTTCCGAATCAGCTTTTACAGTCTCTCAGTCAATCTTTTAAATAATTCAGAGATGTTTTGGGCTTTTCGTAAGCGTTTCAACTCTATATTTTTGGATCTTACATTCTCGAAATAAAATACCAATTTATGAGTGCCAAATCGTTTTTTTTTTGTTATTTTAATTTTATTTCGTACAGAGATCGTAAGAATGCGCTATAATGGTTTTATTACGAACGTCAGCGCAGCTCGAGGCCGCTGCGGCAATACGCGCCGCATGCCGGGCGACCCCTCTGACAAGTGAAGTAACGTCTTTCGTAATGTTGCCAGTGTGGGTCTAATATCACATCGTGTGTAGCCTTGACGTGTATGTGGTTAGTGAAATTAAAAAAAAATTGTAGCCACTGAAAATTAATTTAAAGGAATATTACTTTCAGTAACTATCTAAATAAATATAACTCAAAGGTGACTGACTGACATAGTGATCTATCAACGCACAGCCCAAACCACTGGACGGATCGAGCTGAAATTTGGCATGCAGGTACTTAGATGTTATGACGTAGGCATCCGCTATGAAAGGATTTTACGAAACTCCACCCCTAAGGGGGTAAAACGGGATCCACGCGTACAAAGTCGCGGGCGGCCGCTAGTAGTAGCATAAGTTCCGATTAGGTTCTAGTAATTTATAAAATGTACTTGTAAAATTTCTTTTTATCTCTTTACCATCTACAATTCTTTGTTTATCTCCATCGAAATCATTTCGATGGATTCACATCGAAACGATATTGATTTCAATCAGAAGATAAAAAATATAAAGGGTTCATGGTGTTGTATAATCACTTAAATGTTATTTTAGAAAAAAAAACTCTACCTTATGATGATGGGTTTATGCAATATTGGTAACGTAGGAATTGGAATTCTCTAAATTGGTTTGATTAACCTTATTGGTACGTAGTGGACTTTATGAAACTGAGGATATACTAAGCAGCTGATGGTAACTAAGAGAGTTGATATCGGAACTGTAGTTATGAAGGTCTAGTGGCAATGTTTACAAGAATTAAACATATGATTAGAAGGAACTAGAAAAATGTAATTCTTACTTAGGCGGCCATTCTTCTGGCCAGCTTCCTAAACTGTTTATCAGCATAAGTCAAACCATTTAACCTTCCTTTGCTTCTTTACACGAATCTAATTCTCTATGGTGTGAAGGGGACAAAAATAATATATTTTCGTATTAACCTTGAGTCATTCTGACAATGCATCGCGGCTTAATGTAAAAAAAAAAACATGTGAAGATAAGCAGGCAACACTAATGCTGTGAGCCGGTCGGTAAAACAGTGTAAATTTAGAACGCAAAGCCGACTTGCGTATCTTTGCTTGATCCCATCCAATGAACTGTCAAAATACTTATAATAACCTCTTGTTTATAACGTTCTATCAATGTTAACTGCACTATGAGAAGTGAATAAAATCGTGTGTGAAATAGACTAAAACCAGTTCCAGTGGCTGCATAGTACTAGCTATGTGAAGTAGATTATTATTTTCGGCAAACAAGGTAAGCATCGATGTTTCGTATGCGCGAATCTTATTTTCGGCATGTCATATTATCTTATGTTTACATCTTAACATAACGTTATGATTTTGTTTACTTTAAAATTGTTATTAAATTGCCCTTTTTGTGTTATAATTTTTTAGTCGCTTTATAATTCATTTTATATAGATTAGCGTGCATGAATATTAATGGAAATATTATTTGTCTTGTAATTTTCCTTATAGAACCTTAGATTTCCTTTTCCTTTTTATAAGTTTACTCGTATAAAATCGTAAAACATGTTTTCTGTTATAAAAACGTTTTCAGATTCTAGGAACTTATAATAAACAGCAGGAAAGTAAACTAACTACTAAAAACTTAAATAAAATTACATCATATTGTGTAAATTTATGCAACAAAAAATAATCGCTGTTAATATTATTATACATGCAAGTGAGTCAATTTTAACGTCAGTAGTTAATTGAGATCACGTCTAACCATCGTAAATAATGTTACACCATAGAAAAAGTAATAGATAATAACGAATATTCATTTTCGAACAACAATAGGTTTTCATGGTACAATAGAAGTAAAATATCGTTTGCAAATCGCTTTTAACTTCCGCGAAGGACCTACTTTAATTCTGTAAGCGTGCTCTTAACTAGATATTCCTTTTATAACTCGCCATAATTCGCAACTAGAATACAACCAACATTTTAAAGAATGACTAAACAAATTAAACCTTGAACCACCTTATGTGGTATGCCGAACTCAACAATGCGAAGCCGTATATGAGTATACTAGAAACATTAGCGAATCTTATTAACGAACCGCAGGTTTTTACTAAATACTAAACCTGTAAATCAAACCTATGAGCAACAAAAACTGGTTTAGCGGCAATACGGCAGACGATAATTGTCGTATCACTGACATAGTACGGTTATAGAATATTTTTTTGATTAAAATCTTTGAAGTTTCATCTATTCTTAAAAATAGTTCTGCATAGACTTGCCAAAAAACTGCAAGCTGTGAGGTTTATAAAAAAATATAATATCCCTGTAGGTCCGATATTATTTTAACTAAATACCTACACAATAATATGTAGGTTTGTAGACACAAATTTATATGGCATCAGAGGACTCTATCTATAATACTAATCAGAAATTACGTTTTGACAGCTCATAAAATGTTTCGTCGTTGTTTCTGGTGGTGATAACAGAAAAAAACGTAAACATGTGTGCTGTGGCGCTAGAAAATAGAGAAAACCGCTTGCGCATGTACTAATATGATATGCGCAGCGCTATTTTAGTTGTATAGTGGTACACAGCTGGCACAGGCAAAGCAATGCGATGATCCAGAACTAGACCACCCGGAGAGAGAAGAAAGTAGAGCTTGATTTATGGTGTGCCACATTGGACTACGATTAAAATGGTAATCGGACTTACTAATTTAAATGAAGAAAGTTATTTCCAACTTCAAGGTTGTGTAAGAAATAGGCTTATCTGAAAAAAAAAATTCTTTATTAAAAAAGTGGTTTGTGTACTAAAATAAACATTATCAATTTCACCAAAGTCATATTTAATGTCATTTGGAAAAATATCGATTTTCTAGCTGAAATTGCGAATAGACAAAAAATAGCAATAAGCGCTACTGTTTTAAAAATCACCAAAGGAATTTAATAATATCTTTTAATATAAATTTTTTGTTACTACGTTTTGCATTAAATCAGCCATTTAGTTTAAATGTACGTCAAACATGCGTAGGTGACTTGTTTGTGAAGAGGATAAAGTCTAGAAACTGAAAATATTTACATAGCAGCGTTCACACGAGATGTGTATAACAGGTTTTAAATCAAAGCAATAAGATCTAAAATGCAATACTCGATCAAGAAGGAAGAAGCAGTCATTGTTATGCAATCAGTGATCAATATTTTGTTTGACAATTAATCCGTTTTGAGTAACAGTTGGGTATACATGTGATTGCAGATGAGTAGTCGTTGCTGCTGATGTAGTATAATAATATGAATAACAAAATTATAATAATCCCGATAGGTTAACGATTTTAATGACTAAAAATAAAAGTGTTAAGTTGTGAGGATAAATGGACGTTTGCTAACTCTTTCTCACGAAAATACTGAACGTATTTTCATAGTATTTTGATGCAACCTTACAGTATTATTGTTTATTTAATCTAAAACATGTAGTCTATAATTTATAACGATATTGAGTCAATTAGCGTAAAAATGAACTAAAATTATAAATACAAGACAACTTAGTGTTCACAAATGCAGTCGGAGGCTTTTATGACTAATTCTTTTATTTGTGATACGTAATTAATACTTGTTGGGATTTTTGTTTTTAGCCGACTTCAAAAAAGGAGGAGGTTATTATGTTCGGCTGTGTGTTTTTTTTTCTATGTATGTTCACCGATTTCTCCGTCCATTGTGGACCGATTTTCAAAATTCTTTTATTGTACACTTCTGAGGTGGTCCCATTGTCACCATGTCAGGATCTGATGATGGGATCCTAGGGAAATCGAGGGCAACCCTCAAATTATATAGGCACGTATATCGTTTTTCATAGTTTTTATGAAGTTATTCAAGTATTTGCTCCTGGAAATCATCATTTCAAATTGATGAGCTGATGATAGAGGGTAACTCCTTAACGCTTAGGAGTTGGAAGATAATTCTTTTAATTTTATAGATAAGTATAGTTTCTAAAGTTATTCAAGTGTTTGCACCAGATCGGTGCAGGCAAACTTCACACGTTTCATAATCTTGGCACCCACTCCAGAAGTATGAATCATGGTATAAATATTAATTCGTCCTAATAAATAAATATTTTGTAATTGGTGGTGATTTGATATTCTTTGATAGTTGTAAAAGCTGTTTTTATCCTCCAAATAGAAGTAGGAGCAGCACGAGTAGGAACAGTAAGTACTCGTACGAGTAGGATTCTTGTTTATTGTAGGAATCAACCTCTGCACACCATTTAGAGGACTTTAACCTTACTTACTTTTTAACTTGCCACTTCGCCCGCGTGAATTTGTGAATTTCCGTCTGTCATGGAAAGACTGTCACGGAAAACCTGGGATAAACCTATCTTATGTCTTCCCCTGAGACTCAGACTATCTCTATTACCGAATTTAGTCTAAATCAGCTCAGTAGTTTAAGCCAGACAAGTTGACAGTCTACAGGTAGACAGAGTAGCTTTTGCATTTATAAATGAGCTTGGATTTAATTATCCGCCGCTAATAATAGCAACGAATATTTAATGTCAAAGATTCCTATCCGAATGTCTATCTAGAAAAATATAATACCTATACAAAACATGAAGGGAAAAAATTCTTAGAAGATTACGAATCATTTATCCATTCAAAAAGCAAGAATACAAAGAAGATTTAGGGACCGGAAGAAAATTGTTGATATTAGTTTTGAGATTTTCAAATTTTGATGCAGTTTTCATGCCGATCGCGTGATATTACCCGCATCTACGCAACGGCATCAGCAGTTACATGATCCAAAGGAATTAAAACGCTGTGGCCTTGGTAATAAAATTTACATGCCATTAATCTACATCAGAGCAGTGCGCCTACCACGCGGCCTAATGAATTTTTTTTCCGTGGTCTAACAGCAAGCTCAGTCAACGCCGAATAGCCAATAATAGAGAAGCCAATTCGTCATTATCTCGTACATGATACATGACTTTCTTTGTGCTTCGATTCGATCAAAGGCGATTGGGAAAACAAAGAAGACATTTTGCAAGGCGACGGAAGGCCACAGCTAATCGTAATCATAGTCATAGTTCAAGTCCGCCACTGTACAGTTATATGTGCAAAAGTGTAAATAAATAAATAAATAAATAGTTAAAGGTAACAAAAAAGGTAAAGAAATACCTACCTACATGATTTGTTTGGAAACGCAATCAGCTATCATACACGAGTAAGTACTTTAAAACTTTTTTAAATATCACTAATGGCCGATTTAAGCGTCATATTATGTAGAAATATAATTTTGTACTTTTATTAATTAAATATTTTGTAGCAATGAAAATATCTAACCTACTCGTATCTCTCTAAATAAGATAAGCTGCAATATGTATTTTTTAAATGTGTAGAGTGTATTTGTTAAACGATTCATTCTAGATGTTTCGATTCTAAGTTGTTTCTAATAAGTTCCAATAAATTCTCGTTACAATAATTACCTATTCTTTTTTGAGGTTGTTTGTCATAAAATGATCAATGATAAATCGTTGCCAATCGCGTTTCTTCAGATGTTTGATTCGTGCTCAATGCAATTGACCTTATAAATTATTATTTTAACCGCTAGCCACAGGGCCAATTGTGACTGCAGCAGTCATATTTCTACCTATACTTTGAATTTATTTGTCAGCAACAGTATCTTGAAGACGTTTGTTCTGTGTCCTGACCTACTAACTAGTTATACAGTGTAGTTGGTTCGGTTTCATTATCATCATCGTTTCAGCCACATGACCTCGACTGCTGAACATAGGCCTCCCCTAATGATTTCTAATACTGCCCAGTTGGCAGCGGCATCCATCCAGCACCTTCCTGCTACTTTTATGAAGTCGTCGGTTCACCTTTGCTTAGATTTACGCTGTTTATAACTTCAACAAAAGACTATAACTATCGTTGATTGATCATATCATCGATAAGTGTAATAAAAAACAATTGACTATTTCTATTCATGAACATAGCACAAGTACTACATAGTCGAAAAACAACGACAAATCGCTCACCGCAAGGTTTTTTATATAGGTTTTAAATAATTAAACTAGTTAAAATCTAGGTTCATATATTTAAACAAGCAGTCAAAGCAGCCATGGCGTAGGATGAGTATTGATTTGTGCACGCATCTGAATATTTCGTTGGGGGACCAATCCGTAGCTAGTTACACAGGTATACTGAAGGTAGGGTTGCCAGCGAGACTATTAATCATAATGAATACAATCAAAGAAAATATAAATATAAGTAGGTACTTGATATAAACACGAATAATAGGGATAATTTTAAACGTTTAGGGGCTGATTTTTGCAATAATTGTCGTATAACCTTTAACTGAATAATACAATTGTACTATTTGTCAGTTTCTTTATAGAAATTGTATTCTTGAGATAAAAGACATCTGAAAAATCAGCCCCAAAAAGATAATATACATTATAGAGTCGAGTAATGCAAAATATAGATTCGTGGATTTAAAGTATCGCTATAAATGATAGTATGTATTTAATTCTCTTAAATTAACAATAGTTTTTGAATGATACAGAAACATCTATCCTACTACTATCGCAACTTTCCCATTATAATATTACAAGCTGTGCCCGCGATTTCGTACGCGTGAAAACCCATTTTCGCAATATTTTTCATTGTTGCTCTGCTCCTATTGATCGTGGGAGCAGAGTATATGTTGTTATATGTTGTAGCCTATAGCCTTCCTCGATAAATGGGCTATCTAACACTGAAAGAATTTTTCAAATCGCACCAGTAGTTCCGGAGATTAGCACGTTCAAGTAAACAAACAAACAAACTCTTCAGCTTTATAATATTAGTATAGATTAGGATGGGGTTAATTTAATTTTAGCATAAATTAATTATATCTCCATTTCCGATTTGACGATACTGTGCTGACCGTCACACTGTATTTTGGTTAAAAGCTGCCAGCCCTAGCTGCCCTCACGTGTACAAGTAAACATAGATAACCCTCCGGCGCTGGACGTCAGTCTGTGAGGTAAGCTCATATTCATTTATTGCGTTTATGGGCAGCGGACGGCTGTTCGCACATTCGTTTTACGTTGGAAACAGTTGAAAAGACATTTTGATGTCTCGGCGTTGCAGAATTTTGAACAGTGTCATCCCTTAAAATATGGTTTACAATGCATTTGACTTGATTATTTAATAAGTACTCTTCCAAATGAAAACCTTTCACGTCTGACTACTATTTTCTTTTCTGGTCATTTTGGTAACTACGACAGTAACAATAATAACAAGCTTTTAGTAAGCTGATTTAAAAACTTTGAGTCTGCGTTTGACCTAATGTTACTTGATGGTTGATGCTGACGAGATTTAATTACTCATTAAATACAGAAATTACTCATATCTTTAAATGAATTAGGTTATTATAAGGGTTTACACATTTCAGACCAACAGAGCGAGCCACAGTCTGGGGCGGAGCCGCGAAAGAATGTCTAGGCCGTCTAGCTCGGACAATAACTCGCAGCTCCGTCCCAAAGACTTCAGGAGGACACCGTCAGGTTTTAGTGAGTAGGCCCTGCCCATCTGGCAGGGAGAGCCTCACATAACCCACTGGTTCCCCCGGGCCAGTGGGTATGCAATTTCATGCATTTCCTGACGAAAAAAAAAAAAGGGTTTACACATTTGCAATGTAAGGAGAAAGTCGGCTATATGCCACTAATCCCCGTTAATGCCAATTGGAGCTTATAATGGGGATTAATGAACTTTTTAGTTCATTAATCCCCATTACGTTAAAAAAAATACTGATATAACGGGTATTAATGAACTAAAACGTTCATAAGCTCCATTAGCATTAACGGGGGTTAATGAACAAAAAGTTCACTAATCCCTGTTGACGGGGATTGTCAACGGAGATTAGTGGAATAAGCCAGAAAGTCCCATTTCCTGCAGTATAAATTGCGAACATAAACGTTACTAACCCCAATTACCCTCAAAGGTATAGGTAAACGTACAACTTAATCTCCCGACGTTAGACTCTTATGTCCAGAATCCAGATGTTAAGCTTACAGTCGGACGACAGTATTGGTTTCTGTTCATATGTGATAATGTTCCAAAGGGAGATTTGGATGTCAGTCCCATCGAATAATTTCACAGTATAAAGCCGTATCGCTTATTGGTGTCATCCTTTGATACTTTTATTATTTATTCTTCTCTTTTCCGATATTTCGGTAACAGTGCTGACCTTAAGCATTGATTTTTTGCACAATAGAACAGATACTAAACTTATTAAAGTACACCGTGATATCTAGGCATAAAGTTGAGCGCGCTCTACGTCATTTATTGATAAACTCAATTAGTCACACTGTACTGAGAATCAAAGATAACACCTACGATAATAAAATACATATTAAATGTGAAAGCAGAAATGTTCTTATCATCAAAATATTTAGGACCGATCAAGGGTATTATGCTGCTATTAAAGCTACTAATTGCTTTGACCAAAAGGTCATGTATGGTGAAAACACTTTGTTAAGTAATATACCGTAATTATTAAAATGTGTTACGAAAGTGATTGAAAGAAAACTATCCTTTTTGCAATTATTTTAAGACCTTTCTCGATTGTCACGATCGACCCCAACATGAGTCTGCCGATAGATAGACAGGATCTACAGTTTGGCCTCTGGGTGAAATCGAATCAGTGAAGGTTCAGTAGTCCCAGGGGACAGCTTATTGTCTACCCGCAACGTATTTAATCGGAGGAATCTAAGAACAACGACTCTCCTCCGTTACTTCCGTTAAAGGTTATTAAACCTTACTTTTTCAATCATTTGTGTGAAAGAACTTTTGTCTGTGGTTAACGCAGAACAGAATTGCACTAGATTACTTCTTACAACCCTTCTTATTTCAACCTCCACTCTACCTAACTGAAAGAAATAGTTTACGGCAATAAACTACCCACCCGATTCAATAAATATGCAGTCAGATAAAAAGTAGGCTGTTAATAATAGTCGGTAGCACAACAAGCTAAACTCTCATCGTAATGTAGTTGTAATAATGTGCTATTTTGCAACAGAAACAGTCTACTATCCATTCCACCTGCCCACACTAAGCGTCCCAAGGCGCTGCGCTGTGTTGCACGCATAACATAAATTAATCTTTGCCATTGAACGCTACTGTACCATAACATACACACCTGTGTCGCACGATGGCTATTTTCATGGGAGAGCGGAAAATATCAGTTCTTGGTGTATTAAAATAGATATTATTATTAAATATTTTTGTCATTTTAACGCTGAAAAATATACAAAATTCCGTGGGCGTTTTGTTTTGTACAATTTTATACCTACTTTAACAGTATTTTCTCTCCGCAGTCTATGGCACAGTAGGTAGCGTTCAATGGAAAAAATTCTAATTGAGGGAAAAATTATGTGTCCAAAAATTTACTTGATCAAGACTCGTTGGGTGTTCCCAAGTTGTTAGCTTAATCTCTTATAGTTAATGTTTTTGAATGTCATCATCATCATCATCGGACGTCCACTGCCGAACTAGGCTTCCCCCAATGCTTGCCATGTTGCCCGGTTGGTAGCGGTTTGAATGTATGTACGAATAATTGCGCCATAAGTTAAAAAAGAGTTGGCAATAAATTAAATAGATCCCAATACGTCTAATAGCATGTTTTCACAATTTTTTCCTTAATTCCCTAGCAATATGTTTTTCAAAGAATTAATAGATGCGCTAATAACCGTAATAAGAACAAATAGCATAATTAGAAAAGTAATAGCTACCGGCTCATGACAATGCCTTGGTCGCGGTTGAATAATTTAGTTAGTCTAAACACCGGTGCAAGTTTGCCGTCTCTCTTCAAGGTAGACTGTGTAGGAACACTCCAGGTTAATTAAATATTTTCAAAATAGCGCCTCCAGCGCTCTGTCTGAGACGGTTCTTGAGATAAATGATTATTCTATTTTCAGAGCCATAACAGACAACTTCAGTTGAGTAGGTATTATAATTTAATTAGCACTTAAATAAAGGCGATGGCGGCTGGATAGAAAAGCATAACTATGTATATGTAGCAAGTGAATGTCCATGTGTGTGTATCAGTCTAGATACTCGTAGGTATTACTAATCACACTTACATAGTCTCCCATGCGGGTTTTAACACGCAACCGCGAATAAAAATATGTGACCAGGCCACCTTGATAATTAAATTCTAAAAAACTCTCTCGGATTATGACACTAAAATTATTACAATTGGATTGATTGATATTGGAATTGAAAGAACACACGTCACATTTAGGTATTACCACCTATCTATGTATTGGTATGACATCACTTTGCCATATTGTCATCTAACTAGGGTAAACCGTATAGCTATTGCCCACTTAAAGATTTCAAACANGCTTACACATTGACTTGCAAACAATGTAAGAAAATTTGAACTTTGAAAATTTCGCGTCTACCTCAACGCATTCACCTTTCATCCTTTTAAAATGGCACGGAATAATTCTGTCTACATTCCCAAGTAACATCTGCCGATCTATGTTTTTCTTAAAATAAATGGGTAAAATGTTTTAGCTAACATGGCATCCCTAAATTCACTCACACAATAGACAAACGCCAAAATTTTGCGTCACAGTTTTGTTGTACCGCGAGTTCCGTCCGCCTTTTTTTATAGGTCCATGCTAAAGAGTAATATAATTTTTTTCACAGCTTACAACTTAGCCGATGCTGGTTTCGAGGTATGGATGGGCAACGCCAGAGGGAACCGTCTCTCCCGAAACCACACTACATTAAACCCAGATGACCCTCAAGAAAAGTTCCCATTCTTCAACTTTAGTTTCGAAGAGATCGGAAGGTTTGACGTAGCAGCCATGGTGGACTATGCCTTGAAGGTGACAGGACAGTCAAAGCTGCATTACATAGGCCACTCTCAAGGTGGGACAGTGTTTATGGTGTTGACTACGATGAGGCCAGAATATAATGAGAAGTTCAAGTCAGCTCATCTCCTGGCTGGTGTGGGATATCAGGACTATTTCCCTAATAAAAACATTTCACGGCTATCACTCTTGACTGATGTCATTTATGTAAGTCAACAGCGATTTGTAGTAAGTTTAATTAGAATCATGATTTACCTACCGTTATGTACAAGTCTTTCTAAAGTGTTTTCTGAGCATCATTGGTTACACATTTTAAATACCAATAAATTCAATTAAAAATACTTGTATTACAATATTTTGTATCGACATTTCCAGCAACTGTCCCTATCTCTTGGGGTAGTAGAACTATTTCCTCCAAATGTCACGCGAGCACAAGAAGTACAGCCAGACTTCTGTACTGGGAATACTAAATACTCCCAAATATGTGAATTGCTTGGGATGACAGAAATCATGGTAAGTTTCCTATTTTTATATTCACAGCTATTTGGTACAAAAATTACATTACGAGCAAATTAACTTTTCCAGGAAAACAATGATACAAGTTCAAAGGCGGAAGTCGCTGGAGCTGCCTTAAAACAAGTAGCCCATTTTGGCCAAAATATAAGAGACAAATCTTTCTGGAGATGGAATTACGGTCCTGTCAAGAATTTAGCTGTTTATGGAAATATGTTGCCTCCCAAATACGACCTAGGACTTATATCGACTAGTGTCACAATGCATTACACAATCGCTGATACTTTACTAGATGAGAGAGATGTGTTAGCGATGGTTGCTGATATACCAAATGCAATTGCGAGAAAAGTGGCTCGAGACACTTTCTCGCATGGAGATTTTACTCAGGCTGATGACTGTAAAGAACTGGTAACAGATTACATTATCGAAGCTATGCTTAAACTAGAAACGTAAGAAGTTTGATACAATATTTTTCTTTAAACAAAGACCTTTTTAAATTCTTCAAATAATACTTGTCTCATCCCGTGTGATGATTTCAAGGTTAGCATGATTCAATGGTATTAAAATTAAAAAACCTTTGAATTTCAGGAACACTGCTCAAAACGAAGTAAAAGAAACACGACGCAGTAATACAGCCAGTTCAATGAATGATGAAGAAGTACTAAAAAATGTGGATGAAATCATAACAATCGAGCCTCCTATACAAAATGCTTCTCCTAATTTAGCTTTAAGTGTGTTGTTGAAGACTTTGTTTGTCATTTATTCCATGAAATTATTACTGAGTTAATTTAGTGTGACTTTAAAACTAAAAGATGAGACTTGCAATTAACTTTATTTTTCGGTTTTTCCTTAATATTTAAGGTATCTAACCGCCTCTGTGGTCTAGTGGTAAGGCCACCTGCCTCAGACGCAGAGGTCCCGGGTTCGATTTCCAGTGGGGGCATTTTTCTGTTCGGTTTGGTTGGTGGTAGGGCTTGTTCTAAGTCCGCCTGGCTAGCTACCACCATCTTACCTAATTCCATCGCCATAACAACAATGTTAACAGCATTGTTGTATTCCGGCAGTTTTAGGTAAGATAGCCAGTTCCTCCGTGGTTGAGGGTTCCGGGTGAAGCTCGCTTCCACCATCGGCCTGATCATCACTTACCATCAGGTGAGATACAGGCTTTTTCAAGAGCTTCCTCGTTGTGGATAAAAAAAATAAAAAGGTCATGGCACAGAATATGGACCCTAAAAAATTGCTTTAAAAAGTGACCAGCTTTCTTTAAATCCGAAAAAATTCTTCTAAGTGAAGGAACCCAAAATATCACGAGGAATTTTGAATGTGGCATTACATATTTTATTATCAACGTTCGTCTCTCTCGTCATCCAGTAACACTCTTTAGAATTTTACTCATAAATGAACTTAATAAATTTTAGTCTCGCGATCCCAATGGACTATATTGTGTCAATTCACGCTTTTACAACCCCATATATCTTTTTCGTCGCTCCAAAGCTGCCTTGTTGAAATGGAAATCTTCGTTATATTGCAGACAAAATACCTTAAATTCAACGACACAAGGTCGTTTTTAGAACTTCTTATTCTAATAATCTTGAGGGACAAAAGAAAAAATAGGTGACTATCGCAAAGAAAAGCTCCATCCATTCGTTCGGAAAACTTGAAAGAAATAATAATAAAACGCTCTTCTTCGAGTCTATAAGAAACGAACGATTTTTCACTTTAAACATATTGAAACCGATAAATCTTGCTTTGTTAAAGATTTGATTTATCAATATTGTAATGCACTTTATATTATTTCATAAGGTCAATATTAAATTTATGGTATACGTATACTTCTTGATAAATATGGCATACTACATAATTGGTTTCATTCTGGGCAGCACTGGTTCCAACTTCCACTGGCACTGTCCTTTATACCGAATTCAGTTTTAACTTACACCAAAAGATTGTGTTCATCACAACACCGTGAAAATTCTTATTCTTAAGCTAAAATTTGCTGAATTTAGCTCATGAAAGCGTTAAAATGTACCATAATCCAATGAATTAGAAGGTGCATTCTTAAAGGGGGACTATGTAGTCATTGAATTTCGTGTTTTCGTTTACTAGTGTTGTAAAAAGTACCGCAACCTGTTACTCTAAACTTAAAGCATAGCCCAAATAAAATAGACAGATCACTCTGCAGTCAAGTTATAACTAAATAATAAAATGATCAGTAGAAAGTTAAGATACGTGAATGTAAAAATTAAGATTCGGACACGCAAATTATGAGTTTTATCATGATAAGGAAAATGCAGTCATTTTATCATGTTTGTCTATTACTATCACTAATTAATAGATACTTAACCCTGATTTTTCAGCCACTTCATAAACCTTTCACGTCTAAATTGACCAAATCAAAACTTTCAAATTAGAGCTCTCCCTGCCAGCAAATAAAGTTAAACTTCGGATGAGCTGGCTGACCTATCTGCGCTATCTCTAAAATCAAACTGTTAGCCCCGGGAAGTCACGTCCGCCTGCAATTCAAGTTGGAACGTGTCTTTTTCCACCCTAACAATGGAACCCGTTGATAGCTTTTAGTTTACGTATCTTTGTTTTCAATGGATTAAATTGTATCCATCAACATTTATTTACTTGTAATAAAAAAAAATATTTTAAGCAAAATAATCGAACATCTGTGGAAAATATCCAGATTAATAGAAGTTACGATTTTGTGTTTTAGTGTTACTTACGAGTACATGGTGTGTTGCATCAAAGTATGTGTATTGTATATTTACCTACTCGTAGTACTTGCCTCAAATTGTTGTTAGTACCGTTTCAATCCTTTTTGGGATTGTGCCTAAATTATTAGTCTAATTTTCTTACCGAAACTTTCATCAGCGCAGTAATATTTGAACAAGTCCATTGAATATATTTACCTGAAACAAAAAATAAATAAATAAAATCTCAAATACAACAAACAGATCTTACCTACGTTTCACTAATTGATTTGTAAATATAGGGCTTATATATTTTTTCAGATGTTTTAACCTAGTTCTAGCACTCTTACGTTAGCATGCTGCATTATCTAAAAATTTGGAAGTTATTTTAACAACCATTATTAGGTCAGGTTAGCACTTAACGGCCACCCGTCGTAATTATTAAGAAACACTTAAAAAGCACGACACAAATCCCTTTTGCGACAACGAAAGAGACATTAGCGCCACCTACCGCCATCTAAAGACATTAAGCCTTTAAACTGCGGAGTTAAACGGCGCATATTTAATAATTCCTCAAAACGGGCGAACATTAAACTAACAAAGGCCATCGCCGGATACCTTAACGGGAATGACTCCGGCTTCCTTCATTAAGGCTGGGACATACTAAAGGTAACGCAAAGAGAACAGCCACGTCAATGAGGCTATCATTTTTATACTTAACAGTTGGCACCACTGGCGATTGACACGACCCTACTCTAAAGTGACGCCGTTCTGGTGAGCCATTCTGGTCACCAATTGCAATACAATCCTACAGAATACCAGCATTCATGTTCTGAATTGAACATGATACAAGCTAAGTAGGAGCCATTTTGGTTCAATAAATTATGTATGTTATTTAAATTGTTTTAAACGTTTGTTTGAACCAAATAAACTATTTTTCTTTCTTTCTTATTATTTCTTTCAATAGTCTTCCTACGGCTTCAGCTCTCACTAGTTAATGCCTCTGTCTTCGCCGCTAGTGGCAGTCATCTAACTCTACAGTGGTGACAGACAGACAGATTGAGCGTGCTCAGCTTTAATAAAGCACATCAGTGCACATCGCCATCGCCGGCGCGATCATAGGCCAATGACAGGTCGTGCCAACTGTCATGGGTCGCGCGACCTGTCATTTGCCTATGATCGCGCCGGCGATGGCAATCTGCACGCGTTGGTGTGGTTGAAGCATACGTTTTCATGTTAATAACGACTCGTAGTAATATTTACCGAGTGAGCTTAGAAACTAATTTCATGGGCTGGCTGTTCTATCTAGCGGCACATTAACCGTCGCTATTTATCCCGTTAATGCTCCGATAGCCAGCGTGTTAGCGCCATTTTACCTGACCCCAGGTAAATATCCAGGACTCGCAGGCAGTCGAAGGCATTTTAATGGTTGTATTAAAGGGTTATATGAAATTTAATTTTAGTTGCTGAAGTGATAAGGTTTAGTTAGTTTACCTACTTTGACCATCTTTTTGTTCCAATTATTTTAGTAACTACCGAAAATCTACATGGATGCATACTACGGCAGTGGAAACTTACTTGCTTCATGTTATTTAATTTTATTGTAATGTTACGTGAAGACACAAAATCTTTCTTATTCTTTTCATTTGCTTTGATACACTGTAATACAGCGGTGGAGATTAAATTACCTGGTGATGATGATGACGAGATATTCCCATCAATAAAATCTTGAACAAGTAGGTATATTTATGCTGTATAACAATTATCTAGGCAATCTTTAAAAACATGTTCCTGGAAAACAATGTTTTCTACAATCAATTTTTTAAACGTAAAGCACGAAAAAATCTTGCTTCTTTAAGGTCGTCCATCAAAAGTTTTGAAAGCTCCAAAAGGACCAACTTAAAGTGGCCAGCTAAAGGCTGCTGTTGACACTTTCAGCCAGCTTTAATAACGCCAGGGATAAACTAACGGCTGTTCGCCAATATTTGTACAAGTCCTTATTAAGTTTCGTTCTTTAGGATTTGTTAACAGATTTTAGAAGTAATTGAATTGTCTTTGAGACGGTAATTGAGCAATTAAATTGAAGAAAGTTTTCTTTTAATTGTTGTTAATGTTTCTATTGTAGAGTCTTTGAGTTTTAATAGCTATGATTTCGACAACGATGTTAAAAAGTCTTATGTAAAGAGCCAATGAACTTAAGTAAAATAACAAATAATTACTCCGGATGACTTTGAAGTTATCTACTTGATTGAAAAGTAGGTAATGTAAGTAAATCTAAATAGGTATTAGGTATATTAACTCAAAGGTGACTGACTGACTTATATAGTGATCTATCAACACACAGCCCAAACCAGTGGACGGATCGGGCTGTTATGAGTAGGCATCCGCTAAGAAAGGATTTTACGAAACTCCACCCCTAAGGGGGTAAAACGGGATCTACGCGTACGAAGTCGAGGGCGGCCGCAAATTTTATCAATAAAACACTAGGTTCAATGAAATTTCTCTTTAAAAGAAAGAAAAATATTTATTTGGTATTAAATGAGTTACTTTGAGTCCCCTTTCAAAAGGATCTTGATAAGTAGAGACTACGCCATTGTCTTGGGTTCAACAAGAAAATCAGTTCAATGCTAGTTGCGATATCTAGATTTTAGCTATACTTCTCTTTCTTTATTTAATTTACGATAAAATAAAATTAAAATAGCCGGCCATTGGGGGGCCTATGTTCAGCAATGGACGTTCTATGGCTGAAATGATGATGATGAAGATATAAATAAAATTAAAAATCGAAGATTTCAAAACAAGATTGACCGGTAGGTATCATGTAAATTTTGATTAGGTACTTAGTACCCGTGGGTAGTAGGTACCTACAACTACAACAGAACTGTACAGAATACAAAAAAACATAGTAAAATTAACTTGAATCCACATTTGCCGCCATGCTGTGCCATAGAGCCACGCTCGCCGTAAATTATGTAAACCCGGTTGCACACTATTGTTAATTTCGTGCAGCACAGATTAAAATCGGAGCGCGGATGCGGCAGCTAGCGCACGTGTGAACACATCCTTCCTGATTTCTGAACGTGAGCGCTCAAATGTTTAAAACGTTTTAATGGATTGTTTAAGCCTGGTAAAATTATGAATTGTGTTATGTACTTTAATAATAGTAAATTGTATCACATTTTTATAGGATTTACAGCAGGAACCTTTTGACTAGTGTCAATTCAAGAGAAGCTTTAGTAGGTACTTTTTTGTTCACCCATTACTGTACAGTGAAAAAAATCTGCATACAAATTAAGAGCAGAGTAGAATAGATATCCAATAAACAGGCACCTGGCATAGTAGTTCACGTATCGGACAACTGGTCCAGAGGTAACGGATTCAATCCCGCACAATTCACACATTTATCAACAAAGGTATTTTATCTTTCTAGGTAGATACTAGTCTGTATTTTAGAATACAAAAAGTACCTATAAGATTTAACTTCAAAATATGAACACACAACAATGATACCTTCAAAACCTGCACGCACCGCAAAAACAAGAGCCTTCAAAAACAAAAGCGTTGCTGTAACGCGTCCGCGCTCAAATTTAATAAAGCCGGTAACAGCCGCGCGCTAATTTGGAACGCGTCGTGTGAACACGGCCTTCCTGTCGCATATTCAAAACTGTTAACTGTACGATATTCCTTAACATTTTTGAAACTTGCGCTTTTAATATACTTACGCTATAAACCAGCCCATATTAAGCAAAGCTATGACAGCTACAACGTACAAGTATTTAGATAATTGTTTTGCTCTAGCCAGTGTAATCTTAGATCGTGTAGCTAACACGTTCTGCTAATGTATTTTGTCTACAAATTTAAAGATGTCATCTTGAAAGAACTATAGTTTCGNTATTTGGCAACAAATTAAATCATCTCTATGTTCATGTTTCATACATTCATTGATATGATTTTTTCTATTTTTTACACATAAAAGCAAATTCTGAACAATTGTTTGTTGTTATTCTTGTTTCTAGGTTATAAAGCAATAAAAATAAGCTAAGCATAACCCGTGCGCAAAAATACTGTAGACAGTTGCTATAGTTTCGGATGGCTAGAAAACTTTATAACACTTAAATATAAATAGTAAAATAAATTCTCTACAATTTGATTTTCATCTTATCAATTTTTATAATCGTTCAAAAGGATTAATAGAAAAATATACGATATTAAATAAATAGCTATTGCGTTACTTTAAGGTACTTAATCTAATTTTAACATAGTTTGAGCTAATTTGCCGCATGTGTGACCAACGCCTTACGCCGCGCGTTCGCCGAAAGAGTTAACTTCGCGCGTTTAAATTTCAAGCGGATTTCGCCTATATTGTGCCGCGGAGCTAAGGAGATTTGTCCGGAATTCGCATCATGAGACACTTTAGAACAGTCTTTCCCAAAGTGGGCGAAAACGCCCCCTTGTGGGCGCAGGCTTAAAGGGGGGCGGTAAGAGACCCAGAAAAAAAATTGGGACGTTGTGTAGAGGTTTGGGAGGCGTCATCTACTAGGAGGACTCTTAGACATCGACTGAGCTCGACTCTTGACTACAAAAATGAGGGGCGCTAAAAAAAATTTATTCTCAAAGTGGACAGTAGACTAAATAAGTTTGGGAACCACTGCTTTAGAATATACGGGGAGTGAGCGCGAATATGTAACTTAGTTGGCGGGAATTTGGCGTGTAACGTTGCTTTGGAGATTGGTTAGCAGTTACAAAAAAAAACTGAAAAAAAGCTATCAGACGTTTTTGGATTGTGCCTATTATCTCAATGTACAGGCAAAGTTATATATAGAACTTTAATATTTGTGTTGATTAGCAAGAAAGCTATTTAGTTGCTCGTATTATTAGACGCATTCCGCGAATTTCACACGTTGTGTCAACGTATAAATAGTAAGATAATACAATAATGTATAATCTTGAGCATTGTCTCCAGAAATAGAATAACTTTTGGTCATTATTAAATAGCAGCAGACAAAAATTAGTATTTAATTATGAACACAACAGATCGTTATATTATTTCGTTATTTAGAAGAAATCCCTCCATCAGTTCAATGGTTCTTACAATAAGAATCCATAATACAGACCACTTTTCACTATCGATCCTCATTGTGACATTACTCTTTTTGTTCCTTTGTAAAAACACGACTACCGTCTCTACCTTCTACGAAATCCTTTCTTCTGACAAAAGAACTGCCCTGATCTTTTATTCCAAAGGTGACGTCTACAGCGAAATCAATTCAGTGAAGTTGTCACGTCCCCTTGTAGTGGAAAACTAGGTATTTATTCCCACTTTAATTTTCTTTTAGACTGAATTCGCTTTAGAATTTTTCACGGTGAGGACGGACCGTGCTTGGAATTTCATTATGGGAGGTTTTAAAGCGCTTTTAACTGGTCAAAGGGTATTTTGAGCTATCTAATACTGTGGGTAATTTGGCCCTCAGACTTACATAATGGGTAATATTATGTAAGTCTGAGGGCCAAATTGAAATTTTAGAACAATAGTGTGGTGAGTTGGTGGTGTTTTCCATTTTGGTATTTCAAGAGTCCAAGTTTTTGGGGTCTTTTTCCTCAATGACTGTGATTGATCGTTTTGTGTGAAAGAATTTCGTAGCATTTTTGATAAACCATTTCTGCTCTGTACTGAGAACAAAGTTGATCATGGGTCAAATAAATAGGTATTAAAGGAATAATAAAACTTTTATAAACCAACAAGAGTATCTTCGGACCAAGAGTCTGTAGACAGAAATTAATAATTTAAAAAAGTACATATGATTAAAGAAGTTGTAACTCATGTATTACATATTAATAGGGATGATGACTGGATAATGAAATTGAAATTCTTCAGACAGATAATAAAAAAGATTTGGACATACTTATGTTTTTGAATTTTTTTCATAATAATTGAAATTTTGTCATCTAACCTTAGGTGATTGTTTTAAGATATAACATACATCAGCCTATTAGCAGCAGAATCCTAGCAGAAATGATTTAAACCTCTCTTCGCCATACACCTGCTTAGGTTACAAGAGTGAGCCTCACTCCCTGAGGTTCTAAGTTCTACAACCCACACTATAGAAGAACCATTCAGATATTGTTACTGACACTATAGAGGATCCATTGAGACTGAACTCACAAAAACGTAGTTCTTAAAATTACGAAAGTTACACCATTCGAAGTGACTGCCGACCCAAAACAACTGGACCCAAAGTAACACTGAACTAAAACATCAATAGGTACAGTGAATCGATCAAAGTGGAATTCTCCCAAATTCTTCCAATAGCAAAAACAACATCCGAATTCCAATCACGTGTTCGGCCTGTCCTTTTAGTCCCAGCAACTACTCCGTCGGGACCCTGACTTGGTCATGGGTAAGGTGGCCACAGTTTCGAAAATATTGGGATAAGTTTCAATAACAATAGCAGTTCCAGGTATCCAACTCGTGGGAGTGGATAATTCAATAAATAATTTTATTATGTGAACAAAATCTGCTCTATTTCCTGCTTTAATTAATCAATGGCTGTAGTTGCAATAAATGATAGTCCTGAATTTCCACTACGCATAGAAACATTTATGATTTTCGCTATATCGTTTTTTTTCTCGCACACCATACCTTCACTTTGCTGCATTATAGCACTTATATTAACTTCATATCATGTCACACTTTATCTTTATGTATAGTCTTTCATGTTTCATACTTTGTCCCCAAGAAACCTTGATTGCTGGTCGCCCTACTCCCACTAACGAACCCTGCACTGCCGATCGCTAATATTTCACCCGGAACCGATCGCGTGATGGGTACGTATTGGCGGTTAATTCAGGACGCTAATAGGAAAGGGGGGGGGGCTAAAGGAACTGTCGATGAGGATCTATACTTTAAGAAAATCAAAGATAGCAATACCGATATTTTGACAAGTCTTTTCTTTCAACCAAAAGAGGTCCACTGAGAAAATGGCGTCCTCTACGACTAGTTTTTGGCTACCCATATCCAGGCGCTTCCCACGCTGTTCATCATCATCATCAGATCATCAATTCACCGAGTAGGAAGTGTCCATATACTTGAATTTCCAATCCGTGGTTGCTACTTGAGAAATTTTCGGTCCCAACGGCCATCAGTTCTATGAGTTCGTCATTTGAAAAATGGCAAAGTTTGAGGAAAGCTTAGAAGGAAATAACGTCTGAGTATTCAAAAGGAATTCACAAGGTCCATGTATCTCAAGCAATCTACTTGATGGACTGGCTTATAATTGGTTACCCAAAGAAGGACGAGTTATCATATTATTATGACGTAAGTGAGTAAGGAAATTACCAGAGTACGTTGCTCAATCCTAAAATATAAAAAACTTAACCTAGGCACATTCCCTCTATACTATACAGGGTGTTATGTAAATGTGTCTATAAGCCGACACTAGCCCATGTTAACATCTGCATATAAATGGTATGGTGAAGTCAGAAATTTGATATTTTATCATCATTTTTTTTATATTGCATAGAAAATAAAATTTATAAAATCCGATTTGGATGAAAATTTATAAAATTAAAATGATGACATTATTAATTTTCTGACTTCACCATACCATTTACATGTTACCTAACATCCTGTATAAAACTTATTATACGATGAGTCAAATCCTCCAATTAAATTGGAGGAAAGAAAGAAATAAATGCCAAACGAAATGCCCCTTTTCACAACACTCAATTAATACATGACCGTTCCATTTAAGCGTCCGCCGTATTCGTTAAAGCCGTTCGATTCGCAAATTACTGCGCGGTAAACATCACTCGCCCTCGCCAATATTTCGATTGCAATTCATTTGGCGACATCTCATTTGTGCAATAATTGCAGCACGATCAAGAGCTCTTTAGCGGTCCGATTAAAACATGCACGGGAAATAGGTGTCGAGGTTGTGATTGGAGGATATTCAGTTTTTTACAGGAGTATTTTTGAAACGATCGAAACGAATCTTTGAAAGAAATAAAATGTAAATTGATTTCTGCAAATCAAAGTACGAGGGGCGGCTGAAAAGTTTTGAGCCTAGGGTATTAAAAATGCCGATAGAAAAGTGTAAAAAATATATTTTTCTATTTAATCTCCCTCTACTACAACGGACTTCTTACATTTGTGTAAAAGAGCTTTTAACCCACTGAAAAAAAATTCTCAATCTTTGCCTTCGAAATGAGCCTTTAACGCCGCCTTCATTTCTTTGTTACTCAAAAATCTTCGTTCCTGGAGGTCTTTTTTCCAATTTGAGAATTAGACAAAATAGCTAGGGAATCAGACTAAACTGTGTGGTGGGTGATTAATTTCTTGAAATCCAGTTTTACCCGGGGCAAGCCATGCAACATGCGCGAGGTACGCGGGTGAATTGTCTTGCAGTAACCGATTTCCTTTCGCCAGTTTGCCTCTTAATATTTCAACAACCACTTGACGCACTCCTATCAACAGTACAGCATAATAATCCCCGTTTATTGTAGTTTTTTTAAGTAGGTAGTCAATGAATAAAATTCCTCCACAATCCCCAAAATAGCGGCTATGAGCTTGGGTGTCGATCGCTCCACTTTGAATTTCCGCGGCGGCGTTTTCCCTTTTGAATCCATTGCATTGACTCTTATTTTGACTCTAGATCGCACTGCCGGATCTATTATTTATCAATAGTAACAATGTGAGAAAAAAAATTGTTAGGATTATGGTCAAAGATGGCCTAAAACTCCTGCGAAGTTGTGACTCGACACTAGTTGTCGAGCGGCGTGAGCATTTTTGGCACAGATCGCGTGCACCCCTTTTTCATGTGCAAATGAGTATGAAAAATATCGCCGATACATTCCTTGCTACTGCCTATGACTTCAGCTATCTGTCACAGCTTAATTCGCTGATCTCTAAAGCAAGATTCTTTAAATTTTCATTATTTTATTCATTAATGGCGAAATCTGGCCGCCCTGACTTGAGGTCATCTTTTAGCGACTCCCTGCCATGCTTGAACTATCGAATCCAATCTTTCATGATAGCAAATGAAGGCCAAGACTCCCCATAAACTGTAGACATCTCTTCAAATGTTACCGTCAGCGTTTTGTTCCTCTTTTTGAGGAATTTTATGACAACTGTGTACTTCAATTTCGTACATTGCGCGGATGACTGAGATATGATGGTGTTTACGAATTAATTACTAAAAGCGTGATGACGCTAATGAAAGAAAACGTTGTACATATACTAAGGAAGTTATTAGCTAATTAATTAAATTTAGCGCGAGTCAATAATAACACTTGAAGATACTTAGGCTCAAAACTTTTCAGCCGCCCCTCGTATCTTATAAATCAAGTTTTTAATATTATATTGTAGTTTCATGCGGAAAAAAATATTAACATTTAAGTAGTAACTTAATACAAATAATGTTAACGCCCACAAATGTACGTATACAATTATTTTCCATAATTCATGATTGGGAGCTTGTTAAAGCAATTAACATTCATCAAATATAAAAACTAATTGCTCAAAATTTCTAACATGCAAAACCAATTTCAACCTATAGGTATTTTCAGCTTTAATTACCTAACTGTCACGTCTGCGCACTATTCTATGAGCTCCAGAAGCCTGCCCTGCAATATCGGTCTCCTATGATCAAGAACGTGACCTGACTGCAGATGCGTAGCATAAATAGTTCGTCGGGAGCGTACATGATACGTTGTAAATTGGGTTCATTTGCAACGCGCGGTAACTGAGACATGGGAATAAAATGTACGCACCGACCCCTCTGCGACATGTTATTCTTTGAGGGATAGGGTCGAGGATGAAAGGTTTGTGAGATATGAACACAGACTGTGAATATATGAACACAGACTGTGATATATGAACAGTTGTCAGAAGGTCACCTACGAAAATACAAGCTTATCCAATAAATTCTGTAGTTTAGACCCACATTAAAAGGTTTGAATTCAATTGCTGCAGTTTTTGGTGAATGTTCAAACTTCAAATCTCAGATGTCAGACGTAGTCAACTGGTTCATTTTGCACAGTTTAGTAAAGTTAAGTAAAAAAAGTAGTTACTGATACTAAACGATGACGTATCTAACGGTTAAAATAGCAACGTTTATAGTATTTTCTACTACATATTGCAAAAATATGAATTTCGTACATAAATACGTATCTAGTACGGCAGATAAATTTAATGTATCTTGACATAATAATCAGTTTAGATACACTTTATTTATGGTGTATCTTCTGTAAGATATAGAGTATAATATCAAAAGAACCCGTGAAAAATTGAGTCCATAAAGCCTTTAAATCCTAGCAAACTTATGGGAATACGATCCGTAAGAAATGTGTTGGTTCTTGTCGTTCGACTTTGTGTCTTATCGTTCACGAAACAGGGTGGTAATGATTTCGTGTTTGGCAGCCCGTAAAACCCTGTAATGCCGGTGAAATAAACTCGCGCCTGCACCATTTCACGCAAGGCAGGTAGGTACGTACTCGGTTCCGTATGACAGGCTGAATTGGTAACTAATAGTGGAATTTACCTAAAATACGGCCCTGTGCGGGCTATATTTCAAGTGAAATATACCGTAATTGAGTAGGGTTGACACTTGCTATTGTCATTTTTGTGTGTGAAACATTGGTAGAGAATAGACAGGAATTGATGTAATCCCAAGATGGTATGGAATACTGGAATGGTATGAAATTAAAATATTTATGGAGCAGTGTTTTAACTAAGGTCAAACACTCCGAATTACCTGCTGTGACTATCTGCAAGATATCTCTATCCATGACTTGTAGGTAATCCGAATGTTGAATAGTCTATGTAACAGAGAGGTTATTAAAAGTTTTATTAGCAGACCTTTAGTAGATCCTATTCAGATTCATCTACTTTAAATAATTATAATCATAGTTTTTCTGAGAATATTAACTGGTTAAAAACAAAAAGTATGTCATTTCCTGTGTATCAAAGTCAGACTTATTATTACGGCTCCAGACAGAAGATAAGGGGGTCAGACGGTCAGACGCCGTGATAACACTTCATTCATTTATAATTCTGTTTGTAAGTCGTTCTTAATCAACATCTTAATTAATTGAATACGGAGATTTGCAGAGCTGGAGGGCAACGAAAAATCCTAAAAAAACGGTAACGGTAAGGTCAGAGTTCACAAAAATACGGTTACAAACCGCTCACTTCGCAGGAAACTGTAACAAAGTATTTTTAACCAATTTAAAAAAAGGAGAAGTTTCTCAATTCGAGTGTATGTTTTTTTTCGTTTAATAATTTAGTACCTAGTAATTTTTGTATGTCGATAAATTTATTATTAGTATTTAATATAGCTAAGTGTATTTTTTTTACTATTCGATCTTTTTGTTTTATAGCTATTAGTTAAGTTAGCATTAATTGTATTGAGTTATCAGGAATTCGGGATGCAGTGTGTGATCACATGCTATATGTTTCTAACCGGCATTGCTTGCTTAAAATTTATTTAAAACCAAACTGCAAATTGCAATCAAAAATATTTCATCCCTACTAATATTATAAATGCGAAAGTAACTGTCTGTATCGCATTCACGTCTAGACACTGAACCGATTGAATATTGATAAAATTTCACGCGGGCGAAGCCGCGGGCGGAAAGCTAGTACATTATAAACGAGGTTAGAGGAACGACTCCCTAATAAGTACAAAACCTCTCCTGCCCAAGTAGGAATATCTCACCGATTATAATATTACAGGGGAATCTACTTCCCAGTAGTTCTAAGAAGTTATTTATAAATACGTTTATTGTTTACGTCACAACCCTGGCACCTGTAATGTACGTGGCGCTTATCCCGCTCGGCAGAGTGGAAGTTCGATAAAAACGCCTCGCCGACAAGACGCGCGCTCCCGGTACATTCATAATTGACTAACGCGCGAGATGATAATGGTTGGAAGAGAACGAAATAATTAGATAAATACGCAAATAAACACTTTTTTTGTAGTTTTTACAGCAGTTTCACCCACCCCTTCAGCGCTCGCTCATAAAATCGCTCTGACAGTGTTAATAACGCCTCGACGACACGACGCGCTCCCGGTACATTCATAATTGACTAACGTGCGAGATGTTAATGGTTGAAAGAGATCGAAATAATTAGATAAATACTTGTTTTCAGACATGTTTTTGAAGGAGTGAACCAAACATTCACCCCTTCAGCGCTCGCTCTTAACAATCACTCTGACAGTGATAAAAACGCCTCGCCGACACGACGCGCGCTCCCGGTACATTCAAAATTGACTAACGTGCGAGATGTTAATGGTTAAAAGATATCCAAATAAATAGATAAATAAATACATATTTTGAAGAATATTTTATAGGTTCTACCAAGAGACACGACCACTATTAACCAACCTTCAAATCCTCTCCCCGCCGGCTCAAAGGCTAAGGGCGGGAACTTTTGATATTTTCACATTTAACGTGTGCTTTACCCCCACACAACACCGACCTAATTTCCCAAGCCATTAATCTGATTAGGCTCACCGACAACAGTTGAACTAATAATTATTTTTCCGATACAAACGTGTCGTTTATTCCCGTAATCTGCGATCGCTGCAGCGCCATTAATCTCTGTAATGCGGTGGCGATAATTAATTTTGTGGCGACAATCATGTGGCCGACGTCAACGTGTGTGTTGATTCAATTCAAACGTAGACCTTTGAATGCATATTGATTATTGACCTTAGTTTTGTTCGTTAAATTCCAAGACTATGCTAAGTTGTAGGTCTGGTGCTTAGTCAGTGCCTGATATAGGGAGCGGTATGGGAGCGGATATTGACTTAATGACGTGACAGAGCATTCAAATCTGAAGTCTCGCTGACATTTGACGTAACAAAAAAAACCCTCATGTGCCGCTGGCATACCTCAGGCACTGACTTAGCTGACACAGCTTTCCATTGTTGGTCTGCAACCCGCATAGAGCTTAATTTACTTATTTATATTATTAGTACGCAGAACTGACGGCCGATGGGGCAGCAAGGTTCTGGAGTGGAGGCCCGATGACATCATAAAGGTAGCAGGAAGGCGCTGAACGCAGGCCGCTACCAACCGGGCAGCATGGAAAGCATTGGGGGAGGCCTATGTTCAGCAGTGGAAGTCCTATGGCTGAGATGATGATGATGATGATGATTTATTTAAAAGCATTTTAATATAATTCAATAGAGTTGAAAAACATTTTCAAATGTTTACGTCATACAAACCTATGATCCTGAATATAACTTGTTCAATTATGTGCTACATATTTAATTTTCGTTGTCCAATATTTGGATACTTTGTGACAGGTCAATTGATTCTGAATTTACAGTTCGGAATTTATACTTTTGTTAATTTAATTTAATGTAAAGTAATTAATATTCATGCAGTACAAATATTCATTGCCGTCCTTACTGCAAATTACCAGTAAATGTACCGTTAGAATCGGTCAGCTTTGAATTACCTGAAACAAAAAAAAGTAAGAATTATTTAAAAGGTCTCTGGAGATTAGGCATAAATTAAGGATTGCGGATTAGCAAGCTGAAGTGGCAATGGGCAGGGCACATAGTACGCAGAACTGACGGCCGATGGGGCAGCAAGGTTCTGGAGTGGAGGCCACGTACCGGAAAGCGCAGCGTTGGGGGAGGCCTATGTTCAGCAGTGGACGTCCTATGGCTGAAATGGTGATGATGATGATGAAGGAGCATAGATAGAAAGATATAGATTTTTTTTTCATATAAAACCATTATAATGCGTTGCTTTTTCGCTAATTAGCTTCAGTCATATTCCACGAATAACAGATACGATTTTATAATTTTAAACCTACAAGAACAATGATCTATTGTGGGCATCCCTGGGCTATAATTAGCGCACCTACACAATGGGGCAGCACAAAAGCCGAAATTAGGTGGAAAACATTGATAGCGGGAAAGAACAATATCCAATACATTCGGGAGCCGTCAGACGCACGCGCCATTACTGCGCCCTAAGTAACGCACTGGCGCAAGTTGCAAGAAAAATAAAGAACTAAAGAAATAAACGGTATTATAAAGTAGATAGAGAGATTAAATGTTTATTTTAATAGAGTAGCAGAAAAATGACTTCACAAGCAATAACTCTCCTTCTGGTGCTGCAAGTTGCAGGAATATTCAAGAATTGAAGAAAAAAGCTCTAGTTACTTACCTAAAAACAACTTTTAGTCCTTAGTTTCAATTATTATGAAAAAATATTGGACACGTATATTTTTAATTGTCAATCAAACAAGTAATTAAGAAGTTATGGTGCGTTGAAGTTCCGCGTGGACGTTACAAAGTGCTACACTTTTAACCACGCCTTGATTAATCGCGCTGATTCCTTACACTGATTCGTAAAATTGTGTCAGTTTATAAAATAAACGAGTGATTTTGTAAAATAACAGTGGGTTAGGTTAGATTGTAAATATTGTAATGCAACTACGTTATATTATATTCTGACGGAATTTAAAATTATAAAGTGACATTAAACAAGATGACATTCTTTGGGTAACCAAACTACAACTTTATGTTATTTTCATTTACAAAATACCTTCTGAGGAATAGCTTGTTGAAACATTTTCTACTTTCCCCTTTTTTGAAGAAGAAAAATGAAGAAATAAAAAGGATCCTTCACAGCAGTATCTTGTGGCTTGCGTCCAAAGTGATGGCCCACTAATGACTGTGTGTCGGGATTTTTCCTCTCATAAATATGCATTAATGATGGGTTCCTGTAAGTTATAATTTAAATTTCAGCTTTTTGTAGCTTATGCAGTTGATGGCATACATAATCACCACGAATTACCGATAAAAAACTCCACTTGGACGAACTTTGAGATTATAAGTGAATTTTTAACTTTAAAGAATTTACTTCGTCAGACTGGTGAGACTCTCTCTATTATGTACCTTTCTAGGCTTTACACACCTTGAGCTAGTTTATGTACCTTTAACAGTGACACATTGTGATATCTTCTTTTGAATAAACTATAATATACATAAATACCTGTATAACCCTTTGAGATGGAATTTCAAAATAACAATTAATTATCACAGGCCCAAAACCTGTTCGATAGAATAAACGATTCTACTACGAAAATCTTTTGTCTTGTAGCTTCTTCCATAAACCTGACTACACACTATTAAAAACCGCCCCGTTAACGGTTGACATCCCTTTGAGCTGCATTAAAATTTCTCGCCGCATAAAACTATTTTAGAAGCGCCCTTTCAGTGCAGTCCTTTTCAGCTGTCCATTCCGACCCTTTAGTTTTTGTCGGCCGTTTGGTGTAGTGGTTCGAATCGGACTACTATTCCGGAGGTTGTGGGTTCGATTCCCGCACAGTACAAACATTTGTTTGCATGAACATATTTGTTTGTATTGGACTGGGTGTTTTCTATGTATAATAAGTATGTATTTACAAAAAAAAAAAAGTATTTAAGTATGTTTATATCCGTTGTCTAGTACCCATAGTACAAGCTTTGCTTAGTTTGGGGCTAGCGGCGCAGTGTAAAATGTCCAAGGATATTTATTTATTATTTATTTATTTATTATTTAGTTTTAGCCCTCAGCATTTCCATTTCAAGAAAAAAATATCTTAGCCGTAATATTGCGGCCTTATTTGTTCTGGAAGCGGAAATTCCGGAACTCAACGTAATAAAAGTGAGGTATGTTGTGTGTTGGGTCTGTATCTGTTTTGGTTTTTGTCGTAGGGTAGTAACGTTATGTTTGTTTAAGTTTCTTATTACGAACTAGGATTTTTCTCGCGGCTATGCGCGCAATATCTTGTCGCGATATACTCGTAGGCTAATTCTAGAACCGTTCACAGGGTAACTTTTTTCTAAGTGGTTGAGTTAGAAAGATAATTTAATCAAAGAATAATTAATTTTGATCAAATGTAAACGGCATCATTGGATTAATAGTTTATTAACCAGGAATCGAAGCTATCGGTTTAGCAATAACACCCTGTCGTTTTTTCATCAGGGGTTAAAAATGAGTAATCGGTGTCACTTATAAGGTTCAATTCTAGAAGTAATAATACAATTCAAACTACAGGAAATAGCGCATACTATTTACCTTCGTATGACCCCATATTTCTGTTCCATTAATTTTCACACAAAAATCGTAATAAAACTATAACATAACATAATTACGATCATTGGGTTTATTTATTGCCATAAACAAACAAGAAAGTCTATCAAATAATGTACGTTTCCATTCCACAAGTGAAATCCCGCTGAAGGATCTCACCAAAACAATAAAGGTGAGCGACAAAGGCCCGGCACGGCGGACGTGTGAGGAGTAGCAATGTGTCTACCTTTATACAGACGACGGCACATCAGACTATACATCTTTGTTGAAAAATTACTCTTATCACAAATTAATAAGATGTTACAGTGTTAAGCTTGATGTGCTGTCGGCTGTACCTACATCCAACGCTTTGTATGTTGACAGGAGTGCCCCGAGCTGACAACTTAGTACTATGACCTACACTGAACTGTCCCACTAAACTCATTGACAGGGGGCGCCACCATCATTCAACTATATGGTATCCACCATGTCAAAAATAGGAACCAGCGATCTGGTATTGACGGTGACGCCCCCCTGTCAATGTCACGGGTGGGACAGTTCATTGTATTGGGCCTATAGTCTTTAAAAGTAGGTAATGGAAGAATACAATTGAACTTAAAAACAAAAGTTAATAGTGGCCAGTATTTTGAAATGGCTCTCTTATTTGACAGACTCAATTTAATCTCACATAAAAATTAGAAACCTGAGTCTAGTTTGAGTTTGAATCAAGTTTTAAATGAGAACATCCTCCTTGAAGTCGGTTAAAAGGAGAGTATGTTTTAAATTTCATAAATAAGTCTCTATTTACACATTTTTCAATCAAACTACTATCATTCATACGAGTAATTTATTAAAACAATAACTAATTTACATTGTTTTTCAAGCAATTTATATTACAGTGAAAGTGTATTATTCATAAAAATTAACTAAAAAAGTGATAACTTTTCTACAAACCGGTATTGACAACATTTTTTACGATGCAATTAAATTAACTTAGGAATTATTAACTCCAGAAAATGTCGGCCATTTTTCTATCAGAATAGTTAAAGTTGACTTTAGAGAAGCGATTCATCTATTCGAAAGCATATTACCGCATTCGTACTGACCAAACGCTCTGGCCGATTTATTTGATTGCATTTATCTTTTAAGAAAAAATAAAACCAATTCACAAACTATGAGGTCTGACAGTGCGCGTGGACGCACAGGGTGTGACACACGAACCAATCACAAAGCTCTATTCAAAGCTGTGCGTTCGATTTGCTGCTTCACTTAAGCAAGCATCGTTGGTGACTACGGGCGAAAAACTGCATGGATGATATGCTCTGATAATTATGATCTGAACTCGTATTAAAGTTTCCTGCGCTTTCAAAGCGCTGGTCAACAATGCCTTCTCAAAATGGCATTCTTAACTCCACAGAGTTTTTGTCGACAAAGCTAATTGTTGAACTCGTAAGACTAATAAAAGGTATGAAAGGTCCCGGTAATTAAATTAGCAAAGTCACAGTTCCAGTAACTAAAATATATCCCATCAAAAACAATACTTGTCAAAAAAACCAAGTCTCGCAACTCAGTTGTTCTACGGTAAAAAGTTGTGAGATCCATGTAATACCAAGTCCAGGCCAGGAAATCTTTAACGTTTTACATAAATTATTGACTTGGCCATCGCACTAAATAATTTAATTTACACGTGTTTTCATGCGATGACCAAGTCAATATATTTATGTAAAACGTTAAAGATTTCCTGGCTTGGACTTGGTATTACATGGATCTCACTACTTTTTACCGTAGAACAACTGAGTTGCGAGACTTGGTTTTTTTGACAAGTACAGCTTCGATCGCTTTTTGCAAATTTTCTATGCTATATTGAACTTTTGGAGTCTTTGGCATACTGAAAATGAAACATTAAAAGCCATTTTAATATTTATGCCTGTAAATTGCAAAACAAGTCTAGCAATGAGCAACTTAAACAGTGCTACTGCATGGTGGCAACACTCTAATAATAATTGCCCTGGGCAATAACTATACATTAACATATGGCAATAACTGAAATGATGGTGGGCAATAACTAAAAATATACAGATTTACGTGCAGTGATTACCCACCGTTAAAATGACCGTTAGAAATCAAATTTTATCAGTTATTTTCATTGATAATGGAGAAAACACTTATAATTTCATCATGACTATACACCATTAGTTGAATATTAAATAACTTGCAAAAAAAATTTAACCTCTAAGCAAGTAATTCCTTAGTAAAATTGTTAAAGTCTTTACCTGTTTGAGTAACATTTTCACCCGTCTTGACAAAATCCGCCATAACTGTTTTTTTTTTAGTGTTTCCTATTGTAAATTTTAAATCTACTGTACATTGATCTCGGAGCCATCTACTTAGTAAATTCAAATCTAACTAGAGTGATTCAAAGTCAGCACCTGACAATATCATTCTTAAAGTGGGCAATCACTACCGGTGGGCAATCACTCTCTGGTTTACCCTACCTACTTAATTCAATGGAGTCAAATTGAGTCAACGTTTTGACCATGTATTGTTTGAATGATAGTAGTTAAATGGTTCAGAAAAATGAAATTTTGGACTATTCCGAAATTTCCACCTCTGTTCACATTGTTTCCGTCCGTGTCAAGTTCAAATAGTAAACTTATGTTATTCCTACATATTAAAGGTAAACAATAGCTTTTCGAAGCCTATGATCGCCATATCAAGCCGAATGGATCTGACTGCTCTGATTGGCAAAGGGTTTAATCAAAGCGAGGTTCTCTCGTCTGTCGTTGGCTCTCGATCGCTGATAAGTAATGCCCACGTGCTTCATACTCCGATGACACCGTCAGCACTCACAGAATTGAACCGAGCGTATTGACAATGCCGATGATGGATAGCTGAATACGAGCTTTTGCCGCTGTTCCTAGCCCGAGGGTCGTAGCTAGGGTGCCCCACCTAAAAATCTACCAACGGTTATCTTAATACACTAGGAAAATATCAATAGTTTGGTACGACTGAAAAAAACTTATCCTAGCACGACGAATTTTCTTTATTTTGATTGCTCTACGGGTCGGTAATTACCGCTGTCCTATCTTATATTTCACCCTGGCTTCGGCCCTGTCCGATGAAGAATCTGTCTGTATGAAGAATCACCAAGTCGAGAAAAAAAGCGGCACGGCCGTACCATCCTTTTCTCGAAGCAATTCAGGCCATTTTCGACCGCCTGTAACTTCGTTGTGGATAAAACTAGAAGGCTGAATTTTCATTAGCTATGCAGGCATTGTAAACACACGGTATAATTTAAAATTTCATTCAATTTGAACCAGTAGTTTAAGAATTATAACGGGTCAAAGTTACTTAATTTTGTCACTCACTGACTGACTGTGAGTCAGTCAGTGAGTGACAAAATTAAGTAACTTTGACCCGTTATAATTCTTAAACTACTGGTTTAAATTGAATGAAATTTTAAATATACCGTGTCTTTACAATGCCTGCATAGCTAATGAAAATTCAGCCTTCTAGTTTTATCCACAACGAAGTTACAGGCTGTCGAAAATGGCCTGAATTGCTTCGAGAAAAGGATGGTACGGCCGTGCCGCTTTTTTGCTCGACTTGGTGGGGCCACTGCCGTGCCCCCAGATTTATTGAGCAACCTATCACCTTTTCTTCGTCTCTATTTAAAGGTTAGTGCTGACTGGCTGGAAATAATACCGAAAAAAAAAAGAAACACAGCGTATAGATGACCCACGCTAAATTTTCCCACCAAACTCAATGACAGGGACGCTACCATCGTTCAACTATTGGTTTCCAACATGGCAAAAATCGGAACCAGTGATCCGGTATTGACGATGGCGCCCCACTATCAATGTCATGGATAGGACAGTTCAGTATTTTGGAACTATACCGAAATCTGTGGACTCAAACTGTAATTTTTCGCGCCAATTTTTACTTGATGATATTTTTAGGAATCCATTTTTGGTCCAAATAAACCCGATAGGTAATTTAGAAGTAGAAGTTAGAGAATTTTGTTGTAATATTTTATGAAATCAATGGTGTAGTTCCATAAATAATGAAAANTATGGTATCCACCATGGTAAAAATCTGAACCAGCGATCCGGTTTTGACGGTGACGCCCCCCTGTCAATGTAACGGGTGGAACAGTTCATTGTATTGGGCCTATAGTCTTTAAATGTAGGTAATGGAAGAATACAATTGAACATAAAAACAAAAGTTAATAGTGGCCAGTGTTTTGAAATGGCTCTCTTATTTGACAGACTCAATTTAATCTCACATAAAAATTAGAAACCTGAGTCTAGTTTGAGTTTGAATCAAGTTTTAAATGAGAACATCCTCCTTGAAGTCGGTTAAAAGGAGAGTATGTTTTAAATTTCATAAATAAGTCTCTATTTACACATTTTTCAATCAAACTACTATTATTTATACGAGTATTTTATTAAAACAATAACTAATTTACATCGTTTTTCAAGCAATTTATATTACAGTGAAAGTGTATTCTTCATAAAAATTTACTAAAAAAGTGATAACTTTTCTACAAACCGGTATTGACAACATTGTTTATGATGCAATTAAATGAACTTAGGAATTGTTAAGTCAAGAAAATTTCTGCCATTTTTCTATCAGAATAATTAAAGTTGACATTAGAGAGGCGATTCATCTTCGAAAGCATATTACCGCATTCGTACTGACCAAACGCTCTGGCCGATTTATTTGATTGCATTTGTCTTTTAAGAAAAAATAAAACCATTTTTGTCTTTAAAAAAAGACTCAAACGTCCGTATTCACAAACATTACTATGAGGTCTGACAGTGCGCGTGGACGCACACGAACCAATCACAGAGCTCTATTCTACGCTGTGCGTTCGATTTGCTGCTTCACTTAAGCAAGAATCGTTTGTGAATACGGGCGAAAAACTGCATGGATGATAATCTGAACTCGTATTAAAGTTACCTGCACTTCCAAGGCGCTGGTCAACAATGCCCTCTCCGTCTCAAGATGATACCTACTTAACTCCGCAGAGTTTTTGTCGACAAAGCTAATTGTTGAACTCGTAGGTAAGACTAATAAAAGGTATGAATGGTCCCGGTAATTAAATTAACAGAGTCACAGTTCCAGTAACTCAATATTTATCGATGATACCTACCTATCACCTTTTCTTCGTCTCTATTTAGGGGTCAGTGCTGACTGGCTGGAAATGATACCGAAAAAGAAAAACACAGAGCGTACCAAAATCTGTGGACTCAAACTGTCATTTTTCGCGCCAATTTAACGTGATGATATTTTTACTAATCCATTTTTGGTCCAAATAAACCCGATAGGTAGGCAGAAGTGTTAGTGAATTTGATTGTACCTACATATTGATCAAATCAATTAAGTGTTTCATAAAATGAAAATGTAATTAATTAAATCAATTTAAAGAGTCTACACTCTCAAATTGTTTCAAAATGAAACCTTGCGGCCATTATCGTTCGAAACATACAAAAAGCTCATTCTAGACTTTATGTACACAATAATAGGTTTTACTACATTTTAATTCCCGTATACGAACGGCAATGAAACGTTACGAACAGCGTTAGTAACTTTAAAGGCCAATGGAGCTCGTTATGTCCATTAACGTTTCGTATTTTGTTCTTATATGCAAAAAATACTTCGTTTTCAGACAAGTGACTGGATTTAAATGGAATTGTACTAAATTTATCGACAAGCTGATAGATTTTATACTCTACCTAATATATTCAACGATCACAATTAAATGGTCAAAGGTTTGCTTGCGTAACACCGAAGCCAACAACGTATAAGCTGCTTGATACCTTACCTTTTTTAATTAGATATTTTTACAAATATGACGTCTTGTCTTTAAAAAGTACTCAAATATGATATGAAAATATCAGACACTATAATCTCTTGTATGTAACATTTGCATTCAAAATTAGGTTCAACCAAATTACTAGGACAATAGAGAATTCAATGTCAATGTTGCTCGGGACAATCTTAGTACTATTGGCAATATTGCCAAAATTCTTATAAGTCGCTATTATCAATTAGTTACTGATTTTCCTTACGTACGTCAACTTACAGCAAAATTAGCTACCTAATTATTCACCAAACGTTCATTGTTAACATCGCTAATTTGCAATAAGGCCGAATATCCGTGATAATATACGATATTATTAAGCATAGTCTGACCTAATTGCGATTTAATTAAAATTATCCCTGCAAACTTGACTGTAGCTATTGGGTTTCCCCAGCCTTGCTCGCCGTTGTACGGCTTCGATGTTCAGTTGCTGTTGGAAAAGGGGTGGTTACGTTAAGTAACACAGATTTATAGCAAGAAATTTGTGGAGTGTTGAAATGGAAACTACCAGAGTCAGACTAAGGATTAACACCCTTTCAAATTATGAAAAGCCTTTTATTAAATAAAATATCTAATAAGGATTTTCACGTTGTTTTCAGCGTGCCTCAAACAAAACAATAATAACAGAACCTCTTCTAGAAAAACTTGGAAATAAAATACTTGAGATAAATATCGTGTTCTTGTCAAGTTGAAACAGTTGAAATTATACATGTAGGTAATACTGAGGGTACACTTTTGACAGGTGACAGGTACTTATTGCTGTCACTCGCCAAATCTTCAAAGGAGTCTCGCATATAGAATCACATTAAGGACAGGTCTCTAGGTGTGTCTGAGGCTTTCTCTGTGAAGAGTTGAGAGAATCTGAGAGAAATATAACGCCCGTATTCACAAACATACTCATGAGGTCTCACAGTGCGCATGGACGCACAGGGTCACCCATGAACCTATCACAGAGTTCAATTCGCCGAAAAAAACGCCGTTCGTTCGATTTGCTGCTTCACATAAGCAAGCATCGTTTGTGAATACGTTACCATGTAAGCGTGGTATGGGATCGCCCTGGTATATAGTTACTCTTAAGTATGTACTTTTAAAATTAAAGTATACCGACATAATAGAAAATCAATTGTCTCCCACCGCTAGCCGCCTTGGGAGCCATTTTTATTAATTAGCGTAAAACGTTTCGTTAAAAGCAAGAGCAGTTCATGAATACTAAAAGCGTAATTTTTCTACCTAATTAACGGTTTTCTTAATTTAATGCCAGCACGTCTCAAAGGCGCGATTCAAGCTTGGCCGCGCCGGCTTACAAAGAGTTTATTTAAATAAATATCGAGTATTAACACTTGAAATTCGAAACGCTTAAATTTGGTAAATTATAATTAAAACTTTCTGATATAATGCCCAGTGATTTACAGTTGATGTAATTAGAATTAATCTTCAACAACGGTTTTAGTTTGGAGCGCTTCACAATACACATTCTTACGACTGTACGAGTAAGTGACACCCAATATTTATAAATCTACAGCCAAGAACTGATCTAAAGCTGAAATCGGTCCAAATGCAGTATTTAACCTATCTAAGTTTTGAATCTATACTAGAGTAGGTAACCCTAGACTTAAACCAATTTAGAATACTAAATCCAAAGCGACCCGAATGGGAATCAAACTCGAGAACTGTTAAATCGAGCCGGCATTTAGCCGTTACAGTCGTCCACAGAGCGAAGTTAGCGAACATTCGGGACATGGCCAGTATTGTGTTCCCAACTCATTAGTGAAGTTGCGTCTAGTTCGAGCCCTTAACCCTTGATGATGGACGAGGCTCGTTGGCCCTTTGTTCTAATGGGCCAGGGATATACGATCCCCAATATTGGAGTAAATGTTTAGCGTTGGATGCTTGGGAAACGTATTCCGTTACTGTAAGTTGCTTTGCTTATTTTAGCATGTGCTGAGAAAATTCTTCTATTGAATCGACTTGAAAAAGTTCTGGGAGTTGTCAGCACATCTTGAAAAAAAATGCTACATACTTGGATCATCAACATAAGTAGTCGACAGCACATAAGAATATACATTCTTGTTGCAAAATAGCCTGTATTACAACGATACAAGAGGTCACAGTGATATGCTTGATGATATGCCTATCGTTCGTTCGTTCGTTTCAGCCGAAAGACGTCCACTGCTGGACAAAGGCCTCCCCCAAGGATTTCCACAAAGACCGGTCCTGCGCCGCTTGCATCCAGGTACTTCCCGCGACCTTCACCAGATCGTCGGTCCACCTAGTGGGAGGCCTGCCCACGCTACGTCTTCCAGCTCGTGGTCGCCACTCAAGAACTTTCCTGCCCCAGCGGCCATCAGCTCTTCGAGCTATGTGACCCGCCCACTGCCACTTGATTTTAGCGATTCTGNACGAAGTATAATTTATCGTTAAGCTGATAGCTAGCTGATATTTAGTTGATATTTAACAATCACAATTCAATGGTCAAAGGTTTGCTTAGGCGTATCACCGAAGCCAACAACGTACAAGCTGCTTGATACCTTACCTTTTTTATTTAGACATTCTTACAAATATGACGCCTTGTCTTTAAAAAGTACTCAAATATGATATGGAAAAATCAGACACTATAATCTCTTGTATGTAACATTTGCATTCAAAATTAGGTTTAACCAAATTACTAGAACAATAGAGAATTCAATGTCGATGTTGCTTGGGACAATCTTAGTACTATTGGCAATATTGACAAAATTCTTTATAAGTCGCTATTATCAATTAGTTACTGATTTTCCTTACGTACGTCAACTTACAGCAAAATTACCTAATAATTCACCCGCTAAACATTCATTGTTAACATCGCGATCGCTAATTTGCAATAAGGCCGAAAATCCGTGATAATATACGATATTATTAAGCATAGTCTGACCTAATTGCGATTTAATTAAAATTATGTTAGCGATACATCCTTGCAAACTTGACTGTCAGTAGCTATTGGGTTTCCCCAGCCTTGCTCGCCGTTGTACGGCTTCGATGTTTAACTGCTGTTGGAAAAGGGGTGGTTACGTTAAGTAAGACAGATTTATAGCAAGAAATTTGTGTAGAGTGTTGAAATGGAAACTACCAGACTTACGGATTAATACCCTAAAAATATCTAACAAGGTTTTTTACGCTGTTTTCAGCGTGCCTCGTTCGTTCGTCCGTTTCAGCCAAATGACGTCCACTGCTGGACAAAGGCCTCCTCCAAGGTTTTCCACAATGCACGGTCCTGCGCTGCCCGCATCCGCAGGCAGCGTGCCTCAATCAAAAAATAATCACAGAGCCTCATCTAGAAAAACTTGGAAATAAAATACTTGAGATAGTTATATGTATATCGTGTTCTTGTTAAGTTGAAACAGTTTAAATTATAATTATGTAGGTAATACCAGGCCTGTTCATCTCCGCGAGTTTACTTCCAAAACAAAACACGCACGATGGGCCACCTACAGGATACTATTCGACAAGGCCTCACATACGAGCTAACATTGACTCACGCACGCGTATTCTGGTGTATGATGGAAGAAAATAAAAAAATGGTGTACTAAATACTGTGCAGTATTTAACTGCCTAAATAATAATAAAAACACAGAATGCAATTTTTTAAGTTGCCTCAAGTCACTGAGAGGTAAATAAGTGGTTAATATTATTCATGATAATTCATGCTAAATCATGTATTTCCTCAGCCATTTTCCGCAATTTGGCACCTCACGTCACATCATTTTACCGAAGTCAGCCCTATAGCTTCGGCGCAGTGCCGATCACTGACGTTTGTCAACAAAATGGTGCTTGACTCTTGAGACAGGTTAAATTACACCATATTGTTAATGATATTGAGCATATTTTTTTTAAATACCTTCGCGAAGTAAATCTTCTGTACGTAGTACTTATTATTATTCTGTGGTAATACTGAGGGTACATTTTTGACAGGTGACAGGTGTTGCTGTCTCTCGCCAAATCTTCAAAGGAGTCTCGCATATAGAATCACAGGAGACAGGTCTCTAGGTATGCTTGAGACTTTCTCTGTGAAGAGTTGAGAGAATCTGAGAGAAGTACTGCTTAGTTACTCTTATACCTACTTCGAAAATTAAAGTATACCGACATAATAGAAAATCAATTGTCTCCCACCGCTAGCCGCCTTGGGAGCCATTTTTATTAATTAGCGTAAAACGTTTCGTTAAAAAAGCAAGAGCAGTTCATGAATACTAAAAGCGTAATTTTTCTATCTAATTAACGGTTTTCTTAATTTAATGCCAGCACGTCTCAAAGGCGCGATTCAAGCTTGGCCGCGCCGGCTTACAAAGAGTTTATTTAAATAAATATCGAGTATTAACACTTGAAATTCGAAACGCTTAAATTTGGTAAATTATAATTAAAACTTTCTGATATAATGCCCAGTTATTCACAGTTGATGTAATTAGAATCTTCAACAAAGGTTTTGGTTTGGAGCGCTTCACAATACACATTCTTACGACTGTACGAGTAAGTGACACCCAATATTTATAAATCTACATCCAAGAAATGATCTAAAGCTGAAATCGGTCCAAATACTGCATCTCAACCTAAGTTTTGAATCGATACTAGAGTAACCCTAGACTTAAACCAATTTAGAATACTAAATCCAAAGCGACCCGAATGGGAATCAAACTCGAGAACTGTTAAATCGAGCCGGCATTTAGCCGTTACAGTCGTACACAGAGCGAAGTTAGCGAACATTCGGGACATGGCCAGTATTGTGTTCCCAACTCATTAGTGAAGTTGCGTCTAATTCGAGCCCTTAACCCTTGATGATGGACGAGCCTCGTTGGCCCTTTGTTCTAATGGGCCAGGGATATACGATCCCAATATTGGAGCAAATGTTTAGCGTTGGATGCTTGGGAACGTATTCCGTTACTGTAAGCTGCTTGGCTTGTTTTAGCATGTGCTGAGAAAATTCTTTTATTGAATCTATTGGACAAAGTTCTGGAAGTTGTCAGCACATCTTAAAAAAAAATTTACATACTTGGATCATCAACCTATGTAGTCGACAGCACATAAGACTATACATTTTTGTTACAAAATAGCCTGTATTACAACGAAACAAGATGTCACAGTGATATGCTTGATGTTCTGTTGCCTATAGGTACCTACGTTATAATAATGACAGCATAAGAGTCAAAATTTTTATAGCAACAAAGCAGAGCACGTACCTATTATGACTTCATAAAGTGTTTACTTTGCTTCTGTCAGGACATTACTGTGCCAATTCATTTTGGGCCATACTCATAGGTCCATTACTCCACCATGTCCATTGGGGCTCACTGAAAACCAGGGTCGTGGCCTTCCCCACCGTAGGCCGCGGCATATGCTGAGTGGAGTCCCATTGCGATGGGCATCGCTGTTGCGACAGGATGGCACTGCTCAGTTCACTTTTTATTTCCTTGTAATATTTATGTGTTATTTGTGTCTTTTTTTGTGTATACGTTCTCTGTCCTTAACTAAGTGATGTTCATCGTAATAAATGTTTCNACACACTGGTCAAATACTTTTGACTTGAGACACCTATAGGTAACCTATTGATATGCCTATAGGTAATTATAATAATGACGGAATCAGAGTCAAATTTTAATTATGACTTCATAAAGTTGTTTACTTTGCTTCTGTCAGGACATTACTGTGCCAATTTATTTTAGGTCATACTCGTAGGTCCATTATTCCACCATGTCCATTGGGGCCCACTGAAAACCAGCGTCGTGGCCTTCCCCACCGTAGGCCACGGCATATGCTGAGTGGAGTCCCATTGCGATGGGCATCGCTGTTGCGACAGGATAGCACTGCTCGGTTTACTTTTTATTTCCTTGTAATATTTATGTGATATTTGTGTCTTTTTTATGTATACGTTCTCTGTCCTTAACTAAGTGATATTCATCGTAATAAATGTTTCTTTCTTTCTTTCATTAGCTTACCCTTAAAGAGGCTATGACCTGCAATAATAATATCCCAGATGAATAGTATCGTGTTCCCCGCGATCACATCCCAATTATACAATTTAAGCAGTATCAATAACATATCAACTACAGAAACAAGATCTTTACCTGATATGTATCCAGTTCTTGCTACCCGATATCTGGTCCAGAGGGGATTGTTTTGCAAAACTCCATTATGTGTCCCAAAGCAATAGTTTGGAAGCCGACCCATCCTAGTTGATCTTTGAGTGTTTGCAAGATAAAGTTTGGCTTCGTATTATCATAGTTCTGAAACAAGGAGTAGGGACGAAGGACAGATTGGATTATTTTTGGGGTCTTGTTAAAGAAATAGGGAATTTTGTAGGGACAATAAGATCCAGGAACTTAAATACAGTTACATTGGGTAAGATAGAAATGATAATAATAATGGCCAACAATGGTCGACGATTCGATTGCAAACTATTGAAATATTTGTCTCTATTTGATGTAATCAGGAGAAAAGTAGCACAAATACACTTCTGACGACATTAACTGATAAATTCTATCAAGAACTTGGAATTTCTAACCTTATTTCTATCTTATTTTCTTGGAATTGTTTCTCAGTTCACTTTATTTTACCCGCACATCATCTGCATTTCCCACACTAAACAGAGAAGACATAAAAATTGTATTCCAAACAACATTACTTTCACGATAGTGTCGTGAGTTCGTGACCCAGAAACGGCTCGTAAAAAGCAATCCCCAGCGCGTCAGCGGGATTGATTTACGCGGCATCAAGTCAAACTATATCCACAACAAACAAACATTGAGCCACCGGCATACAGCCGTGTGGTGTGGACTTTTCAGGGCTTCATAATTATGTCCTCGAAGACATATTGCAAGCTACCTACCTAGTAATAGTCATCATCTTCAGGTCAAAGGAGGAAGTCCCTCTCTAATTTACTAGAGGTAAATGGAGAATTTGGCCTACACTCTCCACGCTTATCAGACGGGTAAGGGATGACAGTATGTATAAGACCGTAAAAGGCTTTCCCTTTTGTCGCAGAAAAAAACATGAGTACTGCTCTGCCTTTCCCGTACACTATAATCAGGGCTTTTTCAAGACGAAAGTGAATAGGCACTTACAGGGCAGATATGCACCATTCTAGACTGCATCTCACTTAACAGGAGCGATCGCGGTCAAACACCTGTCATGCTTGCATTAATTAAAATTAAATAATTCGTTGTGACGAACTTAACTTTAATAAAGCGAGCTTCATGAGAGTACATACTCAGATATCGTAGCAAATTGACACGTACTTGTTCAGATTTCTGACGTCATAAATGGAGAAGAGAAATGAAACCCTCATTGTGCAAATCTAACTCAAACTCACCGACTTTTCCCCATCCAATCATTAACTCAATAAACAATTATTCGCTATTGTTTCATCCAAAGTCTAGACTGAAAATGGCCTTACTTTCGTATTTATCTTCGAAGCATCAAAGAACAATCAAACTTCCTTCGTAAACAATGAACAAACTTTGGGAATCGGCGACTCGAATTTTCAATATTGCTAGCAGCAAATATTGGCGAGAGGATATTGGTATTGTTCCAAAGTTATTGTGATGAAAATGTGGACATCACAAATAATCCCAAGTTGTGTGATGCAGAAGTTTGAACGCTAGAGCCACAAGTTATTGTAGTTTCGAGCAAATGAATGGTTGCATCAGACGTCCTTTGTATAACACTAGGGGCGCTTAGTTAAGGTTCGACCAAAACAACGCGTGCAGCCTGCATGCGCGATGGCGATCAGATGTTGTGTATGAATTTGCAGCGATGAGTTCACATCAACATGTCCTGTCATTGGATGGCCGCGGCGATCAATGCACGCGTAGTGATCGCCATCGCCGGCGCGATCTGCACGCGTTGGTTTGACTGAAGCTTTAGGGTTTGATTTTGATGTCATATTATTATGTAGGGTAAAAAGATTATGAAACATGTAGAGGTTCCTTATGAGCACAATATTTGAGGATTTGTAAGTACTGTTTAAATAGTCTATGCAAATAAAGAAATTTTGACTTTAACTTGCCTTTATTGATGTTTGCCAGTATTTGTGGAGAGTTGAGACTTGGTTTTGGTTGCATAATCTTTGGTCCAGAGTTCCAGACGATGGCATAACAAGCTGAACATACGACTTTTCAGTCAGAACTTATGCCTTGATGAATAACAACTAGATTATAAGGACTAAAGGAATGATATTATCTATTTCCAAAACTGAAGACCGAAAATCATTTTTAAAAACAATTCTTTTTAAATGAAAGCCACTCTGTAATCCTTGATTACGTAAAATGAAATCCTACTTTACACCAAGATTTTTTTGTTTAAATTAATCGGTGAAAAGTCAATTTTCATTTCGAATGCCCATTGCCCACTCGTGTTGAAACAAAAGCTTGACCTTTGGACGTGTTTTATTATTCAACTTTGCTTTAATTTTTTGGGTCCTGTATGAATTTCGAAAAACGGAACCCTTATCAAAGATCCCTTATGTTTGTTTTGTTAAAAAACCTTGTAAATATCATCAAACTTCATCTTTTTGCTGGCTGTCATCTAATGTTTCAGTAAATCTATGGAAAAATACTTAATACATAAAAGCATAGACACAGGCCAAATACAAGTGTTACCTACAGATTCTTAATATTATGAATAATACGCAAATCTTGTAATAAAATGATAATAATGTACTCGTAGTACCTTTGCCTGCGAGTACAATTCACGCTTGGCCAGTTTTTAAATGATCCGAACCCGAATTTTATTCTTTTAATCCCTTACATTTTGTTTTAAATTTTATGAATGAATATAAGCTTGCAAGCTTCAAATACAGACCGTGTTCTGTATTACAACAGAAAATGCTTATTCCGTTCTGAATTTTGCGCAAGCTCATTATTCATAAACATCCGATCGTCAGCAGCATCTGTTTTGCACACCCTGTATACTCATACTGAGTTTATGACTTCGGCGATATCTGGGCGCTCGTAATATCGGGTGGAGGGGATGAGGGCACCTCGGCGCCGCTGCATTCGATATCGCTCAAAAGGTCGTCAGCTGTCACCCGCGCCGGACGGTGATTGATATGCGGACCGGAAAATTCATGGCTGTATCGGCCATTTGTTACGGCATTAGATTTAGTTGTTGGATTCGAAGTTTAGTATGGCTTATTGACGATAGATGATCGATCTTTATTTTATCACGCGGTATTAAATTGACATTAGTTATTAGTTATCTTTGTTTCAGAAATATTTCAAATCCAACATAGAGACATGTGGGGATTAAATACTATGTTTGTTGGAACGGTGGATGCAAAAACAAACCGTTCCAATTTATTTTTACTGCTGCACGGTAGGGGATTTCTACAACTTGTAAACTTTATGTCTTACACTGCAACCATACATTCTCGTTTGTTTCTCATTACAATGGCGAGTGTGAAAAAGGGGGTTGAGTAATTCGCGGCCACGATCGCTCCCGAGGGGGTCGTGTGAGCTGTGTTGTAGCTCAGCTGTTGAGAACGCTGGATCTCAGCTTAAGCGCTGTACACACTGAAGTCACTGACCCGACGGTGGAAGTTTACATCATTGAAGAAGTGTCATCTCAAAAAACTACAGACACAAAATCGTGGTGTCGATAATCTTGTGCGCCTTAGGTGAATGCTCCATCAAGCTGTAGACGGTACCCAAGAGCTACCAAAATCCTAGTGAACCGAAAAAAGTTTTTCCTTTTTATTCTGTACTGTATTAATTTATAGTTTTTCAAGGAAAACACTAAGCTATGAGCCGTAATATGTAATTTGATAGTACACGATGTTATAGTTGTAGTTCCAGCCTTGCCTTTTCTGAATGCATAATTTTTTTTCAAATCAGCGAGTTATTTGTTGGTAAAAATTGGGAATCCGAGAGTTAATAACTTTGATTTAAAACGAAATAGCAGTTCTTAATAATAATAATAATAACTATTCTTGTACATTTTACACTGCGCCTCTAGTCCCAAACTAACTAATAATTTTCAGATAACATATTTTTTTTTTCTAGTTTCAATGTCAGGTCTTTTAATGGCGGTCGTCGTAATTACGCTATAAATACTTAATTGTGTGATTACATAGCTTACGTATATTACCATATAAACTGTTCCCTAATTGAAGGCTATTAAGTTGTCTAGCGCATTTAATTTATTCCGTAAAAACAAATATCAAGAACTTTTTCTCTGCATAAGTGCGATCCCTAAAGCATCAAAGTTAACACGTTCGCCGTCGTCGCCACTTCATTTTCTTGGATACGAGCGCAGCTTGCAACGCGCGACGTCGACGCGTGGATTCCCGCGGGGCACGTTAACCTTACGTTGTTACGTCAGCTGCACTGTTTTGATATAATTTTACTATCACGGGCACTAAGTATTATTACACTAGGGAATTGTTGAAGTCATCTTAGAAAGACAGATTTTTCAAACAGTATATAGACACCTATTCGCAATGACCTATGCAGTGACTGCTATTTAATAAATTTCACGAAAACTAAGGACGACTGAGACTATTGTATCGAATCTATCGTATGAAATGCGGTCCGCACACACACACACACACAAGATATAAGATAATTTATATGACACTAACCACAATTAAAGTAATTTTTTGTCATTAATGATTTCTAATTAATATTTACCACTTCACCCCAGTCGTAGATTATTACAATTTATTAGCTGTTTTTACCTGAAACAAAAAAAAAAACATCAATGAGAAAACCGTATATCTCTGTGGGATATTGGCGAAATAAATGGAAAACCTTGCTATTCTCTTTGCTCTCCCGGATCGGATATATGTTTGTTGTATCAATATCGTACAAATATTCGCATTCCTAAATATATTTTACTTAAAGGTCAAAATATGGCATCATAAGCTTATTGGTATCATTGAATTTAACTACGTAAAATGGTAAAGTCATATTTTCTTAAATCGCACCTTTAAAATACCCGGTAGAACATGTGAAACTATTATCTAGGTAAGCTAATTCACCATCGCTTCAGATTATAAAGACCTGCCCACCAATTTCATGAAACGACAATAAATTATTCATTCATTAATTTTAATTTCGATGCTCGGCGTCCATCACAAATTACCTATCTCGAAACACAAAAATTATCATGCAATCAATTAATTGTTCTGAATCAATACCATAACAGCTAGCTGGAGCTACGTTCAACGATGGCCTTACTAAAACTTAATTATACAGGTTCTCTTATTACTTATATGTTTTTACCGAATATGAAAAATAAAACCCAAAGGAACTGCGACTCATCATATTTAAAAAAAAAAGTGATTACAATCGACCAGTCACAACATGACCCAAATTCACTATCGAAAGCTACGTAAATAATGTAAACTTTGCAGTTTTACATTTCGCAAATGATATTCCTTTCCAGTAATTTCCTGCGCCAGACGCCAGTTGACGTCCAATCTTAGTTTACGAGGTCATCAATACATGTGTGTGTCAGAGACATAACATATTTTTTATGTACGGAAAAGTTTAAAGATAAATAATTGAAGTTTAGCCGAGGTTTATGTAACTCTACAAGAACGCTTATGACATTATTAAAGTAACCTTTGCGATAAGTCTAATATGTAAATAATTATCTGTTTCTGTATGACACGTCTTCACGTCATGTACATTGGACTCTAAGCTTAGCAGTCTTGCCATACAAGATTTCAGCTCCATACGGTAATAGAAATAGTGGAATTATAAATTTAGTATCTAAAACAGAACTCGGTTTAGTGTGGAACGCGTGGGGATTTCTTCTGTTTACAACAAAACCAATAGGCACACACTGCTGAGATAATATTATCCATAAAGTGAAATATCCCTCCTGTTGATAGAATAAAGTAGACAGATTGTAAGACGAGACAGGTTGAGTATTTTATAACAATAAGAGCGCTTTCAAATTAGAATTTTCGAGACGGACGGTTGTCGTCCGTTTGTAGTACCCCACACGGAAAATTTTATGATACATAATTGCGTTGAAATAAAATTGACAAGTACCGACAGTAAAGCATTCGATACACACGACAACGATACAAACGTCTAATTTGATAGAGCTATAAAAGGTTAATTATCCATTTGAAATATTTAGACGTTCACACCCTTCTGCTACTAATCTAACCGTATTATTGTCTTCGTAATATAACTTATTACGTTCGTATTCATAGCCCAATGAGTTTCATAAAGTACACACGTAAATCCACAGTAAACAGGGAACGTAAGGGCGGGGCGTACACATTTTACAGCAGCCGTACCATACAGAGTACCTCTAGCACGAAAAAAGTCGTCTTATTGGAATAGTTTGCGTATTCAACCTTAAAAACATTCGATACCCAGCCTTCAAATTCAACGATAATGTGACGATCTCGATTGTCAAAATCAATTTCATGCTACCATTTCTCACACTAAGTTAACTTTAAGTCACGTTCTAAGTATTTCGATCTCAGTCGAAACTCAGTCAATATTGTGTAAATGTCACATTGTTCGTGCTATTGTTTTTAGTTCTCGTACGACCGTTACAGCGCCCCATTCGTAGGCGAAAGTTTATCGTGCTAAAGGTACTGGACTGGTGTATTAATAAAAATAATATGTGTGCTCCAGACGTGCTTTAGGGATCTGAANAAGCATAAGTGGTTTTCTGAATAAAGAAAATTCAAATAATATTAGTTTTGGTAGGACCTTCAAAGTACCAAGTAGACGTTATTTCTTTTAGGATGAATTCAATATCGCTTCAGATAATAAAGACCTGCCCACCAATTTCATTAAATGGATTGATAATTAATTCATTAATTTTCATTTGTTAACCCGTTCGATGCTCAGCGTCCATCACAAATTACCTATCTCGAAACACAAAAATGATCATGCAATCAATTGATTGTTCTGAATCAATATCATAACAGCTAGCTGGAGCTACGTTCAACGATGGCCTTACTCATAATGTCGTAATAGTAATTGTACGGGTTCTCTTAATACTTATAATATGTTTTTACCGAATATGAAAAATAAAACCCAACGGAACTGCGACCAAACACATCTTTAAAAAAGTAATTACAATCGACCAGTCACAACATGACCCAAATTCACTATCGAAAGCTACTCGTACGTAAACATGTAAACAAGAATTACTTTGCAGTTTTCCATTTCGCAAATGATATTCCTTTCCAGTAATTTCCTGCGCCAGATAGTTCAGTTGACGTCCAATCTTAGTTTACGAGGTCATCAATACATGTGTGTGTCATAGACATAACATAATTTTTATGTACGGAAAAGTTTAAGCATATATCAGTTTAGCCGAGGTTTTGTAACTCTACAAGAACGCTTATGACATTATTAAAGTAACCTTTGCGATAAGTCTAATATGTAAATAATTATCTGTTTATGTATGACACGTCTTCACGTCATGTACATTGGACTCTAAGCTTAGCAGTCTTGCCATACAAGATTTCAGCTACATACGGTACTAGAAATAGTGGAATTATAAATTTAGTATCTAAAACACAACTCGGTTTAGTGTGGAACGCGTGGGGATTTCTTCTGTTTACAACAAAACCAATAGGCACGCACTGCTGAGATAATATTATCCATAAAGTGAAATATCCCTCAGTTGATAGATATAAAATAAGTAAAACTAGACCTATTTTTATCGACGAAAAAAATATCTGAGATTTTTTTTATTAGACAGACTGTGATACGTACCCCTAAAGGACTTACTGTAGACGAGAAAGGTTGAATAATGTAAAAGCATAAAATAGTTATATGTCTATTTGGAAACATTAAGTCTTTTTCACACCCTTCTGCTACTAATCTAACCATATTATTGTCTTCGTAATTTAACTTATTACGTTCGTATTCATAGCCTAATGAGTTTCATAAAGTACACACGTAAATCCACAGTAAACAGGGAACGTAAGGGCGGGGCGTAAACATTTTACAGCAGCCGTACCATACAGAGTACCTCTAGCACGAAATAAGTCGTCTTGTTGTTGAAAACATTCGATACCCAGCCTTACGATACGATAACGTGACGATTTCGATTGTCAAAATATATTTCGTGCTACCATTTCTCACACTAAGTTAACTTTAAGTCACGTTCTAAGTATTTCGATCTCAGTCGAAACTCAGTCAATATTGTGTAAATGTCACATTGTTCGTGCTATTGTTTTTTAGGTCTCGTACGACCGTTACAGCGCCCCATTCGAAGGCGAAAGTTTATCGTGCTAAAGGTACTGGACTGGTGTATTAATAAAAATAATATGTGTGCTCCAGACGTGCTCTAGAGATCTGAACAAAGGAATGTATATGATACAGAAATACCGTAATTCCTAGAGAATATCAATCTCTGAATAGATAAGTCATTCGAACATAAAGTAGGAACGAACGTTTGTTGAGAAAATATACGCATTGCCTTTGTATTTACAAGTATGAAGATCTTCGATAAAACGTTATTGTATTATTGCTTACTCATGTACAACGATGATAGAGAAAGAATAGAAATGTAACTTAAAAATATGTGATTTTTATTACATGAAACAAAAATATATTTATAATTTTTAAATGGATAGAATATACATCGAAATAAACTTCTCATACAATGATAATGTAGAGATCCATTTTAGATTCATTTGATGTGAGATGGAAATTGTTTAAAAAAATACCGAGGAACACGAGTAAACCTACACAGATTGTTGAATTACAAATAATTCAAGCTAACCTATTCAGAACATTTATTTTACATAAAAAAAGGTAAGTATTTATAATTACAGAGCAAAAACGGGTCACGCACTCGGGCCGGCATTTTGTAACCCGGGCGTATTTGCGAGTACGTATTATGTTTTTAATTTTTCCCTGAGCCCCTAATTAGCCCATAATATATTGTTAAGCCCAACCCTTCAGGGTCAGTGGCTGTTAACGTGTTAACGCGATTCCAAACATTTGGATTTTTACGAAATTCTGAATACTTTGGTTAATGAGTCTGCTGTTTGATAAGGGTAGATTTTTTAAAGATACTTTTACATTATTTCCTTGAATTTAAATATACTAGCGTCAAAAGATGATACTTTTTCAGACTCAATATTTAAAATGATTTTAAACTTTCGCGTGAGTAACATATTATGTGATCATATAAAAAAAGTCGAGTTGGACCCGTGTTTCTTTATTTTAATATCTAAGGTTTACATGATTTGCTACAATTTTTATAACTTTTTATGAACTGTCTGTAATAAGAACTCAGTGATTCAAATAAACAAACACAATCCAATATTGTTTTCTCAGATTCCGTAACAGAACATCCATAAGCCTTTTCCAGTAGTCGAAATATTCTGCATAATTATAACATCTAACATCTACACTTCGCAAACAGTTTAAGCGGCTCTTAGCCCATAATTTATATTCCGTTTAAACCACGGTATACAACGTTGCGTTTGCAAAACAAAGAAAATGGGAAAAGTTATTTCTCGTAGCATCTTTGTGTAAACATAAAATGGTTTGCATACGGCCAGGTAGGGTGACCAATCCGTCAATGAAACTTAGGAAAAATGTGTAACTCCTGTGCAGCCAGGATCTACAGTTTGACCGCCATTAAAAACCCAACCAGTGAAGGTCAAGTTCAAGATCACGATGTTAACAAGACATGCGAGTAAACTTTTTTAGTTCTACATTATACAGGGTGTCCTATAATGGGTGAATCAAACTGCTAGGGCAGGTAGCTCTACTAATGTAACTATCCCTAAAAAATATGAAAAATAAAATAAAGCGTATAAGGACACAATTTTTTTTTATTAAAAAGTGTAAATAAATCAGTTTTGCGTTTGGAGTTTATTTGTACTTTTTTCTTACTAATATTAATTGTGCATGATCGCTTCGTTTATCTGTAAACAAACTTGAAAGTAATGACTAAATTTCGAATTTAGTGCACTTTATTTAAAAAAAAACCGAACTCATTTTTTTTTAATATAAGTATTATTTAGGGTTAGTGCATTAGTAGAGCTACCTCCCCTAGCAGTTTGATTCACCCATTCTGGGACACCCTGTATGTATTTAAAACTAAACTTCTGTAACTCTAAACAGTTACATTATAGACTTCTAAACAGTTACATTATAGACTTCTAAATAGTTTCAATAGATTGCTTAGTTCTAAATCTATTCTGTAACTCTAAACTCCTACATTATAGACTTCTAAATACATTTCAAAATATTGCGTAATTCTATTTCGTAAAACTTTGCCGTACAACTCGTAAAAAAAATAGAAATTACATTTGAATCGTGAATCTGTTCACGCGCCGCGTACAAATGTGCTGAAATGTTCTATATTATCGTACTCGACCTTGAGTGAAATTTGAAAAACCTTTTTTATCATTCAACAGGGAACAATTGTTCAGAATAGCATCTTTATGTCGTTCAAATGGCCCTATATTGTAATGGCTGCACTTCAGACTATACATTTTTATTGCAAATAAGCCCGTATTACAACGAAATAAGATACTACTGTGTTTAGCTTAAATTGCTGTCGTCCGTACGTTAATTTTGCTGTATCTCTCGTGTCTACCTCAAATTACATCAAATATGTAGAGACATATTTGATGTAATTTGTCGGTTACTTCTAAGGTTAACTTTCAATTTTAACTTTTGATCGTGGTAGTAAATAATACGTAGCGCAAATCATTAAAAAAAAAATATTTTATAGCTCTCCGAGATACAATTTTAATTTTAGCCACGTTCATGGTTCTTAGTTAAATTTTGCTTTTAAAGGTACTTAAAAAGATAAATATACTATCTGTGTCTGCGACTTCGCACCAGTGGAAATTGTTTGAATATTTTTCCCGTTTTCGTATCATTTTTCAATAATGCTCTGCCAATGAACCAAAGGAGGTCATAGCCATAGCGTAATAGTAAGTACAATAGCCTTCCTCGATAAATCCAACACAAAAATATTTTTTCAAATCGAACTAGAAAAATCTTTTTGTGAACTTTTGGTTGAACTAATCTCAGGAACTGCACCTGAAGTTTGCGCGTTCAACCAAAGAAACGAAGTCTTCAGCTTTTAAATACCAGTAAAGATTTAGTTTAACCGACATAGCGACCAAATTAGAACTGACCGACATTAGAGCTCTCTAACCTCTACTCAACTACCGTGTGTGCTGACATTCGTATTGTTTTTGAACTAATCAGCCCCAGAGTGGGGTGTTAATTTAATTCTGTAACTTCGAGATTGGGGTAAAGGAGACGGGTTGAACTTCACCCCGACGAGTTAATTAGCCGGGAGACGACGTAACTAGTGCATTACGTTTGGGACACGTTTATAATGGGAAAGTTTGAGTTGTTTGCTTCGTTCTTTTGTAATTACGTTGGGGAAAGATTGAGAGAAGTTTTATTAAAATAGTGTTTGTTGACGTCGACGTCATTTTAATTTGATGCCTCGTGTGTTTTATGTTATGGCCAGTTGAAAATGTAAGTTTGAATCTCGCTAGGAGCAAAATGAAATGTTAGGTTTAATGTCCTTTACTTGATGTAAAGGTAATTTAGATGAATGTAAAAAAAAGGATTTTCCTAAATATCCTACACCTTTCTCAAATCATGGTCACAACAGTGTTAGCGAGGGTAGTCGTGATCTGATACCAAACAAACTGGATGCTTGGCTTTCAGCTGCAAATGGTGGCTGCTTCCCGGATTATTGGTTCCCGCGGGATCACCACGGGAACTGTGAAAATACTCGGCACGTTATTGAAAATAATGGAAACTTATCAATTTCAATGTAACGTCATCTTGATGAATGAATTGCAGCAAATAAATCTTTAAATTCGTAGTGCAGTCAGCGTCTAATAGTTCGTGACACCCAAAGTAGCCAATAAGATCGCAACACGTTTTTGTTACGATTGGGATAAGGTTGTTGTCAACTTTTTGGTCACTTTACGACGCATTATTTGATGCTGACTGTACCTAAATAATATTCATTCAAATATGTGTATATTTTGTGAGCTGTCGCGATTCTATGTGCGACTTGCTCTTCAACTCAGTCGGCTATATTGATTTTAAAGTACCTACAAATACGTGGGTTTCCAGGAAAAATTAACTGTTTATAGAAAATTATGCTTTGATTAACATAAAAATACAAATAAAATAGGTAAATATAATAAATTAATATATTTACCTATATGAAAATAAAAAAATTACAACATACGATTGGACTGATATGTGACTTATTTGTAACGTAGTCCTATTGATAGTACAGGTCTTGTTTGACTGTTTAGAAAATTTCAGAACACAAAAATCACAAACAGCTCTACCAACAAATCTTTGACGACATGACTTTATACCTCGGAAGAAATAACGTTCAAGATTTAAGCCGTCGCAAAACAAACCGTTTTACCTGGCGCGAGCGGGAAATGGAATCTTCGCCGGTTTCCAGCTTGATCAGTTTAACGGTTTTCCCCGTTTTATCGACGTATTTGCACCGATTTTACCGATTTTGCGCTAGTTCCAGAAAAATATGAGCTGTTTATACATGGTATAACCCTGTCTGATCCTAAGGATTTCTAGTGCCCAAATAAAATGTTTTGTTCGTCTCCACAAATCATAAACATAAACAACGGCTATTTAAAATCAATTTATCCGTACATTGATTTTTTAGATGCTTGTTATTGTTCATACCATACAAGTATTTTAGTAACAGAATCATCTAGTATTTAACAGGGGTTTTCACACCTCGGATGAAATAAATTGATACTATAGGTACGGTAACTGTACACTTCCAATTATTGGACACTTTAAGGCTCATGTAGTCGCCCTTAAACTTGACAGTCATAGATGACCGGGACCTCATGCTGAACACCTTGGCATCTTATGTTGCCGTAATAGACGCTATTTTCCAACAAAGAAATTACCTATAGTCTGAACTGCCGTTAACTGTAGTTGACTCTAGCTGTTCACTCGCTCGTATCAATTTCCCTCGCAAACGCAAATATTTAGTAGAAAGAAAGTACCTACTGAACTTGCCAAATTATTAGCAAATATTTTGAGGGTAATGAGCAGTTGACAGCTTAAAACAATTGTTCTTTAGAAGGCCAATGATAAAGTACCGCGGAACTGAAACAATCTATAAAATTGAGTATTTAAATTTTATTAAAAGTTATTATTGCCAAATAATCAGCTTAATAACTCAAAAAACTAAAAGCGATTAACTTAAAAAAAAACCGGTAGCAGAGATTAACTGGACAAGTAAGTACATAAATAATTAGCTAACAACAAAATTTGTCTTAACTAAATTATTTTTTAAATGACAAAGTGACTATTTTTTCAACGTGCAATTTGAGCAAACATGTATAAATCTGTAAGTCTAGTACCAAAGTCAATACATTTACATAATCATACTAATTATAACCATGTAAGATGATAAAAGCTTGTCTGGACTGTCTTATTAATGATTTTTCAGTTCATTATGAAAGTTCTCACGCATACGAAGTCACAGCTGAAAACTATAGAACCTTAACTAAACTCATAAAAGTCATTTATTTATGCAAGTAGGCTTTCAAAAAGCATTTTTCACGTCCCAGTATTAGTATTATTACGGGACTATTCCCACCTCTCGTTCCCACCACTGCAACTCCTGTGTAGCCAGGATCTACAGCTTGACCGCCACAAAAACCCAACCAATGAAGGTCAAGTTTGTCCCGGGGTATTTTTGTATTAGTATTATTATATGATTTATTTCGCAATAAAAAGTATTGTGTTATAATATGAAACTGTACAAAACAAGCTAAGCATTCGTGAAACTTACAAATGTAAACTGAATTCCTCGACCCATTCTGTATCAAAGTGAATACATAAAGCTAACATTGGAGAAAACCTGCTTAAAATGCACAACGTAATTTTACTTCGCATGCCATCTCGGATAGAATGTAGTCCTACGAGAGCGTTTGTTTATTTAATATTTTCAGGATAGGTAAAGTCCGGACGATGGCACATCAAGGTAAGCAGTGGCCTTTAATATGAAGTTGTGATAGAAGCGATTTTTTTAATAAAAATTACTTGTCATAATGTCACTCATCCCATACAAAATTTTTGTTGTGAAATAGGTTTTGACACTGCAAACAGGATGATCGTGTGACCGTTAATATTAAAACACGTATAGTCGTATACTTAAACGGGATCCTGCTAAAAACGGGATGTCTCTGTGGAAACTGGCCCTATAATATGATGCCTTAGTGTTAAGCTAGTTCCGAGTCGCAAGCTGCTCGCAAATGAGCTTTAGTTTTTCGCTATAATCATATTTTTCTCATAATAGTACATATTCGTTGGTCCAAAAGGGCTTAAAAACAAAAAAAAATGTTAAGATTTCCTTCATAAATGACTTTGGGGCATTTCACNAAATTTATCCGTACATTGATTTTTTAGATGCTTGTTATTGTTCATACCATACAAGTATTTTAGTAACAGCATCATTTAGTATTTAACAGAGGTTTTCACACCTCGGATGAAATATATAATTGTTACTATACGGTAACTGTACACTTCCAATTATTGGACACTTTAAGGCTCATGTAGTCGCCCTTGATCTTGACAGTCATAGATTAATGTCGGTACCTCAAGCTGAACACCTTGGCATCTTATGTTGCCGTAATAGATGCTATTTTCCAAAATGTATAGTCTGAACTGTCGTTGACTCTAGCTGTTCACTCGCTCGTATCAATTTCCGAAAGGCACTCGCAAACGCAAATATTTAGTAGAAAGAAAGTACTAAACTTGCCAAATAATTAGCAAATATTTTGAGGGTAATGAGCAGATGACAGCTTAAAACAATTTGGTGGAAGGCCAATGATAAAGTACCGCGGAACTGAAACAATCTACACTAATTGTATAAAATTGAGTATTTAAATTTTATTAAAAATTATTATTGCCAAATAATTAGACACTGAAAAATATTGCAGCTTAATAACTCAAAAAACTTAAAGCGATTAACTTTAACAAAACCGGTACCTAGCAGAGATTAACTGGACATACATACATAAATAATTAGCTAACAACAAAATTTGTCTTAACTAATTTAACTTATTTTTAAAATTACTAGGTAAGTGTCTATTTTTCAACGTGCAATTTAAGCAAACATGTATGAATCTGTAAGTTTAATGCCAGTCAATACATTTACATAATCTCTCTAATTGTACCCACGTAATGGACTATCTTATTAATCACTAGCTTTCCGCCCGCGGCTTCACCCTCGTGGAATTTTGTCTGTCACAGAAACCTTTATCGCGCGCGTCCCTGTTTTAAAAACCGGGATAAAAACTATCGTATGTCCTTTCTCGGGACTCAAACTATATCTATGCCAAATTTCATCAAAATCGATTCAGTGGTTTAAGCGTGACAGCAAGACAGACAGACAGACAGAGTTACTTTCGCATTTATAATATTAGTATAGAGTTCCCTTCTATGATCTGAGGAATAGAGTATAGATTTTTCACTTGACTATGAAAGATTTCACACATACGAAGTCACAGCTGAAAACTATAAAACCTTATCTAATTATATTAAGATTTATTTTGCAATAAAAAGTAAAGTCCTACAACCTAGCCCATAAGATCGTACCGTATCTGAAATACTTATTTTGACTGTAACCTGTTTTGAACGTAACGACGTACCTTAAATAAACAAAAGTAATAGTATTGTCATAAAATATGATACCGACCGTACAAAATAAGCTAAGCATTCGTGAAACTTACAAATGTAAACTGAATTCAGGTCTAATATCTGCTCCATTCTGTGTCAAAGTGAATACATAAAGCTAACATTAAAGAAAACCTGCTTAAAATGCACAACGTAATTTTACTTCGCATGCCATCTCGCATAGAATGTAGTACTACGAGAGCGTTTGTTTATTTCATATTTTCAGGATAGGTAAAGTCCGGACGATGGCACATCAAGGTAAGCAGTGGCTTTTAATATGAAGTTGTGATAGAAGCGATTTTTTAATAAAAATTACTTGTCATAATGTCACTCATCCCATACAATTTTTTTGTTATAAAATAGGTTTTGACACTACAACGATGGTCGTGTGACCGTTAATATTAAAACACGTATAGTTGTATACTTAAACGGAATCCTGCAAAAACACGGGATGTCACCATGGCACAAGCCCTTAAGTACCTTGCCTTACAACATCATAAGAAACTTCAGTGTTTTGGTTGTTCTGAGTTTAATGCTGCTCATGATTATGCATTAGTTTTTCTCTAATCGTATTTTTATCATAATACACATTCGTTGGTTCAAAAGCGCGTAAAAAATAGTCAACATTTTCTTCCTAAATGTCTTTGCTAGTTTGAAAGGCCTAACAAAAATCAACATTAAAATAATCTTGCACTTCGCACTACTTTATTATTATTATTGTAGCACCATATTTCCACCAAGGAACCCAAAAGCATCGTGAGATCAGGTGCGGCGAGCACAATGCATGATTAATGCTAGCGGGCGCTTTTAACACGTCCCCTGCTACGCCCCGCAAGGACCATTCGCAAACAGAAATATGTGATAACAACCACTAAAGGAATTTGCTGGGAATGAAGCGTCATGTTTAGTAGTTTCGTTTTATTTGTCTATCTAACTTTTTATAACCGCCTTTGGAGTTCGTCTTAGAAATTCCTCTTCAACCTTCCACCGACTTCTGTCCCTGGCCACTTGCATCCAGTTTATTCCAGCTGGTTGCCGGATGTCATCTGTCCATCTTTTCAGGCGGTCTGCGGTATTCCTCTGTCGCGGTTGTTATTGCAGGGTTTCTACTCCATTTTTATTTCAAAAAAAGATAAACAAACATGGTGCCTCATTTTTAGGCCAAGTCCTTAACAATATCATTGTGAAATAATGGTAAATCATTCATTTACCATTCACTTCCGTAAACAATAATTAAGAAGCTATTTGAACATGATGAACATTGAAAACCTTTAAAAATCAAAAATCATCAGGCTGGCGACACCATAAAAACCAGTGTGTAACTACGTCACTCGACCATAGAGGTAGTAAAAAAACTAAATTTTCAGCAGCTAATTAAACACTTTTTTATGTCGTTACTTTTGACTCTTCAGTCTCAAAGATTTTCGATGCCTTGTTTAGTGTAAAAATATGGTTTATTCACATAACAAATAATATGATTAACAAACGTATCCTTTCTGAACACGTTGTTATGGTAGTTATCCCTCTCCCTTGGAACGACGCATCGGGGCAGTTCCGATGTCAGACAAAACTTTTTAGATGGAAATACCTACTGATTGAAGGATTTCTTGGAATAAATATTTCCCGTTTTTGCAACATTTTTCTTTACTACTCTGCCCCTATTAGCTGTTGGGTGATGTTATATAGCCTAAACGCCTAAACCCTACCTCGATAAATAGGCTGTCCAACACAAAAATAATTTTTCAAATCAGACCTTTAGTTCCTGAGATTAGCGCCTTCAAACAAACATACAAACTCTGAAATATTAGTATAGAAGCATAGATAATAATGGTTGATTCAACACGTTGAACACGTTGTTATGGTAGTTATCCCTCTCCCTTGGAACGCATCGGGGCAGTTCCGATGTCAGACAAACTTGTCCATAACTTTCACGGCAGACACGTTGTTAGTACCTTTAACTCCACGACAGATGTAATCTAAGTTTTAGATGGAATACCTACTGATAGAAGGATTTCTTGGTTTTTGAAAACAGTTTGAATAATATGTCCCGTTTTTCCAACATTTTTCTTTACTACTCTGCCCCTATTGGCTGTATGGTGATGTTATATAGCCTAAAAGTCTTTCTCGATAAAATCTCTTGTGGCGGAGTTTTGGGCTGACACTGTGTAGGTTTGTTGTCGACACGAAAAGAAGAAGCTGTGTATAATATTAGTATAGAAGTAAGTAGATAATACGCATCGGGGCAGTCCCGATGTCAGACAAACTTGTCCATAACTTTCACGGCAGACACGTTGTTAGTACCTTTAACTCCACGACAGATGTAATCTAAGTTTTAGATGGAATACCTACTGATAGGATAAAGGTTTTCTTGGTGATACTTTTTTGATTTTCGTGGAACTATTAACTTGGATTTTGTACGGTGAGTTATAAGGATGTGGCGATACATTCTAAGATGAGCCTTTAGCCTAAGGAGAGTCCGAGGTAATCGAGGAGAGTTGTGACATTGTAGACTTTTAAAAACTTATTAACTACTAGCGAGCTCGTAACAGTGCGCTTTTTTTAGTTCAAGTCTCGAGCTGACAAATAAGCGCTGTTGCGAGCTCGCTGATAGTTAAAAGGTTTCAAAAAATCGTCAATGTCACAACTTTTTTTTTTATTGAAGGCAGCGGATATAATTAATTAGATAGTCCAATAGATGCCAGCAAATTTATGATTACAGTGGTATCCTTTCAATGACCATTAAACAAAGACATTTCAATTAAGTAAACTGAACTCACAGTGCGATCTATATCCCAATTTACATTCACTGCTTGTAAATGGAAATCGCCTTCAATTCCCCCGAATTCATGAATGAGCATCCTGAAATAGCTACTGCTGGTAGTGAATTCAATTCCTGTACGTAGTACTAAAGGCCAAACCACACTATAAGTTATAGGTCAGCTTAGTATACTCAATCAGGAGTTGTAACAACAACAAAATACAAGTATTGGTTTTGAAACGAACTACAATCGACTAATTTAAGTTTTGGAAGGGTAATTTTTAGAAAGTTTAAATCATAAGAAGGGTCTAACTATGGCTACAGAAATTGCAATAAAATGAAATGAATTTATTTCTTAACCTTCCTATACCCGCGCGTTGGTCTCTCAGACCGACGAACTAATAATTCGTAGTTTTTTCAAAAAGTATTAACTCTACGACTTTGCGGTTTTTAGTAGCTTCATGATTTGTGGCCTGCCATTGTTTAGTGTTAGGCGATCGCTGCTGCCAAGTGTACGTGTGTCACTTTTTGCTGATATTCGGTCTGTGAGACCGACGCGGGTATACGTGTTTCTACTTCAGGTATGTTACTATTGTTTTATTTTACAATATTACTCAATAAAATGTATTGTCATATTTTAGTGGCATTTCATATCAATTAAGTATTACTGTATTTTATTATTATTAATTTGTTTTAGCCATTTTTGTCGTCATAATTAACGAAGAAAGGATAAGGGCGCTGTTAGANCCCCCTTTGCTAGTTTGAAAGGTGTAAAAAACAAAAATCAGCATTAAAACAACCATGCACTTCGCACTACTTTATTATTATTGTACCACCATAATAATATTTCCACTAAGGAACCCTAAAAGCATCGTGAGATCAGGTGCGGCGAGCACAATGCATGATTAATGCTAGCAGGCGCTTTTAGCACGTCCCCTGCTACGCCCCGCAAGGACCATTCGCAAACAGAAATATGTGATAACAACCACTAAAGGAATTTTCCGGGAATGAAGCGTCATGTTTAGTAGTTTCGTTTTATTTGCATTATTATTTATTAAAAAAAAAAGAAAAACAAACATGGTGCCTCATTTTTACGGCAAGGCAAACAATATTATTGTGAAATAATGGTGGATCATTCATTACTACCCCTACCCTATCCTTACCGTAAACAATAATTTAGAAGCTATTTTAACATGATGAACATTGAAAACCTTTAAAAATCAAAAATCATCAGGCTGGCGACACCATAAAAACCGTGTGTAACTACGTCACTCGACCATAGAGGTAGTAAAAAAACTAAATTTTCAGTGACTAATTAAAAACTTTTTTATGTTGTTACTTTTGGCTCTTCTTTCTCAAAGCTTTTCGATGCCTTAAATGCCTTGTTTAGTGCAAAAATATGGTTCATTCACATAACAAATAATATGATTAACAAACGTATCCTTTCCTAACACGTTGTAATGGTAGTTATCCCTCTCCCTTGGAACGACGTATCGAAGCAGTTCCGATGTCAGACAAACTTGTTCATAACTTTCACGGCAGACACGTTGTTAGTACCTTTTACTCCACGACAGATGTAATCTAAGTTTTAGATGGAATACCTACTGATAGAAGGATTTCTTGGTTTTTGAAAACAGTTTGAATAATATGTCCCGTTTTTCCAACATTTTTCTTTACTACTCTGCCCCTATTGGCTGTAAGGTGATGTTATATAGCCTAAAAGTCTTTCTCGATAAATAGGCTGTCCAACACAAAAATATTTTTTCAAATCAGACCTTTAGTTCCTGAGATTAGCGCGTTCAAACAAACAAACTCTTCAGCTTTGAAATATTAGTATTAAAGCATAGACAATATGGTTAATACAAACGTATCCTTTCCTAACACGTTGTTATGGTAGTTATCCCTCTCCCTTGGAACGCATCGGGGCAGTTCCGATGTCAGACAAACTTGTCCATAACTTTCACGGCAGACACGTTGTTAGTACCTTTAACTCCACGACAGATGTAAGTTTTAGATGGAATACCTACTGATAGAAGGATTTCTTGGTTTTTGAAAACAGTTTGAATAATATGTCCCGTTTTTCCAACATTTATCTTTACTACTCTGCCCCTATTGGCTGTAAGGTGATGTTATATAGCCTAAAAGTCTTTCTCGATAAATAGGCTGTTCAACACAAAAATATTTTTTCAAATCGGACCTTTATTTCCTGAGATTAGCGCGTTCAAACAAACATTCTCTTCAGCTGTGTATAATGCCCTGAGTGCCCAAGCAACTGCACTCAGGAGGATTTGATGAGTGCTACTGACAACGCCACTCTTGTGGCGGAGTTTTGGGCTGACACTGTGTAGGTTTGTTGTCGACACGAAAAGAAGAAGCTGTGTATAATATTAGTATAGAAGTAAGTAGATAATACGCATCGGGGCAGTCCCGATGTCAGACAAACTTGTCCATAACTTTCACGGCAGACACGTTGTTAGTACCTTTAACTCCACGACAGATGTAATCTAAGTTTTAGATGGAATACCTACTGATAGGATAAAGGTTTTCTTGGTTAACTTGATTAACTTGGATTTTGTACGGTGAGTTATAAGGATGTGGCGATACATTCTAAGATGAGCCTTTAGCCTAAGGAGAGTCCGAGGTAATCGAGGAGAGTTGTGACATTGTAGACTTTTAAAAACTTATTAACTACTAGCGACCTCATAACAGTGCGCGTTTTTAGGGTTCCGTAGCCAAATGGCAAAAAACGGAACCCTTATAGATTCGTCATGTCTGTCTGTTCGTCTGTCCGTCCGTCTGTCTGTCCGTATGTCACAGCAATTTTTTTCCGAAACTATAAGAGCTATACTGTTGAAACTTGATAGGTAGATGTATTATTGTAAGATTTTGATGCCAAAATAAAAAAAAAACGATCGATCTCCCCTAACTTCAATGGTTCATTTAATTAAAAAAACTTATGATAATATATACCCCAATCTGTGTGTACAACTTATTTTCTAATGGATCAAAATTAATAGTTATTTACCTCTTAATATCATGTCACGGATTGTCACGCAATATGACGTAGTTTTTATCTGCGATCATACTCGTACTAAGTCCTTATTTACAAATATTAGTTTGTTTAATTTTTATTGAAGACAGAGAAAATAATTCGTTAGATAATTAATTAGCTAATCCAATAAATGCCAGCATATTTATGATTATAGTGGTATCCTTACAATATCCCACCATTATAGGTACAAAGACATTTAAATTAAGTAAACTGAACTGACAGTGCGATCTATATCCCAATTTACATTCACTGCTTGTAAATGGAAATCGCCTTCAATTCCCCCGAATTCATGAATGAGCATCCTGAAATAGCTACTGCTGGTAGTGAATTCAATTCCTGTACGTAGTACTAAAGGCCAAACCACACTATAAGTTATATGTCAGCTTAGTATACTCAATCAGGAGTTGTAACAACAACAAAATACAAGTATTGGTTTTGATACGAACTACAATCGACTAATTTAAGTTTTGGAAGGGTAATTTTTAGAAAGTTTAAATCATAAGAAGGGTCTAACTATGGCTACAGAAATTGCAATAAAATGAAATGAATTTATTTCTTAAAGTGAATCTTAAATCAATTTGTTTTTACCCGACTGCGCCACTCGTTTATTTTATAGTTTTCAACCGACTTCAAAAAAAGGAGGAGGTTCTCAATTCGACCCGTATGTTTTTTTTAATAAAAAAAAATCTTTAAACATCAAGTGCCTTTAAATAGTTNATATGTGTAGTGCTTTTTGGCGCGGGTATACGAAGGTTAAAGTGAATCTTAAATCAATTTGTTTTCACCCGACTGCGCCACTCGTTTATTTTATAGTTTTACAATTAATTATAGATCATACAGAATTAAACAGCTTTTTCTTCTTTTATTTTTAAGTTTAGTTAGTTTTTTACAATTAAGTTTAAAGATCAAAATTATATTTTAAGACATTTTGTGCATACTATCCGTTCGCTTTAAGTTTTCCGCTGGCGATATGACGTCACTCGAAGGGAAGCGTCTATAACTTTATCAAACTATATTTAAAATATTTTTTATTTATTATTATTGTTAAAAAATCTGTATTTGCGTAAAATAAGACACATTAATTGCGTTTAATCACTAACTAATTGCGTTTAATCGCGGTTGGGGGAGAAGACGCGCATTCCACGGACCGGCAAACTTAGCGCGAACGGGTAGTCAGGCCCCTCTTTCCCACTGGGCACTTTGGGCACGTGCCCAAGGCCCCGCGACCGAGGGGGCCCCCATCTGCTAATAAGACCTTTTTCCAGATGATAAGGGCCTAGGGTTGCCGGCTTTAGCCCCCCCGTGACATGTCTGGCCAAATGAGCACAGAGTCCGGCTTTTGTGTTTAAGGACCTGGCAACCCTATAAGGGCCCACCTTAATCCTTAAATGGCCAGGGCCCCTAGTAGGTTAAAGACGGCCCTGCGGGTAGTATAGCTTTGCCTTCTAATAGCGAGCTAAGACCAGCTTCAATGTTCGCTATGCGGTCTTACCCCAAGTCTTAGACGGTAGTACCACAACGGGCATTGTTGTCCGTAATACCTAGCCTCCGTAGATTTATTTGCCTTATGAATATTAAAATCTCGAAATTGAGAGAGCTCTCAAATATCTCCAACACTTTGTTCCAGACTGGGAATGACGCTGCGATAATGAACTCTTGAGAATAGTTTGTTTCTGTAGAATAAATTAAAATAAATACCACTTGGATAAAACAGTTCGCTGAAATTGTTCGGAGTTGGCGATAGTAGGGTAGTCTGTGCTTCAAGTTTGATGTTTATTAACTTTGAGACTGACTGGAGTGGAAATATCAACAAAGTAGAATGGAAATAATTTCGAAATTGCAACTTTTGAACAATTTGGACCAATTAAAACGTTTGTTGCAATCACTCTAGTAAATTAAATCAATTTTGGCGAGAAAGTGAAGCGTAATGATTGGAATTTTGTTTAGTTGAATAACCAAAATAACGTGACTTTATCCTATTTGTTAACGTGTTACCGATTAGGTATCGGTCGATTCTTCATACAAATTAACATCGGGCCTAACTATCGGCCAACTCAAAATCGGTGGTCTGCGCCTAGACTAAGTTTTGGTTTTAAGAAGTCGGCGTGATTTATCCATTAGTTCCACATCTTTATAAAATGACGTTAATTTAATACGACACTGGGGATACATCTCGAAGCTATTTTTTAATATATCGGGGCAAATCCGTTCAACGAAAGCGACTTAACCTGACAAGTCCCTCGACATTGTTATCACCCTGCACAAATACTAGCGAAAAGGTAACTAATGCTTATCACATTACGTTGCACATTTGCCTGCATCCCAAGATTTGTCTTCGTCAACGTAGCATCCCATTCATCACTGGATCCCAACCCGACTCTGAACCGGCGATATACTCGTATACAGTATCATCGTTAAAGTTTACGCTATATTCATCGAAATAAGGTCTAAATTCAGCTGCAGATTTTTGGAATACACAGTTACACGATTCGGACACAACTAGCGTTAAGTTTAACACTATTTGTGTCCAATAAGTATTCGACCGACCTCTGTGTTGAAAAGTCAAAATGGTCACTACGGTTAATTACTACACTGAGTTTAATTAAAGAAAATAATAATATGGACCATATTTAACTGTCACAAAACTGAAGTAATTTGGAACGTCTAGACGTTAAATTAATTATATTTATTTTGCTTGAAATTGTTAATTTTATTCAGATTATGTTTCATGGATTCTGACAATCGAAGTTGTAATATCGATAAAACATTGTTGTTTTAATTATAAACCAGGGAATTAAATAATTGGCCTATTGCTAATGGGTTAAAAAGACACAAATGTGTGTTTAACCCAGATAGTAATTCCCAATTAAGTTTTCATTATTTTAATTATTATTATTTACTATTTTTGTAGGTAACCTAAGTCATACAAAAATATTGACGAACCTTAATGAGATTGATACATGTTTGTATCAATGATTCATTTGCAATCGACATTTGATTCATATTCACGATCACAAAAACAAAATAATTAGTTAATTAAGTATTTGTAAGTAGATAAAATGTACCAATTTGATAATATAGGTATTAAGGTCAACTAATGACCTTTGATCTCAGCATAAACTGAAAATATAAAGGTCGGATACATACCGGACAGACTTTATTATGTTTGTGATGCGACAAAACGCCACTGTACTGGCAACAGTCCAACTTGGAATTAGGCTCGGCCAGTAAAAAACGTCTGCCAATTGCCAGACCGATGCGTTTTGGCGATGATAAGCCACACATAACTCACAGTTTTTGGAAGCGTGAAAGTTTTCGGATCGCAACAATTCCTAAAGTTTGACAACTTTTAATAAAATACTGCACGGATATAGAACTTTTAGACGATATTTTAAAATGATTTACAAAGTTTTTTTGTTATTTTGTTTTGATACTGCGTGCAAATAAAAAATATTTTAAGCATTGCAGCATAACGACATTTACAGTAGCCTACTCGTTAACAAGGTTTTCTCGTTAATTGTAGTTTTTAGTTTTTTCGTACGCGTGGATCGTGGAGTTCTTAGCGAATGCCTACGTCATAACGTCTACCTGCATGCCAAATTTCAGCCCAATCCGTCCAGTGGTTTGGGCTGTGCGTTGACAAATCACCATGTCAGTCAGTCAGCAGTTAGTCACCTTTGAGTTATTTAAATTTAGATAAAGCGTGTTGTTGCAAGATAAACTTGCCAGAATTAATTATTGAAATTGCACTGCTCTCATCGCATAATTATTTTTACTATCAAATATAATTATGGAACAGATCAATCATACATAGTATTGAAGACTGTTTGTAAAGACAGCAAATTTCCAAATCAATACACGAGTTGTTATTTAATAACTATAACAACTTAATTGACGTTACAGATATCGTTCTGTGATTGGGTTTATGAGAGACAAACAGATAAACAGTCGGCGATTGTGGTATCTCGTGACAGGTTGACTTTGAAGTTACATTTAGGTCTAAGTTTATCACGAACGCGATATAGTGTGTGCCCTGTAGATTTTGTAAATTTCGCCTCAATTGAATGAACTTTTAGGAAAATATCAGCACGGTATGGCAAACAAGTTAGTTGGCAACTATTATAAACCGAGTTTCCGCAGTCTTTCACGGCTTGCCAACCGCCATTCATATACCAGTATTGCATTTCTTTAAAACTCCTAAATAGCTTATTAAAAGAAGACATAAGTTCATCGTTTATTTAGATAGTAATTCGTCGTCTTCAAAAATATAGCGACATCCTATATTTTAACATATTCTACGAATAAGATTAGGGAAACACCGTTTTGACAAAATAATACTCATCATGAATAGTAGGTATGGCCATTGTTTGAGATGGCGTTGATGGTGTCAACATGGCTTTTGTGCTCGCTCCAATTCTTATAAGTGTGGACCAACCATATATACCATACATACCTACAACTTCCTATCTAGTGAATTGAGTTTCATCGTCAGGTTGTCTAGTCTCAACTGCAGTAACACAACCCTCTCCAATTTATACCATACGCACAGGAAGGATTTGGTTTATACTCCCTACACTGGTCAGAGGGTTTGGTGAGGCTCTACACTTTCCACGCTGGTTAAGCCAGAGGTTTAAATAGAATTTCATCATCATTATTTCAGCTATACGTCCACTGCTGAACATAGACCTCCCCCAGTGACTTCCATAATGACCAGTCAGTAGCGGCCTGCATCCAGCGCCTTCTCTACCTTGTTTAAAACAATGAATAGAATTTAACTTGTGCGAATTATCCAAATTTCCCAATATTCCAACAATCGGTCCCTTAAACGACCCATAATGTCGCGTCAGCAGAAGTTTTGGGCTATCAATTGAATCCATCTCACCTTGATGGGCGCAATTATCCCCCAACGAAAAAGGCAGGTGTAATCGCCCACTACTTTGCGAAGCCGTTAACGTCGCAATCAAGCAAACGACCGGTGTTTAGCTAAGAGCTAGGTATTTGACCAAATTGCGTGAAACTAGACGCAGATTGGCAGAAAAGAATTTGATATTTGCGGCATTTGTTTTTTTGGATCAAAAAATATAATAAAAGTACGGCTACAAGATACGAGACTCCCCCTGTAACAAAGTAAATTCTTCTTTAGCCCGCGGCTTCACACGCGTGAAATTTAGTTTGTCACAGATAGTCATAAATTATAGCCAATATGTTATTCTGGGTTATAAACAATAATACTGTAAGTTTCATGAAAATACGTCTAGTAGTTTTTGCGTGAAAGAGTAACAAACATCCACACAAACTTTCGCATTTATAATATTAGTAGGATAGGATTAGTGGTTAATGGTTACTGCGTCGCGCTATAAAGTTTGGAGTAGGTACGCTATGAGCTGGTAAAAATAGGTTTTACCACTTTCATAAAATACTTTTTTGACATTTTTGTAACTGCAATTCATGCAAAAAGTACTCGTAGTCGTTCTATTAGGTTCTTTATAGTGCGTTAAAGAACCTAATAGACGTAATATACGCGCATATACGTAAAAGTGATTTTCTCGTAAATAAAAATAATAATGAAATCGTATATCATAAAAAACCAGATGGTTTTCCGTCAAAAAATCAGAATACCTACATTATTCGCGAACGAAACTCCAATGCAGCTAGCTCATTATCATACTGAGGCACCGGACAGGACTTCCCTCACAAAATTAGCATATTCCTTCCTCTGTCCCTCGTTTATTTTTCCTTACAATCTTTTGTTTCAGCCTTTTTTCTGCAATTACTCTTTAGGTACGTAAGTAGTCGGCGACGTCTTAAGATGTAAGAGAAAGATTCCAATTAATCTTTTTCTTTAGCAAAGATGCGAAACGATTATGGCCCAAAATCAATATAAGGCTTAGAATTACATAAGATTTTATGAACCATTCAATCAATTGGCACAATTTTGAAGAGCAATTAACACAAAGCAAGACCAAAGCTTAACTGACCGTACGGCGTACTCTAGCTTTAAAATGAAACTGTAATGCTGAATGCTTGAATGGCGATATTACTATGTAATACGTATCTTTACCCAGCCTCACCTTAAAAATAAGTACAATATCTTACTTTTAAATAAGTACTTAGCCACTCTAGTACAGATATTTGGTTACATTTTTCGAAGTACCAAAACCAAAACACACTTAGTTTAAGCTAATATCGTCGATACGCATTTATCCAAATCGGTCAGAAACTCGTTTAATCAAATGAGGAACCCATGCACGTCCCATTGCTATGGGGAGTCCGGACTATTACCCTTTTTGCTGACCCATCGGATATTTGCGGTTGCTTACAATAAAAGTATAACGTTTTATTGTTTTCTTACAAAATATCGCATTCCCTTTTGCCTTAGGCCAAATAAAAGGTTTGTGTTACAAAGTGCTGCGTGAAACAAAAATAACTCACACGCGTTGTTTTGAATAAAATACAATGTTATATCTTATTTAAAGGAGATGGGAAGGGCTATAGATTTAACCGTCAGCTGTACGTATATTTTTGTCAGTTATCCCTGTTCTCTTTTACGCCTTGTGAGAAATAGAGGTCATCGGTCGAATCGTTCGAATCATAATGCATCGAAATTCTATATGTAATTTAAAGTTATTCGATGGAATTTTATTCCTTGCGCAAGGATAGTCAATCAAATCGATTTATCCGATTATTAGGTAGCGCAAAGGAGATCGTAATATTTGGTACTCCTTGGGGAAAAAACTACGTCTAACAATAGCCTACAAAAGACTGAAATGATGATGATGATCTTACCACTTATTATTTATTCTGACAACCATGATCGCTCGCTCTCACGCTTGTATATAATCAAGACGCATCCATCGAGATAATTGATATTGTTTTGCTATGTTTCAACAATCATCTTTTCTCCTTCACAATCGTGCAGTATAACTTTCAACAATCATCTTCCTCCTTCATTATCCTACAGCATGACTCTGGAAATCATCCTCGCTCTGTCTTATGCTTTGAGCCAGAGCAAGACGGAGGGTTCATAGATTTATGCGGACCGTAACCCCGCAGCTGTTGCCCGCTAGAACGACCTGGGACGGCACGCTAAGTGTAATGGCTATTCATTTTCTCCCAAGCACTCGATATTAGTGTTCCTTACGCATTCACTGGAAAGGATCATTAAGTGACAGCCTTTATTCAGTGTTTTGAAACGTGACTGTGTTAGATTATCTTTTATTCACGGCACAGAAAATATAATGTTAGGACCTCTGAGTTTGAGTTTGTTACGGCGCTTCTTCTCAGCACTTGCCAAATGTTTGTCTCGAAGCGCTGGTAGGACAAAAAAAGAATGAGTCCTTAAAAGCATTTGACGATTTGTAAGTACTAATTTAATTAGTCTACAGCTACACAAATCATTGATTTGATTTGATTCTAAAGGATCGAATAAGAACGTAGTCATCTGTAATAATGTAGCTTTGAGCTTTTCTTTCTTTCTTTGTGCGGGTTATCTTCTAAAAGTCTCACGTAAATGGACGCCTCCTAATAGCGCGTAATTGACTTTAGATCAATGATGTCAACAAATTGAAGCTACATACAACAATATAAATCGCCATAAGCAGTAATGAGCAGACACATATCACACAGCTAAATACCAAGGGCGTTTTAGTAATGAGCAGGGAAAATAGTAGAGGTACCCTTAAGTGTGTTGTCGGTTAAATTAAGGAAGCCGTGTTACCTTATTTACGACAAGACATTTTGTATAATTGCGTAGTGTCACCCGTCAGACTCAGAATGTGCCCAAAACGCGAATTTAAGGGCTCTTATTTATTCATAGCTGTGCCCTCGCTCTCAGGAACGCGATTTGCGCGCCTTCTATGCATTTTTGATGAATATTTCGTTTGAGAATGTCAAGTTTCATATCTCTTTGACTGAAACCGAAGATGTTTCGTTTTAAAATGCCTTTGAGTAGGTCTCGTTAAAAATGATGTATCGTCTTTGCAAATGCTGCATATTTGTAACATGATACTTGTGAAAAGTCAAGCACATGAACCTGCTTGTTAAACATTTTAGTTTTCAAAATTCCAAAGATGGATCTGCAACAATAAATTCACATATTATTATAGTTTCACATGACACAAAATAACTTTTGCAATCATACGGGAGTCGAACCCGCTATGGCACCTTACGTAGATACTCAGGATTTGATACGTTCAGGTATGAATGTATTAAAAACGTGGCCTAACTTGCAAATGGACCATATAAGAATTTACATAACCACAAAATCAATTTCTAACACTCTCTAACTATAAAATTATTAAACAGATGAGATAGGTAAAAGCGCTGTCTTCAATAAGGAAATGTGTCAAAAATACATTTGACAGATGAATCTGTCACTGTCAGCATGACAAGATGATAACGAAAAGGACACTCGTAAACAAAATGCTTACGAATTTTTAAAGATGTTTTCTTTCAAAATATATCGTATACTGGTGTTTTAAACGCGGATCCTTTATGTGAATTTAATGAAAGAGCGAGAGAGATAAGTTCCCTTTTGTGTTAGTAATTACAGGTTCAATGGAGGGTGAAATAAAATATCGGGAGACTTGCTTACGTCTTAAACGGTTTCGGGTTCAATTTTATTTCCCATATTAAAGTCTATTGAATCTTGATATATTTTGGAGTTGAGTGTACTTGTCATTAATTTACGTTTTCTTTATAATTTGAAATACTTTTGAAATTACATCAATGATAAAAAAACAGTAAGTCGAGTATGTCTGCTGATAAAAAATACTTATGAAGACAAAAAAATATAACGTCAGTAGAGATGAGCATACTCGTAATATAGGCTCGATTGTGCCGTTCTTTAATTCGTTATTTTAATGTTTAGTAGATAAAACATATTACTATCGTGTCTCTTATCCTATTGTTCAACATAACTAATCGTTACAATAGTAGCCTAGGAAAAAAACTTAATTTTTCAAAATTTCTTCCTCAAAATCATTTAAAAGTAGCTCATTTACAATATTTTCCTACTTCTAATATTTAACGTTTATAAAAATCTTCATAACGTATCAAACAAGAGTTAAGGTGTTAATAACCGCTAATATGTTAAACGTACATATATTTGTGTTAATGTTGATGCGCTTAGTCTATCGCCAGTCTGGACATCAAAGGGCAGACAAACAAAACTTTACCGGAAAGCCACTAATACCACGCCACAGCTCTACAAAAGCAGTCAGCTTATTTTTTTACCGATGTGACAAAAACTAAGCATTTCAATTTTGCAAAAATACATACAAAACCTGGTGGTTCATCTACTTTACTAACAAACCAAGCACGAATGAAAAAATAATTCTTAGAATTTTATCGATTTTAGACGACGTAGCTTACCGCCTAAAATATTACGATAAAGTTATATCATGTCATGCTGGTAAAGCTAGTAAAAAATCTGCAGTAAGCCATTAGTAAATTAATAAGAAGTCACTAATTAAATTGTTCCTAGAGGTACATTTAAAGACATCAATGATGACTCTGAAAATGAAATACCTACTCTTTTTTTGTGCGTAAGGAAAATAAGCTGGCTGCTATTTTGTAGAGTTTATTTTACTTCTTTAATAATATGAGACGTTTACGTGACAGTTATATGACTACAAATATAATAAATCTGCACATTTCGAAGAAGCAACAGCAATTTTTGTAACGGTCTGGGTGTTACTATGTATAATATGTTTGTATTTACAAAGAAATATATAAGTAATAAGTATATTTACATCCGTTATCTAGTACCCATAGTACAAGCTTTGCTTAGTTTGGGACTAGAGGCGCAATGTAAAATGTCCAAGGATATTTATTTATTTATTTTATAATTTCTTATAAAATCAATATGTGCTGGCTGTCTTCCCCATACATCGGCATGACCACAGTCACGGGGTATGTTTACGAGCTGTCGTCGGCACTCGCGACGTGTCGAATGAGCGCTTCCTCGGTCGGCCATTAAAGGCAAGTGCAACGCATATAAGCTATTTTAGAAAGGCAACGAGACTGCTGCTTAAACGCTGTAAATCTTTGTTATAGCACAAAGATAAGCTGGAGTGGTCGTGCATGGTTGAAATCAAATAATTTATTACCATTTTTGTGTGGATTATAGGTAGTAAAGGTTCAGCCAAACCAACGCGTGCGATCTTTAGAATCGATGCGATGGCGATGGCGATCTTTAGAAATCAGTAGGATCGTCATCGCCATTGCGGTAAACCTACCTTAAATGGTAAAAGAGTGTAGATGAGGTCTTGTAAATGGTACATCAGACCACTAGTCTTAGACCCAGGGTTCCGGGTTCGATTCCCAGCTGGGGAAATATTTTCTGTCAGTTTTGGTTGGTGGTAGGACTTAGTTTGTTATAGTCGCCTCGGTACCACCACCTTATCCCACCAAGTCTTTCACCATAATAAAATTGTTAACAGCATTGTTGTGTTTTGGCAGTCAGAAGGTAAGATAGCCAGTTTCTCTGTGGTTGCGAATTCCGGGTGAAGTTCGCTTCCACCTTCGGCCAGATCGTCACTTTTTATCAGCTGAGATGCAAGCCAAGAGTTTCAGAGTCCATTGTAGATAAAAAAACACATGAATCCTGCATTTTTGTAGCTCACTTTGCTATTTGTGATGAATGCAACCTGGTGACCTGTAATACAGGTATTTTTATACCTATCTCAGGCACCAGACGCTCACACTATAGGTTTTCTTTGTCAGCTTAACTAGGCTAAGCGTAACATTATGTATAACCTTTGTGAAGAGTCAATAAACTATACATAAGTTATATCTTACAGAACTAAGCATATGGCTACGACCTTTATAGTCAATACCCTTCGTGAAGGTAATTGTGTATTGTTTTCATTGGCGTCGTAATCTGATAATCACCAGGCCGGGTATGTCAGTGTTCCCTAAGTAATTCGAACTCGTGACCTTTGTGAGAGAACAGGTGTTTAAGTCCTTCGAAGTGAGGAGACCATACTACTTGACTCTGACGAGTTTTGTCTCTATTCATACTAATTTATAGTTTAACAAATCGAATTATCAAGATTGTAACGATTTTTGTACCTACTAAGCCGCAGAATTTTGACTTCCCTCGTGTAAATTTCAATTTGTCACAGACTTAGGTACTTTAACACGCCTTCGATCCCCTTTCAATGACTTAAATAAAAGCCATCCCCTGTTTCTTTAGCTTTCAGATTACATTTCAACACAATTGGTTCAGTGGCTGAAGCTTGATAACTGATAAGGTAACAAGTGGATATAGTTTATTTAATTTACCTTTTAATTAACACACAGCATTATTAATTCGAATAATTCTCCCTCAAAATACCTAACTCTCGTACCTACTTAGGCTGAGTTGCACCACCTAACTTTGACCGTAACTATAACGATAACCGGTGTTTTTTTATATAAAGTTTATTTATTTATTTATTTCAAACTTACATGCATATAGAACGGTGTACATAAGGCGGACTTTGACAGTTTTTGACGTTTGTTTAAGTCAAAGTAAGATGGTGCAACCACGGTGCAACCTAGCCTTATTTACCCACCGTAAATTCCCACATTAACATGGCAAATGGTAAACCTACTCGGGTCCCTGATCCGCATTCGGCCGCGAGATTAGTCCTAAGACCACACTTAGTTGTTGCCACAATAACTGTCACTTAGTTTATTCACAAGACGTAGCTAAAAGGGTTAGGCTAAGCTAGAAATAACAAAGGCGACGTGAAACGACGTTTTAGCTTTAATTTATTATCTTTTCTTCTGCCCGCTCTGAAAATAACGACTGACAATGAGCAGTTTTTTATTTAAGTAGCTAAATACTTCGATAATGCTCAGTCTCAAAAAATACATGACAAATACTTGTCTATCAAAATAACTGGGTTTTTGACATTCTAATAACGGTATATCGATACTCTTTAATAAGTGCCGTTTACACTTTTCAGCTGATGACCGACAAAATGACGTGTTTTTGGCACTTCAAAAAAACCATATCCTAGTTGTAGTCCAGATTCTTCCCACTTAGACATATTACGATTTCTAGGCTACTGTATACAGGGTGTTAGGTAAATGGGTATATGAGCCGACACTAGCCCAATAAAATTATGATATGAAATTTCTGACCTCACAATACCATTTATATGCCCAGGTTAACATGGGCTAGTGTCGGCTCATATACCCATTTACCTAACACCCTGTATACTTACTAGCAAAAGCACAGATATACTAAATCTTATTTAACATTGGTTCGCTGAACATACAAATACATCGGGTAGTTTAGATTTCGGTTCTATCATTCACACGTTGCCACAAACTTCAGCAAACACCAAACGTCGGTGTTTGGCTTCTGCAAGCTAGCGTTTCAGCGTTTGGACTTTCGGCCAAGTCCAGTCTAGTGTAAACGGGTCTTAACCGTTCATGGCCAGTGGTGCGTCAAACCACGTCACGCGATACATAAAATACGCGCACTTTAATGTAATGTACACTAACTTGTTATAATTAGCCGAAAAACGCGCGCTTTTGTTGAAAGGTATAATTACTGATCCACGTTTAGAATTTTGATACCTCGCAAATTAACAGCAATTTGTGAAAGCTACTCCAATTTGATGGAGTAGGTTAGATAATAAAGATTATGTAGGTAGTTCATAAATGTGCATAACTGACTGAAATTCATGCAAAATATTCAAAATCCATTGGGAAAGTCATGCCCGTTTTCACCATCAATCCCTAATTTTTAAGCAACCTCTACTATGGTAACATAGACATAACAGGCATTTTGTTATCATAGGGGTCACCTAAAAATTTGGGATTGATGGTGAAATTGCTTTTAACCTAAAAGCACGGAACCACTCTGAACTCTACCATAAAAAGACTAATGCTTTGATACCTTTCCTTAGGAAGCTTGTTTTTTCAAAACTATTCAGACAAATCTCGACAAAGGATTACCTTAACCAGTACATTCCTAAATTGACCACATGTAATAGCAAAAACATCCTGTTTTCCTATAACAATAAAGCTCAAAATAGCTATTTCAAGTCAGTCGCTTCAATAAACCGCGTCCAACCTCTTCATAATCTTGATGGCTGGTGATTTACAAAATGAAGATACCCTGTCCCGGACTCCACTAAATAATGATGAGCTTTATATCATCTACATAAAGGTCATATTACAGTAATGCATTAGCCTCGGTCGTGTCCTGCCGTTTTATCATGGAACAAGGGATCAGATTTTCCAATAATATCAAAGAGATATTGTTAGTAAACAGAAGTAAGTAAATATTTCCAGTAACTCTTTTTAAAATTTGTTTAAATAATTTAATTTACATTGACGGCGTATGTTACTGCACCAGACATTCTGCCAATAGAAAGAGATGGCGGGAGATCATACGGAGAGTTGTATCCGCCTCTACAACCGATATGAACAACGCCTCAACGTAACCACGACCGCTCTGCCAAGAGCGAAACGAATAAGAAGAAGCCATTGATTCTTTTCTCTACCTTAACTTTTTTTTTAGGTCCCCAACTATCTCTATGTACCAAAGTTCATCAAAANCAGGCCTGGCTCACTCCGCGCGGTACATCCGATAATTACCTACAGCGAAGCGCCCCGCCGGCGGGTATTATATCAGTCGAGTGTCACGCGCGCGCAATATTGTGCGGCGTTCAGGTGTTTAAATTCGAAAAGCCTTTTTCGCTTCCCAAAGATGCTGAAAGGTATGTTGGCCATGTAGGTAATCAATAATTATTAGGATAGTATAGGAACCTAACCTACCATGACTACTGCTCAGAATGCGTTCGTTCGTTTCAGCCAAATGACGTCCACTGCTGGACAAAGGCCTCTCCCAAGGTTTTCCATAATGAATGCGTACTTGCCTACATACGTACCTCATTACATATAAGTAGATTAATTATTTTTTCACTAGACAGCAACCCTAACAGCGTAAGAAGAGTTCAGAGGCACGCGATAGAAAGAGACAAAACTTGTAGATGAATAAANCTTTTCTCTACCTTAACTTTTTTTTTAGGTCCCCAACTATCTCTATGTACCAAAGTTCATCAAAATTGGTTTACCAATAAACCTAAGCATAGAGCTACTTTAAAGTACGGACGTAAAGACTATTGTGATTGATTAATGTTTGTAGCGATTGTTTGGAAATACCTACTTGTAGGAAAAATTGCTGCCGCAATATATTCTTTTTTCATTTATTAAATAATTAAAAAGTAGTAAATAACATTACGATCAACTGGTTGATTTAACAGCATTCAGGAAACCACTAAGGCAAGTATGTAAATACCCACAATATATCAGTATCTAAATCTCAATATCATCTGCTTATTCAAGTATAACCCAAAAATTTGTTCCATTTCGCTTTTTTACAAGCTCTCATATTATATATCTTTCTTTACCTCAAAAGAAAACATTACGCTGCGAAACAAACAGTATGAAAACATAAAAAATCATAACTGCTTTTCCGTAATACCGTCATAACCGATTTGAGTAGCAATAAATTCGTTAAACAACTCCTTCGTGCCAGCCCTGAGACCTTACGCCGAAAAGCGATATCACATTTAGAAGCCTATTTGTCTCTCTCATACATGACGGAATCTTATTGTGTGTGAAAGAGACGGCATTGCGGAGTCGGAGACGATTTGCGCAGGGCTGTCAACAAAACGAATATATGACTCGGTTTAATGCGACAAAAGCTATGACTACGATATTAATGGTCTTTGTATTATATCTGGGTGTGAATAAACAATGCAACGCGTGGAAAAGGATTTTCGGAACAAATAGTAACAAAATTTGCTGTAATAGACTTTCCTTTACAGCTATTTTACGTTCTAACGTAACTTTATTTTCATGCGAACACAATAGCAGATTTAAAATGTCATGTTAACATAATAACATAAGCAGTTGTTAAAACCTACAATTTGAAATGAGATACATATGGAAAACTTTCTTGATTTAGGTACATTCAATGTTAATGCACATATCCATTTGTATTTGGGCAAGTATTGGTTGCGCGACCGATTTGTGGTTCAAAATGGACCAAAACGGGGTCAAGTGTTCGATACCTAATTTACCATATGTATACCTTAAACGTCTGAGAGTTTCATAATGTACCTATATAAGTATTTTTAAAAAAGATTAAAAAAACATTAAAACATCATTTATTCACCGAGACAAGGTAAGGTAAGGTAATACAATAATTTGTGATGACAAGTTTATTTATATCCATCGTCTGATGTGCATTACTTACTAGCGTTACTTAATTCTTACTTAATCTAAAAAAAAATAACGCAGATTCGAAGCAATATGAGATTAATAGCAATTCACAAAATAACAACCACGCCTCACTGATCAGTATCTCAGCTGCTATGATTACGGCAAAAAATTACGTTTCAATTACACCCGCACTCAAGTATGACATCAAGACGCAGTTTTTATAAGAATTTTAGTGGCGGTTACTTTCGATCGTTCATTGACACCGACTACAGTGCACAAATTATGCAATATGTCGTTATATCGTTTAATATCGCCGACAAAGCATCGCTTACAAACTACGAAGAGTTCCGCCAAAGTTAAAGACAAAATGGTATTTTTTAAATATCGATTTATTTTGTGAATAAAATTAATGAATTCTGGGCAACAAAATAAAAATATATGACATCAGGGCTGGATCTTTAGTCACGACCAAGAATTGATTATTAAAACTTTTTTTCACTTATACATTGTTAAATTACACGGAAGTGGGCAGGCCCCTACTAGGTGGACGTCATGGGAAGAGCCTGGATTGCACAGGACCGGTCATTATGGAAATCCTTGGGGGAGGCCTTTGTCCAGCAGTGAACGTCATTTGGCTGAAACGAACGAGGTATTGTCGTATTGAATAATAATTAGTGATGAAACGGATAGTTGTTTGGCCGGATACCGGATACCGGATATCCGGCCAGCTGCTAGGCCGGATAGCCGGATATCCGGCGGCCGGATAGTTGGCCCATTGTCTCGTTGCATGTCATGACGAGTTTAGCGCCGCACAGGTGTTTCGAGCGCGATCAGTGGGTCTATTAGTAGACAAGACTAGTCACTTTTCGAAAATCGAATTCATCCGAATAGAATGTCAGATTTTGCCACTTGTCTAGGGGGCAGATTAATTCGGGCGATTTTGGTTGCCATCGTGAGTGTGTGATTGAATAGCGAAAATTTATTTGGCAATATTTTGACATTAACAGATATTTACCATTTATGTATTCGTCATTAGAGATAATAGCCCAGAAAAAGAAATTAGTTTTTTGAAAGGCCTTAATATGGCTTTTTTGTAACTTTTAGGACTTTTAATAAAAGCCGTCATTATTATAAGCCATTTTATTGATATTTATTTACCCCAAAGATTTAATGTATTTCATTTTATTAATAGGAAATTGTCGTAGTTTTTTAATATCCGGTATCCGGCCGGATAGTGAGTTACTATCCGGTATCCGGCCGGATAGTAAATTTAGGCCGGATATCCGGCCTACCGGATAGTTACCGGATATCCGTTTCATCTCTAATAATAATAATATTATGTTCTAGTTTCCTAACGCATTAAACAAACTTATTACATTTAATTACCAACAAGCAATCACGAATGCCGAATGTAATTACAAATGCCTTTGCATCACCTCCGTTAATGGTCTGGCACTGAATCGGGAATGCTGCGATCAATATTTTGAATATTCCACCAATATTGCATTCCTCGAATGGCGGCCGCACCGCAAATTATTGGTTCAACCTGGATGTCGATATCCCAAATTCTTAGGATACAAGCTATATTAAATTTTGTACGGAAAGTAAGAAAATGTTACTACAACTAAAAGTAAGTAACTAAGATAAATGGCGTGATGATGAGTAAGTATCAAAAAAAGATCATACTTGATTTAGGAGTATTGGAATTTAGTCAACATCTTAGGGGCGTGATTCTAGCCTAAAACATATATATTTTTATCAACTACGAAAAAAATACAAATCAAAACGGTCGATTTGCATGTGGACGTAAATGACTTTATACTCACAATATACTCGTATGTAGGTACTAATGTATTAAGCATTACTAGAGTCAAGCGTTCCAGTGGATATAGCAAGATAACTCCTACGCTACCACCCACTATATTTATGTCAGAATGTCAGCAAAGGTAGAATATTTAAAAAAAGCTCCAGACGGAACCATTACCAGGTAATACTCTAGAGAGAAAACAAACACTTATCTGATTAAAACAATCTTTACAACGAAAGTCACTTCAAAGTCTCAAACTTATCCGGGTCCCGGCAAAAATTTAATACCGGCTTCTATCCATAACTAGAGCCAACTAATAAACGAAGTTGCCCCGACCGATAACCGGGGGCGAGTTGTCAAAACGTCAATACCCTGGAATTTGAGAGGTATTCGCGAGTAGAATTGGATAAAGAACGCGTTACATAGTTTCAGCTAGCGACTACTATCCTTTGTAGACGCGTTGGCCTGTCAGACCAATTTTTTTGGTTTTTTGTTTTGTGAAATAAAACACTACCACTGTGGTTCATGTTGCGAGTTTTCAGAGCATTGATGGGCACGTAAGGGTTTAGGTTGGGTCAATTTTTGTAACTATTAGCAAGTAAGGCTGAGTTGCACCACCTAACTTTGAGCGTAACTTTAACGATAACCGGTGTTTTTTGTATGGAGTTTGAAATATTTTTGATGATTGTTAAAGTTAAAGTAAGACGGTGCAACCCAGCCTAGGAGTTCGCCATTGATAGTGTTTTATCGGCTATCTATCTCACTTGTAAGAAAGTAAAAAGAAATAGAAATAGCCGAATACTACTTTCGTCGTTATATGAAATAGGTTTTCAGAATGTAAATCACCAGCGTGGGACGTCCACCCACAAGGTGGACGACGATCTCTTATAGGTAGCAGGAAGGCGCTGGACGCAGGCCGCTACCAGAGTAAATACAAATGAATAGGTCATCTTCATAGAAGCGCCCGAGCGCGGTTTGTATGTGAGCGCGCCAATACGTATGCGGCGCGCACGTACACACTGACAAGCGTGGATTAGCGGTGAGGTGCTACCAACCGCGCGATATAGAAATCGTTGGGAGAGGATTATGTTCAGCAGTGGACGTCCTGTGGCCGAAATGATGATGATGATGAATTTCCAGCAGAGTATGTATATCGCCCAGGTTTCTAGAATGTCAATCGCCAACACATTACAAGTATGACGTCTACATTCGATAGGTTTGAAAGATTTTTCGGCAGTAAAATGCTTTCCTTACCGAGTTCTGGTACCCATTATAGACTAGCGGTCCCATATGGTACCACTTTTTTGTGTGTTTTAATTTGGCTCTATACATTAATTAACACGTGAAAAGATGCAGTGCTCTGATTGATGCAAGTCGTAGCCAATAGATATGGTCTATGCTTCTAGGAATAAAAATTGACAGTTATTATTTTCAGTTGTGTGAAATTGATGATTGAAGTGAGTGCATCAAAATTTTCTCTTAAAAATTGACGCGACATTCAAGTAAGCGATCATATTTTTTTGTGTGATAATGAAATACTGATTTTGTTACAATCTTGTATTCTCCATAAGTGCTCTTATTGTGAAATGGTGTAAATTACGTCGATAGGTAATAATAAATAATATTGCTTACCCAACATACAGTTTTTTTTACATTGAATATCACTTCTGTTATTTGCTTGTATATTAATACATATTATAATAATAATAAAATATATAATTTACCCTATTTTTATAAAGTCCATGATAAAGTTATGTTTTAACCGACTGACACGGTAAGAGGCTAGCGGTACCATATGGTACCAGCATTTTTTTTCTAGATTACAGGTCGGATCATTTTTTTAATGCTTGTATAGCATTATGTAGACCATAATTATGAACATATTTCAAAAAAACAAAAATCTGACACTTTAAGAAAACTCAGTCTATAATGGGTTAACTATTGCTATAGTTCTTGCAACTCACGAAGGCGAGTGAGCTTTACAGGTGTGTACGTGTACAATGTACATGCACATAACGATAGTGTTATGTCTGTCAAAACTTTTGAAAAACGAACAGTAGCGAGCCACCATGTAAAGTTCACTCGCCTTCGTGAATTGCAACAACTATACTTGACTATATTACTCAATACGTTGAGTGTCTAAGATTAAATGGAATGTACTCGTATTAATCGATTAGTAACTTAACTGGAGGCGAATTAAATCGATAAAATGAAGAGGCAACCATCACTTTAGCGGTTTAATCGAGATGATTGCTGATTACGTAGAAATTCTAGTACCTGGAAAGAAAGAGACATTTATTAGAATTTAAAATGTATTAAATATTCTACTAGAGGTTGTCTATTCTAAATATAAATTTAATTACATTAGCCGTTTGTGATATCAGGGTTCTTAATTAATTTATACTTGTTGTAGGGAAAGATTTTACCAAAACTATATTGTGAACAAAATAGGAATACATTTTGGTAAATAAGTATGTAATTTATGACTTGAAAAAACTTGTAACAATGTTGATTATTACTTTTGCTTATTATTTTACTTGTCAAAAACGCACACTTTTTACGACATAGTGTCTTAACATAGTTTAAACAAAAGTCTAATTGAAAAGACAATGTTCACATTTTCTTTTTAGCGAATAAAATGATCACTAAGATCTGCGGTCACTTTTTTCAGAATTCTTTATTGCTCTAAAACAAAAATTATTTGACAAGCGGATTTTCTTAACAACTCACTAATTAAAGAAACGAATCAATCAACAAAATACACAAACTGATCTCAGTGCTAAGCCACAATCAGTTTCGCAATTAATTTTGGTTGTTTCACACCAGAATAATATAATTTATTGTAACAAATGAACAGACTGTAATCGCGAATTTAACTTGTCATTCAACAAACGATTAATTCAGGGTTCACACCAATTAGCTGTGGTATGCGGGGCGAATGGCGCAAAAAACGGTTGGCGACAACCCTCGTCCGGGAGACGAGACGGGACAGGACGAGTACAGTCAGCATCGTGTAGAAGTTGACGGAAAACGATATTCAGGACCTTAAATTAGTCTGCCCTCTCAAGGATTTCCACTATGACCTTTGGCTGCATTCAGGCACTTTTCGCGACAATCACTAGATTGCTAGCAAACTTGGCGGCGCACTGTGGCAGACGAGACAAAGAAGATCGGCAAGACTTGGAGCGAGATAATAAATAAATAAATAAATAAATAATAAATTTATTTTCGTNGGGTTTTCGGAACAAATAGTAACAAAATTTGCTGTAATAGACTTTCCTTTACAGCTATTTTACGTTCTAACGTAACTTTATTTTCATGCGAACACAATAGCAGATTTAAAATGTCATGTTAACATAATAACATAAGCAGTTGTTAAAACCTACAATTTGAAATGAGATACATATGGAAAACTTTCTTGATTTAGGTACATTCAATGTTAATACACCCATCCATTTGTACCTATTTGGGCAAAGTATTGGTTGCACGACCGATTTGTGGTTCAAAACTGGACCAAAACGAAGTCAAATGTTCGATATCTAATTTACCATAGGTATACTCGTACTATAGAAGTTTGGGAGTTTCATATGTACCAATTTTTTATGATTACAAGTTTATTTATATCCATTGTCTGATGTGCATTAGGTACAAGCTAAAAAAATAACGCAGATTCAAGCAATATGAGATTAATAGCAATTCACAAAATAACAACCACGCCTCACTGATTAGTATCTCAGCTGCTATGGTTACGGCAAAAAATTACGTTTCAATTACACCCGCACTCAAGTATGACATCAAGACGCAGTTTTTATAAGAATTTTAGTGTTGGTTACTTTCGATCGTTCATTGACACCGACTACAGTGCACAAATTATGCAATATGTCGTTATATCGTTTAATATCGCCGACAAAGCATCGCTTACAAACTACAAAGTGTTCCGCCCGTAATATTAAAGACAAAATGGTATTTTTTTAGTTAAATATCAATTTATTTAGTGAATAAACTTAACTAATTAATTTTGTGCAACACATACCTAATATACGTTTAATTATAGCTTAAATAATTGACCAAGAGGTTTTGTATTTTTGGCGTTTAGGAACATAAAAAAATAACAAGTGTAGATATTTTAGTAATTGAACTGTTTTGCTATTAGCGAAAGTTTTTTTGCTAAAGATAACAAGTATGCTAACTTAATACATAATTGTGTTATTAGATCGCATTGCAATTTACTTTTGTTAATATTAAAGCACATGTTATATTGAGACCCATTTGTTGAGAGGCTCTACTGAGGCTATCGAGAATTGTGCCTAGGTATTTTAAGGTAAATTTTATAGCCCGATGAATTAGCAAGCTGAAGTGGCATAGTGCTGAGAACTGACGGCCGATGGGGCAGCAAGGCTCTGGAATGGAGGCCGCGTACCGGAAAACGCAGCGTGAGACGTCCACCCGCAAGGTGGATCGACATCATAAAGGTAGCAGGGAAGCGCTGGACGCAGGCCGCTACCAATCGATCAACATGGAAAACATTGGGGGAGGCCTATGTTCAGCAGTGGACATCCTATGGCTGAAATGATGATAATGATTTTAAAGTCTGAGTCATGAGACTTTATGTACTTAATACTGATAGATTTGGATTAACGATTGACTGTTGCGCTACGAATTGATCCTTAGCGATTTTAGTTTCACTTGAACACTGTTTCAGTATTATTTGAATAATATAATAACCCATTACACAAACTTATTATATATAATTACCGATATGCAAAGCAATCACGAATGCCGAATGTAATTACAAATGCCTTTGCATCACCTCCGTTAATGGTCTGGCACTGAATCGGGAATGCTGCGATCAATATTTTGAATATTCCACCAATATTGCATTCCTCGAATGGCGGCCGCACCGCAAATTATTGGTTCAACCTGGATGTCGATATCCCAAATTCTTAGGATACAAGCTATATTAAATTTTGTACGGAAAGTAAGAAAATGTTACTACAACTAAAAGTAAGTAACTAAGATAAATGGCGTAATGATAAGTAAGTATCAACAAAGACCATACTTGATTTAGGAGTATTGGAATTTAGTCAACATCTTAGTGGTGAATCTGGCCTAAAACATCAAAAAAAAAATTCATGTCTTCGATTTGCACGTGGACGTAAAATATGTACTTTCACAATATACTGATGTATTAAAAATGTTATAACCAGAGTCAAGCGTTCCAGTAGATATAGCAAGCCAACTCCTACGCTACCACCCACTATATTTATGTTAGAATGTCAACAAAGGTAGAATATTTAACAAAGTTCTAGAAAAATCCCATTTAGGTAATACTCTAGAGAGAAAACAAACACTTATCTGATTAAAACAATCTTTACAACGAAAGTCACTTCAAAGTCTCAAACTTATCCGGGTCCCGGCAAAAATTTAATACCGGCTTCTATCCATAACTAGAGCCAACTAATAAACGAAGTTGCCCCGACCTATAACCGGGGGCGAGTTGTCAAAACGTCAATAACCTGGAATTTGAGAGGTATTCGCGAGTAGAATTGGATAAAGAACGCGTTACATAGTTTCAGCTAGCTACTACTAACCTTTGTAGACGCGTTGGCCTGTCAGACCAATTTTTTTGGTTTTTTGTTTTGTGAAATAAAACACTACCACTGTGGTTCATGTTGCGAGTTTTCAGAGCATTGATGGGCACGTATGGGTTTAGGTTGGGTCAATTTTTGTAACTATTAGCAAGTAAGGCTGAGTTGCACCACCTAACTTTGAGCGTAACTTGAAATATAACCGGTGTTTTTTGTATGGAGTTTGAAAGATTTTTGACGATTGTTAAAGTTAAAGTAAGACGGTACAACCCAGCCTAGGAGTTCGCCAATGATAGTGTGTTATCGGCTATCTATCTCACTTGTAAGAAAGTAAGTAAAAAGAAATAGAAATAGCCGAATATACCTACTGTCGTCGTTATATAAATTAGGTTTTCAGAATGTCTATCGCCAGCGTGGGACGTTCACCCACAAGGTGGACCGATGACCTCTTATATGGCGCTGTGCATCCAGCTTGGCCGCTACCAACGGCGCGATATGGAAATCATTGGGGGAGGCCTATGTTCAGCAGTGGATGTCCTGTGGTTGAAATGATGATGATGATGAATCGTCAGCACAGATTGTATATCGCCCAGGTTTTTAAAATGTCAAAAACGAGTATGACGTCTACATATCTATAGATTTGAAAGAGTTGTCGGCAGTAAAATACTTTCTAGCCGAGTTCTGTGTGCTTACCATGAGTTTACGTTAGGTGTGCTCGCTAGCGACTGCGTAAAAAAATGACATTTAATTGTATGACATATTGTGCAGCGCCCCTAGCGGCTACTTTCAAGAAACAAAATCTTCATAGAGATTTTTGACGTACTCGCTAGCGAGCACACCTAACGTAAACTCATGGTAAGTACACTGGTATTACTATCGCTACTTCACTTTATTACTCAACTAGCGGCCGCCCGCGACTTCGTACGCGTGGATCCCGTTTTACCCCCTTCAATGAAGGGCCTTCATCTATCTTACGCGGTTAAGATTTTTTCATACAAATGTATTTTCCCGCTAATACCCGTTCCCGTGGGAATTTCGGGAATTCCTTTCTTAGTGCACCTCTACGGTACCTAAGCTACGTCCCTTCCAAATTTCAAGTGCTTACGTTTAGCCGTTTAGGCTGTGCGTTGTTATGTCAGTTAGTCAGTTTCTCCTTTTATATATTTTGATACGCTAAGTGTCTAAGATTAAATGGAATGTACTCGTATTAAACGATTAGTATCTTAACTGAAGGCGAATTAAATCGATAAAATGAAGAGGCAACCATCACTTAAGCGGTTTAATCGAGATAATTGCTGATTACGTAGAAATGCCAGTACCTGGAAAGAAAGAGACATTTATTAGAATTTTAAATGTATTAAATTTTCTACTAGACTACTAGAGGTTGTCTATTCTAAATATAAATTAAATTAAATTGGCCGTTTGTTATGTCAGGGTTCTTAATTCATTTATACTTGTTGTAGGGAAAGATTTTACCAAAACTACATATATTGTGAACAAAATAGGAATACATTTTGGTAAATAAGTATGTAATTTATGACTTGAAAAAACTTGTAACAATGTTGATTATTACTTTTGCTTATTATTTTACTTGTCAAAAACGCACACTTTTTACGACATAATATCTTATCATAGTTTAAACAAAAGTCTAATTGAAAAGACAAGGTTCACATTTTCTTTTTAGTGAATAAAATGATCACTAAGATCTGTGGTCACTTTTTTCAGAATTCTTTATTGCTCTAAAACAAAAATTATTTGACAAGCGGGTTTTCTTAACAACTCACTAATTAAAGAAACGAATCAATCAACAAAATATACAAACTGATCACAGTGCTAAGCCACGATCAGTTTCGCAATTAATTTTGGCTGTTTCACACCAGAATAATATAATTTATTGTAACAAATGAACAGACTGTAATCGCGAATTTAACTTGTCATTCAACAAACGATTAATTCAGGGTTCACACCAATTAGCTGTGGTATGCGGAGCGAATGGCGCAAAAAACGGTTGGCGACAACCCTCGTCCAGGAGACGAGACGGGACAGGACGAGTACAGTCAGCATTGTGTAGATGTTGACGGAAAAAGATGTGAACCTTAAATAAGCTTGCACTCTAAAGAATGACCTTGTGCTGTATCCAGGCACTAGATTGTTGGTTGGTCTTCCGATCCGTATGCGTATTCGATTCCATGTAAAAGAGCTTTTTAACAACTTATTTGCAGAATATGACTTTAATATGACCACGGTCATAACTCGAAAACTTTTCTGCCACTAACGGCTATCAGTTTTAATAATATGACTAGCTTTGGTCGCCCTACAAAAGCTAGGTTTGCAACTCTGGCATTCGGCCTCGGAAAAATTACACGGGGCGGTTATCGTTTGCCACAGGGCTCTTGTGCTTTCTTGATTATCATTAATTTTATGATTGCTTAGAAATCGCACAAACGCAGAAATGGTTATGTCCATAAACTTTCTGCTACGTATTTTTCTTTCGTTAAAGGTATAACATGAACCAAGAGTATGATTCTAAAGCTGACTGTACTTGTCGAAAGGAACAAGTACTAGGACACGGCAGGGGACAAACACGGCGGGGCAGGGACAAGCGGGGACACTGGTGATAATTAAAACCACTCGACAAATGCCGATGCTCTCAGTAAACAAAAATGTTCAGTTGTTTTATGAAAATAAAAAGGTGTGAAATCAACACGATTTTGGTTTAACGGGCGATGCTACTTGCGTCAAAAATTTACTCAGTCTGATTGTGCTATTGACATCACAGAATATGCTTTAAACCAGACGGGGGAAACCTTTTTTGCTTAGTAAAACTCTCTAAAGCAGGGGTTTCCAAACTATGCGTCGCATCACGACGACATTGTCGCAAGGATATTATAGCGAGGCGTTCCAAAATAATGTAGGTAGAGAAAGAGATGAGTGGTAATTTCCAAACTTGAGCCTTGTGAAGCAATGTTTATAAAATCAAGCACAGCCGTCTCATTACTAGCTAATCAATACAAAAAAAAAACAAAGTAAAACATATCGGAGGGATGCGTTACATAAACATAGCAAACCTCCAAGGGCGCCACAGTTAAAAAAGTTTGGGAAGCCCTGCTCTAAAGAGAAGTCGGGGCAAAAACATCACAAAATCAGAATAACTGCGTCAACCTCATGCTACAAGGACAATGCCCTTGTCCTTTACATCAGATATTCTGTCTGGAGCTTAGCTAATGATGAAAACAACCCGTCTAGACAGTTTACGAAGACTATTTAGACTTAGAACCATTAACCCAGAGCAATAAGATAAGACATAGAAAGACGGATAATTAATAACCTCCTTTTTTTATAAAAATAAATAAAAAATTATAATATGTAAAAAATTGAGAAAACTAGCAAAAGTTTTAAAGAATTTTGGAAGAAATTAATTTAGTTAAGTCAGACTAAGTTAAGTTTACAGACGTTAATCGACTACAAACATTAGATCATATAAAAATACAATTGAAAATCTTTGAGAACTAATAATTATAACAATCATTAAAAAAATAATTAGAATTAAATCGGACACAACAAAGCAGCACAATTAATTAACTAATTGAATAAATAGCAATTATATAACATTATTATTAGCTTTACGGAAAGTACGTACTATTGCCAGCAGTTTAACGTTTTATAAAATGTTCCACAATATCCTCGATCATTTTATTACTTTGTTATTTTAACATAGGGATCAAAATCTTTAAATTACACTTGACATTTAACTAACGTGCTTTCCCCATTTATGTAAAACTTTGCGCCTTTATTCAAAAAAAAATATTTAAAAAAAAAATATTTTTTGCGCTCGCGACTGTACAACCAGACGCATTAAAAGCCCGAGTAAAGATTACTGGAATAAAACATTAAACGGCGTATTATGTAAACTCGTTAATACATAATGAATGCGCATTTAAAACACATAATTGGACGTTAAAACGTAGTGGTGTGTACCGCGGATAAACATTAAAGTAGATTGTAGTTAACGTCATTTTAAAATACATTCACCGCCACGAACAGTGTTGCTGAACACTTTATGCCTCTGAAGAAAGTGTTAAAATAGAATTCATGTCTGTATACTTTTATGATTTACACATTTTTCATGCTGGTCACGCTAGCTGTGGCGTACAAATTTTTTATTTGTAATATTCGTTGAATTTTAAGCTAAACATATTGTCGTATTACACAAATAAAATGTAATGCAAGCATGTAATACTGATTAAATAAATTGATTATGTCGATTTTATTTTATTTTGTTCTAGACTTCCAAAAAAATGAAGGCCCGGTTTCCACCAAGGCGAAGCGGAGCGGAAAATGATTTGAACAACCAATCAGATGTCATTCACATTGAAAGAAATTCACAGAATTAAATCGTTTCAAAACACTTATACCGAAGGAAACCGGGCCTAAGTCTCAACTTAAGTCTGGTCCACGTCAACACAATAATAACAAAAAGTACCTACTAAGAACTTCGCGTAGCTTAGAGCAAAATTCAAAATCTGGCTCGTACTAAGGTCTCACAGCATAAACAGAGAGAAAAGGTTGTAATTGGAAAAAAAAAGCATTCTTGATCCCATTGCAATCTCGAGTCCGAGTTAAATTGACCATCCAATAATATTTTATTTATACAGCCGTGTAGTAGCAGAGCAATGGCGCGATTAACAAAATTCAATTGAGAGTGTCACAGCCATCCCATGGCTGTTACAGCCCAAACATTGTTACAGTGAGTCGTTGCCGTAAACGCCAATGGGGGGCAACCTTGATTAAATTACATCCAATTGTCATTTTGTGATATTGGTGATTTTGTGAACTGGATTTTTGGGAAGTTTGAAAGAAATGGCTAGCGTTTTAGGGACCCGTACAATTTCGAAAAATGGAACATTTTTGTAACAAATAAATATTTTATACACCCGACTAGTTACGCTAGTTATTATGTTCTTATAAGGTGTGAGTTCACTGGTCTGGGAAAGGTCGCGGGAGGTGCCTGGATGCGAGCGGCACAGGACCGGTCTTTGTGGAAATCCTTGGGGGAGGAATTTGTCCAGNATGTCCAGCAGTGGACATCTTTTGGCTGAAACGAACGAATGAAGGTGTGAGTTCATCGCAATAATTCAAGGTCGACAGGACTCGAACTACCGAAATTGGAATCGGTAGACCAACCCCGATACCGCTCTCGACTATTTAGATATCTATCTGTCACAGGTTTAGATAGAAAAAAGAAAAGGATAAAAGTTTTCTTCAATACAACCGCGTATCACCATTACTGAGTGCTTAGTGTGAGTTTACTACAAAAAATAATGAACATTTTAGTTCTTGAAAGTTTCCGCTAGGGGCGCTGTACAATCCGTCATACATTTAATGTCATTTTTTTGCGCGCTCACTAGTGAGCACGTTTGATGTAAACTCATACTCAGCAGCCCTCTGTACCATATAATATTGTTAGTAAGGTTTTTCCTACAAACTTAATATCACGCCTGAAACTAATCAGTGTGTAAACATTCGAGCTAGCTCATTAGAGGCACTGCGGGTGACAGCGCTGAGCGGCGCCTGGATACACAACTTGTATTGTACAGGCAGCGTCAAATAGTTCGTGACACCCAAGGTAGTCAATAAGTTCGAAACACGTCTTTGTTACAATTAGAATAAGATTTTAAACTTTCGCGTTCCATTTCAATTAAAATAGTAAGACGGATTTAAATTGTCACCAGTGTGGAATCCGGTGATTAATAAACGCAAACCGCGAATTTTGCCGTCAAGTACGAATACGGATACTGTGAGTGTTGTGTGTCGTGGTAACATCACTAGTGGTAGTGTAAATGACAATATGAGGGTAGTTGAAAATCTTCAAGCCCACCCGAACGGACGACGACGCGAACCGCCAGTCTGCTTGTGACCACGGCTGCAACATCGCAGCCGAAACGTCAAGCCGTGAGTACATAATGTAACTAAGTAATAAACGTCGCGTTAAGACCCGTGTCTTACTATTTTAATCAGAATAAGGTTGTGTTTCAACTTTTTGGCCACTTTGGGTGTATTTGACGCTGACTGTACATCAGTACACGGTCTTAATTGTCGGGTATTATCGACTTGGTTACGTTAGTCCCATAATGTGAGACAGATGAGAAAATATTCTCAAGAAGTTGGAGTAATATTGAAAAAGGCTAAATATTTGTGTTCGTGATTTCAAGGAATATTGGGAAATCTCTATCAGATAATTTCTTTTATCTGGTTAAAAAAGACTTTAACGAATAGTCTTTGTCAAATGCAAACTAATAAATAAACTCTTCGCTATGTAAGATAGCGTTTCAGTTTCAGCTCTCTATAATTGAGCAATGATCAATTGTAATTTTGGTTAAAAAAATGTATCTATGTGTGTTCTCTTAAGATACCATTAATTTGATTGGTTTTAAAACCATTTTAATAAGTTGCTAACCTGTCTTCCGATGTGCTTATATTTTAAGATACACGAATACACGATACATGACAATCCTAACTAAAACTAGTAGTACACTAACCCCCTTATTGATAAAAAGTTACACCTAGAATGAAATCTGAATTAAAATGACATTTCCATACTAAATGACAACTTAAGCCAGAGTTCAACTAGGGTATAACTTTTATTAATAAGGCCGTAAAGGTAGAGCTGAAATCTAGGACTTGTTTCAAACTAATTACTAGTAACAACGTTAGACTAGCTCATTACACTGGTGACAACCCTGAGCACAACAATTAAGCGTGTGGTACACAATTTAGTGCTGAGCTAACATGGTCCCGAGCTGTCTGAGATTCCCACTTAATGCATTAAGCTTTGGTTACAACTGCATAATTGATTTTAGAATTACTACGTTAGAGACACGAGTAATTAACGGGATGTCAAGTAACATTGGTCTTATAAGAACATTCTACTANCTAGCTTTCCGCCCGCGGCTTCGCCCGCGTGGAATTTTGTCTGTCACAGAAAAACTTTATCGCGCGCGTCCCTGTTTCAAAAACCGGGATAAAAACTATCCTATGTTCTTTCCCGGGACTCAAACTATCTCTATGCCAAATTTCATCAAAATCGGTTGCGAGGTTTAAGCGGGAAAGCGTAACAGACAGACAGACAGACAGACAGACAGAGTTACTTTCGCATTTATAATATTAAGTTGGGATTCTACTATAAATTTTTTAGCTTAGATGACCGTTAAGGACGTAGTGTAGGCAGGCCTCCCACTAGGTGGACCGACGATCTGTAGAAGGTCGCGGGAGGTGCCTGGATGCGGGCGGCCCAAGACCGGTCTTTGTGTAAATCCTTGGGGGCGCCTTTATCCAGCAGTGGCCGTCATTCGGCTGAAACGAACGACCGTTAAGGGCTGTATAATCCTGTATAGTCAATATCTCACGAAACTATAGGTACCTATATTTTTGTTGCGAAATCGCTTCTATTTCCTCCTATTATAACTGCATACTATGCCAGAATGTTTACTTTGACTTGCCACATTATACTTTTAGAAATACAAGAAGCTTGAATGAATTGTCAATGAAACTAGGTATTACTAGTTTGCAAGTGTGCAATCCTCAAGCGCACTGAGTAATTGTGTGCTGATCCACTAACTCACTTCCGTTAGACTAGTTATCGTAGTAACGAGTTAGTAGCAGATAAGGGGGTTATCTCGCAAAACGTCTCGAATATCGATGACTCTACTCATAACATAACGGGACTATTCCCACCTCTCTTTCCCACCACTGCAACTCCTGTGTAAGCAGGATCTACAGCTTGACCGCCAATAAAAACCCAACCAATGAAGGTCAAGTTTGTCCCGGGGGAAAGTTAAACTGTCAACGAAATTATCCCGCAACGAAATTAATCAGGAGAACATAAGAGGAGTTCGAAGTTAAGGTTCGACTTCCCTCCGTTGCAAAGCGGATGACAGGTGACAAACAAAGTAACCTTTATGAAAAATATATGCACCACAGACAATAAAAATTAATTAAGGGGGCCTATCTTATGAGCTATTAGCTACCTGTCAATAATATTTTTCACAAAATCGTATCTCATAACATAAAATTTATCACCTTCGACCAACTTATCACACGCCCGTATTCATAAACGATGCCTGCTTAAGTGAAGCAGCAAATCCAACCGACAGAGTTGAATAGAGCTCTGTGATTGGTTCGTGTGTCACCCTGTGCGTCCACGCGCACTGTGAGACCTCATTATAATGTTAGTGAATACGGGCGACAAGCTACATTGCGTGAATTTTGCATACCGTTGTCAGCTAAGACAGACATATTAGAAGCAAATAAAATTTCTCTAAGTTTCGCTTGATGTGACGTAGTTGTACATTTTCGCTCCAATTTTGCATTGATGGAAATAACAATGTAGATCTATATGACATCATTTATTAACGCTGTTACAGAGATTAACGAGCTTATGAGCATATTGAATAAAGTCGGGTATTAAATTTATTTATTGTCTACCGACCGTCAGCATTTCAAGATGAACAAGAGAGAAGGTGACACTCGAATATCTTACAACGCAATTTAATAAATCGATTTTAAGAGTAGGACCCCAGATGAGTACGCCACTTGTTAATTAGAACGTATGTTGTTTGTGTGTAAACTAATCTTTGATGCCAGCTCTATTTGTGAAAATTTCACTTAAAGCTCTGTTTATATCTTCAGAATAAATAAGTAGCAGATGGTCGATTGATTGACTAACTTCATCTATTTTTTTTTCTTGCATTAAGAGTCTCTTCTCAAACTTTCGGTTGTTTTTAAGTAATAAATTTAACTTCTGTGTAACAGTCTAATTGTATTTACTGAACATCTGTAAAACTAATTGATAAATAAAACCAGCATTTTAAAGTTACGCCAAAAGGAACCTTACGCCTAACTTAACAAGGATCTCTCATCATCATCAAAACTGAAACGTTGCAAAAGGCGTGACGTCAAACAACTATTGAAGGCAAACGATCCATCGCGGGACAAACAAGACAGTTCTCATGAAATGGAGGCACTTAACGAGGCGGCACGTTAAGGTGCTTTCACATTGATAGGCTAAATAAACAGTTTTTTTCCCTTCCTTTTCATCCTAGAGAATTCATAAAGAGTTTCTTAGGCAGAGAATGGATAGACAGACATTGATGTACAGATGTTTTGGTTACTTGAAGAAAAAAGAGAGCAAATTTTGGGGAAATAAACTTAAAATATTTTTAAATTTCATTTTCGGCCTGATCGTCACTAACCATTAGGTGAGATACAGGCCAAAAGCTTCCTCGCAATATAAAAAAAAATTAAGTGTGGGTAAGTAGGTACACTATTTAGTGAAGATAATGCACATTTAAAAAGGTTAATAAAACAATGTAGAGAGACATCACTAACATGGAATTATTTTTAAACATTCCAATGAAACTCCCTTGAGTTTTACGCGTGATCACCCAACTCCCACTTAGTTAAGTGACAAAGCAAATACATAGCAATTGAAGCACTATCTTACTCAGTTTATTACAAAACAACACCCAATACACTTAGCTCGTGTGAAGGTTCCTTACTCAGGCCTTGATGTTACATTAGGTAAGTACCCCACGCCTACGAACCGCGCCTGTCGCTCGTGACTAATATAATTTGAATACTCGAGTACTTTTCAGGTATCGAATATCGTTATGTAAAATGACGTAACGATAGCTTTTAAAGGCGTTGGGGGAAAAGACAATGCCGGAAATTGTTGCAATTTCTTACAAAACTTGCGCGCAAAAAGCAAATCTAGTATGTAAAATCATCAAACTTCTACGCTCGTAACTCAGTTCAGACTGAGTTTAGAGGTATACATGTCATAGGAAGTTCGGTTTATTACACTATTTTGTAATCAAAAAACAAAGTTAGGTCAATGGTCGCGCGAAAAAAAAAAGACGCCACCTTCCATACAAAATCTGGCATTGCCATTTGTAGCACGAGACGTTCGCGTCACAGAAAAGAAAATCGTAGTGCAGCTACGTCGTAGCAGATGTTTAATTCGTAGTCGAGCTACGAAAATTGAGAACCTGAAGTAAAATATTTATAATACCTTGAATATTATATCATTTTCTGTACTAGTATCTTATTAATACTCGTAATACTTAAATGAATGATTAATGTATGAGTCTCAAAACACTTACGATAATAATGATCGTAAACGCTCTACGGACTACGAAGCGCTACGAGATTTACGTTCCAATAAATAGCTGTTACTTTGATTTAGAATAACATGTTCTTTGTGGAAATATCAACATTGTAATTAAATCACTAACTAACTACGCTTTTAACTAATTGGCCATTAATGTTGTAACTTGTATATGACAGGGTAACAATACTAAAGTCTAAATTAAACTTCACTTTGCAAATTAAATCAGGGCTAAGTGGTAGGCTTTCCAAATAACTAATATCGTTTAATTTTCTACTAGCCTATTTGTTCTGTGAAATAAACGATACTCCAATAAATTCGTCTGAATCACAAAACCTCAATCGATAGGTACAAATTCACTAATTTTAAACTAACAAGCACATCATCCTGTATATAGCTCAGACAATATTAAATTAAATTGAACGACTATTCCTTTACTGAAACCCCAACGTTCTCAGACAAACCTTCTAAACAAGCTGGGATGGCTTCCACAAGACATCGCAATCAGAACATATCGATTCAATATCTGTATGTCCAGCGGCAGTTTCAATAAATCGATACATCGAGTCGGAATCGAGTCACGTACTAGGGATGCGGCGTTTGACACATATAATCGAAGTAATGTATGTTGGTTGGGCGCTTCCAGATGTATTGTTACGGCCTTCAACGAAGATACCTACAGTAGGTACTAATGTAAGGAGAGAGTAATATCAGTTTCAGCAATATTATTAACTCGTATGTACAGCTGTTTCAAACTGTACGAAGTTTTTGGTTATCAAAGTTGCAAAGATACGAACCTTTTCTCGGTTTTATTATTTATTTTTTATTTAGGGATAGTACACAACACAATATCAGTTAGAATAAGTTATTATAAGAAATCATGTGATCTAATTTTACATAATTCATAATCCACGATAATAAATTATTATTGACGGGATTGTTGTTACCATGTCCGATCGCAGTATTAGTTATTGACCATGAAAGTTTAAATTCTGTGTCAATATAATCTATGATGACTGAAAAATCAAGCCACTATTGCCTTAACAAGATAATCTGCCAATCTTCAATCTACATGATCGAATAAAGCAATTTTAATTAATGAAGATCTGTCCCAAAGCAATGGAAGTGGGACATTAAAAGGCCTATTTAAAGACTAATAATACAAAACACTAATTTATAAGGCCTCATTCAATGGATAATACATTGTTTACATTTGCAAGTATAAAACACAACCACCTTTCTCCAGTTGCGTAAAAAACTAAGTACTTTTACTATCCAGCATTCGATAGATCGAAGCCTACTTGTAGCAATCGAGTCACGTACACATCTGGCAGGGGCCGCGTATGACACATGTAATCAGAATTATCTGGGCACGAGCTTTGGGCTTAAAGCTTCGAGATTCATTGTTGGATTATCTGAAAGAAAAACAAAAAAAAAAAAAACAGACTACGTAATTTAAAAGAAACAGGTGTAATCAGCCACGTAACAAACACGCCATTTTTAGCTTGTTTTATTGCCTTACTTATAACTAATATCATGATAATCTAAGATCTAAATGTGCTCTAATAAAACATGATTAAAAAGTTATGAGAATACCAAATCATCTATCACCAAATATGGATCACCTTCAAGGAAACACGCCTGCAAAACTTTGTCATCAAAAATATTACTGAGGAACTATAGCACTTGGTTAATGCATTAGCTTTTAAAAACAGATAACATTTGAATAAAATATAAATTAATAATTTATTCGTTGGAATACGAATGATGATGAATTTTTAAAAACTGCACCACTGCAGTCCTATTTTGTTTCGTATATTTCTTCAGTAGACATACAAAAGTAGACTCGAATGTACGACTATTGTATAATAAGCAATAGAAAAACAAACCAGTCGCATATGACAAACTGAAATGGTAAATCGAGGGCCATTCAAAGACATGCATCTAAGAAAAAGAGACAAAAATGTGCGTTTCCACATTCCCTTGGCTCTATGCCACAATGGGACGGAACACTGCCATCTTAATTATACCATATTTCCTAGAACGTAGAGTTGAATTTCGGATAAATGAGCTCGAAGTATAAAATTTTCGGTGTCTGTGCTTTATTTTTTCCAGCATTTGGAGTTGTTATCAAGCTTGAAGGTTTTTGTGGGGAATTCGTTAAAAGTCAGCCAATGGACTGCAAATGTAAATTAAATTATAAAAATGCTTTTTACTGTCACTCTTTAAATAAGACGCTTTTATTTTATTGATTGGTTAATCAGACTTTGTAAGTAGGCTTGCAGTTTTTTTCTGTAATCACCCGTTCTAAAGTATTCATTGTAACATTACGTTCATTCTTATGATCGTCGATCGACGTTAAGCAAAAAAAATCAAAAGTCGACCAAACGGTTTTATTTCATTGGCTCCATTTATAAACAAAAATGAAACACCATGAGTAATTATTCCATCCGGAAATCGATCATTTAATGGGTCAAAGTAAACTGATTACATCAATTCGAAGACAGCAAATCGGATTACCATCGGAAATATATTCCTGAATTAATAAAAAAAAGCGTTAAAAGCCTGGAATTCCCGCGCTCTAATCCCCGATATCCTACAGGGAAATGCAATTAAACGGGAATGAGTCCTGATCGAAACATCTGGAATTAATCATTACGAGGGTGCTCCAGGAGACTCCAGTTAATTAGAAGTTCGTCTTGAATTTTTGTAGCTGTTGATTAACTTGAAAATTCACTTATCTTATTCCTTACTGGTTTTGACATTCGACTACTAGAAATTACATGCCAATCAGTAACTAATAGGCAACTTACTAATAAATATTTAGTAGAATTAATTATTATCAATCTCTCTATTATCTATTTTCTATCTCCTCGGCCTAAAACAGATATACATCGTTTCAGCCTCATTATTACTGTCCCATGAATTTATTATTAGCACTTATTTCAGTGAATTTAGTGAGTCTATTAATAGTAAGTAATTTTATTCCTAAATGAGACACCGAACATTAAATGGCGCTCATGTTCCGATACCTTTTTTACAACGAAAAAACATAAAAATATTTTAAGTGAAATAGTGCGCCTGTACTTTCACAGTCTGTCAAAGATCCACATCTTTCTTTCTTAAGTTGGCAGCCAAGACACTTGGAAAAGGGTCTTAAATAAATGATGGAATATATTAACCTTATCATACTTCAAAAATATACAAACATCAAGATAACCTGCACAAAATGGAGGAAAGAAAATCGTCTGAAAGCTCTATTTTGTTCGTGTGGTAACAACCCTATTGTCAGAGCATCAGATGCCATAATCGTCTGACATAGCTCATTTAACGACCAATACCAGAGGCATAACCAAGACCGACACCCCATTGCAGGGCAATGGAAATTTATTGCCATCACACTTTGGACCTTACCCACTAGTCCGAAGGTCGAAAAGCAATGGGCATTTTGAAGAATGCCTAAAGGGTTCCAGCAAGGAATCATCTTTCTTATCGGATAAAGGTTTGTTCATAATGCCACGTGTAGTGCGAGGGCGTGGTCACTGTATTTTATGACCACAAAAAGGCCGTGTACATATTTGTTTGGGATCACAGAAGACCGCACCTGCCTATGTCTGTTGGAAGTATTTACTAAAATCTAAAACTCTGCAACCCTGCGCACTAAGCAGCCAGGCTGTGGCAGCCAGTCGTGACTCGTGACGGTGTATGGGAGCCTGTTCTCTAGGCAGCCAAAAGTGGTCATATACCGAATATCAGGCTGCCTAGTGCGCGTGGTCGCTTTGAGTAAAGACGGATGAATGTTTGTTACTCCATCACGCAAAAAATTCTGCACGAATTTTCATGAAGTTCTATAATGTTCATCACTAGAATAGTGCGAATCACTAGCATCACCAGGTGCGATTGCGGTCAAATACCTGCCTTGTCTAGCATAAAAAAAGTATTAGTAGTGTTAAAAACGGTGGTGGACTGTATTATAGAGAGGCCTGCCGGTGGTGATTGTGGTATGCCACTAGAATCAAGGAAACTCCAAAAAAAGGGCCAAAACAGTAGGTATATTGCAGCTTTGCAGCTCAAAACATTAACACGAGAGTGTACAAAAACCAACTTCAAAAATCCAAAAAAACAATATTTAAAAAAGTTAAAAAACCATAAACAATATAAAAANTATACAGATTTTTGACGTTGAAAGTTAAAATAGTGCAACTCAGCCCAAGACTTCGAAGCAGGTGGACTGAGCTTAAAGAAATTAAGACAATTCATTCCAACTGTAATAAAGTGTCCGTTTAATAATGTTTATTTAATTTAGGTGCCAGTGATTAATTGTCTTTCGTAGCAGAGGCTTTGCGGTGAACTAAGGTCTTTAAGCGTCTAAGAAATCCAGTCGGCTACTTTGACGGGCCTGAATTAATTGTACGATGTAATTAATTACTCTTTCTCGGGACTTTTATTTAATCATTTAACATGGACAGAAAGTGACATGGGACAATTTGGCGCTAGAGGTTATAGATTTCATGATAAATTCTCATCTATAAATTGATTTTTAACCTTCATTATTAAAACCTCGATATAATCAACTCAACTTAAATCGATGCGAATCGACGATAACATTATGTCATATAGATCATGTCAGCCTAGTGCTAGGACTACACTTAGATACTTTTGACATTTTCATATTAGTACCACTTTATAAACCGAGCCCAAAACCTTAAACTTCTCGTCACTAACTAAAGGGAATCACTCACAAGAACGCTAAGTACCAAACTTAGGATAGAGTTCTTGGAACCAAATTTTCCACCTTCACTCAACATCATATTCGATCCAAGACTTTCCAAAGTTGATAGAATATAAACACGAAATTATGTAAGTTTTTATATTAACACCGCCGTGTGAACCGTGCCCAACACGAAAAGCTACTCCGGGCGAACTTTGCGAAAAATGTTTAAGTTTTTAATTAAATTACTCACGGTTTGCCTGCTCTGTGACAACCGCTATGGAATGAATTTATGGAATATTATAACTCGTAATAAGTTGGAATGATCTTTAAGAGAGTTTTATGGAGTGACTAATAAGAAGTTTTTGGATTTTGCTCACCAAAAAAACATCCACGACATACATGGCTAGGATTAATAGTTTGTCGTGTCTTTTGATATATGGAATTTGGAACGTCATAACTTTCTTACCCCTGCACCACGGAAGAATTTATTATCAACATGATCTCCAAATTCCTGATCAAGAAGCAGCCTGAGTTTTTATGCGTGATCTAAATGTAGAACCGTGGCAGTGCACTAGAAAATTTGTCATGCCTTTTGATATGTGGAATTTGGAACGTTTTAACTTTCTTACCCCTGCACCACGAAAGATTACTGAAAATTGATTTCCAACATGGTCTCCAAATTCCTGAGGAAGAAGCAGTCTGAGTTTCTTTGAGAGATCTAAATGTTGAGCCGTAGCACTAGACAAAGCCAAGCAGATTAGCAAGCTGCATAGCAAGAAGATACCATCCCTAGATAGAAAAAAGTTTATTTAGTGGATTCCACACACGGTGTACCGTTCTTAAATGAAAATGAAATATTTTATTCAGCGACACAAAACAACATTAAAAATATGAAAACAAAAGTAAAACTAAATAGAGTAGGTAATGTGCGTGTCACCGAAATGGTATCCACTCAGCATCATACCGAGGTGTCATAAGGGATTCCACGACACTGGTCTTCCGTGGATACTACTACTACTCTTTTGTAGAACTTTCAATGATACTTCACTACACGCCCCAGTATTACAAACGTCAGTTTCTATTATGCTGGAATTAACTAAATAACAGGTTATTTGCCTATTAGTTTAAATAACCATTAAACCTAAATCAACTACTTGTAAGGTAAAATAACTACGTACTACAATTTCTGTTCACTTGCTTAAAGGAAAAATGTTAAACTATCCATTTTCGGCGTTGACTGTACCTACTCAAAGTTTAATAAATCGTGCCATCACTGGCTTAATTAACTTTAGTTCATTAATTACTGATGAAGAACTCCGTAATTTTTTCTCTGTGCATAGGATAATGGCAAAGTAGATTAAACTTGGCCGTCTCTTTTTAATCTCTGAGGATTTTGTTTCTTTTGTCTTGTAAAATATATCTATTCGTTGGTGCTCATTTTATTATGATCACTTATAAGTTATAAATGGGCGATTCCATTCCAAAGTTGCATCCGCCATGGCTCTTTCAATTTCATCAAAAAATATCATTTTTTTTATCGTTAAGGAGACTTAAATGCGTTAAAAATTGTCACCCGCGATAATGGAATCGCCCAAATGTCAATACAGTGTAAAATATTACACTTGCTTGTTGCAATGTTGTTTATACATGAAGCGGGTGTTCACTTTTTCTTGACCGCAGTCTCTAGAACGCATCCAGTATTGCTAATCCTTAAACGATTACTACTTGGATTTTAATGCAATTAATTGCAAAGTCGAGGTAGTTTATGCAAAAAGGATTTCCGCAATTTGCGGAATATCAAAAGCATCTTTATTTTTTAAAATGCTGAAATTATTATCTTGTTTCCTTATAAACACTACCGCTAAAAATAATATTCATATAGCTTTTTTCTCCTCATTCTTCCACATCATGACTAAGCTTATTTGACAATCCAATGCGTATTCTAAGGTTGAATATAAAAAGTTTTTTTCAATTAAAAACTTGGCACAATTACATTAATTTGCAACGAAGTTATTATCAACGTAGAAACACGAAAGTAGGACGATTTGCACTGATATTAATGTTTGCCATTGATATTTAAATTATTCGGAAATGTATTTTCAGGATGTCATGAAAAGAGGAAATTGATCTTGCGGCAAATAAACATTTTACAGGATGTAATATTTTAAATCTTTCAGACGGATCAGTTAAGCTTTATTTCCTGAATGGAGTAAATCATACTTATAGATAAACCCTTTTCAAGTGGAAGAACTTTAAGAATGTTAAATGGACTTAAATCCAGTAGTTTTTTTACCAGAGTAGAATTACTGAAGAACAGATTCTACTATTACAATTGTAGGTAAATCAATGTTACTTTGTGCATGAAGGATGCACGATGACATATCAAGGTAACTGTTACAATTATGGTGACAATTAATATCATTTCTTTTAACTTGAATCTAAAATCCTAAGTTATAGATACCTGTCTTCTTGTCTATCTACCTGTCTCTCTTTCAAGATAAGGATATAAAGATGAAGGATTACTTTTTACTTTAAAGATACGGAAACCTAAAATGAAAATGTCTACACAAAAAGAATATTCCACAACATTACCAATCATGCTTTCTTGGAAACGAAACGAATGAAATAAAACGTCACTGTTCGAGACATTGCCTGCAATAAAATTCCAGTTAGTACTCTCACTTCTGTGAAAGGAAAAAGTAATATGGTCTGGTTAATTTCTCATTTCGTAGTCCATTGCTGGATGGTTCGTCTGGCGTTTGAAACGTCTTTCAGAATAAGGTTTAATGTTTTTTCATTCATTTCGTCTTTTACCAGTTTTACTGTCATTAGAATTTACAAATGTATCTCGTAAGTTATGAAATACTTAAAAAGTGCGAAGTTAACACACTTAATTACAATTGCAGCTTGAATTTTGATGTTGTAGTTGAGAGAGATATCATTATGGACTTTAAACACCAAGGCCAGTATCGGCGGCTTTATTTCAAAAGAATCATGTCGATGACTTGAACTTTACTATGAGTGTTGACAACATGTCATGTCATGTCGACGACTCCCGCCGGCAGGTTGGATTTGGTGTGATTGAATCGGGATTTTCACAATGACTCACTCAAAAAACACCTACTAACATGTCATTACAAAAGATTTAAGTTAGGTCAGATTAAAAATAAATTAATACTCAATTAGTTTGTTGCTTCCATAATAGTAATAGGTATAGGTGTGTTAATATGATTATTTTTAAACTCTTCCCTTTCAAACGACAATGGCGGCTGTTGTTCTCAAAACAAACTTGAAATGAAATGAAATGAAATATATTTATTTGCTTCAATCTTGAGTAATACAGTAAGGTGTTCTTAAAATGGTTTGTTCGTCAAAATCTACTTATATAAATAAACCTATGGCTGCTATGATTCATTGCGCCAATCACTAAAGCCAAATGAATTATGGATTGCCGCATTTGCCACCCAACAAGGTATGAAATAATACTGCGAAGAAACGACACACATTTATCAGTTAATCCCACCCATTTAGGGTTCGTCTGCCTCTACCAGATAAGTGACCAGTGCTCAGGGGTGGCAATTACATTTAATTTAACACCAGTGTTTCTATGTCTATTTTTACCGTCCTTTTTATTGGCTTCGAAAACTACTGTCTAAAAGAAATTGATTCCCTACAGGAACACAGTCTGAATGGTGCCGTTTCAACTTATTTCTTTNGAGCACTGGCTGTAGCTAGTCATGTACAACATGGCTATATGTATATGAACACACCTTTATCAAGTCAACTCAAATCTACATTCTTACTAAGCTAAAGCCAAATTGCACCAACATACTTTAACAGTAACTATAACAGTAACCGGTGTTTTTGTATACAGATTTTTGACGTTGAAAGTTAAAATAGTGCAACTCAGCCCAAGACTTCGAAGCAGGTGGACTGAGCTTAAAGAAATTAAGACAATTCATTCCAACTGTAATAAAGTGTCCGTTTAATAATGTTTATTTAATTTAGGTGCCAGTGATTAATTGTCTTTCGTAGCAGAGGCTTTGCGGTGAACTAAGGTCTTTAAGCGTCTAAGAAATCCAGTCGGCTACTTTGACGGGCCTGAATTAATTGTACGATGTAATTAATTACTCTTTCTCGGGACTTTTATTTAATCATTTAACATGGAATGGACAGAAAGTGACATGGGACAATTTGGCGCTAGAGGTTATAGATTTCATGATAAATTCTCAGCTATAAATTGATTTTTAACCTTCATTATTAAAACCTCGATATAATCAACTCAACTTAAATCGATGCGAATCGACGATAACATTATGTCATATAGATCATGTCAGCCTAGTGCTAGGACTACACTTAGATACTTTTGACATTTTCATATTAGTACCACTTTATAAACCGAGCCCAAAACCTTAAACTTCTCGTCACTAACTAAAGGGAATCACTCACAAGAACGCTAAGTACCAAACTTAGGATAGAGTTCTTGGAACCAAATTTTCCACCTTCACTCAACATCATATTATTATTCGATCCAAGACTTTCCAAAGTTGATAGAATATAAACACGAAATTATGTAAGTTTTTATATTAACACCGCCGTGTGAACCGTTCCCAACACGAAAAGCTACTCCGGGCGAACTTTGCGAAAAATGTTTAAGTTTTTAATTAAATTACTCACGGTTTGCCTGCTCTGTGACAACCGCTATGGAATGAATTTATGGAATATTATAACTCGTAATAAGTTGGAATGATCTTTAAGAGAGTTTTATGGAGTGACTACGGGAAAATCCTTTTGTATGAAAAATCTAAACCGCTTAAGTTAGACGCTTGAAATTTAGCAAGCAGGTACCTTAGTAAACTTAAAGCTTAGTTATAACAGGATATAGCAAAATTCCTACGGGAACGGGAGTTAGCGGGAAAAAATATTTGTATGACTGACTCACTGACATACCCACGCACAGCCTAAACGGCTAAACGTAGGCACTTGAAATTTATAAGGGACGTAGCTTAGGTACCGTAGAGGTGCACTAAGAAAGGAATTCCCGAAATTCCCACAGGAACAGGAATTACCGGGAAAATCCTTTTGTATGAAAAATCTAAACCGCTTAAGTTAGACGCTTGAAATTTGGCGTGCAGGTCCCTTAGTAAACTTAAAGCTTAGTTACAACAGGATATTGCGAAATTCCAACGGGAACGGGAGTTAGCGGGAAAAAACATTTGTATGAAAAAATCTAAACCGCGTAAGATAGATGAAGGGGGTAAAACGGGATCCACGCGTACGAAGTCGCGGGCGGCCGCTAGTACTAAATAAGTTTGTTGCTTCCATAATAGTAATAGGTATAGGTGTGTTAATATGATTATTTTTAAACTCTTCCCTTTCAAAACAAACTTATGGCTGCTATGATTCATTGCGCCAATCACTAAAGCCAAATGAATTATGGATTGCCGCATTTGCCACCCAACAAGGTATGAAATAATACTGCGAAGAAACGACACACATTTATCAGTTAATCCCACCCATTTAGGGTTCGTCTGCCTCTACCAGATAAGTGACCAGTGCTCAGGGGTGGCAATTACATTAATTTAATTTAACACGAGTGTTTCTAGGTCTATTTTTACTGTCCTTTTTATTGACATAATATAATATAAGTCCTCCGAAAACTTACTGTCCAAAAGAAATTTATTCCCTACAGGAACACAGTCTGAAGGTGCCGTTTCAATTTGCATATTTGATTCTTGTAACTATTTTTTTTTGTTAGGTAAATTCTATTTATTTTTTGTTTCATTTTATCTTTAATGTAACAGTAACCAGATCATGTAATGTAATATTTTTGGACTAAATAAATATCATTTTCATTTTCACTTTTCACTGTACCTAAGCCTTACAATATTTTTTATTGTTTGACAGCTTTTTCTGTCGATTGTGTCCGCGCTAATTACTTTGACATTTCATAAATTAATTCTAAAAAAGTAAAACCTTGTTAATTTATTACGAAAGTATGTTTATTAATTAATATTAGATTTTACGGCTTGTAGGACGTCACGCTCTCTAATGGCTGACCTGGAGATTAGACGTCGAGGCCACTGATTCCGATATATTTATTGATTGCAATCTTTTGCCTTACTAACTTCTAGGGATTTTTTTTTATCTTCTCCATACTCCTTTTCTTATGTCTCGGCTAATCTATGAACTCAATGCAAGGAATCTGTAAATGTCAAAAGGTTTTAAATAGGTGATTTTGTTCTTGGTCAATTACTTTGGGCTTTACAAATAGCTTAAATTAATACATGCTTATTTTCCTTACTACTAAAATTAAAATAACACATTTCTAGTTGACAACCCTAGCTGGACTAATGCTCTATGTCTATCCTTTTCACTCAAGACTGTATAAGTATACAAGAGCGGGATAGCCTAATGCGTAGTTGCAGAATTGGAGTTAATTTCTGTATTCCTAATGTTTGGTTTGCGGGAATGTGGGCACAAAACAATAATACTACAGATGTACACGAAACCACTCAGCAAAATAAATAAATTGGTCCAGCAATTTGATGAACTGTAATTATATTGGCAAACACTTCTAAATAGAATTTAGATAGATAGGTAAACATGTAAGTCCCTTGTAGAATTCGAATTGACAAATCAAAATCGACCTTTACGCGTTTCTTTATACTTTATTTTTTCAAAACCACACGAACTAAAGACGTTCAAAAAATTAAAAGAATTAACCGATTGCGTTACGTTACAAGTATTATTTTATGTAATATTAAATAATAATCTTTATTTTAATGCCTTACTTCACATTAAACGGTTAGGTAATTAAGAGTAACAGTAATCTAAAGTGTTTTAACACGCGATTTCATTCAATCGGTACAAAAAAAATTCTAGAGAAAAAACTGTAATAACAAAACGTTATATTTTTACTAATCAACATCATTTAGTAGACTCTTTTGTTCGAATAAAACAATTACCTTTGTGTCTCCCAAATAAAAACGAAATAAAAAACAGATTTGTATCAGATTAATATTATTTATTCCGCATATTTAATTTTCATTTCGATTTTATTTAATCCACCTTTTTTATACCCAATAATTGGTAAATTAAGGAACATTTCAATAATATTAAACGAAAACTTTATAAATTTAAGATTAAAAAAAAAGAATATTAGTAAAGAATAATTGTGGAACAGGTATTTTAAAATAATTGTGAAATGGAACGTTGGAACAGTTTCTGGAAGAGAACTTACTGAATCTAGCTTTATTTAGCGCTCTACAAACGGTGAACCAGCTCGTGTACATTATTTTACAATTAAAAACAATAATTAATTGTACAATGACTGCATTCTGGTCACGTAGCACCACATCCTTTTAGATTTTATCACGGGATGCGCGTGCGATGCATTTGAAAGCCATCTGCGACAATAACTTGATACAATTAAGTTTTAATATGTCTGTTAGGTACTATTATATTTCCCTGACACATACCTTGTCTGATATAAAGGGTGATACTAAAGAGCGTTGATGATAATGAATGCAGTTCAACGTTAACGACGGATTTCATTATTATTTTTTTAGGCACAATACTTAATTATATTTTCCTGACACATACCTTGGTCTGATATAAAGGGTGATACGAAACGGCGTTGATGACAATGTATGCAGTGCAACGACTGATTTCATTGTTATTTATTTTTTATTTATTTATTTATGAATAGAACGATAGTACCAATTGCACTATTCAAACAAGTCGATATTAGTGGAAGTTAGTTTTTTTTTATGTGATAGGAGGCATACCAGCAGACGGATCACCTGATGGTATGTGATTACCGTCGCCCATAGACACCCGCAGACCCAGGGGCGTTACAGGTGCGTTGCCGGCCTTTAAGGTGAAGATACGCTCTCTTCTTGAAAGCTTGCAGGTCGTATTCGTCCGGAAACGGTAGTGGTTTATAAATCGCCCTCTAATGTGTCAACTAGGAACATCATCGATACTGGCTAACGGGGAGGGTAACCGATAGCTCCAGATAGGTTAATGGTGAACATTAGTTACGTTCGAGACTGCCTGCTTACTATTGTTTAATGGGCAAACGTGAGCACGCATGTAATTGCATAGCAGTAAGATAGTTTATCTAAGTTGGGCCTTCTATCAACTGTTAAATATTGTTCGAACGGGTAATTTGATACTGTTACAATGTGTTTCGGTATTTATGTGAAAACTTGCCTTAAGAAGACTACCGTAAATAATAGACACGGATGAGACATTTAAGGGAGAATAAAATAGTAAAATGTTAAATGGATATTTGGAATTTTGATAAGTAAAGAAAGAAAACTTGTTTATTCAGTATCACATAATCTACAAAATAGAAAAATACTTGTAAATGTTATTACTCCAATACTGCAAATGGACATAATTATTCACTCTTGATGCTGACTTTAACTGATGCGTAACGTTAACCTATCTGAAGCTAGCAGTTACCCTCACCCGATAGCTACGAGTAATCTCATTATTGGGACATACGTACTAATGTCCCAATAATAATTTAATATAATAATAATTTAATGTATTGATGAGATGTTGACAGAATCTGCGACAAGCACCAATAAACAATACTGTAAGCAGACACTGGATCTCGACACCGTAACTAAAATCTACCATTAACCTATCGGAAGCTACCGGTTACTCTCCCCGTTATACCGACAGCAGGCTCTACATTTCGTTGCAAATTCGCCACTATTACAACTACATAAGAGAGCTTAGTGTATCTTGATGGCTATACTGTATCGCTGACGTTGAGCGTTGCCACGTCGCTGAGCGATTTATAAATTGGTCGGTTAGTACACGTTTGACGTTCCATTTGCGGGACACCCTGTATTGATGTGGTGTTAACTGTGTTTGCGACAAGTGCCATCGGAGGATCGCTTCACTTTAATGGAGGACGCTTTATGCTTATCGAAAGTGGTTCCAAATGATGACGTAGACTAGGATTAATGATGCTTAATCCTGATCCGAAGAATCCGAAATCTGAGAAATCAAGTCAACAAAAATCAACTCAGGAGTCAAGCAGCAAAGATTTCTCTGATACATTTGACGTTTTGCCATTCATTATTTTGTCTTTTGTCGAATTTCACGTACAAAACATATTGGATCAGTCTTTTTATTTCTCTCTACTCTATATGGAATGAAGGAGAGAGAGTCAATGTGGCTGCAAGATGCGTATTTTTGAGAATAAAGGGATTTACGCCCGTATTCACAAAATGTGCACAGCGCACAGCGTTGAATAGAGCTCTGTGATTGGTTCGTGTGTCACCCTGTGCGTCCGCACGCACTGTGAGGCCTCATAGTAATGTTTGTGAATACGGGCGTTAGTCTCAAACAAAAATACGCATCTTGCAGTCGCATCGAAACTAGACTATCCATTTGCGTCAGTAATATTTTATTTCACGTCACATACGAATGTATTCATGTACCCACAACCCACATCATAATTATTGTCTCATATTTAAAATTACATGCTCATGCAACAATTACAGAAAAAAGCATCAAGCAAAAAATGCTGTTTTTGGAATACATTAATTAATTGCAACGCGAATAATTTTAATTCTGCTTTTAAGCAGATTGGACCGTGCAAATGTATAATAAATGTGACTTATTTCATTTTAATGGCGAAGAGTCCCCGAGCATTACATTTTAAATTACAATATCTATATTTCAAGTGAGCATGCGAATTACGTATCGAGTTTGTGTCTCTTGAATATGTATATTTTCAGATAATTATATCATTAAAACGTAGTTATAATTACTATCGTTCACATCATAAATTACTTTTATTATATGGTATCGAAAACCTTCGGCGATTCGATTCCCACTCGTCGCCAGAGTTAATTACCTTCATACAATGTTTCGGGCTGGTCATTCACCAAACGAAATATTTCATTAATTAATACATAAAATAACTACTATCCCCAAATCTGAACAACGGTACTTACTCACTTGCTCACACAGAAGACACAGAAACTTCAATGACTCCAGGTATACCTACTTCTTATATTATATTATAATGCGAACAGCTAGGGACTAGAATTCGCTGCCTGCTGCTGTCTTTCCTGAACACTATAACGGGGCCTTTTCAAGGCGAGAGTGAATAGGCACTTACAGGGCAGATACGTACCATCATAGACGGCATCTTACTTAACACCAGGTATGATTGCGGTCAAATACCTGCCTTATTTTATAAATGATATTTTATGAATTTTAATTTTATTTTATGAATTTTTTATGAATTATTATCCTGCATTAAAAAAAATTGTCTCCCACGGTATTCAAACTCAAAACCATAACAGCCATTAATTACATAGCGCACTTTCTCCCAATCAACACAATTGCTTCAGTTATTTTAATGCAGTCGAAACACCTAACTCGCCGAATTATGTTGTCAAAAGTCGTGGAAAGTACAAGTCGTCGACAGAATTCTTCTGAAATAAAGCCGGCGACACCAAGCTGTCAGCGGGCTTGGTGTGTACAGTCCTTAAAACAGCACTTAACCATCAAAATAGGATTCTCTTATCTAGATCGAACGTGCTGGAGATTACAGAACAAAATGGCTGCTATTTCTCTCCCTGATTGGACTACTTTAATAAGACCTTAGTTTCAAGAATCAGCACTTTTGTCTGAGACGCTTTAATCCTAATTAACCTTTTATTCAATAGATCCCGTGTTCTGATTTAATTAGTGCTGTCAATGGAACTTTGTTGAAATTGCAAATCAGTAATCTATATTACTTAGGCTGGGTTGCACCACCTTACTTTAACTTTGACAAACGTCAAATATCTGGTAAACTCCATACAAAAAGCACTAGTTATCGTTATCATAATCATCATCTCAGCCATAGGACGTCCACCGCTGAACATAGACCTCCCCCGATGCTTTCCATGTTGCCCGGTTGGTAGCGCCCTACTTCCAGCGCTTTCCTGCTACCTTTATGATGCCGTTAGTTCACCTTGTGGGTGGACGTCCCACACTGCGTTTTCCGGTACGCTGAAGTAGCAATGGGCAGGGCACATAATACGCAGCACTGACGGCCGATGTGGCAACAAGGTTCTGGTTATCGTTATAGTTACGGTCAAAGTTAGGTGATGCAACTCAGCCTTACTCTTCTAACTATATAAAGGAAAGGTTGAAACAAACATGAAATTTGGCAGGTAGGTTCTTTATAGGGTGTAGACATCCGCTAAGAACGGATTTTACGAAACTCCACCCCTAAAGGAGTAAAACGGGTACGATGCACACTGGATCNGGAATACATTAATTAATTGCAACGCGAATAATTTTAGTTCTGCTTTTAAGCAGATTGGACCGTGCAAATGTATAATAAATGTAACTTATATCATTTTAATGGCAAAGGGTCCCGAGCATTACATTTTAAATTACAATATCTATATTTCAAGTGAGCATGCGAATTACGTATCGAGTTTGTGTCTCTTGAATATGGATATTTTCAGATAATTATATCATTAAAACGTAGTTATAATTACCATGGTTCACATCATAAATTACTTTTATTATATGGTATCGAAAACCTTCGGCGATTCTATTCCCACTCGTCGCCAGAGTTAATTACCTTCATACAATGTTTCGGGCTGGTCATTCACCAAACGAAATATTTCATTAATTAATAGCATAAAATAACTACTATCCCCAAGACTGGACAACGGTAGGTACATGGTTGCTCAGATGCTCACAGAATACACAGAAACTTCAATGACTCCATGTATTATTTGTATATTAATTTGTCTCCCACGGTATTCAAACTCAAAACCTTATTAACCATAAAATGACATAGCGCGCTTTCTCTCAATCAAGACAATTGTTTCAGCCAGTCTACACACCAAATCCGCCGACTTTTAACATGTTGTAACAAGCCATGGAAAGTACAAGTCGTCGACAGAATTCTTCTGAAATAAAGCCGGCGACACCAAGCTGTCAGCGGACTTGGTGTGTACAATCCTTAAAACAGCACTTAACCATCAAAATAGGATTCTCTTATCAAGATCGAACGTGCTGAAGATTACAGAACAAAATGGCTGCTATTTCTCTCCCTGATTGGACTATTTTAATAAGACCTTTGTTTCAACAATCAGCACTTTTGTCTGAGACGCCTTAATCCTAATTAACCTTTTATTCAATAGATCCCGTGTTCTGATTTAATTAGTGCTGTCAATGGAACTTTGTTGAAATTGCAAATAAGTAATCTATATTACTTAGGCTGGATTGCACAATCTTATTTTAACTTTGACAAACGTCAAAAATCTGTCAAACTCCATACAAAAAACACCGGTTATCGTTATACCTAGTTACGGTCAAAGTTAGGTGGTTCAACTCAGCCTACTCTTCTCTCTATAGGGCGAAAGATCACTGACTGAGTCAATCGTCACGAAATCTAAGAAACTATAACAACACCTACACACATGAAAGGCAGGTGGGTTCCTTAAAGTGTGTAGGCATCCGCTAAGAACGAATTTTACTAAACTCCACCACCAAAGGAGTAAAACGGGGTCCACGTGTACGAAGTCGCGGGCGGCGGCTAGTTATTTATAGGATAAAGGAGCTCTAAGGTACTAATTTTAAAGAAACGAAAGCTTTATACTCACATCGAAAATCCATGTACTTTCCACGCTTTTCTTCGTTAAATTACGATAGCATTCCTCTTTGACCTACCTACCATTATCGATAATATTTTTTTTAATCTACTTTGGTAATCATTGATGAATTAAAAATTAATCTCGTTCCGAAGACATGTTACATGAATCATACCTATCAAGCAATAAAGTCTTACTCCGGACTCTACACATCAAGCCGCCGACGCCAAGCCGCCAGGCGGATTATTTCAGAAGAATCTTTTAGACGACTTGACAACTGTAAAAAGTCGACATGTCGGCAAGTCTAAAGACTACATAACAGCTACAGCTTGAAAGAAGATTCAACAAACTGAAATATCGATTGCTTTAACGATTAAACTAACTATTTCTCTATGGATCTGGTTCAACAGTTAGTGGTTAGCCGAACTTGAACACAATACTGAGATAGTTAACGTGGTAGGTACTTAACGTGTCCCCAGGATTACATCGTAATCGGAAGCTACTACTCGATTAACAACGTGGTAATCGATTATTGGGTCTCAGTCGATCGTGTGAGCAGGCCACAAGCTTCTTAGTAAGGTAAAGGTCAGCAAACAAGACCAAAATAGAGTGAATAACTCTTACAGAAAACATAAAAAAGCTTTTTTACTTCAAAATATTTAGTTTTGATGGCCTTAACTTTTGATCGACACAAAAACGCTCTTCGTAAATATAATAAAAAAGTAACTGAAAACTGTTTAATTTATAAAGAAATGTATACTGATGTACACAGAATATTAGAGGAATATGTTGACAAGTCTTCAATTTAATTTAAAAAGAAAATATTAACAATTACAGTTTATTGTTCTTGAAGTAATGAAAACAGGCCAGCCATCTTTTCACACAAAAACAAACGTATACGTAATTCACAATATTACGGTGACATATACATAGTAACTCGATATAGTAACTGCAATAGTTTCCATAAGGTTCTGCCACACCGTTCTATATTCTAAGACTCTTTCATCGCATTAAATCTGCATAACATAGTTTCCTTTGCGCAACAAAAACAAACAACATCAAGGGACTGACATGATGAAACAGAATTCATCCCGGAAAAGTCAACATTGAATAAGTGTAGGGAAAAGGCCATGGAAATTGAAATATCCATTAATTTTGTCGAGTTTTGTCGAGTTTATTCATGTATGTTTGGTAGAGAAGATAGTAAAATGGAGATAAAAATATATGCAAAGAGGAAAATTCAATCGAAACCCATACATCGCTATTTATTGAGAATAGCACAATACACAAAATCGGTAAACTAACATTACTTTTTAAGCAAAAAAGGTCTTGATAAAGTATAATATTTTTTAAATAATGAAAATAATAGTGAAAAACAATTTTTTTTCTTCGTAAACTAAACGTATTAATTGAAATGTGCTGTGACAATAATTAATTAAGTATAACAAAACAAAATCTTAGAAATTCCAAATAATAATAAAAGATAAATCTCTTATCAAACATTATGAACTCGTCAAAACGTCAGTTTTTATTATTATTTACTTTCATTAACACAGTGAAACTATTTCTAAGTTCTTTTTGTTTCGTTTCAATTGAAAACAAGGTATAAAATAAAAAAACAACGTATAAGTACATATCCCTCGTCAGTCGTTAATTGCAATTTGTCTACAGACGTTGGTTCTTGATGCACTCCATTCAATCTTGTCGCGTCAAGACAAGTCATAATAATCGTGACATAACTTATCCAATACAACACATATTTGTTCAATTTTGAGTTAAAAATTATACGAAAACTAAAACCGCGGTTCGAGATCTAACGACTGAATGCACAAACTAATAAATAGTTGAATAAAAGTTTGACAATTGAAATTATAAACACAAAAACTGGACTCTTTATTAAATAATAAACTTTAAAAAAAAAAAAACCGACTTCAAATGCGTGAACACAAAAAAAAAACTAAAAATTAAAAATATTGCGTATAAAAAAGTTCATCTCCAATTTTCCACCCTTGGGGATGAAATATTTTCTTCAAACTCGCATGAAACCACCCTTTTGATAATACCTATTCAACAAAAAAATAATCGTTCAACTTGATTTATAATCGGCGGAGATATTGCGTATAAAAAAGTTCATCCCCAATTTTCCACCCTTGGGGGTTGTTTTTTCTATTATTAAATTTAAATGGGACCACCCTTGAGGTATTACCTATACGCCGAAAAAAGATTTGTTCAAATCGGTTCATAATTGGCGGAGTTATCGCGTNTGCGATGTCGCGGGTGACCGCTAGTTATTTATAGGATAATGGAGCTGTAGTACACATTTTAATTAAACGAAAGCTTCAAACTAATATCAAAAATTCATTAATTACTTTCCACGCTTTTCTTCGTTAAATTACGATAACATTAATCTTGGACCAAGTTACCAACCATTATACTATATATTAAATTTTTAAATCTACTTTGGTAATAATTGATGAATTAAAAATTAATCTCGTTCCGAAGACATGTTACATGAATCATACCTATCAAACAATAAAGTCTTACTCCGGACTCTACACATCAAGCCGCCGACAGCCTGGCGGCTTGGCGTCGGCGGCTTTATTTCAGAAGAATCTTTTAGACGACTTGACAACTGTAAAAAGTCGACATGTCGGCAAGTCGGTGAATTTAGTGTAAAAACTAACAGCTACAGCATGAAAGAAGATTCAACAAACTGAAATATCGATTGCTTTAACGATTAAACTAACTATTTCTCTATGGATCTGGTTCAACAGTTAGTGGTTAGCCGAACTTGAACACAATCCTGAGATAGTTAACGTGGTAGGTACTTAACGTGTCCCCAGGATTACATCGTAATCGGAAGCGACTACTCGATTAACAACGTGGTAATCGATTATTGGGTCTCAGTCGATCGTGTGAGCAGGCCACAAGCTTCTTAGTAAGGTAAAGGTCAGCAAACAAGACCAAAATAGGGTGAATAACTTTTACAGAAAACATGAAAAAGCTTTTTTACTTTAAAATATTTGGTTTTCATGGCCTTAACTTTTGATCGACACAAAAACGCTCTTCGTAAATATAATAAAAAAGTGATTGAAAACTGTTTAATTTATAAAGAAACTAGCTTTCCGCCCGCGTCTTCGCCCTCGTGGAATTTCGTTTGTTAAATTTTCCTGAATTTTCTTTGCTATAACGAATGCAAAACCGTGGAAATCGGTTCGTGCGTTCTGGAGTTATAGCGTCAGGAAGGAAAACCCGACTTATTTTTATATAGTAGATGTTCACTGATGTATACTGAATATTAGAGGAATACGTTGACAAGTGTTCAATTTAATTTAAAAAGAAAATACAAGTACAGATTATTGTTCTTGAAATAATGAAAACAGGCCAGCCATCTTTTCACACAAAAACAAACGTATAATAAATAGCGCACTAAGCGTTTATTTTTAGAACTGTTTGGTTCAATTACTATCATTTTGAAATGAAAACTATTTCTTGACTCCAAAACTTTATTCAAACATTTTATAGGTTGAATTCAGAATATCGGGCTCATCACAAGCTTTATGAATTCCCAGAAAAGATGTAAGTACTATCAGACATAACTATCTCTCGTATATTATGTCAACGCGAAATTGTTAACTCCGTCAGTTTATAATATAACGCGTGAGATTGTAAACTAACAGTAGGTTAGGTTAGATTGTAATCTAACTACGTCAGATTATAATCTGACGGAATTCACAATATTACGGTGACATATACATAGTAACTCGATATAGTAACTGCAATAGTTTCCATAATGTGCTGTGTACTATCCTTAAATAAATAAATAAAATAAAATAAGGTTCTGCCACACCGTTCTATATTCTAAGACTCTTTCATCGCATTAAATCTGCATAACATAGTTTCCTTTGCGCAACAAAAACAAACAACATCAAGGGACTGACATGATGAAACAGAATCTATCCCGGAAAAGTCAAAATTGAATAAATGTAGGGAAAAGGCCATGGAAATTGAAATATCCATTAATTTTGTCGAGTTTACTTATGTAGTATGTTTGGTAGAGTCGATAATAAAATGGAAATAAAAATACATAGAAAGAGGAAAATTGTATCGAAACCCATACAACGCTATTTATTGAGAATAGCACAATACACAAAAACGGTAAACTAACATTACTTTTTAAAAGGTTTTTTCTTAAACAAAGTAAGTATAATATTTTTTTAAATAACGAAAATAATTTAACTGATATGAAATAAGTGAAAAACATTTTTTTTTCTTTGTTAACTAAACATATTAATTGAAATGTACATACTGTGACAATAATTAATAACCTATAACAAAACAAAATCTTGGAAATTCTAATAATACAAACATAAATCTCATATCAAACATTATGAACTCGTCAAAACGTCGGTTTTTATTATTATTTACTCTCATTAGAAATAGTTTCACTGAACTATTTCTAACTTCTTTTTGTTTCGTTTCAATTGAAAACAAGGTAATAAATAAAAAAACAACGTATAAGTTACATTTCCCTCGTCAGTCGTTAATTGCAACGTTGGTTCTTGATGCACTCGATTCAATCTTGTCGCGTCAAGACAAGTCATAATAATCGTGACATATCTTATCCAACACATATTTGTTCAATTTTGAGTTAAAAAAGATACGAAAACTAAAACCGCGGTTCGAGATCTAACGACTGATTGCACAAACTAATAAATAGTTGAATAAAAGTTTGACAATTGAAATTATAAACACAAAAACTGGACTCTTTAATAAACAAATAAATCGACCTTTAATCAGTGAGTTTTATTCCAAGATGAATGGCCATCGACGGATTAGCAAGCTGAAGTGGCAATGGGCAGGGCACATAGTACGCAGAACTGACGGCCGATGGGGCAGCAAGGTTCTGGAGTGGAGGCCGCGTACCGGAAAACGCAGCGTGAGACGTCCACCCACAAGATGAACCGACGACATCATAAAGGTAGCAGGAAAGTGCTGGACGCAGGCCGCTACCAACCGGGTAACATGGAAAGCATTGGGGGAGGCCTATGTTCAGCAGTGGACGTCCTATGGCTGAGATGATGATGATGAATGACCATCGAAGACTCGTGTTAAGTGTCTTCACAACAGGAGAAAAAGTGGTTCTAACGTGATCAACATTTGTATGTCAGACGGCTTCAATTTATCGTCTCTCATAACAACACTCGTGAAGAAATTAGATTCATCACCTCAAAAACAAACAAAGAAGTGAATGAAGCGTAACATTTAAATGTCGGAATGCCTAAATTTATTGTCATTGATCACACAGCAAAGAATGAAGAAATTGAATTTATTGAATACATTCGAACATCTTCGTGGTCTAGTGAATGAATGGTCTTTCTCTACCTGGAGGTCTTGAGTTACATTTCAGATCGATATTTTTATTTTTAAATAAAGAGAGCCTATCCCGTTGATCCATTTGACCAGCTGACATTAATTTATGTGGCTTAAACGAGCTAGGATCGAAACGAACACTAGATGTATGTTTATTGAAGCTATTATTGCTTTCGTTCGTCGACGTGACTACATTTAAATGTTAGATTGGTTAAATTAAAGATGTAACGTATCTAGACTATCATTTAGGTACTTAGAAATGAATTCAATCATTAACAAGATTAGTTTTTAATCTAGGTAAATATTATGCAGTACGCGCCACTGTTAGGTATACTTTCAAAATAAAAATATGATAAAGATAATCATAATAGGTATTAAGGTAGATAAGATAATTAAAACGTTTACTGAAAGTCTAAATGACAGTTAAATCGGTCATCTAGTGTAGCCGAGTCTTAAAACTTTTAAGATTCATTGTAACACAGCAGATGAAGCAATTACAATCTACTTAATACAATGTTAATCAGCAAATTCGCTAAAATCGCAGAATCGCTAAAATCAAGTGGCAGTGGGCGGGGCACATAGCTCGAAGAGCTGATGGCCGCTGGGGCAGGAAAGTTCTTGAGTGGCGACCACGAGCTGGAAGACGTAGCGTGGGCAGGCCTCCCACTAGGTGGACCGACGATCTGGTGAAGGTCGCGGGAGGTGCCTGGATGCAAGCGGCGCAGGACCGGTCCTTGTGGAAATCCTTGGGGGAGGCCTTTGTCCAGCAGTGGACGTCTTTCGGCTGAAACGAACGAACGAACGAACGAATCAGCAAATTGCAAAACAATATAAATCATCAATTCCATGATTGAGTCGTCATATTTATCTCAAGACGTTGTAGGATTCTGTTTGATTAAGATATTGAACAATATATTTTGCAACTAAATATCACGTCACGGATGTCGTCACCTGCGCTTTCGTTCAAAATACATGAGCAATTAATTAATAATAAAAAAAATTCTCACAGATTTATCGTCAGTACAGCGTGAGCAATTTTTTATACTTCGTTATCGTTACCTTTCCTTTAATTAATTAAGTAAAATTTTGTATGTATTTGATACTAAAGCCCATTAAAGGCTCCGTTAGATACAGAAACAACAATAATTAGATACAATGGCGCGTCGGTCGTTGGGTTTCTAATACACCCCGTTATTACTGTTAATTATTACATTTAATTCCATTCGCTACAGCTTTGTGTCTTGAAATATTTATCAAGATTTTAACAAGTACATTCGACACCACAACATGAGACAAGGTAAAGTCGTCTCTATTACAATTCTATGATGTGCCACATTAGAGCTGAGTAAAGCTGAAGTGACTATGAGCAGGGCACATACGCATAGTACGCAGAACTTGACGGCCGATGGGGCAGAAAAGTTCTAGAGTTGAGGCCATGTACTGGAAAACGCAGCGTGGAACGTTCACCCACAAGGACCGATGACCTCATAAAGGTAGCAGGAAAGTGCTAGATGCAGGCCGCTACCAACCGGGCGATGCCGCGATGTGGAAATCATTGGGGGAGGCTTATGTTCACCAGTGGACGTCCTGTGGCTAAAATAATGAAGGTGCTTACATGCTTGTAGCAATAGTCAATGAATGCTTAATAATTTAAGATAGCGATCAATCTACATATATACATATATAAAAGAAAGTCGTGTTAGTTACTCCACTTATAACTCAAGAACGGCTGAACCGATTTAGCTGAAAATTGTCAGGGAGGTAGTTTAGAGCCAGGAGAAGGACATAGGATACTTTTTATCCCGTTCGAAATAAAAAAAAGTCTGCTTATTTATTGCCATTAAGGCGGAACAAAGTTCGCCGGGTCAGCTAGTTTGCGATAAAACAAGGTGTCACTACACTCAACGCTGGATCCTACATAAAAAATAATAGTAATCGAACCGACCACAATTAGTAAAAACAAATCGTCGCGTGATCAATGAAGTGCGCCATTTACAGTGACTGGAATAAAAACAGTACAAATTCATGACAAACTTGACACTGACACGCATTAATTTAAAAAAAAATCAATGTTTATTCCGGAAAGTGAGAGTGATTGCGAAAGCGTTCACACATGGGTGCACGTACTGTTTAGCACGAAAACAGCTGGCTAAACGTTCTTATCTACACTATTATAAAGCTAAAGAGTTTGTTTTAACGCGCTAATCTAAGGCTTATTTATAGCATGACGCTATGATCAATAGGAGCGGAGCATCTATGAAAAATGTTGCAAAAATGGGAAAAATATTCAAACCACTTACTCGGGGGCACAGCTAGTACTACATACCTATTATAAATATGAATGAAGCTCTATGTTACACAGAAATAATTTTGGCATATAGAGAGATTAGACTTTTTGACGTAAAATAAAAATTAGTAGTTTGTCTCACATACTGTAATGATATTATCTAGGTATAGTCTAGTGTTTATTTTGATCTCCTAATCCAGGAGCTCTGGATCCTAGGATGGATCTTAGATCCATCTAGGATTCCTGGATTTTCAAATTTAATTCGTGTATTCAAATTGTTTATCAATTTACGCGACCGACTGTACGCTGTCAGTGTCACTCACCAGTGACAGTGACTCCAAATACGAAGAAACGTTGAACTTTTTTCAATTTTATGTGAAAANAGTGAAAAGATTTTTCATTGATTCCAGTCTTAATGAAATTTTCATTTCCCTAATACAGTTTCAGATTGTTATAACCTTAACTATGGCGCTTTTTAACAAATAAAGGTCGCTGTTTAACGGTTATTATTACTTCTTTTAGATATCTTTATCTGCGCTCTATGAAACCAAAACTTGTACTTTATCTGACAGATACAAGACTATCACGGAATTTGTCACCAAGTGGTGAAACAGGTCCCTTAAAATTTACGTTTAATTCTCATAAGTAGTGTTCTTCACTAGCTTTTAAATAGCTTCTTTAATAGCTTGTATTCAGCAACCAAAGCAATACCATAATATTTTTACAACCTGGAACTCTTGAAAACTAATCAATATCTATTATTGTAACCCTGAAAATAAGAACGTCTTATCATGTTTGTTATAACTTATATCATCTCTAATTAGTCTGGTAATGACCCCGAAGAATATAATATGAATAACATAACACATTTCATGATTAATTGTACAACACGAATCATAATAATTACCCATTACAATAATTACGTGTCTTATATTAAAACAAAATGTTTTGTAATGAATAACTATGTTAAAGAAATTATGTTATGTTAGGTCAGGAAATTGGGCCTCTAGATTTTGTTACGTGATAAATATTTATTTATTTAAATATTTCGGGTACTGCTAATATTTACGTGTTTTGTAATACGAACCAGTGTGTCAGAGTTTACGAGCTAGCGAGAACGTCAAAAAATCTATGAAGATTTTATTTCTTGAAAGTAGCCGCTAGGGGAGCTGCACAATATGTCATACATTTATTGTCATTTTTTTACGCACTCGCTAGCGAGCACACCTAACGTAAACTCATGGTAAGCACACAGCAACGCATAAGTGGCATCGCGGTTGTCAATGATTGACCAAAAATCCCTTTCGTTCATGGTTTTGACGTTTGTTGCTACTGGCTAGTTATAATTTTCTTTATTTTTTCTCTTTTTTTTAAAGTTATCATAATAATTTAGATGAAGATTAGGCTGCGGGACTGAATTAATGCCTTTGCCTGAAAAAAAAAAATGCAGTCCTATGCGAATAAAGTGTCATTTTTACATAATGTTTATTACTAAAACAGTTAAACACGCGATGAAAGCTAGATTAAAATGACACTTCCATACTGCTGTCAATTTAAACAAGTGTTCATAGGCCCTACCTATTTCCCCTAATTCGTAAACGACTTAGGTAAATGCTTTTCATTAAGAACACCGACAGAGTTCTAGTTCCATACGATTACACACTTAGCTGCTACCTGCGCCACATTGTTCCGAAGTTTTGATCCGCTTGGAGCCCAGCTGCTCAGAGCCCAGTCAAGACCGTAGCTATAAGTGAAATCCAAATCAGATAACACGTTTAAGAGCTGTACTAAAGATAGAACAGACAGACACATTAGCTGTCAAACTTAGAACGTTTTTTTGTCGGTGGTTAAATATTTAGTGACTTTTATGCATTTGAATTTTAAAAACAGCAAAGTCATCTTATCCGAATAAAGCTCATAGCAGACTTATCAACTCGGGAAGGGATCAACACCGTATCGCCTTTTACGAGCTGTCATGGCCTTTCGCGTCGCTCGCTGTCAATCGCGAGGCGAGCCGTTTACGTGACGGTGCGGATAAGTGTGCGTTGCAGTATAGAGTTGCATACAAAAATAATACTGACCGCCTCGAGTTGATACGGTTACGATCTCTTTCCGGGTTGATAAATGTGCTACGTCCTTAAAGCGTTCAAGGTTAATTAAGTAACACCTTGAGATTCGTAAACGCTTTCATTTCATTAACATGTAGTTCCACGATTACACGCTTAGCTGCTCTACCTGCGCCACATTGTTCGGAAGTTTTGATCCGCTTGGAGCCCAGCTTCTGAGAGTCAAGTCTGTATTCTGTAGCTGCACTAAAGGGAATTGTAACAGTACAATACAAAACCGCAATGTTTAATTGTTTCGGAAGAACGCTTTCTTGAGTAAGAAAACTATTTATTACATTATAATTTAATTCAATTTTCAATGTAAGAGTTTCATAAATTATTTAAGCATTTTTTCATAAATTGAAAGTTGTTTTTATTTTCTTAAATTAGGGACATATTTCTTTTTAATAACAAATAGGCTGGTTCGTTTTATTTAATGAACAATGTTAA